>NC_139237.1:51832115-52483128 GCF_977018435.1 Lepisma saccharinum | reverse complement strand
TGGTGCGGGTAGTAATCTCAGTTGCGAAGTGGGCACTGCATGGCTATAGACCAGAAGTAGTGTTGCCCACGAGACGAGACGAGACTTTGGTCTGTCCCGTCCCGTCTCGTGAAAATGCTGTCTCGTCTCGTGTCTCGTCTCGAAAATATTCGTTTGTCCCGTCTCGTGTCCCGTCTCGAAGGGTTCTGTCTCGTCTCGTCTCGTCCCGTCTCGTTTTGTCCCGTCTCGTCTCGTAAAAGTGATCCGGGATATCATGCCAACAAAAGTCAAAAGTAGCAGAAACACGAAATATTTTTCCGGAAAGTGGGATAAAGCTCCAAATATTTTACCCATTGCGTGGTGAGAATAAATAAGGTTCGTTAATCATGAGGACATTAATATTAAAAATGCAGTCTGTTGGTTACTGATTGCTGGTTTCTTATGAAATCTACCTTGTGGTTTTTCTCGCTTCATACAACTGTCTATCCATCCCACTCTGTCTCAGAAAACCTCTTCCTACGATCAAATGAAGGAAACAAGTCTCAACAATTATAAGTTTTTGCTTAAATTTCCTATCATTTACACATACAGTAGCACATATCACGTCCTTTGGTGCAACACTGTCAACAGCTAATGTTACTTTCCTCGTCCTAATAAATTTACTTCCAACCAGTGACGGCGCCAGGGAAATTTGACTGGGGGGGCGGGGAAGGCTGGCAACAAAATATTGTAAGGGGGCAGTCACATTAAAACGCCCGAAAACACTACACATATAATATATACTTATATAATAATAATTATTATTATATTCATGTATGGTGTTTTGTGTGTGTCTTTTATTTAGAGTGGACGTTTACTGCCTAAATTTACTTCTTGATTACGAGTTTATCTCCACATGATTCGTTTTAATAAAGACATTAATTCTTTTTTATTGGTAAGTTGCGTTGACTCTAGGGGCCTTTTTCAGTATTGAAAGACATTCATAATTTTATAATTCATCGTCTTTCTTGAGATGAAACTACTGATAAAAATATTTAAGTTATAAGATAATAATATAAATGATGAAAATAATGCTTCTAAGAGTTTAATTTTCTTGCAAAATAAACGTGACGTTGGAAGAAATGAATCTTCTTAAGTATTAGAAACAATGTGAGTCACTTCTCCTGTAGGAGAATTCTGCTCTATGCGCTTTGGAGAACACATTGCGCACCTTTGGTACGTCCAGGACTTGACATTTCTTCTCAATAGCAAGGACAACCAAATGAGGCAGTTTGCATCCAGCATCCTGTTTCGAGCAAGCCTTTTCAAAGATTTTAAGGACAATCATCTTCGTAACGCTGAAGAGTTTTGGGCAAAATTTGTGTTTCACCTTTCAGGGAAACGTTATCACAGGATAAAAAATCAGACAAAGGTTACAGTTATCTCAGAATTCAAGAAATATTCTGATCCTGGCAATACTTACTCTTACTCTACCACTCCAACGTACGTCTGTGCTACACAATTACAGGCACCTATGGAGTTCGTGGGAAGAAGTTCTTCGATTTTGATATGTACGAGAAAGAGCGAACCTGCATCTAATGATTGAAGAGTGGCAAATCCTAATAAGCGTTCTTTTACCTGACCGCGATATGTTTTGAATCGAATTTTAAGTGTAATTTGCATTTTAAGGTTCACGTTCAATACATTTCCAAATAATATCCCCTCATTAACTTCAAGAGTATCGAAGAAATTCCCTTTGTTAAGGTTTCCTCAGACTCATCATCTCGAAATTCAAATCGCTGAATAGTAAGAAACCGCGATGAATCCACAGCAACTGACATGGAGTGTCGGGTTTTCTTCGATCACCTTTGGTCCTGGGTTCGATACCCAGTGGAGGCACTTTAAACTATAAGTCCAGTCCCGATTGGCCTTTCTGTGCATAAAGTGGACTTAAAACACCAAATCAACAAACCAACCAAATCTTGAATCAACGTTGAATGTCTTTTAATAATTAGCGTTGTCACTAACGACCACGATTAGAATAATTTGCGCGTACTACAGATGATGTCTTGTGGTCCTGAAAATTTTCGTGATGTTTTAAAACCATCCACATTCAACACTTTTTCCCAGTTCTTGAGACTGGTTAAAACTTAGGTTAATCTGGGCTATTACAGGACATAAATGAATGAGAAATCACCTATGCCCAGGTCGGCGCTCGAATCTTGGACGAAAGTCACACACACATAGCTATATATATACTAAACTAATTAATATTTGTTAATCAAGTTGGTATTATAAGCATGAAAGTGATATCATGCAGAATACACCACTTTGAAAAGGTGAAAATCGTCATACTCTTATAAATGAACTCTCTTATTATTCGATATTTAATTAACTTCAGTTGGAGGGCCCGGGCGGGGGGGCGAAGTGTCTGACATGGGGCGTCCCCTTGCCTCCTCTGGCGTCGTCACTGCTTCCAACCCTCTAGTAACTTCGCTGCTGATAGCCTCACCTTCGAAATGGAAGCTTGTGTGTCGGCGAATAATACAAATAACTTGTGTTCACTGTCCCTCTTTCATTCAAAGTCTGCCGTTTTTCTTTTCAGCTTTTCCTGCAAAACTTCCTGTCAGCAAGCAAACCAAATTACAGAATTTTTATTGCCCCTCCCTTGCATCAACTTTCATTCCTACTTTAGGCCTGGATTTATGGCACGTACCCGCTACTGCAGGTCAACCTCGCCCTATGTTTGGTGTTTGCCCCCTGAAGCAACGGTGTCCATTGTTCAAAGCGAAACCTTTGTCAGTGGGGAACGGCGAAAAATAGTCTCGGAATACACCCTGGTCGTAAACAAGCTCCCGCCACCCTGATATTGCTGTCAGCTGCACTCTGAAATTCGATAAAACTACTTTGTGAAATGTGTTTAATAACGAGTGAAAATGTAGACAGTAGATACTACATGTATTTTGCTCATAAACTTGAAGGCTAAATTTACAGAATAAAAAGAACAGCTACAACATTCCTTCATCTGATTTACAGAAAGGCTAATCGGGACTGGACCCACAGTTTAAAGTGGGGTTCAAATCACAATGTGCCTTCACCGGGTATCGAACCCGGGACCCCTTGATTACAAGGCGACTATGCTACCATCGGGGAGTCCCCTCATAGAACAAAGTTTCCTTCTACGACGATTATACAGAACTTAGTGCACTTCCTTCATTTGAAATCTATTCTGTATCAGTCTCAGTATTTCGTTATTACAATCCAAGGAATAGTATTCTCCTTAAATAAGAAATAAAGAAATTAAAAAAAAAACATTGGAAATAATATTCAAACGGACGTAAAAAAATCGAATCCAACCACCTGAAGAATGCCTGAGGGATACAACAGGAATTTTCTCAACAAAGACATATCCGAAATTTCCATAACATTCTAATAATTTCGCAACCCCTGCAAATAATCATGTGGTAAAATCTTGTCGTGGTTCCCTGTAAACACTAAAATCACCAAATTACTTCTTTCCATATTTCCCGTATTTTCTCCTCCTCTTTAGCTCTCAGCTGTTCGGAGTGGGATAATGCAAGATTATTTGTCCCTAATTATCTCCTTCTCTTAGTCTTGCTAATATCTTGGACTCCTTAATAACTTTCCCAACAACTCCTTATCAATTTGTACTGCCATGTTTCCTACAATGCTTTTCCTACTTCCTAATAACAATTACTTCTCTACATCCTTTGATGTAAAAATTAAATAATAAAAATAAACCATATCCGTCGGTCCGTTTATCTTTCCAACCTATAGAGCTGAGACTATTTTTACAAGATAAACCTCGGAAGCAGACACTCCACGATCTTTTGGCCCCTCCTTCCACCTTCTCTACCTGCCCTTTTACTTGATGTTATTCAGAATTGTATTAGTATCTGGAGTACTATCGTAACATAAAGTTATTAACCTGGAATAATTTTTTTAAAAAAATGGGGAGTAACGCTGTGTTTCGAAAGAGTATAGGAAATAAGTTTAGGTATTCATTGATGCCTCTCTCTAGAATAGTCTTCTTATTTTGACTTAATACACGCATATCAACGTTTCTAATTGAAATACTTTATTCCAAGCAAACAAGTATTTGCAACTGATTAAAAATTTTGCTTTTATTTTTTCGAGACATTCGAGACGAGACAAGACTTTTTATATGCCGTCCCGTCCCGTCTCGTGTCTCGTCTCGAAAACGAGACGAGAAAGGCATTCCGTCTCGTCCCGTCTCGAATTTCAAAAGGCTTGTCCCGTCTCGTGTCTCGTCTCGTTTTCGAGACGAGACACGAGACGAGACGGGACATGTCCCGTCCCGTGAGCAACACTAACCAGAAGGTGTATCGTGGTACAGCTCACGCCGC
The DNA here is from genome assembly GCF_977018435.1 of Lepisma saccharinum. NCBI lineage: Eukaryota > Metazoa > Arthropoda > Insecta > Zygentoma > Lepismatidae > Lepisma > Lepisma saccharinum. The sequence continues at coordinate 52,478,782 of NC_139237.1, read as the reverse complement.
TGACAGATCTTTCAAACTATCACGTGACTGCTTCCATCCAATGACAGGAAGCTGGAGACAGCACGTGCTTTGCTCTCTGCCAGTCAGAGCTCGCCGTTGCCTCTGAGGGGGATTTGAATGCTTGTTTGCCACATTCATAGCGGAGGGAAGGGGACACTCGGCGATTAGTTATTTTAGATAGGGAAAGGATAGGAATTTGCCATCCAAGTGCCTGGATTAGCTCATTCATAATTTTGGCTTCCCTTGCGAAGAACTCATGTAACACTGGGATCAGTTGCCATATTCGCATCAAACGTACGTTTGGCAACATTGATCTGCAGACGACAAGCCACTTAGAGGCGGCTGTTCTGTAGCAACGTTGCCAAGTGTAAACCTGCTTGTAAACAGTATTTTTGCGATGTAGGATGTCTCCAAACCGTGTGCAGGGTTCGGCACGTTGGGGCACCAACGTGCACGATGTAAGCCGAACACAATTGAGCCGATCGCTGTTAAATCGCTTTCCAGCCGCCAGATCAAAAGTCGACAAACACAATGTTTCACGCCTGCTGGACTCTGTCTTGCAGGTGAAATATGAGCAACTGCAGTCATTCCGAGATGCAGGATGATGCGATATATTCTGTGACTTGAGGAAGAGAACAACGTCAATTTAAAATATTTGGCGGAGGGGAAATGAACAAGAAAGATATATGTATTATACTCCTTTGTAGGAATTTTGGAGGTTTACCCTCCCGCTCCTATTCAAAGTTGATGTCTAGGATGAGGGAATTGTGAAAATCGTAATTGAAGGTAGAATACAGTGAATAGTGTGTGTGTGGGGGGGGGTGTATGTGTGTGTGTGGGGGGTGTATGTGTGTGTGTGTGTGTGTGTGTGTGCGTGTATGTGTGTGTGTGAGAGAGAGAGTGAGAGAGAGAGAGATATTGTGTTATAGCATTGAAAACTTTATCCAAGCCACATTTGTCAACTGTGAGACTTCTTCAGACCAAACCAAGCTTTCGAGGAACCGTAGCGTCGAAACGAATCATATTTTCTTTGCTTTGTATGAATGTTTGTAGAGGGACAGGCTTTTGTTTACGCTACGTAAATATTGTTAAAGTAATGAGTACCTAATTACGCTTTGGACATTAGTAATTGTAACTCAATTACTGTTTCAAGTAACCTAATGAAATTCACAGTCAATTCTCTTTACACTTTCGCATGGAAGTAAAATTCTGTTCGGCCAGAATTTTGCAATATCTTGAACCAGATGTTCGACTCAAACAATGAGCAAGTTGATTATTAAAATTGTGAGAAAATGTTCTATTTGTATCGACAAAATCATCTCTGCATGTGTGTCCCCAAGTGTAATTATTTTAGAACGCCCATGACGAAAGATCTCTGACTATCATCTTGGATATGTAACCGCTTCTTGGCTCAATAATATAATTAACAAAATTATGTATTTCAAACAAAAGTGAGAAACCAATAAAATGGCGATCCTCGATTTTAAGTACATACATTACATTTCATCGTTTAACTTTTAAAACATTGAAAACTTACGAGCCGTCAAAAAACGGCATTTTGTATCCTGTATGTATGCAGCCATGAGGTGCATGTTCATTCCTGCTTCGTGGCAGTCCAGTTTGTCGGTGTTGTATGGTTCCGCGTAAACACACACACACACACACACAAACACACACAGTGCAATTTAAAATTCTGTGTGGAACACCAGGGGTTTTGGAATCACCTTGGAGATAATGTGGAGACTCAATCTCCATTTAAGACAGAACAGAGAATTCCAGTAACAATGTACAAAGAGAAGAAAGAGGAAAGAAAGAATTTTCTATCTCCGTCTCTGTTCTACGAACATGGCGATCCACTAACATACAACGTACTTCCGGGAAAATTTCCTTTCGTGAGAAACTTCGACTAGGAGCACTGGATGATAGCCAAATAGCCCGATCGACTTGGCTAGTTTTGCTCAGGTAGTACTTTGTTTGGATTGGCTGCGGGGCTGCAGTGCTACGTGGGAAGCGGTTTCCATGTCTAAAGAGAGGAATCCCTTCTTTCAGGAAGAGGATAACGATACTAGTGGATTCAACTACATATATTCCCCAAACCGCTTTTATTGCGGGTAATAACGTCGTTGTCAATTCAAAAAGTTTGTTTAACTGCAGTTTATGCTCGGCTAGGCTAATCGGGACTGGACCTAGAGTTTAAAGCAGACCTGGGCAGCTAGTCTTTAATTGTGAAAGAGCGCTGTACTATGCTCGCGTGCATCTCGGAGCGAGCAAGGTTACAGTAGCGTTGTAAGAGGGGCAGAGAGCAGCGTTGCCAGAGACTTGCGGAAGAAATACAGCGAAGTCACACACAATTATGTACATACACTCTCAAATTAGAGAAGCACCCATATTCCGCACGTTAAACGATAAACTATGGTTTTTGAATTTCTTTAAAAATATATATATATATTGATATTCAAATTGTTGTTGCTTGTTTCCTACAAGGGAGATTTCTATCATAATCATTATTATCTACAGGTTTTCAGTTAGTTTTTCATCACGAAATTTGCTCATTACATTTGGCAGTGTGGGCCAGTTGGTAAGTCAGCCTGATTTTGGGTCATGGCCCAGTCAGGCTCACTCTTGAAGCCGCCTCTGCACAGATTATGCAATTCTTAAATGAAGTAATGTTGCCGACTCTTGTCATTGTTAATCACAGCAAGATACTTAGACCGCAAACATCATTATTTAAGGTTTATATGAATATTCTTTGTAATGAAAAAAGTTCTTTAAGTGTTCATAAATTAAACTTGTTTGTGACATGTCTCTGCCAGACCTTTACGTACCCTTACGAGGAATACTGTTTCTTCTTCGATAAAAAATTGCATTTATCTTGATATACTTACTGTCCATACATTATTTGGAAATGAACATAAATTTTCATTCAAATCACTATTTGATTTGTTTACCTTAAAGCACGAAAACAGCAAGATTAATTTCCTCAGCTAATATATAGGTGTGACCTTTTAACAAATTGATGTAAACATTGGAGGCAAATGCGATTTACATTGATCGAAGGATGTTATGATTTAATACTTTCAAATAGAATTCAGGATGTGCAAGCGAAACACGGTAAGAAGCATTAGTATGATTTGTTGCACAAGTTACGTTATTTATTACGAAACTTTCCTGAAGAAAGGTCTATTCAGAAGGAACCTGTTTATAATTTATATTCTTAAGAGTGTGCAGGACTATCACATAAATATCGCAGAAGGAGGAAGCGAAAAACCAATATTTCCAATGCAAATTGTCTCAATTTTAAACTCATCGGTAAAACTGGAAAGTTAATCGAATTTCTTCACTCACATATCAAGGTCGAAAGATACAAAGTTAAGCCACTGGTTGAAGGTGGACGAATGGGCAAGACAAATTATAATTTATTAGCATCCAAGAACACTTTCATAATTGCAAAACGCTGATTCAGTGCAATATATTTGCAAAGTTCTCTGATTTAGTTTGTTTTACAACTGAATCCTGATCGGATTCACAGAAATTTATTTGGATGTTCAAAGCTCCGCACTTTATAATGGTTTGAAATTAACTGCGGTTTGTGTTCAAATTTCCTGGAGCAAATAAATTAATATTAAATAACCTGTAACTTATGAAACATTCTTGGTAAACACATTATATCTTGGATCCTTCCTTTCGAAGGGGGCATAAATTGAACCTCAGGTCCAGGTCAACAAAAATACTCTTATCTTGTAATTTTAATGAACCAGAAAATTACTAGGGGATGCCCCCTTGCACACCCCAAGTTACGCCTATAAATACTGGAAACCTGAATCTCTTATGGACACAAAAAAACAAAGAAAAGATATCGAGGACACATGGATATCGAAGTATTGTTTTCTTATGTTACTATTTGTATGATGAAACTCCTCAGGTTAATTGTACACATGTTTCTTGTTTAAAAAATATTTTCATTGCATATTGTACACAATCTAAATATGATTGTATATTTTTAATAAAGTTTATGAAGAACACCATGTAAATAATTATACTTAAATTAGCCAAAATAAATATTGATAGAAGACTAAACACCAAAAGTAAAAATTATATAACTTCATTTTAGATTATAGCTTTTGAAGATACGGTATATGAAGGTAGCAAAGACTTTGCACTTTCCAAGACACTATACGGCATGTCACTACTTTATATTTTTCATAAAATCATTATTTTACCTAAATTTGAAGTTTCGGTATCGTGTAGTGACCTTTAATGTAATCTGAAATCTATTAAATACCGGCCATGTTGAGTATTGCACTGTAAAGTTAATTTATGCTTTGAAAGATATCGATCGCTAGCCAGAAATTAGAAACGTTTGAAGAAAATATGCCACTGGAAACATGCAAGCAAAGAACTTTGATTTTTCATTAAAAATTTACACAAGTATAAATTGTAGATAACTAAATTTTGCTTAACATAAAAGTCTGATAAGATTGATATAACTTATACAACTAACTTTGAATCATTGTTGAAGGAAAAAAGTAGGTACAAATTTTTGAACGTCTTTGAGTGTATTAGAAGTATTACAATTTTAGTGTGTATATAATCTGGCACAAGACAAACATGTAAATATGTATTCGCAAAAAAATAACGTATAAATTCCTGACAATTCTTTCAAGACCTACAATACTTCATTCGTTATATCTTGGGATATCTTGGGAGGAATCACCTGCTTGATTGTAGGATAGTATGTTTGGAATCCAATGTTGCAGAAATCTGTCTTTTGAAAAATATATGACGACTTGCTTATTTGCCTTAATATATTAAGTGTGTAATATATTTAATTACAACCGGTGAAGCAAGTTTGCTGAAATCGTTGACAGCATCTTGTTTCGACAGTAATAGATCTCTGAAAAATTTCGGGTTGGGTACAATTTGAAAAATCAAAAGAAAAATGAAAGTGACTGGTTCACAATTCTTCCTTTAATAGCCGTGGCAAAGGTTTTTGCATTCTCCCCCACCTGCTTTCTTCTCTTTTTATTCTTTTTTTTCTCCTTTTGTTCTTCTCCAGACTTTTATTCCGTTCTCAACCTGCGCTTGTCCCCAGCCATAAAAGCCACCGGTGAAATTCCGAATGGGGCATCATCCTCGTCCGGGATTTTCTCTCGCGACGTCAAATTGGGACATTCCTGAGGGAAAGAATACGAAATGCAAATAACGACCTTCTTTTCCTGCAAGTGCTGAGTCGACAATGCCGTTTCTATATGCTCCATTTAGTCGTTTTCTTTTTGGGGGTAGACGGTTTTCCCCAGGTTCTCTTCACCCCTCCCACGTGTCTTAAGGCCTTCCTTCTCTTCCCCCCCACGGCTTCTCATTACACATTTGGGAAACAGCAGAGGCTCAGTTGGGACGCCAAGGAAGGGAATGTCCAAGGGCAGAGCAGATTAGGAGAAAAGGGCGTTGACAGACCGAAGAATGAAGTCAAAACCAAAAGCTCCTTGAATAATGATTCCCAGGGGTTGGAGTACTTATTTACCCATTGTGCAGAACTAGGCTCAAAGCTGGCTAAATCCAAGTAGCGACTCTTGCCCAATTCAAACGTAAATATACCTCCTTTGTCAAGAGAACCGAGTCTCCTAGTTCATCCTTCGGTACTCGTCACCGTCTGTAACAACTAAATCCCCTACCTTTGTGAAGAACCATTCATATCTGCCAATAGAAATGCTTCCAATGCGGAGAAATTTAACGTTGATGCTTCATGAATTATTCCACAAAAGTGATGTGTATCGCAGTTAAACCGTCGAGGCTGTGTTTATATAAATTGTCATAACTGAATAATGGTTGTTGTCCTCAAACTACAGCTCTCGAACTTCTGCAGCTAAAACGCTGAAGAGCGGCGGATTGTCCACAATCTCACGTGAGTTGTGGACATGCTCGTCTCGGAAAGGTTGGGATCGAACTGATCGGTCGACCAATCATCTCCCCAGCTAGGAATTTCTACTTCGAACACTGTATCTACTCGTTCATTTTACGTCGCTTTTCTGCCACTCTTGGCAAATCGCGAAGATGAGAGTGAGTATGATATTGATGAAGAGACATTCACAAACACCCAACGTCGTTGCCTTGTAACCAAGGGGTCCCGGGTTCGATACCCGGTGGAAGCACAAGTGGTTCGGATCCCACTTTAAACTGTAGGCCCAGTCCCGATTAGCCATACTGTGCATAAAGTGGACTTAAAACACCAACTCAACAACAACAACAACAACAAACACCAAAGTCCAGGCTGGGATCCGAACTTGGGACCACTGGCGTCGCAGCACGCTGTTCTAACCACTCCGCCACGGAGGCCGACTTGGTCTAGTTTGGGGATAGAAAGAGGGATGCTTGTGTAGATCAACATGAAGATAATGAAGCGGGTGGGGGATGCTTATACAAATTATCCTAGGTGGGAGGATGCTTTAAGAAAAATGTCTTAACGTTCTTCCCCATTTCGAATACTGACTAGCTGATTTCTATGAATTCATTGGCCCAGAATAAATTCACCACCATATTACCATCAACCTTCACTAATTCATAATCAAGATCACGGTTACACCAACCAACTTTCTATATTTTCTATGCGTATGAGCAAAACGAGCTAAGAGTCAATTCACTGGTCCCGCCAACGGCCAGAGGTAGAAACAGCAGTTTAGAATAGTGATGTGTCACAATCGAGACTTACTTGTAAGCGACTCAGACCAGGGTATAAGGAGTGACCTTCTACGTAGGCACCCAAAGGCCAACCTCACTTCCACGTACTACGTACCCTGGACTGCATTTTGCAGACGAACGAGGCTCTGGCGACTGGCACTATGGCCAGTATAATTTTGTGTGTGTTGTCCTGTTTTTGTCCTTGTATGTGCTGAAAAGCCTCAGCTTTTAACGAAAGTCAGAAAATTTTAATGTTTTAGTAAAACAACATTGCAATTATGCTATTTTAGATATGGTAAGGGGCTGGACCCCGTATAATGTGACGGGTGCAAAATAGCCTAAGTGTTGACGCACCCAAAATTTTAAATTCAAATTCAAATTTAAGAATGAGGACCGTGCTTTATGGAAATTATTTTGGGAAATTTTTAAGGCTCGTAATGATTTGAACATTTATAAACAGCGATTTCCGTGCATGTATAATTAGATAGCTAAGCTACACAAATTCTGGAATGTGGCTGAAGAAAAAAAAATGGATGCAACAGAAATATAACATGGTTGCTACAGAAACGAACGCAAATATAGAAAAAGAAGAAACCATTCCTGGCATTTATCTGTAATGTATGAATAACTGGAGGTAAGTATGACTAGGTCTAAACTTGAATATCACATGAAGGACTGCACTGGCCTGCTCTGCAATGCAAATATTCAATTGCGCGGACTGCAGCAAAACTGAGATAGAAGAAACATACGTACTTACGGCTAGTTTAAATTTTGTTAGCCGTGACTGTTTTAACCCACTTGCATAACGTACATCCATATAAAACGACGGTTGCGTAATATATGCAGCAGTATTTTAATCTAAGATCGCAGTTAAGACAAGAACAGACACAACGAAATTGCGTTAAATTTCGACATAAATTTCTTATTAGGGCGTCGAATATCATCAAATTCTCTTCTCATTTTGGAAGCGTTTCTGTTTACGCCGCCATTTTCTGACGCAGGCCTGAGTAAAATCAGCAATTTCCCCGTAATGGCGGGTGCATTTGCACGAGTTACTTGAACCTGACAAGCGACCATTTTTTATGTCCAGCGAGAACGCCAGGGTGAAACACTTCGCGAAGAGAGACTCGTAATTGTGCTATACAAATGTTTTACTGGTTGGATGGGGTGGATTGTGGAGGCAGCCTTCTGCAGTTGCCTGCTCCCCCACCTTTTTTTGTAAATACTTTTTCTCTTTTTTTTTATAGCCAGGTAGTTCATTTGCTTTTATCTCTTCGTCGTTTCATTGGGCGGTTTTTGTGGTCCGCTTGTGGCATGTAACATTTACGGTGCAGAGTGGTTTGTGGTCTGCGGAGACCAGGAGCTGCGCGATACTGCTTCATCAACCTCCCTACGTGTAGATTGTGATGCATTTTCTACGCGGGAACAAAGTTCAATCATGGAATAGCCTTAAATAAAAGTCATAGGACACTGCGTCAAGTCGAGGCCCCTCGGCAGAATAAATTTCTTCTGTTGACTTTCAAACTGCACTCCCCAGCAAAAGTAATATTGAACAGCATCTTACAGTAAGGTGAACAAAATTTTGATTGTACCAATCAATCTCTATACATCGTTACCAGAACATGTAAAAATTGTAAGCTATGTTCTTCTTCTTTACATCTTGTTATCAGCACAGCCGGCCCCCGTGACGGAGTGGTTAGCACATCGCGCTACGACGCCAGGGGTCCCGGGTTCGAATCCCGGCCTGAGCATGGATATTTCTGAGTGTCCATTCATCAATTTCATCATATCATCACTCATACCATCTTCGCAAATTAGTCAAAAGTGACACAAAAAGCGAAGTCAAATAAACCAAGTCAATCAATCAATCATTGTTATCAGCATATTTTATTAAAATACAAGTAAACCATTTTTTACTATGCACAAATTGTTAGTAATAGTACATTAGTGCAAACTTATTGTACTTCGCTTAATTGTAGAAAAACATCAAAATCCATTAATCAACATAATATTCCAACTTTCAAATCATTGTCAGGAATGTGTGAGCATGTATGTGTGTGTTGCATGTAGGTTAGGCTTTTATTCTTGTACGTATTTTTCTTTGTAATTTTTACATTGTTTTTTTTTAATGCAATGACTACTGATTAATTGCATATGAAAAAATTTACATGTAAACATGGTTAAATGGAAGACGATGATACAAAGTCTCACTTCATGATGAAAATAAAAAATAATGAAATAAATAAAATAAAACTATTCTTCTTAACAACCAATTAAAAGAAACTGTTAATAATTATACATTGATCAATTATATTTGAGTATGGCTTAACACTGGAAAACATGTACAAGTTTTTTTTTTCTGACAAACATTGAAGAAAATGCTTAATTCAGTACAGAGATAAAACTCTATATTTCACGAATTCAGTTAGTTTTGAATGATATCAACAATTTTCAGTGTCAAATGGATCTTCAAATTTAGGAACCTGTTTGAGTCAACGAAAGTATATTTCCATTGCAAAGTAAGCAGTCTCATTTTCAAGAGACTGCAATTTCAGTGATCAAAGTGATGTCATATGCTGTATTGAAGGTATGTGTGTGTATTTCTAAAGCTTACGAAAGAGTATAACATATAGACTTGAGACATTTTGCGTCACTTTCAATGTAAGGGTACGAAACACCTGCTTGACAATGGTAGAGAGATGGCAGATAACGTAAGTGGAATTCATGTTTAAAAGTTGCTTTGGGTTATAAATTTACAAAATATTCATTATAAGAAGGATTGAACCACCAAACTTTGTACGTATCAGTAATACTCGTAAACATTATGTCCGTTGTTCTCTGTTAATAGAAAGAGCAACCACTAGACTATTCTCCACAAAACATTGAATTGGTTTTGAAGTTATACTTATTGCACGTACAACAAAATATTGCGGTTCATAGTTTCAGCTTCACGGATTGGATTGGATTGATTTGGTATTTTAAGTCCACTTTATGCACAGTAAGGCTAATCGGGATTGGACCTACTGTTTAAAGTGGGATCCGAACCACTATGTGCCTCCACCGGGTATCGAACTCAGCTTCACGGAAAGTGACAAATACAGTCATTTTCGAGCTCCTGGACGAGATTAGAATGTGAGGACCCAAATCCGTTCTTTAAATTTGAAAACTCATTGTGAATGGAACAAAATCTTCAGAGATACGTCAACTTATCATATGTAAATAATGATAATAAATTACTGACGAAAATGATATTTAGCCAGCCGTGCAGTCTAAGGCGCTGTGCTTTGGACTCCGTCTGCTGGACAGCATGGGTTCGAGTCCGCCTGGGTTGTCTCTGGCTTTTCGGCCTGTGCATATGACCGGGGGCAACCCACCATCGTGAAGCAATTGGGGAGCTACGAGTGAGTAGCGAAACCCGGTCTGGGAAATCTCCTATAACGGCTGAGGGTTCGACGTGCTGATCCCACGTCACACCATTACCGGTTGAAGATCTCCACACCTCTAGGTAGGTTTGTGGGAGGGAGACTAGCAGTCGGGAGATAGGCTAAGGTTATTCTAGGGCTGTAGAGCCACGGGTTATGTAATGTTATTCACCCTAAAAGTGCATTTCTGTTTTCCGGGAGCTGAAATCTGAATCTGGAGGAAATAAGGAAAACTGCTATTATTATTCATGTCCACCGTAAGTTGAAAACAACACAAACATTTAAATTCTTCATACTTGCTTCATGGCAGTCGTTGTTGACATTAAAATCGGGAGCGCAAGGTGAAGAGAAAGAAGAAAAGGCAAGACAAAGTGCTTTCTATTCAATTAAATAATAAATGGGTTAAAATTTGCAATCAAGTTTTCATGAATTCTTGCATAAATGTTTCATATGAGAAATACGACAATAATTTTTACTTCTTTTTCGGGGTACTTAGACTTAGGGCTCACCCACCTGTATCTTACGCCCCTGATTTGAGGAATTAATTCAAATTACCATTTTCCATCTTTTCTCTGACTACTTAATAGAAGTCATTTTCCCGATCAACCCTATGGAACGCGAGGCCCCTTTAGGTACGAGGCCCTGGGCGGTCGCCCACCCCTTGCTACGCCACTGAATACAATTTCAAACTTTCTGCGGTAACTTAGGATAAGAACTTCAGTACGAGACGAAACATATTGATCGTTGAATGTTTCCTACGTTTGATTAAGCAGAAGTAGAAGCTTGTCAAATAATGAAGTGCAAATAACCAGCACAAGTTGAACATTCGTAAGCGAGGGTTTAGTCTTATTTTAAATATGCTAGCTCCAAGAAAAATATGTACAAATTCAGCGAAAGCAGAGGAGTTATATTAAAAGCAAAACTTGCCAACTTTAAGTGTTCCACTTACTCACTGAGCCGTGATGAATTTAGCCTGTATATTTACGTGCTACAAGTGAACATCGCTGTTACAAATTCATGGACATAACTCTGGCTTTCAAACTTTAGCACGGAGAACATCGCAGACTGTGTAATGTGATTGTCTGCCGGCAGAGGCGCTCGTAAACGGCCTCTTCGTGATGACGCTGAATGTGTGGAAAGTAGCAGCGTCATCAACGAAGCGGGCTGCACACGGAAAGGTAAACAGTTTGATGGGAGTATTCAGTTAAGTTATGCTAATTCAGCGATATTGGTGCAAGGGGAGGAAGGAGGCATCCTTGGTCAAGCAAATCACTTTAATTCGAAAAACGCTGACAACGCAAGCGTCGGGAGGTCCAAATAATACGAGGTCTATAACTGTATATTAGGAGTGCGCGTAACTGTGAAAGTGGGCGATAGCTGTCTGGAAAGGTAAACCGGTAACATGGCCGCGAATTTTGCCCGTGCGAACGACCTTAAAACGAATTATCGCGAAACCCCTAGATATAAATGGCTCGAAACAATAGAACAGTAAAGGGGAGGGGCGATGCAAGGGGTTAGGTGCAGATAAAGGAATTAAGCATGTGTATGTAATGGGTTCCAAGGGCCAATCGGGCTACACGAAGACATCAAATGCAAGAGGAGGTGGAAACGAGGTTAACGACGCTTTGCCCAAACATGCAGCGCCATGATGAAAACTCCCAAATAATCTCGCCACTATGGGATTAACGTTAGATCTTGCTAATTCTGCTGCAACAGTGCCCCGGATTAAGCTGACTCGAGAAAGACCGTATCCCAAATACCAAACGCTCGATTCCGCCGAGGATTTAAAAGAGCGCAAGAACGAGCGTTGCCCAGAAGCAGTAAATTTAGCTTCTTAGTTTTCTTTTTCGCGCCCTTCCCCCTTCCAACAGATCATGCAGTGTATTGCAAAACACATGGGAGAAAGGGGTTTCGGTTGCTGCTAGATAAGGGCTTCCGTTGGTCGAATCCGCTTATTTTCTTCCTTATATCACAGTCATTGCCCCATTAGCGTATAGTATAGCATCTAATACGAGGGGATGCTGATAAGTTCCTGGCTTTGCTATCTTCCCATCGTTTCCCATTCACGATTCATATCTCATTTGAAAGTGTGTAATATGAGTATGTTATGGTGCAAAAATAATATTCCTCCCGTAATAGCTTCTTTCTATTTTTCAGGTTTGAAGTAGTCATGGCGCAAGTCAGTTTCACGACGGACGAGGTGATCCCTTGTGGCGCCATTCCATGGACTGATCCTTGGTCTCGGGATCATAGATATATAGCCACGTTTCATCCTCAGTCACTAATCTGCCCAAAAAATCCTCTTCAGCAGCACGAATCTGAGCCAAAATGGCCTCCAATGACTTCACTCTTTGATCACTGTACAAGCATTTCGGAACCCATTTGGCAGAAAGTTTCCTCATGTCCAGCACATCATGTACAATGAATCCTACACGTTCCCGGGAGATGTTCACTATCTCGGCAATTTTATTGGCTGCTATTCGCCGATCCATAAGAATTATGTCATGCACAGCATCACATGTTGCCGGATCCGTCACTGATGAAAGGCGCCCACTGCGGACCTCGTCTTCGACGCTGAAATGTCCAGTCGTGAATCGAGCTACGTATATATTGCAAATATAGTGAAATTTGAAATCCGCTGATATAGAAAATCATGGTTTCGTTATTTTAAACTGAAATTTCAGTTTAGAATGGGTTTCGTTGAGTTTTTTTTGTTTAAGCACACTTTATGCACAGATAGGCTATCGTGGACTGGACCTATAGTTTAAGTGAGGTCCAAACCACTGTGCAGTTTGCAGTTTGGAATAGTAAATCACGATAACAACCAACTAATGTGATGAACGACTCTGAAAATATACTCATAAGAGAGACTCAAAACGTTGTTGAGTTGAGTTAGTGTTTTAAGTCCACTTTATGCACAGTAAGGCTAATCAGGACTAGACCTACAGTTTAAAGTGGGATCCGAACCACTTGTGTCTCCACCGGGTATCGAACCCGGGACCCCTTGATTACAAGGCGACGACGCTACCACTGCGCCATCGGGGAGGCCCTTCAAAACGTATAAACGAAAATAAACAATTCTAAGGAGGCATAGTTTTGAAAGACAAACAATTATTATTGAAAAATTAAACTAAAATGCAGGTACAGTCACGCGCAATAAAATGATGCATCTAAAACCTAAAATGGTCGAATGCACTACTGAAGACTGATCGCCGAAGAGTTAGGCAACCCACCTATCCGCACTTTATATTAAAGGTTGGGCCCCTCCTGAAAGAAAAATTCCTGGCTACGCTCCTGACTTGTACATGGTAACTTCAACATGCAACCTTACAAATAGCATCTCTTGCCCTTTGTAAATTACAGTTTGTTTAGTTGGAGCCCTTAATTGGAATGATTTCAATTATCTATATTATGAAGGAAGAAATTACCTGCATCTCACTTCTTCAGGAATTCCACTTTTGAATGCCAACACACAACACAGAATGCAAACCAAGATTTGAAATTTCCAAAAGATCCCTTTCTGCAGACTTATATTCAATATATTGGGCATATATTTCCCAGGGTATACTTTTTGCTCATCCTTAAGAATAAATGCTCATAAATAATGTAATTTAGGCCAACTTGGGTCTATTTTTGTTCATTTCTAACTTTGTTTTTTGTTGTTTTCATTATTGATTGATGTGGCCATTACATGTTAAATCTGGAATTTTCTCAATAAATCGAAGGAAATGAGGAATTGTAATGTTCTTCAGCCTGCTGTTACTGCAAAGGGAAGAAGATTTAATTATATTTCAGCTTGATTGAGTGATAAACATTTGGTGAATGGATTGTGTTGGTGGAAAGTTGTGTACACAATGCATATGCTTTAAAGCCTTTTCATTTATTTAATTCAAATTGAAATGTGCTCATACGGAGACACGTATATTCAACATATCATCCACAAAACAAAAACAATAAAGTTAAAAGAAAAACTGCTTAAAAACTATCCACTGCGAGATTTAGTTTTTAACATTTTGGCTCTATTTTGGACAATCATTACAAAATCATTTGGAAATGGGCAGACTATAACTTTCAGTACTACCTTAAAAGATTGAAACTCAGATTTCAATGTAATATTTGAAAGAATCATCAATTTCATGGCCTCGGCAGTGTTGCTGTCTCTGGAGCAAGCGAACGAAGCAGTTACTCGAGAGGGCTCGACCAATAAACGCGTGAGAGGAGAAGTGAGTACATGGAGGGGAAAACACGGCTGCAGCTACCAGCTGTTTGCAGCAGCGAGCACTGCTTTGCTCAGCAAACTCGCTTTCTCCCCTTTTCTACTTTTATGCGCGGCCTTGCTCCACAGATTACAGAGACAAGGTGTAGAATAAGAGTTAAATGAATATCGTATCAATATATAGAATTATACATTAATTAGACTTTCTCTAGAAGCTTCAAACTGACCTAGGGTGGTTCATTTGTTTTCACCAGCTGTCCACTCCTCTGAGATATTTTAATTATGCATAATCAAGTGTGTGCAGACTTCCTGATGTATTGAGGTTACAAGAGTTACAACAGGTAAACAGGTAGCAATCTGCTTACAAGAATAGGAAGGCAAAAATTGACGAATCAGCGTGGAGGAAGTCTTCACTGGCAGGGATTAGAGGAGCAGACAGGCTGGGTAGGAACACACTTTGGGAATTGAGTTGAGACAGTCAGGAGGAGTTTGGAGGGTCTTGGAAGGAGTGTAGTCAACCTAACTTAGGTCAACAAGCTATAAAGCCTAGAGAAAGTACAGTTTTATTTCACACTTCGATCCCTCATACCTCAGGGTATGATACGATATTTAGTTCGTTCACAGGTTGCTTTAGTTTCCAATGAAATAGGTGATGGAGACATTTCTTGTAGCGATGCACGCATAGACCGCTACAACCCTGAAGTGTCCTTGACTGTACGATCTGTAAGAGAGCCATATAGGGCTCCCGTACCTACCTATATCAACACAAAAGATGCAATGGTCGTAGGAGATTCTCCACCTGCACCGTATTGTCGCCATCGTTCTGTGATATGAGCCCCATCTTCTTCAAACTACTGCGATGCTCATTTTTTGTGTCCATATTAGCAATAGTAGCGACCTCTGGAGACATTATCTGAGGTTCAATTGTGACTAAAATTGCATCATTTGCACAACTATATTACAAGAAAGTATCATACTTCTCAATAAAACTGTTCCGTACCTTGTACTTTTGGAGCCAAGATGGCAGGCAAGTTATTCTCTGGACACTAGTGCCTACTTAAAAGAGAGTAAATAGTCTGTGAGGAGTGAAGCGACGCTTTTTTTTTATGTATTGCAGGTTGGCTGCAAGTACTGTATATTATGCAACGAATACATCAGTTCTATGTAATTGAGTGTCCTTATTGTGTGTACTAGTCTATCTACAGCATCATTAATCTTCCTGGATATGATACAAAGAGCGTCCGGAACAAGAAGAGTGTTTCTTGTTGGATGACGGACGCGAACAAAAACATAGACCATTCGATGCAACTCTCAAATCAATTTGATATGGATATTTTTAAGCTCTTTACAGTGTAAAGTGAGTTATATACGAAAGGCGAACCTCCGTGGTGCTGTGAATGCAGAAGACCCAGGTTCGAATACTGATTGATAAGGCATGGATGTAACATTGTGTTTGTCACATCACCAATTCCATCAGTTGGTCTTGCACGAATAGCCAAAGATGTACAAAGGGACGTGAAACTATCAAAATAGATAGAAAGAATTTCAAACAAAAAGTAGGATACGTAACTAGTACCAAGCTAATAGACCATCACCATGTTGATGCACTTGGTTTTTACCTATACTGTGTCTCTGGAATCTCTGGAGTGAGCGAACGGAAGCAGGTCTGCGCAACGCAAGCATTGACTCGAAAGGGCTTGACCAATGAGCACGAGCGAGGGAACTGGATTGCGTGGAGGCAGGAAAGCGACTGCAGCTACCTTTGAAGCCTTTGCAGCAGCGTGTACTACTTCGTTCCACCCGCTCGCTTTATCCTCTTCTCTACTGTTAAGCCCGGTCTTGCTCCAGACATTCCCGGGGTAGAGCATCGTGAGAGCTACAAGAGTTGGAACGGCAAACAATCTTCTGACAGCCTCTTGACCAGCATACTTAAAAAAATCTATTCCGCAAAAAACCTGTATATAGTAGGCTACAAGAGAAAAATTAATGAAATCCCGGAAATCTCCCTAAAAGAAATCGAACAAACCATCAAAAACTCAAAAAGAGCAGCTGGACCGGACCTATCCCCCCCCCCTTACGTTATAAAAGGTTGCTCAGAGGCACTCAAGTTCCCTCTCCCCACCCTCTTTCATTTAATCTTGAAAACAAAAAAAATCCCCGCTAGTTGGAAAACGACGGAGTTTTGTCCAATCCCCAAAGCAGCAGATAGGACAGACATAAGTAACTACAGACCAATCGCGAAACTGTCAGCTCCAGCTAAACTCTTTGAGCAAATAATTTATAATCATATTTACTCGCATGTCAAACCTATCCTTTCGCCACACCAGCATGGATTTGTACAAAACCGTTCAACTGTGACTATTCTAGTCGAATTAACAAATTACGTTGCGTCAACTATTGTCGATAAAGGACAAGTCGATGTAATATACACGGACTTCTCAAAGGCCTTCGACACGGTACACCACGATACATTAATTCAGAAAACTAGTCTACATCTGCCTCTCCCCGCAACTTATAAAACTACTTGCTTCATATTTACAGAATAGACGACAATATGTCATGCACCAAGGACTAAGGTCCTCCTATTACATAGCCAGCTCCGGTTTCCCGCAAGGTTTGAACCTAGGTCCCCTGCTGTACTTGATTTTCATTAATGATTTACCCGACGCACTAAAAAACTCCGAAAAGTTCATGCTTGCTGACGATGTCAAAATTTTCAAGCACATTAAAAGCGATCACGACTGAACGAAATTACAAAACGAACTTAACGAAGTACTTGATTGGTGCAAGAACAAGAAGGTTAATCTCAATCTCAAGAAATGCAAAGCAGTATCATTCACACGTAACAAACATCCCATTCAATACTCGTATAACATTTCCGACGTAGAAATCCTAAGAGAGAATACTGTAACTGATCTTGGAGTCACATTTGACAAAGCTTTAAATTTCCAGACACACACTGCGCGCATCCTCAGTGAAGCACACAGGAACCTAGGATTTGTGATGAGAATGGGGAGCGAGTTTAAGAAAAAAGAAACCTTTTTGCTACTTTACTATACGTTTGTCAGATGAAAACTTGAATATGGACCCGTTATTTAAAAAGGAAATCGAAAAAAATAGAAAAACTCAAAAAAAAATCTTAAGGTATTCAGTATATAAATTAGATAGCATTTATCCAAAATTCGCTTCGGGTGATATCTTACGCAACATGCTGAGTGTCCTGTCCCTTGAAAAAAGAAGACAGATGCACCAGTTAACCTTCCTTTCCAAACTTGTAAATGGAAAAACAGACTCCTCCGCACTTCTCGTAAAAATAAACTTTTATATTCCATACTCCAAATTAAGACCCAGAAATGACCTCTTCCAAATTTCACGCTGTAGAACCAGGATGGCTGAAACGGATCCAATGAGGGGGATGTGCGTGTTGTACGTACAATATAGTCTCTAATAATACCCCTGACATTGATCTATTTAGACCTAAAAGCTAACATATTATGTGAACCCTGTATAAAAGCATTGTAACAAAGTATGTTGTATACTTTATGATATACCACCCTTGTATTATATATTGTTGATATGTAACGATTATTCTGTTCCTCTTTATAGTTTCTTTTCTCATTGTTTTTTATTTCTCTTTCCAATTTTTAATTACTTTTTTTGTCAACATGTATGTGAACTTATCTCAGAACTTAACCTCAAAGCACTGCAACTGGGCATTTGCCTGTAGTGTTTAATAAATAAATAAATAAAATGGTAATTGACGAATTGCCGAGCAAACCCCACCATCATTCAAAATAGGGAATTTTTGAGACTGCTTTTTAAAAGTGTCCTTGTATTAAGTACCTTTTAAAATTGTTTACCACAAGTGCGTTGCACTTTGCATACGAGGGGTGATCAAAAAGTTCGTCATTTTCCATCCCAAAAAACACTTGGAATATGTTTCCCAGAAACTAAAGGTTAAAATCATCCCAGTGAGTACATTATTAATTTACACTAAGAGAAAGGGATTGTAATTTTCCCGGGGGTCAAGATTTATAAATCAGAATGTTGTTGGCACGCCTAAATTAGTAACAACAACTATACATTGTTAATACAAACCCTGCGCACATATTCAAGGTTCTACTGTCTACATTGCTAACCTGTTTGTGATAGCTCCATGAGTTATGAGTTAAGTTATGTATACTTAAAATTAAAACAGCAGTTTAAAACGGGAGCCATTTTGACGACGCCATATTTAAATTTCCTCAGGACTGACAGTGGCGCCCACTGAAGCGAATACATTAGTAGTGTTTATATACACTAACGAAGCATTGAGTATGTACCTATGTACCTCACTTTCAAGATTCACCCCAAATTTCATGTTCTGACACCATCATCATAGGTCTAAGCAGCGGGGATTATTCTCGAAAAAATACAGTAGTAAAGAACAAATTACACAGGGTGTCGGATTTTCCGGTGCGATTCTCATGCCACGATCGGTGACCGAGAGCGTTTGTGGTGACGTATAATACCAAAAACATAAATACGAATATATAAATACTGCAGAACGTTTGGAGAAATACTATTTTTAATGTTTAACAAACATGTCTAAAAATATGTAATCTAAACGGTAAATATGTAATCTAGACGAAAATATGTAATAGGAATAGCTATAACATAAAATATGTAACCTCGAATTCAAGTATATCGTTCCTAACATCGTAGTTCGCCGATATTTGCTATTTTTGCTTGGCTACATACGAAGATAAAAATTGTCGACCAATCATAACACGCAATAATGAAATCGATTACACAGATCAACAAAAAAAAAGTCGTTGAGAACTTCTGTACAGCCAATAACTGATTTTCCATCTTCAAGATGTATGAATTACAGAAAACACTGCCAATTTGCTGTAGCACATCAGGTTTCTTAAAAATTACACGTAATTTATACATGCTTAAACTTGCAATTCTGTAATACACGTGAACCATACAACCAATATAATGTACTAAACAGCAATGAAATGCATATTACATTATATTGTGTCTTTAGTACAGGTATAGATTAGTGCATGAAATTCATAAACCCAAGTCACATTGCCTATTGTAAGATATAAAGTCCATGGAAAAGAAGCACGAAAACCACATGATCTGTCAGTAGAATCGCTGTCGCTTTGATGAAAAACTTATTGTACGACATGTTTTCTTGTGCACTGTAACAGGATCATTGCGTTTCGCCAACAGACAGTAGTCAGCCATCATTGATGTATTCCAGCGTCCCTGGTACCGCCTTTCCATCTTCCATTTTCGTTGTACTCTACTTTTTCTAGTAGCTGCTTAAAATTGTCATGTCTCCTTCAGATGGACAGAATGTGCAACTGGGACTGATGCTAGAATGTTACCATTATGTAGCAACACACCTTCTGGACTTCTCTAAGCTTGAATCAATGATGAGCCTTCATTCAACTATGTTATACATTTCTCCTACCTTATTTATGAGGTTTGGAATGTGTATGCAATATACTAAAGAGCTTTCATGAGTAAAATACTGTTTTAGTTCTTTCTCACGATGTCTGTAAACTGTTACATATGTTCCTGGAGCTAACAGATTTTTCTTTCAGCTTTGAAACCAAAGTTCTGCAGCATCCTTTGGGATATTTAGATCTCTGACCAAATCATTGAGTTTATTTTGTCTGAAAGGTTGGAGTGTGGCTTGTGTGCCTACCATCTTCAGATGACTAGATTGGCGTAGAACTTTATTCAGATTGCAGTGTCTCAAGTTTTTTGGAGGGTTCAGTACAGGAACATCAGAGCCATATGGTACAGGCCTTCTAGCAGAATCCAAGTCCAGATAAAACATTTCCTTTTTGTTTTTGTATTGAAGCCTTTTTATTTGCACATAAAAAATAACTATGAGTGAATATTGACTTTCACATCAATATTTGTATTGCTATTTCATTGGGGTATTGTGTAATTCTTAGTCTTATTATTAAATAGACACATGTAAATTATTAAAAATTGATATGTGATAGGACAAAACTGGGGTCATATTTGGATTCAGGTACACAATCTATCTATCTATAGTATAAAAGTGGATTATGTATGAGTGTGTATGTATATATATGTGTATGTATGTTCCGGCATAATTCTCGAACGACTGTAGCGATTTCAATCAAGCTTGGCACACGTATCACTTAAAATCTGGAAAGAAAGACTGTGGGGGTAAGACACCCCTGGCACCCCTAGTGGTGGGAAGGGGGTGACATGTAAAAATAATCGAAGACGACCGATGTTAGTGTGGAATCCATAGTTTTCGGGGTCGCTAAGATGAATAGTGACATTCCCAGTGCCGTTCAACTCCAAGTTCATTACCTATCGGCACGGGGGGTGAGAGGGAGTGAAAAACAAAATGTCAAAAATGACCTAGATTAGTGTTGAATCCATAGTTTTCGGAGTCGCTAAGCTAATTGGTAACATTCACGACGACCAAACTTGGTACACATATGACTTACAATCAGGAAATAAATACTGTGGGGGTAAGACACCCCTGGTACCCCTAGGGGTGGGGGTGGGAAGGGGTGACATGTAAAACGACCGATTTTAGTGTAGAATCCATAGTTTTCGGGGTCACTAGGATGAACAGTGACACTCCTAATGACGTTCAACTCCAGGACACATCTGGCACCCCTAGGGGAGGGGGTGGGAAGTGGGTGACATGTAAAACGACCGATATTAGTGTGGAATCCATAGTTTTTGGGGTCGCTAAGATGAATACTGACACTCCCAATGCCGTTCAACTCCAAGTCACCCCTGGCACCCCTAGGGGAGGGGGTGGGAAGAAGGTGACATGCAAAACGACCGATATTAGTGTGGAATCCATAGTTTTCGGGGTCACTAGGATGAATAGTGACACTCCCAATGCCGTTCAACTCCAATATATCTTTGGTACCCCTAGGGGTGGGGGTGGGAAGGGGTGACATGTAAAAATAATCGAAAACGGCCGATATTAGTGTGGAACCCCTAGTTTTCGGGGTCGGTAAGATGAATAGTGACACTCCCAATGCCGTTCAACTCCAAGTTTATTTTACACTATAGTTAGAATTTATTATTTTCCTGTCTAATAGAAGATTGGTATCAATAAATTCCAGGGCAACGCCTGGCAATCAGCTAGTTTACTTATAAAATAAGCGTCACAAACAAAAGAGGAAAATCCGTGTTGACCTGTGTTATCGATAAAAAATCACCGAGGCATAATATGCTAGTTATTTCTATTCTGTGGTAAAGAGAAAATGACGCTGAAAGTGTAAAAATGTGATTGTGACTTGCGAGAAAGGAAAGTAGAAATAGGTAGAGGAATATTCTTGTCAGAATTTATTTAATCGTAATTGTACATGTTATAAATATTATGTACAACAAAGACTAATGCATATTTCTACAGGAAGAAGTTATTTGGTAATACTGGTACATTAGTTTCGATACCCAACCGTGTGTCGTTGCAAAATTATATTTAGTGATCTCTTGTAAAACTACTGTGTACCTTGCATCATTATGATCACACAGTTTCATTTGTGATGTATTTAATAACATGTAACGGTAATTACCGAGAACATGCATCATACTTCTTTTGAATTTCTGATACAAGTCTACATCTTCCTTTGGAAAGGATATCTTTGTTATTTATTTTTCTTGTCATACGTGTTGCCATCTTTCGGTAGAATGTGAAATCGTTGACAAATGTTTCTTTGACTGCGATAGCAATTAGAGACCTTTCAAGTTATCCTTTCAGTGACTATTGAATCTTGTACGAATTGCTTAATTCTTTCTGTGCACAGAACGGACTTATACACACACTCCACGAAAACGTTATACACCGGTTGAAAATTGTGCAAAATGAAGTTGGTGCGTTTTCGTGTCGTTCGAACTTGCAAAAGTTGAAATAAAAGACGGTTGCCTCGTGAAACAGAAGTTCTTTTTTTCTCCGTAACTCTCCACAACACGTAGCTACATAATTTAAACAATTCATGCTACGGACGTGACCTCTCTCATTCCTTCCCTACGTATAGCCTTGCAGAGAATTGCTTGAGGGCAAAAGTAAACAGACACAACACGAAGATGTGGCAGAGGGTGAATATTGACTTTGTATATCGGGGAGAGTCGACTCGCCTGCTTCATCAAGACGTTGCTGCCACCTGCAGGAGGAAACTTGAAACTCCCCGCAAAGGGAATACGCGTCAGTCTAAACCGTTCTATATCACGTCACTCGTCCCTCGCGACAGCCAGTCAGATTTCCGCTACAGACATAAGACCGTCCTTCACTCTTTCTTGTGTAAATCGTCAAGTTATTGCCTTTCGAGCCTGTTTTTGGAAGTAATTGTTACTTTTTAGAGAAAAGGTAACTAAAACTTAAACTTATTTACTTTTTCAGGTAACCGGTAACGAAATTTAGTTGCTTTCAGAGGTACTTTTTGTATGTTTTGACATTAATCAACAAAATTGTGGTTTGCTTAAAAAATATATATAAAAAAAGTACTCTTTATGAGCTCGATATGAACAAATGCAAACTTCCATGGCCGACAGGTTGGCACAGCCCGTTACGACGCCAGGATCGTGGGTTCGAATCCCGGACATGGGTGTTCATGTGTCGCTTCATCAACTGCATCACATCACTCATCCTCGTGTTGATTAGCCAAAGTGGCAGAAAAGCGAAGTAAAATAAACAAACCAATAAACAAATTATCAACAAATGTTTTGCGACACGTAAATTTTCAAGTAAAAGTTTTTTTTAATATTCTCACTTCTGTATTAAACATTATTGTTAATGTTAGATGATCATTCATCAAAAAACTGCCAGTTTGTAGTTCATACATACAACACGTATGAGGCACCACGCACTGCTTCGCGAGGGTGCGTTTGGTGGGTTGCGAAGTCGGGCTCGATTTTTTTTTTTACTGTGTCTGAAAACCTATTACATTTACATTACTAAGATATATTGTTTTAACAATTTAACATTTCTGTTATTCGCGCTCTACCATTGTTTATTTACCGGCATCTCTCAACTTCAGCATGTTAATAGACTAGAGTAAATTACTCTTCTAGAATGAAGTATGTGTAATTTGGTTAAGGAAGCGTAAAAGAGGGCTTCTTAAAGTACTCGATGTTTGCAAAAATATGATTATAAAATGGGTGCACACCAGGGTTGTTAAAGGTCCAGGAATTTTAAATAAATTCAATTCCGGTCCAGGAGAGAAAATCAGCAAGCGTAAATTGGTTCTGGACCGTAAAGGACCTTTTTATCTGTAAAGTATTTGAATTCGGTCCAGGAACCTTTTTACCAGATCAATTTAAATACGGTCCAGGAACCTTTTTTTAATGAAACTAAACGCAACTTGGATCTAATTAAAATTGTGCTGGAAAAAAATATTACTGTACTGTTACGGAACCAAATATAACCCATTAGAATGTATGGATTTATGGATCCTTAACAATCCCAGGGTTGTTAATTTCCAGGAATTGTAAGTAATTCAATTCCCATCCGGAAGAGAAAATCAGCAAGTGCAAATGAGTTCTAGGCCGTAAATAACCTTTTTATGTATAACGAATTTCAATTCGGTCCACGAACCTTTTTTCCGGATCAATTTAAATACGGTCCAGGAACCTTTTTTCCGGACCAATTTAAATTCGGTCCAGGAACCTTTTTTCAATGCAACAATACGCAACTTGGACCGAATTAAATTGTGCGAGAAAAAAAGGTTCCGGTCCTGCAATGGAACCCAATAGAACCCATTATATTTTATAGGTTCCTGACCTTTAACAGCCCTGGTGCACACCCCTGCAAGTAATTGTGACGGCGCCCTTGTTTATGGGTCCCATGAAGTATAATATCAAGGTGGGTCCCTGACTGAAAAAGGTTGAGAACCATTGGGTTATATACAGTACAGAATACAGTAAACGTAAAAGTAACTTACAGTTAATTTCTAATTTAACTGTAGCTATCAGTGACGTAACTAAGAACTTTGGGACCCTCCGTAGAAAACCTCACGAGGCCTCTTCACTCTTAAATTTTTGCAACATTCAGAATTTATAGGCTAATAATTATCCCAAATAATATATGCAACGTTTTCCTTGTTTTTCAAGCACAAGTTAAATACATCTCTTCTTAATATCGATTTTTGTTCAACAATGTACAAGATTGAAGTAATTTGTCTTCGTTATAAACTAAATCTTTATTTAATCATTTTTATGTACAAGGGCAAATATGATTTATTTGATAAAATCAGTTTAGTTATTTCTATATAGTTTAATATTGTAATATTATAGCAAAGTATTTCTCCCTCGTTTTCAATAAAATATCGTATTCCTATTGGTTGTTTATGTTAGGAGTGGGGGAACCACGATTCGTGTTCTTGGCGATGTAAAAACTTCCACGTTGGCATTTTTAATTGTTGCCAACCTTAACTTAAGCTTACTATCGCTAATTAACATTGATGTGGTATATAAATTATCAGTTTTTCTTGTGCTATTTTATGTTATGAGTTTGTATTGTAAGTTAGAACAATCTGTTATGCTGCGCCTCGCGCTTGAGGTAGGCAGTTGAGGTCTTGCTATTAACTGTGAAGGCGGTGCGCGGACTCTCGTGTTAAATAAATTGCTTATCACTGCCTGCGAGCGTGCATGACCCAACAAATTATAACTTTTAACATGTGCGAATCAGTATGTACGCGCGCGATTCGTTATTAAAGATTTTGGATATTTTTAATATAAAGTATTTGGAATTTTATTTACTGTCACGTGTCGCAATTCGGTGGTTTCCTTCCTGGAGGAAGGGTGGGTCGTCTTAATCCCGATCCCTGGGTGAGAACTGGTGCTCCCAACTGACCAGCCGGAGCAAGGAGCGGTGTGTTGCCAATTCCAATCTCCATACCCTGGAGTTACGAGTGGTGGCACGTTGCGTTGCATTGTATTGTGGTGCCGCAACGTGGGGCATTGCATATCTTATTTCCTGTGTAGATTTACAATTTTGACCAAATCTCTGCCCTTAAAATTCGACTACTTCCTCCTTTCTTCCACCGCCATGTTATCTCGAACGTTGTTGTTCTTCGTTGTTAAAGCTACTTTGCAATTCTCTTCAAGATTTTAAAGACATTGGATGTTTTTATGGACCTACATATTACCGTTTCATACGCAGAAGTAATAGAGAATATAAACACGGCTACTAAAAAATCATGGGATGTGCTAAAATATTGTTAAAAAATTCTTAAAATGTGTTTCTTTATTTATCCTGCAACGTGGGACCTGCGAGGCCGCTAGATACGCCACTAGTAACACTAAGTGAATTACATTTCTAAATGTGTAACTGTAACTAAATTACTTTTTGAGCGAAGTAACTGCGGCTGAGTTACTTTTTGAGAAAAGTAACTGTAACTGCAGCTGGGGTTACTTTTGAGCGAAGAAACTAAATCTGAGTTACTTTTTAAGCGAAGTACTGAGATGCGTTTAAAAACTAACTTTCTGGATATAGATTTAAGATATGGCATAAATGTTATTAGATTAGAATAAATAATTGAGAGATTAGCATTAAATATTACTTCTAAATGCTCTACTGTGTGAAAGTTATTTTGAAATTTGTTTGGGGCCTGGATAACGACATAGCACAAGGGTGTCAGGTCAGATTACTATTTCCTTCCGGGGCCAACGCTAAAGGGGGTGAAATGAGCTTAGATATCTGTTTCTTTCTTAACATAACGCGATAATTTTATATGTAAATTATATCGAATTTGTCAATTGTTAATAGTGTAGGGCAGGGCTCGAAAAACCCCGGTCGCCAGGTCGCCATGGCGACTAAAAATTTCAGCCTGGCGACTGTGATCTTTTGCTGTAATATGTACGAAATTTTGATGATTCTAAGTTCAAATTGCAGTATAGCGTAAGTTAGCAAATGTTTTTTTTTTCTTTTATCAACGTTGTGAACATTCCATAGAGTCAGTAACAATTTCTTACCCTTTGTCCACCAACACCCCATTTCCTGCTTTCTCAAATAACTTAGCGATGTTTTGAATACCGTGATGCTCAGCATCTTATACAGAGTGTTTCAAAAGTCACACAACCCAAACTTTGGAAATGTATATCATGAAAACGGTAAGAGATATTTACACCGGGTTTTCTGCATTATAAAGCCTCATCCATTGAAATAATGTTCAATGCTTAAAATTTAGTTCGCTCCGTACAGAAAATTATATAAATTAATAACTGACTGAAAGCAGCACTCAATTTTTTTCCACAAATGAACTTCTGAGTAAGAAAAACATGTAAGAAATGATCGAAGGGTCATAATTAGACATTTGATGACTGATGCGATGTCAGTCTGTCATTTGCGACAAATGTTGCTCACGTGCAACGTTTTATGAATTTTTGACTGGCGATTTTATGGGTTGAGTGAAAAGGGTCATTATTGGGACATATCTCCGTATATGGCAACACTAGCAGGTCGAAATATTGCCAACAGTCGCATGCATCATGTGTCTAAGTATTGGCTACACATTTACGTGAAAAATCGTAAATCAACATTTTGTGCCGAAGTAGGACTCTTGAGAGAATCCTAGGCTGCCCCTGATTACATTGCATTCTCTTCGCTAACTTTCGCCGCTACTGTGCCTGTTTCTTTTTAATTGATTCAGCATGGCGTATTCATTGGAGCAGTGCATGTGCATTGCTGAAGAGTATTTTACTACTCATTCTTACACTCATGATCAAGAGGTTTTCCAATAAAAATGCCCTGCTTCTGCTGTACCTCACAAAGCAACTGTTTTACAACCAGTCTAACAGAAAAAAATGATCCCACAAATTGTTTAAGAGTTGGTATTTATTGTCGAAAATCAGTTCTCAGATGTTTTCAGCAAATTAACAATGTTTTTTTTAAATAATGTAATTGCATTTCTTTAGATAAATGCTAACATACATTTTATGAATCCAGTGATAGCCTACAGGATTAGTTTAGTGCAGAAAACCCGGTGTAAATATCTCTTACGATTTTCATGATATACATTTTCAAAGTTTGGATTGCGCGACTTTTGAAACATACTGTAGTATGCACAATTGGTAGTAGGTGGTTTCCTGGCGCCTGATTTTCAGAGATGGCGCCTAGCTTTGAAGAAAATTTTTCGAGCACTGGTGTAGGGTGTTGTAGAGGAGAAGGTTACTGTTTCGCTATGAATGAGATTTCATATTGTACGAATTAAGAATCAGATCAGTCTCGTCACATTGTTTAACTTCAAGTCTAACTTGCGAGTGAATAGGACTCAAATTATTGTGAATAAAAAAAACCACGGTGGTTTTAACGACACAAACATTGTAATTTAATACAGTGATTCTTCATACCAGGGTTGTTAAGGTCCAGAAACTCATGAATGCTAACGGGTTCTGTTGGGTTCCGCTTTAGGACAGAAACCTTTTTTCCTCGCACAATTTAAATTCGGTCCAAGTTGCGGTTTTGTTGCATTTGAAAAAAGGTTCCTGGACTGTATTTAAATTCAGACGGAAAAAAGGTTCCTGGACCGAATTGAAACACTTTACAGATATAAAGGTTGTTTACGGTCCAGATACCATTTACGCTTGCTGATTTTCTCTCCTGGACCGGAATTGAATTTATTTAAAATTCCTGAACCTTTAACAACCCCGCTTCATATAGAGCGACCACGAGGCCACGGTGAAGCCTTCTGCACTCTAACCCCCCCCCCCCACACACACAGGACACGCGGTTCTGCGCAGGTTCTTTTCGCTGTGTTCCCACTTTAGTGGAATTTATGTATGCAGAGAGAGAAAACAAGGAGATAGGGAGGGAGGGAGGGAGGGAGAGAGAGAGAGAGAGAGAGGAAATTAAAACGTATAGTGAGAGATGGAGAGAGACGATAAAAAGAGGGACGCATAAGAGGGAAAATAAAAAAAAAATATTGACCAAAAAGTGAAAGTAAATACAAATTAAGTAAATAATTACTTGCAAGAATTTTTGTGTAGCCGTCTCATCTGCCACTTTGCTTCTCTGTTGGGTGTTGCTGCTGCCCCTATGTCAATAGAAGTAGATAAAGACGTAAAGATGCAGATAGTTCCAGTCTTCTTGACAGCAGTGAATTTAAAATAAAACGAGAAAGCGCTTATATGCACTATTGCAGTCAAATTCAAATGTCTTCTTTTTTTTTTACTTTATGCTGAAGTAGGCCAATTGGGACTGGTGTTACCGTTTAAGGTGGGATCCAAATTACTTTCCAATGTGTCTCCATAGGGGATCGACTTCGGGACTCCTTGATTACAGCGTTGACATATGTTAATTTCCGCGTAGTCAAAGGGATATGGTTTTCGTCTTTGGAGTTACTGTTCGAGTTGGTTTTTGTTTTATTTCGCTTTTCTTCCACTTTTGGCTAATAGTTCTCTTAATGTTAGTGACAACGGTTCTACATTAACATGGGATGTTAATTGGACATTATCCACTGACTTGTGCTTTAAACTATACTTATTGTAACACTACATTTCGAGAAAGCACTTCTTCTCTCGTCTTATAACCAACTACGGAGGCGCCGTAGTTGAGAAGGTGAGCATCGACTCACCAGCTTCCGCTCTATGCATGGGCGCCTGCAGGGGGTCCGAGGGGGGAGGGGGCATGGTGATATTGTAGAGATACTTTATAACAAAAAATATGTGTTTCCTATGACTTACAGGCTGTAAATTAAAGCAACTATCATTATTATTTGAAGCAGAGTTAAATTTAAGCTTTCAGTCTATTTTACACTGATTATCTCTATGGATGTATGTGTGTATATGTGTGTGCTTGTTTGTTCAGCAATAATTCTCGAACGCCTGGAGCGATTTGAACCAAACTTGGTACACGTATCACTTGCAATCTGGAAATAAATACTGTGCGGATAAGACACCCCTGGTTCCCCTAGGGTTGGGGTGGGAAGGGGTGACATGTAAATATAATCGAGAACCACCGATATTAAATTCCGCACAAACAGACATCCGTGACTCTATGCAATCCGCACATAGATAGTGTTTCTCGGGTTGTCTAACATCCAGGCTGTGTTGCGAATGGAATCCATAGTTTTCGTGATACTCCCAATCCCGTTCAACTCCAAGTTCATCACCTATCGGCATGGGGGGTGAGAGGGGGTGAAAAATAAAATGCCACAAATGACCTAGATTAGTGTCGAATTCATAGTTTTCGGAGTCGCTAAGCTAATTGGTGACATTCGCGATCACATTTAAAATTAGTTACATGTTACACTATAGTTAGAATTCATTATTTTCCTGTCTAATTCAAGATTGGGATAAATAAATATAATACCCTGGCAACGCCGGGTAGTGAGCTGGTCTAACTATAAAAAACAGCATTTTGTCCTACATGAATTAATATTAAGTATACAGTTATGCAAATTGTATATAGATATACAGAAAATGGAAAATACAAATATGTAATTTTTAAAAAAAACAAGTAGTAGTAGTAGTAGTAATAGTAATGTAATAATAATAATAATAATAATAATAATAATCACAACAAAAATAAAAACAACAATAATAGCAATAAGAATAATAAGTTTGTGACTCTGTCCCCCCTGAGAAAAAACCCTGCGTGCGCCCTTGGCTCTATGTGATTGGATGTTTCACGAGCTGCGACTCGATCTCAAGCTATAAATGCAGAAAAACAGAGCTGTTAGGGAAGTAATAGTACTGTACATTGTGCAGCTTCAAGTGACCGAGTAAGGTATTAATATTTTATTATAATGAAAGTGTCGTCCAAGCTGCAACTGCTGAAGTCACGGCATAAAATATCACACGTTTGCCCTTTTCAATGCGTGTCGCGTTTTGGCGGCAAAAAAAAGGAGCCCGGGGCGCAATTTTCTGGTAGGTGACTCGAAGGGTCAAGCATACCGTCAGTTCTTTGAAGTTACCGGTTAGCTCTCACTGCTCGTTCGTGCGACTTTTAATCCAGAAAAAGGTTTCATAACGAGAAAAGGAAAGAGTAAATAGCACAAAAAAAGAAAGATAAACGAATGCGGGGGTCGTGATGACATTGGGACGTCACCGTTCGCCTGAGGGAACGCTCGGAGATGCCTGTTGTGGAGGGGGACACTGCAGTCGGTCCGGTACATCATAATGACGTCACCTCATCTCTGGCTTTTATGTCATGCATGCATAAAGGCCGTGCATGAATATTCATAATAGTAATGCAATTTCCTTTGTTCGGGAGCTCAGAGTGCTGGTAGGGGGGAGGGGCGGTGAAGGGAGAAGGTTTCGGTAAAGAGAGAGGGGAAGCGGTAAATTTGCTTTCGCACGATGATGCTCCTCCCCACTTCTTCATCTCCGCACTAGCACCTACTCGCCTCCCTCCTCCCTCATTCCGGACCAATAAAAAGACAAGTGTCAGTCAGGCAGAGGGGAGGGCGAGTGGGGGATCTTCAAGAATGTATCTTTCAATGTGATTGACAAGCGGTTAAGGAGCTTCCTCCCACCCCGGCCTTGTCGGAGGTTTATTCACAACCGCAATATTCATGGTGGATTCCACACTAAGTTCTTAGACGCTCGCCCACGCTGTCTCCAAGTTAGTATCCACACGTACAGACAGGAGCAAGAATGTGTTCGAGTTCACACATAAGAAACATGCTGTATGCAACCCGCATCGCACAACAAAGAGGCCCATTGCATACCAT
This sequence comes from Lepisma saccharinum, assembly GCF_977018435.1. Classification (NCBI taxonomy): domain Eukaryota; kingdom Metazoa; phylum Arthropoda; class Insecta; order Zygentoma; family Lepismatidae; genus Lepisma; species Lepisma saccharinum. Next base: position 52,447,793 of record NC_139237.1, on the reverse strand, counting down.
TTAAGGATCTCTTTTGCGATGAGCAAGGCCAAAGACAAAATATTCTAGAGATCTCCAAGATTGATCCACTGATTAACTGATGTGATTTTACAAAAAATAAGACAAAATGAACAGTATTGTGTTATTGTTTTACAAATGGCATTATGTTATCTATCAATTACCACTATCTTGCTTTACATTAACAGGAAACATATTAAAATGGTAGATATATATATATATATATATATATATATATATATATATATATATATATATCCAGACCCTGCATAATGTTTGCACTTTTTGTAAAGCGCTACACAATAGTATCTTGAACAAGTGTTTGATCCATTAGTATTACAAAAAAACAAGGGCTGAGAATTTCTGTTTCTTTAACTCCATTATTCATGTTGATTTTCTTCGATTTATCTTCTCCTATTCTCTATATTCCTTTAGCAGTTTTCTATACACTCTGTATTCTTCTTCTCAGATTCTCCTATTTTATGTAATACAGACCAAAGTTATTCTCCTGCCTTTAAGTCAAAGAACGCTACGAATAGTTCATTTCCTCTGCTCAAATCTGTTATTGTGTTTGTGTTCCTCTTCTGAAAGCTACCTGTTCTTCTTCTATCTCCTCCTTTGCATTTCTGAAGGCTTCTTGTTCATCTTCTGTCTCCTCCTCCTCTACATTTCTGAAAGCTGCTTGTTCTTCAATCTCCTCCTCTACATTTCTGAAAGCTGCTTGTTCTTCTTCTATCTCCTCCTCTACATTTCTGATAGCTGCTTGTTCTTCTTCTATCTCCTCCTCTACATTTCTGAAAGCTGCTTGTTTTTCAATCTCCTCCTCTACATTTCTGAAAGCTGCTTGTTTTTCAATCTCCTCCTCTACATTTCTGAAAGCTGCTTGTTTTTCAATCTCCTCCTCTACATTTCTGAAAGCTGCTTGTTCTTCTATCTCCTCCTCTACATTTCTGAAAGCTGCTTGTTCTTCTATCTCCTCCTCTACATTTCTGAAAGCTGCTTGTTCTTCAATCTCCTCCTCTACATTTCTGAAAGCTGCTTGTTCTTCAATCTCCTCCTCTACATTTCTGAAAGCTGCTTGTTCTTCTATCTCCTCCTCTACATTTCTGAAAGCTGCTTGTTCTTCTATCTCCTCCTCCTCTATATTTCTGAAAGCTGCTTGTTCTTCTATCTCCTCCTCTACATTTCTGAAAGCTGCTTGTTCTTCTATCTCCTCCTCTACATTTCTGAAAACTGCTTGTTCTTCTGTCTCCCCCTTTATATTTCTGAAAGCTGCTTGTTCTTCTGTCTCCCCCTTTATATTTCTGAAAGCTACTTGTTCTATCTCCTCCTCTACATCATTTCTTAGTTATTTTTCTAGTCTCTGCCATTTCTTGGATCATCACGACTCTCTTGATCAATTACGTCATGTGTTTGGAAAATGCCCGGAATTTTTAAGTTATGGATATTGACTCTGTTTCCTTTCAGCGTCCATTGTCGACAAGCAATTGCCATTCAACCAACAACGTGTTACTAAGGGCTCTCCTGCAACCTAGCACAGCTCCATTGAATAAGTATCAAGTATTTCAGGATATCCCTGTAACACCATAGTTTCTATTGAGCCACCAGACTTCTTAAACAATTATCTTCACGACTTCTCTGTAACACTGTGCTTTCAATCAACAACCAAACTCCTTGAACAGTTATCTTTACGATTTATCAGTTAACACCGGGTCTTCTCGAACAATTATATTTACAGTTTCCCTACAACACCGTGCTCTCAATTCTACATATTGGCTGCCGCTTGTACGTACCTTCTGCTTGATTGTCTTCTGTTTGGATGTGTGAATGAAAATTAAACACATCCAGAGAACACGGGGAAACCTTGTGTCGCGGTTGTTTTTTTAAGCAATAGTTTATCTCGGAAGCTTGTCCAGGAGGAGAGTGTTAACAAAAGTTGCATCCATATATTACCCTGTCGTGGATATATTACAGAACAAGCGCGGAGACCTTGTTCCAACAGAACATGGAGATTGAGCGTTGAGCGGTCAAATATTTCACGGGGAGAGTCGAAAAGCAGTTTGGAGCAACGTGATTTTTTTTTGGCTGTGTAGGGAGTATTTGGGTGATCAGGACTGTCCCTCCAACTGGTGGCAAAAATATGGTACTTGCATTGACTGTTCCTGTAGCACGTATGTGTTTTTTTTTCGGGCATATTTGGCAATGTGTTCACATACTCCCATATAATCTTCTGGCGTTATAAACCAATCTCTCTCGGACAAGCGTCTAGCGTGGTAGTCGCCCATTTTGTTCATTTGTGTGTCTGCTAATCTTTCTCTGCTGTTCATCATCCTCCCTCCCTCTCTCTCTCTCGCTCGCTCGCTCGCTTGCACCGGGCAACCCTCCAATACACAAAAAACACGCTAGGGCTATTCATGCAACGGACTGACAACAATGTACGGATCAATTAAGCTTTTGTTGTTTAGGGGTTACCCCACGGGCCCATATGGGAGGGGAAGGGAGGTTGGACCTGCATATAGAGTGCACCCTACACGGGGCCAGCGTCAATGATGATGTACAGGCAGCTCCTAACCTGCAAAGATCCAATCCGATTTATGACAGGGTTTTGTTGTTTTGTGATCACCGTGTACCTACCCCCCTGCTGATATGGGTGTGGTTGTTTCTCCCCTCCCGCCTCCGCCCTGCGTTAGCTGATGGACCCGATCGCCACCTGCCGAAATAAACAAGCGGGTGCTGTTCGGTGACACGGGCAGAAGTGCCAAAACAAAATTCCAATCTTCAAGAATCGATGAATGCTCCACCATATATTACTCATTCATTGATTTCCATGGCAATATCTGTCGGACTGGACAGGTTCGTGGAAATAAATTTCCAAACCGTTTGCTGGGCACTTTTTCCCCTTTATTTTGTGCCTTGCAATGTTCAAATTGGAATACCTGGTTTTAGAGTTTCTAAATTTTCTAATACAATTATCTATGAGTTAAAAAAATGAAACAAATTCGTCAGTAAAGCACACAAAGCCACCCTTTGTAAGTTCACAGGGTGTAAAAGGAAGGGTAAGGAAAATGATGATTGACATGGAATTCTTTCTTTTTTTTTGGTTTCGCGCCAAAAGACGACTTCCGCCAGAAAACGCGCCAGGAGAAGAACCAATCAAATAAAGCTTCTTCTAACAGACAACACGTGCAGTCACGTGAGCCCTACTGTGTTCATTTTTTGGCGGGAACAGACTCAAGCACCAAAAAATCAAATAGATAATATAGCAAGTATATTTATATAAAATTGTTTGATTTCTTTTTTAACGTCGTTATTTATACTTGTATAGGTTAATAGCGACGATATGAATGAATAATTATTCATTAACATTATAATGTTAATGTATAATGTTTAGATGACAGATATGGTCAAACTGAGATCCCGAACTTGACGACATATTTACATTAAAAATATGTTTACCTGTATTTATAGTTTAAGGATTAACATTGTTTCTTCTAACGTATCATTGTTGCAAGCAAGTAAACACGTTGTTTGATGACACTTGTCGAGAGATGCTAGTTATAAATAAAACAAAACTGTTTAATGTTTAATTGCTTGTAACAATCACGAATTAGAAGAAAATGTCTGCAATGTAAGCCAGTGTTTCAAACTAACGGCTGCAAGTCGCAAAATGAGAATAGAATATCTGCCTTTGCAACTATGTGAAATTTTGAAGAGATGCAGAGAGTTACTTAATACTGAACTGCATCAACTATAGTTATCCCCTGATAATATTAGGATAATTATATCAAGAAGACTTCGGTGGGAAGGCCATTTAGCATGCATGGGAGGGGAGAGAAAAGTTTACAGGATTCTTGTTGGTAAGCGTGATGGTAAGAGACCTGTGGGAAGGCCAAGACGAAGATTGAATGGCAATATTAAGGTGGACCTCAAGGATATGGACATCGGTGAGAATAACGTTCTAGAGACAGAAAATTAAATGCATTAAATCTATTTTATGCACCAAAAACGCATCTAATGATGCATTAAAATATGATTTTTGACCTTCGCCAAGAAACGAGGTTACAGTCTGAGACATTTTTTGTGTAGCCTATCGTTTTGTAAAGGTAACGCGAAAGTACATCAACTGATGCAAGCGAGTATTTTCTTGTATGTCGAGATATACTTTACTGCATCAAATTGGTACGTTTTTTGATACACCTTCCTACATCTTTCTCGACGATCTATTTAAACATTTGATCCGATTCATTGATTAAGTGATTGATTTGGCTTATTTTACTTCGCTTTTATGCCACTTTTGGCTAATCATGAAGATGAGGATGAGTGATTACATGATGAAATTGGTGAAGGGACACTAACAAACATCCATGCCCAGGGCGGGATTCGAACCTGGAACCTCTAGCGTCGTAGCGTGCTGCGCTAACCACTCCGCTCCGGAGATCGGCACGTTCGGTCTGAGCTACAGACTCTATCAATTTTTTGTTTCAACTGACGTATTTAAATTCTCTGTTTACGAAGTAAAATAGTGCTAGGATTTTCATGACTTAGCACATTTTGCTTTGGTAAGATTGATGTGTTCCCTAAATATATTTATATATAGAAATTCATGTCATGAAGACACTAATTAAATTAAGGTGCTTTCTCGGTCATATTCAGCATACAGGGTGGCCCAAAAGTCAGTTTCCCCTAGGAGAGAACAATATTATGATACTTGTACTAAGGAAATATGTATTTATTGCTGGAGAAAGGTAAGAGAACACAATCTAACGTACATGCTCAACATGTTTCCCATCATTTGCAATACATTCTAAGCAACGATGATACACAAATTCACATATCTTTGGTAACAAACCCTTATTCGCGTTAAGGTCATCAATTTCTTGTCGCAAATCATTCACAGTTTGTGGTTTTACAGCGTAGACGGCATCCTTAATTTTACCCCATAAGGCAAAATCACAAGGTGTAAGATCGCATGAGCGAGGAGGCCAGTCGAATGTCCCGCAGCGCCAAATCCAATCAGAGAAGCGTTCATTCAGAGAAACCTGACTTTTGGGCCCCCTGTATTTTCACGATGTGGATTCGTTCTTAGTCCCATGTTTACTCAAATTGTGGATTTTTTTATTTCCTGAAAAATGGTGATTTTTTTTTATTTATTCGTGCTGTTATAGCTGCTGTATGGAACAATCAGGGGTACCATTAGTAGACCAGATAGGACTGAATAGTTGTGAATAAAACTGTGAATAGCTTACATGGTTCTTGTGGTGAAGTGGGCCAACAAGTGACTACGAAAGTGAGGATAGTTTTGAAAAAAAAAAACAAGATATACGAGTACATTGTGCTGTTTTGCAAACATTTTATTGGTAGAGAAAAATCTCTCGATACTACAAAACTTGAGCCGAATGGCATTGTTTACTTTAAATATCCTCCTCTTGTGTCAGTCGAAGTAGAAATAAGCTTTTTTTCACTACAAGGCTTTCCTGGCTGACAATAGGCAATCACTTTTTTTTAAAAAAAAATTACAGAAAGTATTCATTGCACATTGAAACTCATGTCTCACAAAGTGAACTAAAAATAGTATGAGGAAATATCTCAGCATATGTTAAATATTTATGTTTGAAGCAGTTCAGTTGTAAGAACATTTTCATATCATAGAGCATATTTTAGGTCATAAGAGCAATATTTTGGTGCATATTTTTGTGATTTGTAAGTCATAAAAATCCAAGTCCTAGTGATCAGGCATTGAATCATGACAGTTACACCATTATCCATCTCATATGTTCATCGCTCATGCTCATCGTCGCGATTAATCCAAGATATAGAAAAGCGACGTTGAATAACCAAAACAGACTGATGTAACTCGCCAGGTCCAAGCTATGATAATACTGTCAAAATTAATTATACATGCCGCGAGTAAATGGCAATAAGCGATTGTACCGTCCCGTTCGGATCCCAGATTGTGTTTTGTGGATCACGTGACAGGAGGAGAAAAAAAAACTACCGCCTCCATTATGTGATACGATGGCTGCGTCGTTCGTCGCCTATGGACACAAAGCGCCATTAATCATTAGACTCAAGACCGGACGACCAATATGCAGCTCCCGTGTCATCTGCATACGAAATGGCAGCTAATTTTGCGCCTACGCTTTCTAATTCATTTACCAGCACATTCAGGAGAGTGGGTAAACCTGCTTTTGTCCGTAGAAGAAAGTGAATGCAACAAATTCATCAATGACATGTTACGCACTTCACATGCAGGCGGCATGTCACAACTGTAGGCAGAGGAGGGATTTTGACAAGGTTTTAATTGCCTTAAACAGTATCTGTGAGGATATACACATATCCCCCCACTCCAAACAAGGGCGCTCGCAGAGAGGGTACTGAGGTCCGTAGCAATGAGTAACCTATACACTGTCCCACCTATCTCTGGAGCCACCCAACGAAACCAAGCCTCTGCGCAAGTAGTGACGAGAGAAGGCTGCGCCAATGAACACGTGAGAGGGAATGGGTTTGCGTGGAAGGGGAAAAGCGACTGCAGTTACCAGCCTTCCCAGTTACTGCTTCGCTCTACCCACTCGATCCCACCCCCCTGGGCCTCCCCGATGGCGTAGTGTTATCGTCGTCGCCTTGTAATCAAGGGGTCCCGGGTTTGATACAGGGAAGGCACATGGCACAGTGGTTCAATCGATTCCTAACCCCCCCCCCCTCCGCTAAGCACGCCCTTGGTCCAGAAATATAGCCGGGACAGAGTATAGGGCGGCTAAAGCCTAAGGCGACAACGAAGTCAGAATATGCGCCGGAGAAATTACACTTGGCAGAGGTGGAAAACGTAAAAGGTGTTACTCGACCTTGTTACCAATGAAGATTTTGAAGTGATGAAGTAACCCCTAGATACTTCCCTTAAGGGGGAAGAGTCACCACGTGGAAGCTTATGTCACCATTCAACTAGGTACATGATGTTCCCTGTTCGACCACGTCATGAAAAGATCTTATATTCTGGTAACACACTGCTGGAATTTTCTGCTTCCCAAAGTAGAAGTAATAATGCAGACAACTAGGACAACTGAAATATTTTAAAATAACTTTTTTTAAATCAGAAATGCACACTACCAATTTTTTTTAAACATAAACTTTATTATTTTTAATGAGTATTATTTTTATTTTTATTTTTTTTGTTTCCTCATTCCAGAATTTGTAAGATGTAAACATCACAAACCGTAAGAAGAAAATATCAAAGGGCGGACATAAAATATCTGTGTTTGGTAGTACGAGGGGAGGGGAGTGGGAGACAAACCACAATCCTGCCAACCAGTAAATGCTCCATTTGATTCGAGTGATGAAATTGTAGCGTGAAGATATGGATGAGGGATGCCATGAAAGGCCGCCGATTAAGTGGTATCTGTGCATCGTGAAAAGTACAAACACACAAAGAACTGTTCATCAACAAAGTGATAGATGTTTAAGGAAAGGAAGCAAGTTAAATCAAGTTTCTTGATTTATTTACTTATCTTATTTTACTTCGCGTTTTGTGCCTCTTCGCTAATTTGCGAAGATGGGGATGAGTGATGAAATGATGAATTTGATGAATGGACATTCACAAACAACCATGCCCTAGCGAGATTCGAACCCTTGACCCCTGGCGTCGCAGCGCGATGTGGTAACCACTTTTTTTTCTTCTTTTTTTTATTACATATATTTGCAATTTACATTTCAACTTATTGGGCAAGTGAACATTACAGTAAGAAAATTAGCATACAATCTATTTCTTTTACAGTGAGGTATCCTGTGGTATTCTTGATGGAGGTAATTTACAAATTGTATATTAAAATCTGGTTGCCGATATGTCGATAGGAAATAGGCATAGTGTCCTAAAAGCCATTGTAAACTTTTACGTTTTGTTTTTGGGTAATAGGCAAAAGCTGGATATAAAAGAATATCTACAGAGATGTTATACACTGATGTTCGACAAATAGTACTCACAAGTTTCCTTACATAGAACCATGATGTTTGTATTATTTGGCATTCACTTAGTCTATGGACTAAACTATCAGATACATTACATCTAGCACACATTGGTGTATTTATTAATTTAAGATCATAGAGTCTCTCTCCAGTGATTATTTTTTGGTGGACAATTATATACCATGCTGATGGGATTCGTGATGTAAGATGGTGAGCCTGAATATTATTCCATATTTCTCTCCAATTCATTCTGGGATTTTGCTCAATACTTTTACACTTTGGTTGTTATAATTTACATAGTCTTCGATATATTTCCAATGTCACTGGTGTTGTTAATATCGGAGATTGTAATAGGGCATAACTAATATCCACTATTGTTGCCTTAAAATACAATAAAGTGTCTACCAGTCTAGTAATATCAATAGGAGCCTCCAGTGAAATATAGTCCAAAGCGCTTCTCAAGACTTTACTTGTGAGGCTGAGTGGATGCTGAATCAATGTCTGCGTGTCAGCTTGAATACGTAAACCCTGGCATTTGAGTTCTATATTCACAAGATTCATTCCTCCCTCGGCAAAGGGCAAACAAAGTAACACATGTTTTACCCTCAATATCTGACCGTTCCAAATAAACCAATTTACTGCACTCTTAAGTTTATTTACATCTAACTTCCGTAGTGGGAGGATTTTTGCCATATACCATACCTTTGACAGTGCATAGACCTGTACAAAGGTCACCCTTGACTGTAAACTAAGGCTGCGAAATTTATTTGTTTGTAATATCGCTTTAACCCCAGTTATTATTCTATCATAATTTAATTGGATCATATTTTGAATAGAGTGCGTATATATTGTACCTAGTATGCGTATCGTTTGTACAACCTTAAAATTACCTCGCTACGAGTGAGAATGAGCCAAATTTAAATTCAAAAGTGATGATTTTTCTTGGTTTATTTTTAATTCCGACCATATTCCAAATTTCTGTAATACACGACACGTTGCATCAATATCAGACCGATCATTTATTAATAAAGTAATATCGTCAGCATACGCTAACATCTTAATGGTAGTAGAGTGTATATTAATTCCTTGAACTTTTCGGCCTAATTCAGAAAGGAAAGGTCTCAGTGCAATACAAAACGCTAACATCGACAAAGGATCTCCTTGTCTTACACCTTTATAAATATAGAGTTATTTTGTCAGAAAACCATTTATTTGAAGTTTTGCTATTGCATGACTATAAACTGACAGAAAGTGTCCACGTATACCGTAGCCCTGCAAAATGTTAGATAGATATTCATGATTTATCGAGTCAAAAGCACGTTCAAAGTCTAATGCTAATATAGCATATTCAGAATTATTTTTCTGTAGTCTATAACATGTAATTACTTCACGCATCGTTTGTAAAACATTTGTGATTTTCTTATTTAAACCAAAAACATATTGTTCCTCTCCTACTAATTTGTCGACATAAGGCACAAGTCTTCCAAGCATACATCGCGCCAATATTTTTTAATCTGTGCATAGGAGAGTGATGGGTCTATAATGACCAGCTTCGCTTGGTTTTGGACATTTTGGGATTAGAATTATAATACCCGTATTGGAAGATTTACCCATTTGATACGTGCTAAACACTGCATTTATCCAGTCCGTTATTGTTTGACCCATTAATTTCCAAAAGGTTTGATAAAACCTATTGGATATCTCATCCCAACCAGGAGCTGAAAATGTTTGGCCTGCCTTAACCGCTCGAAACACTTCCTCACTTGTATATTCTTTGTTTAAGTTATCACTTTCTTCATCTGTAAAAGCCTCTGAATCGGATGCTAATGCATCCATCAAAGCTCCATTATGTGACGCTGGTTGGGAATATTGCTGCTCAAAATAATTATAAATGCAATTATGTATTTCAGGAGCTGAATTGATCTTTGTTCCCCCATGATCAAATATTTCACTAATACATTGTCTTTTAGCATTTTTTCTTTCATGAATTACATGGCTGGTAGAGGCGACCCCATCGTTGTCAAAATGAGGAAGTCTACTACGAATTTTAACCCCTTGACGCCTTTCTGCAGTCATTTTTAACAGTACAGCTTGTATATGTTTGACTTCAGTTTGCACTTTTTCCCGTCTGTTGCTTGCTGAATTTGTTCACGCAACACCCTGTAGTAAAAATTATATGTATTTGTCCAATCTCACGACCGTTCCTTACAGTAACTGATACAGAATTTTTTTATACCCGGTTTGAGAATCTCCTCCCACCAGCGGATTATATCTATCCTCCTCAGACGGTGTGTTATCCATCTCGACCATTGGTCATTAAATGCTTGTTGGAAATTTTTCTCATTAAGAATTGAAGCATTTAATTTCCAAGAACCGTACCCTCTAGGGACTATTGGAATGTCCACATTTATCATCATAAGGACAGCACTGTGATCTGAAAAACATGTAGGTGTTGTACTGATGGACTTTACATACTGACATAATTTGGTTGTTACATAAAATCTATCCAATCGGGATGCACAATTGTCACGTATATACGTGAAACCTCTCTGCCCAAAATTTTTGTCACTCCAGACATCTGTGAAGTTAAGCCAGTTACTAATTTTTGCAATGAATTCGACGTGTTAAATCCAGGTCTTTGGTCCTGAGGATACAATACATAATTGAAATCTCCCCCACATAATATGTGTTCTCTCCTACCCTGCATTTCAACAGCAAAAAACTCATCCCTTTGTTTCCTACACTGTCACCCGGACGGGGCATATATATTATATATCCATACATTTGCAACTTTTGCTGATATGATTATATGAATGACATACCACATTTTTGAGGGGAACCGTATTATGTGTTAACAAAGCTGTTCCTGTCGATTGGAAATTTGCATTATTATGAACTCTTATCATTGGGGAAAAATTGAAATGTATTTGTCCACATTCTTGGAGAAATACAATATCTAATGATGCTTGTATAATAAAGTCCTCTAACGCCGCCTGTTTTGTAAGGGATTTCATTTTGTTTATATTTATCGTCGCAAAACGAAGGGTCGTCATCATAAATACTATGATCAAAATTTTTGGGATTGGGTATTCCCAATACTTATACTTCCACCTTTGCCCCATCTAAGAGTAATACTTCTTACACTATTTTTATATACCCCTAATGTTATACACCAAAAATTAACAAACATACTAACAATATTATTTTAGTAGGGGGGGGGGGAAATACCCCTTCCCTTTAATACTATTTTCTAATCTTAAAGTGATTACCTGTACCCAGTATTCACAAACTTTCATAGCCTATCGGACTCGGATCAATAACCATGACTTGTACATTTGTTTTTACATGTCTCAATGATCGTCTTTTCGTCCGATTTCTGCCTGACGCTCTCCTTATACTCTTTGGTCGTTTTTGTGAGCCGGAAACCGTACGATCTGTACTACTTTGGACACTTCCACTTTCACTATCAGTTTTCGAATCTTTTCCCTGTTCAGCTTCTTGTCGGAAGTCCATTTGCTTGGTCTTATCCTGCTTCCTCTCCTTCTTGCTCTGTAGCACTTCATCACTCGATTCCTCTTGCACTTTAGTTATGCCTTCTTGTCGTGTTAGTGGTCCACCCTTCTTCTGCTCCATAGTATCCAGGGACATTTCTTCACTTTGCAACAGTTTATCTGTAGTGCATGACTGCATACGCAGAGGATAGGAAAATGACGTTTTTCGTGAGTTCATAGCGTCGAAAGTCTGAACAAGGACAATACCTGAAGGAGGATGATCAGAAGTGAGAGTGGAGTAGTTGCAGGTGGGTTACTATTTCAAGAGTATAAACCTGTTTTGCATGAGCTTCAGGAATTCCAAACATGTAATAATTCTGACTCGATTACCTCAATAGGAGGGGGGGGGGGTCTTATTGGTATGGTCTCTACATTCAATTTTTGTAAAGCATTAGATAAGTATTTGAACATTAGTTGAAGATTTTGATTTCTGAACTTGCATCAACCCATCCATTACACCAGAAGTTTCAGGGTTGAACACTATAACCCTCTCGCCTTCTCTAAATACAGCCATGCTATACACTGCACTCTTGTACCAGATTTCGGCACCACATTTGCATCTGGCGGCGAAGATTTGAACTATTTTTTTAAAAATCAGCATTCGCTTTCCTATGGTCTCCATGACCACTACAGTTCATCAGTTTCATCTTATCGCGATTAGATAGAACTGGTTGGAAGGCGAAGTAAAATATAGCAAGTCAAATAAACACACATATACCGCAGGTCTTCTCCCGAGCTCTCAGATGGGAATTAAACTCAGCCTGGAAGAATGAAAGACAATGAAACTGGTACAGGCGTGCCCATCCCCCCCAAGGCCTATGTTTGTTTGTGCACATGTATATGTTTATTGTTTTCACCATATTCTAACCAAAGATTTGACCGGAATTTTTTAAAAAATAAACGTAACAAACATTTTTTGAGAGGGATCAATTTTGTCTTGGAGTACAATTGAAGCATTCCACCGAATAACGCTGTATGGCACATTTTGGAATATCCTGAGTTACCAGTGGAATCAGGCTGTGCCGAACATGACGGACATATGCTGAAAGACTCGTTTCTCTATTGCCCAAGAGTTGGAACGAGTATGCTGGCAAACTGGTCTCCGAGTGGAACAATGCTGTATGTGCAAGCAAGATGCCGGACCGCAGAGAAGTAACGTTATCTGCTAGCGACGTTCATCGTATCAATAGAAGCAGAAAACGCAAAATAAAGGTTTCTGAATGGAAGGACGTTAAAAGGAAGAAGTTAATGGATGCAGGGGAAGCATACACAAGTAGAAAGGCAACGATGTGATGGCAAAGAGGCAGCCAACGAAGCAGACAGGGGCCAGGGGGGCTCAGACCCCCTGGCACTGCCATCAGCCCCCCTTTACATTAGGTAAACTATTTTGCATAATTTGTTTGCAGTGAAGAGTGAAAATGTAGACAACTCACAACTATAAAGATAAATCCACAGAATATGAACAGTATCTATTACATTCGCTCATTTTGTTTATGAGCAGAAGTAGCTGCAAGGATTTAGAATATTCTCTAGGCTTCAGAAAGTTCTTTCATAGGGGAGCTTCTTTATCTGTACCTTCACTGTCCCTGTTGCAACCTCCCGTTTGGACAGAAATGTGTGACTTTGATGTCATCATGCAAGTTCACTCCGCATCTGCGTCAAAGGTCAACAACAGCTCCCAAGTTTTGGTAAGGAAGGTGAGTTTAATTGCTTCGGCCGGGGGTGGAATAACTGTAGGCACTGTGATTAAATATTGTGCGTTTCTTGTGTGTGATATACATATCTGTATCGTCTAAAATAGTATGGGGTGTGTAAGGGATAATTTCAGTATCAGTCAATTAACACTTCAAGAGATGTTTTAAAAGATGTAGAAAAATGTAGTATTTGTGTAGTACGTACATGATATTTATAAATGAATGAGCGCCCCCCCCCCCCCCGTGTACGTGTCTTGCCCACCTGCCCGTCATTGTCATCACCATGCCTAAACAATCGTGCCGTTTCACCCTATCGACACTTGTTTCTCCGTATTTCCATTGTTCATCCTTACCAAATACATACCCATTCTTAAATACCATTATTTTGGAATAAGTCATCAAGGTTCTGGCACCTGGGCTCATAGTCTAAGTCAGCATAGACCTCTGTGAGGCTTCTGTTATTTGTGTATATCTCTTCATCTTATCACCATTCACATGCGACGTTAAATAGAGTAAATCAATCAATCAACCAACAAAAAATAGTAAGACATTATTTACATATTGCTACTTCAAAACAGTGGACAAAGCTTCTCATTGAAACATTTCAGCTTATACATATGGCAACTCTATTGTTCAATTCAATATATCCCATCATGCTGCAAAATGGCCACTTTGACTGTTCAATTTACAGTAGAATGTAGAGTGTTGTGATTACACACCCTGGTGCCGCTGCCAGAGCCCCATCAAGTTAAACAGAGAGCAGTGCCATACCAACATCATTTTTTATCCATGCACAATTCATCCATTTTCGTTTCGCACTTCAACTTAAGTTTCCACATCGCGTTCGCGCCAAAACAATGAGGAGCGGAAATAAAATGGCGGGAAGTAAAAAGGAGGCAGATAGAAGCTGAAGAGAATTCTTCGGAATGACAAAAAACAGGGAAGAAACAAGCTGCAGGAAGATTATTCAAGTTTACTCTGCATGCGTCTTCAGAGGTTTACAGTCCTTGCTCCCAGTTCATGAATTGAAGCCATCGGAGCGACCGGCGCGCCTCCTAGTTGAAAATGAATGATTCAGCGCGCAAAAATGGAAATGGGGATCTTGGGACGAGGTATCGGGAATGGTAGGGAAGCAGCTGATCTCACGACAGGGACTTGCAAGGGGAAACGGGATGCAAATCCTCGGCTTCTACAGCTCGCGTTCCTTTATGTGCCTCTCCCATGCTTTTGCCGCATTGCAACAATAGGTGTTTCAACAAAGGAAAAACCTGGCGGGAGATGCTATCACAACACCTGTGCAAGCGACAATGGGATATATGTCTTCGCTTCTCGATTGGATACTAAAAATTCGCGCTATTTGTTCGTTACAAGATGGGACTTTGTAACACCATTTGCTTTTCTTTATTAACGTATGTCCCACGTGGACGGTGTGAGAAAACGCCAGACCGTGAACCCCGAGGCCCTTAGAAAGGGTTGCTGTATTGTGAAAAGGACACCGACCTTTAAGAGCGTGGGTAGGAAGAAAATCCAAATAGTTGAGAGGATCATACTGTTGCATATCGGGTTGTCTTAATTAAACTTCTATTCATAACTCCCTGGAGTGTTTGAAGCAGCGGATTCCGGTGAAAGTTGGTATAGAGGCTACAGAGACCATAATAAACCGAATGCTGGTGAATAGAGACCGGATTTTGAAGTTCTTTTATATTTTTCAACACGGATCATAGAATAAATAACAACAGCGTTGATAATTAGCTTCAAAAAACAAAATTACATGATTTTGACTTCCATTTCCCCCCCCCTTTTTCAGCCAATATTCCATTTTCCCCTATTTATGAAATATTTTCTTTTCTAGTCTCTTTATTGACAAGTTTTTCAGCCCATATTTCCACTTTCAAAAACATTTCCTTGGTCCCTTTATTGACAAGATGTCAAAAACTTTGTATGACTGTATTTTCCAAAAACAAAACATTCAACAATTATTGTCTATTTCCTACAGCTTAGAGGAAAGGAAGAACGCCTTCTACCATGAGTGTTGGGATTACGTTTGCAGCGATTGTTGCAACAATGAGATCAGTAACAAACGCGTTGCAATCGGCACGGCACGCTGAAACTTGAATGTGTACTTTAGACTTTTATTGTGAAGCTTCTTAGAATAGTGTTAACTTTACTGTGTAACAGTAAATGCGGTAAGCTGTTTCAAAGAAGATTTGCACTCGACTAGAATATTATTTTAAATGAAAACACAATATATACCATTCATATATAAAGTAAAGTAAAAAATGCAATAAATGTAATGTATCCCTTTTTATATATGAATCGTATATATTGCGTTGTCATTTAAAATGATAAACCATAGTCCTTTTTCATGTCCTTCTTTTTGGCAATAATATTCCCTTTTTTGTACCTTTTAGAGTAAACTTTATCCCTTTAAAATCCGGTCTCTACAGATGAGAAATAAATTAGTTCAAATTCTTACCACCAGGTGGAAATGTAGCGCTGAAATAACCAGAAGTCTGACATGCAGAACCTTATTTTGGTATATGTCAGTACATCAGTGTTCCACATGCGCGTGAAGTCGGAGAGAGCGTGATCAATCACGAACTATTTTCCATTACGTTGTTAACTGTGCACCAGATTTCAGCATCACATTGCACCTAGTGGCGAAAATTTGAACTGGCTGAAAGGAGGGAGAGATTGCCCGTGGAAACTTGCCTTCTCACTGCCTCTTGACACACAGAGGAAACTTATCTCAACTCTCAAGTACTCTGCCAGAATACGATCAGCTCTTATGCTTGGAATATCTAATGTCTCTTCAATCTGGCGAACTGTTAGCATTCTATCTGCCGTCGACAAATTATGCACCTTGACTACATTTTCCTGAGCGATCGTCTCCACAGACCTTCCTGGGCGGGAGTCTTTTTCAGTGCTGGTTCTCCCCAGTTTAAATTCAGCTGTCAACTTTTCAACTATGCTGCACGTAGGAGGGCCATCTTATCATCATAAATGTCCTTTGCTGACAATCTTTCTTACACAAATATTTGATCACAACAATAACTTCTTGTTTCTATTTCCTATTACATTCACACCTTGTCCACTTTCACCACAGTTAGTCCCAGGACGCTGATTTGTTTTTTGATTTGTTTCTTTAAGTCCATTTTGTGCACAGAAAGGCTAATCTGGACTGGATCTACAGTTTAATGTGGGATCTGAACCACTGTGTCATGTGCCTTCAACGGATATCGACCCCGTGACCATTTGATTTCAAGGCGATGAAATTTGACGTTGAAATTTTGATCAACATCTGTTCAGGCCACGAACATTTTGGACAACCCTCATATATTTAGTAACCTTGTAAGTAGAGGCTCTCATTCTTCAATTCTGTAAAAACACTAATTTTTTACTCTTCCTTGAATACAGAGTTTGTAAATTTAGATGTAAAGTGGCTCGACAAATAGTTTATTAGCAGACTCAATTTTCATCATGCAACAATGAGCTGCTGAGGTCAACAATACACAACCATATTCAAGCAATGGACGTACGATTGTTACAGATAAAAACTTTTACGTCTCCAATTCGTTAAAACAACTCCAATTCAAAAATAGAAAGCCAAATAACTATTTGCTTTTTCACCTGTTCCATTGTAAGTCCTTCAAACTCTAACTAAATAATAAATTCCCACTTCTACCTTTCTGACAATGACGTTGGGAACTTGTTTGCGCATGCGCAGAATGCTTGCACCACAGTTCAGCCATGCCATGAACTCCATGATGGCAGTTAGCAAGAACCGTACGTGATTTCCGAACCATTCCGGTTCCCCCCAGATCGACACGAAATGCTGATGATCATGTCCCACGCTGCAAAATGACCACGGTCTTTCGATGCCAGTATAATTACGTTTATGTGCTCCGAAAAACGGCGGCCATCTCATCAAACGACCCAAGACTTACGAGTTTAAGCCAGGGAAATCCCAATCGGCGCCATGTTTTATCTCGTTTCGGGCAAAATCGCGAGGTTGAGGGGGGTGGGGGGGACAGTTCCACAATGCACTACGAAATATGCCTTGTCCGCTTGTGACGCATAAAGCAGGAGTCGAAAATGGAAATCGCGGGCATAAAATAATTACCGAGATATCCGCTTGAAGTTGGCGCTATCTGTTTTTGATGAAGCGCGTGTTCAATAAGTCAAATCGCGGAGCGTAACAGAGTTTCGCAAGTCCTTGCCTCGCATAAACAAATATTTGTTCAGTTCGCGTCTGCTGAAATTGTCCCCGCGGCCAGAATGAAAAACAACTGAAAATCAACAAAAAAAAAAAACTCCGAATATTACAATATCGACTTTTGCGAGCTGTCCTCTTCTTCTTTTTTTCGAATTTGCATGATAATATCGTGCTGTGTGTATATACTACGTTTCGGAAAACGTTCGCCTATTCACAAGCTTTAAATTTATGGCGTGTGTTCTGAGCACAGAAAGTAATTTAAAACAGTTCGTTGTTGTAGGTGTGATATTTTGTAACTTCGATGTGTTTAAATTGACTTCTTTCTGTACGTGTGTTTATAAATTCAACCTCCTTGCCGATAAATATACACAATTTTCACTACACCAAACTCGAACTTGAATATACGACTAGTGCACATAAGTTAGTTGGAAATTAACAGTTCGGCTTTAAAACTTGCAATTAGGGAAAAAACCAAGGTTGTTACATGTAAGGGTGGACCGATTTACATGTTTGGAACGTTTACGAGTCATGAGGAGAACTTGAACCTGACTGTCGACCCCGCTCCCTAAAGTTGACCCTATTCAGGGGCATCGTTAAGGGGGGGAGGGCAATTGCCCTTCTGAAATTTACAAGTACCCCCCGAAAAAATCCGTGGCTTATAGGAAATCTTACTTTAATACACATTATTTTTCCAAACAAAACAAAAAAAAAACATTCTACGTAGATCAGAGTCGGTTTTATCTGTGTTATCTATATGTTGTTTGACTTTTTTTGTTTCTTAAGTCCACTTTTTGCACAGAAAGGATACTCGGGACTGGATCTAAATTTTAAAGTGGGATCCGAACAGCGATGTGCCTCCACCGAGTAACGAACGACGACACTAAGCCAACGAGGAGGCATGTTACATATTATAGGATGATGTGTTGGAGTATATTGGGGTAAATTCCTACCTCCAACACCACTTAATAGTGACTGGCCCTAGTATATCCACAAACAGACCTCCGTGGTAGAAAGGATAGCACATGCGCGCTACGACGCCAGGGGTTCCGGGTTCGAATCCCGGCCTGGGCATTGGTGTTCTTTGTGAGTGTTCCTACATCAGTTTCATAATATCATCACTCATCCTCATCTTTGAGGTTAACCTAAAGTAGCAGAAAAGAGAAGTAAAATAAAACTAATCAATCAATGAGAAGGAGGTGCCTTGAACCAACACCTAAATTCAGTGCCTATGTACAGCGTAACGCAATGCTAATATGCGTTGGGATCGAACCAGAGACCCTGAGCCGTCTATTGGGTGGTGTAGTTATTCATCATTCATCTTTCAGATGGTAATCACTCGCTTGGCCTAAATGTGATATATGCGAGAGATTACATTCAAAATGGCAAAGAATTCACATGTACAGTAATTGGATTTCTGTACTCTCCATGACTGTACCGATATGGATTGGTTTAGAAAAGGATATTACTTGCCTCACAATTAGATGAAGGTTAATTCCACACTTGCCATCTGAATTGTCACATGTCTGACCTCCCTGTCAGAATCTACTCTGTTCACGCACCATTGTCCCGTTCCACACTTCCATTCTCTCTCACCATTCGCAATCTTTTCTCTGTCTGGTATCCTCGCCAACTCTCAACCGTCAACTGACCTCGCTCCCTCACGATTCCAACGCTCATCCCACATACTCCTCTCCAGTCAATCACCTAACGTTTGCCTAATTGCTTATTCCGCATTCCTTTCTCTATTTCCTGCTATGCTAACAATGACAGAAGACGTGTCCCTTCTTACCCAATACCTCGGGTACGATTCGACAGAAACACCGTTATCTTTATTTTCTACTGCGAGTCTTTTTTTAAAAAATCGTGGCGTTTTAAACAAAGCCGCACCTGGCGGCCAGTGAGCGAGTCCCTACGACAAACTGAATTACGTATCCACGTAAAAAGAATCGTCAGAGGAGAAAATGGTACATTACCCACACAGGATGATAATACCCAGCATCCGACCCATTTGAGCTGACGTGGATGGCGGAACCAACTGGAGATCTCGCTCGGTGCTCGCCGGAAATGTACGCTCCCAGGAAATGAACACGGATGGTGAAAACTTGGTTGGATGGCCGAACGATCGTAATCAGTGGCGATTGGAAAATGGCCTCCATGGCACCCATACTATGAAACCAGTGGACCTAATGGAAACTCTCGTAACACCGTGTAGTTCAAATACGTTGCGACAGTAACCATTTTAAGATACCTATCAGTAAGAGCTGAATTAAGTACACTGATGTGTCAGTTATTCTGTGAAATATTGACTCGAGACATTATGGTCTAAGGCTGTCAATTTACGTTGCCAACCATCTACCGCAATCCAATTTTCATGATTCAGTTTTTGAAAGACATATTTATGGTACAGTGGGATCCATGAGTATTACCGTGCAAATTGTCCATGACTATTTTCATTAATTTACCTCTCACATCCTATGTGTTTTTAAGCGATGGATTTTTATGTTTGCTGGTGCAGAAGTTGTCAACAGCTTCTTTTGAGTTTTCATTTAATTCTTGTAGCTCTCATTGGGTCACATAAAGTACACGAACTTGATGATGGACAATTTGGACAGTAATTCTCATGGATCCCACTGTACAATCAATTTCAATTAAAAATCATTATCTATAAAGTTATCAATATCTATCGTTCAGTGTGGACCGAGACATTGTACACTCCTGTTCAGATAAAGTGGCACATACTACAACTGTCCAACCGTACAAATGTGCCACTTTATGTGAACAGGAGTGTAAATACAAAGTGGTGAATAGCTGGAGAACCTCAAAACTGTTGGAGGATATCCTTCATCATTCGTGAGTATTGTGCGTTCGTCCCGATGTAGTTGGCGGAATAGATTTGGTCAAATGGCGGCAAGTAGTGATGTACAATTCCTTGAGAAAGGAGAACCTGAAGTCAGCTGAAAATTTGAGAAGATTGCAAGAACAGTACGGGAAACAAACGCTATCACGGGCAAGAGTGTACGTATCATGTCAACAGTTTGGCGAAGAACGATAATTGCTGACGAATGAACAACGTGGACAAGTTCGTCCAACTTGGACATGCAAGATGTCATTCATGTGGATTTTGGGGGGAAACGGTCAGAATTAATGCCCAGTGTTACTATACATTGATGAATGGTGAGCAGGTAATGACATTCGCAAGAAAGGATCGGGCATGTTGTTTGGGGATGCCCGGCCCCACACGGTCAATTTGACAGCAACAACTCTCTCCGCAATGCATGGCGAGGTTTTGCCCCTTGCTCTTACACACCGAACTTAGCCCTCAGTGATTATCATATTTGTTTGAGCTCCTTAAAGAGCATCTGAGAGCAAAACAATTGAAGAGAGAAAAACACGGACAAAAGATGTCCTGCAGTGGCTAAGACAGCAATCACGTTCCTTCCATACACCAAAGGAATCAAGGAACTACCACAATGACGGTAACGATGCCTGGATGTTGATGGAAAATACTTTGGAAAACCTACCTAGTTTGGTGCTTCTCGGCGGCGTCTCTATATTTCTCTAGAAGTAAAAGCTTTGGTCAACTTTGAACGACCCTTATATATATTGACGTACCATAAAATATTCAAATTTAGATTTAAAAAGAACGGTTGAGTTCCGTTTTTGTAAATCAACAGGGAGACAGTTTAATTTAAACGGTAGAATAATGTAAATTGTTCGGTAACTTCTCACATTATAGAATATTTATATCTCAGAAACCTTATGAACTAAATAGTTAAAAGTTTACTGATAGACTAAACCAAATCATAGATGAATCCATATAATAAACTAACTCTCATGTCCCGCCTGTCTGACTGGAAGACACAATAAGACAAAAATAACCTGTCAATATGTCTGAAAAATGATCGAATATGAAGATCAACAATTATTTTGCAGTTGAAGTAGCAAATTATTAGTTTAACACACCACAGCTTATTTTGATTTACCCACCCGTGTCTCTATTGGTGGGAGGGGACAACAATTGAAAGTAAACAATCCGTTTCTTTTTAAATGTTGTGATAACTTAGGGTTGTTATATTTCTATTCCTCCAATGCAAGACATACACTCAACGAGAATGCAAACACTAGCTTTTATGTTCTAACATTCGACATTTATGCAATTTATTTATGTAATGGTTGTTATATAATAGTTATGTAATAATAAATATTTATTTATGCTTCTCTCTTTCTCTACATAGCTATGTCTCTCTTCTTTTTACTATCGTTAAATCTTTTTTCTTACTTTGTTTATCTGTTGATACCTTTTATTTTATATCTTTCTTGATTCTTTCTCACTGTTCTCTATTTATTTCGCTATCCTTCTTCTTTTGATTCCCCTCAATGTTTCTTTGCACTCTTGTTTATCTTTCTTCTACTGAGTGCATCTTTCCATTTCCTCTTCTTTTCTGCTTCACTGACTCTTTCTTGATCGTTCTCCGTTTCTCTTTCTCTTTCTTTTTCATTCTATCTCTCATTCCGGTTCTCTTTCTTCTACTGAGTGTATCTTTTCATTTCCTTTCTACTTCACTGACTCATTCTTTTTTCTCTCATACTCCGTTTCTCTTTCTTTATATTTTTCATTCTATCTCTTATTCCGTTTCTCTTTCTTCTACTGAGTGTATCTTTTCATTTCCTTTCTGCTTCACTGACTCATTCTTTTTTCTCTCGTACTCCGTTTCTCTTTCTTTTTATTTATCATTCTATCCCTTACTCCGTTTCTCTTTCTACTACTGAGTGTACCTTTTCATTTCTCTTTCTTTCTCATACTTAGTTTTCCTCTCAGTTTCTTTCTCCTTTACTCTCTCTCTCTCTCTCTCTCTCTCTCTCTCTCTCTCTCTTCCCTCTCTCTCTCTCTGTTTCTTTCTCATTTTTCTCTCTTACCTCGTTTCTCACTCAGCTCATTTCCATTTTTTTCTACCTCTTCAGCCCTCTGCGTCTTGTTCTACTCTAGTGAGTCTGGAAATTTCATTTGTAAAGTTCTTTGAAGAGGGCGGCTAAGACTATGCTCCCGCACTAGTCGTGGTAACCAAGATAGTTTTGGAAATTCAGTTCCCCTGGCGATGATGCTAGCTGGATTTACACTATTTGAATCATTGTTGGAAGTATAACGTCTCATTAACATTTCTTCAAGTCTTCACAGACGCTTCGAGTGGACATGGCCACCCCCTTGGGTCCGCAGACCACAAATAAAGAACCACTGCTTCAAACTAAGAAACTTCAAAGTCTGTCTACTGGTTCTCCATATTGTGAGCCTTAAAATGGTTGATGCAGAAAAATTCAACCTTGCGTTGCGTTTCAAGATTGTAACGAGTCAGATCCGGCTTTAATCCAGTCTAATTTTGACGTTAACAATCCCCACAACGGAACCTACCCTCACGTCGAATCGAACTATCGTAGCAGAAGAGCACTTCCTGCCGATTCAACTAATAAAGTTCCGAGAACGCTTAAAGAAAAAATCTCCTTCTTAATAATTTAAGTAAATTGACGATAAATTAGATAAAAAATAATAAGTGAGACTTCATGTTACAATTAATAGAAGATCTTCCTTCCAAATTCTGGCTTCAGTCCCACGGTGATTGTCTTTGCCTATCGTTTGTAGGGATTCCTTGCGCGGAACGATTCTGGGGGCGGAGGGGGGGAACTGCGTGAAGAGAATTCATAAGGGCCCCGCCCCCCAAGAGGAGGCAATATGCAGTTTCACTGGGCGATTCGTCAAGTTATTATGCTCGCTGGTGACACTTCCCGACCTATAAACGCTCCTCCAGAGTTTTCTTTCCCACTTCAAACCCCCCTCCCCTCCCCCTCCCGCCCACGCCTGGCCCGCCGAATCCACAAAATCTGGCCCCCCCTTCCCCCCTTTTTGATGTTCCTCGCGTTTCCCATTCTCAATTTCCACCAGTCATCGTCAAACATCCTCCTCTCGCCCCCTCTCTCTGGTATTTTCATTGTCGATTCCTACCATTGTTGTCTAATCGATTTTGTCGGCGAGTTATGCAGAGAAGAAAAGAGGGAAAAAGTGAAGGAAAAGTAGAGTTCAGGAAGGAAAATGATTTCCTTCTCCTCTCCACTCCCCTTTTTTTCATTCTTTTCCTTCGTAAAGAATGCTTATGCAGATAAATTCAACACTTCTACTTTAAACACACGATTAATCGAAATAGAAACTCGTTTCATGATTCGATTATAATTTTTGTTTTGTTAAGGCCCGGTGTTACATCCTGCCTCCAATAGCAGAAGAGCGCGGGAAGATTTCAAGGATTTCACGTTTGATTGGCTGTTCCATCCACCTGCCGTGACGAGTAGGAAGCATGCTCCTGAGAGAGCCAATCACATCGCCTGCAGAAATTAATGGCGTGACAGCCTTGTCAGGCAGGCTTGACACCAGAATATGAAAGGCGTTGTCAGCGGAAGGGCGACGGCGGGTTCTGCCCCCACCGTGGAATAATTTAGCCCACCTTCTCGCCTACGAGATAGCAAGAATCGAGCACACGCCCACACAGGGATGAAGTTAGTGGAAAAGAGTGAGAAATGAATTAGAAAAAGAAAGAAATATAAAGTGATAGAAACAGAAAGAAGGAAGATAGATAGAGGCAGACAAACAAAGACAGAAAGAGAGAAATAACGAAAAACAGAATAGAAGAAGTTGATAAAAGAAGATAGAAAAATGCTTCATTGCTTCCTATCATGCATAAGGATTACTCAATGGTTCCATGAAAACATATACACTTATTGAGAAATATTATGAGATATTCACATATATTGAAGGTTTATTTATTTGGCATATTGACGCCAGAGCCTCGTTAGTCTGCAAAATGGTCGTACTAGGTGGAAGAGAGGTTGACATTTGAGTATCTTCACAAAGGGTCACCCCTTACACCAAGGGCGGGCCAGGGGGGCATGTGCCCCCTGAGATTTCTGGAAAGAGTTAACGTAAATCGAAGGGTGAAATTGTAGCGATATTTTGTAACAAAAAATATTGTTTTCAGTGACTTACAGGCCGTCAACCATTATTATTATTATTTTTATTATTTGAAGTAGGGTTACATTTAAGCTTATAGTCTATTTTACACTGATTCTAACTATAAAAAAACATCTTTTTGTCAATATACAGTTATACAAATTGCATATAGATATACAGAATATGGAAATTACAAATGTACGTATTTTTTTAGAAAATAGTAGTAGTATTAGTAATAATAATAATAATAATAATAATAAAATAGGAAGAATAAAAGCAGTAATACAATAATAATAATAAAAGTTTCTATGACACTGCCCCCCTGAGAAAAAATCCTCCTGACTCACTTGTCTTACACCCCAAATATGTTGTAGAAAGCAATTTCTGAACAAAAAATTCAGCAACGTTATTATTATATCATTTATTACCCGGACATTTTGTTTCGCAGATATACCTAACCGTTAGACTACGGAGGCCGACAGAAGTGACACCAAAATTATACGGTATCAACAATGAAACATTGTTGAGCACTCAAAACGCACCTTTCGGAGGCTGACGGTCGTACAGCGGCCTCGTGTTGTCCCAGAATTTGAAGTTTGCTTGGAAATGTAGCTGTCACGTCAGATAGAAACCCCAACCATGTTGAAGATGAATAATGAATAACGCACATGGGCCGGCGGATGAAATCAGATGGAGTGTCTTTCAGAAATCAATGCTCGTTTCGGAGGCAGGCAGCGGTTTTAAACTTGGAGAGAGACACAAAATTTCCATTTCGCTGAAAATTGAAATAGCAAGAGCTTGTTATGGGAATTAATGGAAATAAGGGAATACTGTTCCTCATTTCTGACAATATTTGAATCTAAAGGTCAGTGTGCGAATTAACGGGGGGGGGGGGGGGATTCCCCCATCCACACAAAACATTTTATCCCCGGCAACAGAAAATAATTTCTATCTCTGCCAGGGATGTTTTATCCAGGGTTGTTAAAGGTTCAGGAATTTTAAAAAAAATTCAATTCCGGTCCAGGAGAGAAAATCA
The DNA here is from genome assembly GCF_977018435.1 of Lepisma saccharinum. Classification (NCBI taxonomy): domain Eukaryota; kingdom Metazoa; phylum Arthropoda; class Insecta; order Zygentoma; family Lepismatidae; genus Lepisma; species Lepisma saccharinum. The sequence goes on along the minus strand of NC_139237.1, from coordinate 52,422,352 downwards.
GCAAGCGTAAATGGGTTCTAGGTCGTAAAGAACCTTTTTATCTGTAAAGTAGTATATCCAGGAACCTTTTTACCAGATCAATTTAAATACGGTCCAGGAACCTTTTTTCGGGATCAATTTAAATACGGCCCAGGAACCTTTTTTCGGGATCAATTTAAATACGGTCCAGGAACCTTTTTTTTCGGGATCAATTTAAATACGGTCCAGGAACCTTTTTTTCGGGATCAATTTAAATACGGTCCAGGAACCTTTTTTTCGGGATCAATTTAAATACGGTCCAGGAACCTTTTTTTCGGGATCAATTTAAATACGGTCCAGGAACCTTTTTTTTCGGGATCAATTTAAATACGGTCCAGAAACCTTTATTTGTCGGGATCAATTTAAATACGGTACAGGAACCTTTTTTTCGGGATCAATTTAAATACGGTCCAGGAACCTGTTTACCAGATCAATTTAAATACGGTCCAGGAACCTTTTTTTCGGGATCAATTTAAATACGGTCCAGGAACCTTTTTTCGGGATCAATTTAAATACGGTCCAGGAACCTTTTTTTTCGGGATCAATTTAAATACGGTCCAGGAACCTTTTTTTTCGGGATCAATTTAAATACGGTCCAGGAACCTTTTTTCGGGATCAATTTAAATACGGTCCAGGAACCTTTTTTTCGGGATCAATTTAAATACGGTCCAGGAACCTTTTTTTTCGGGATCAATTTAAATACGGTACAGGAACCTTTTTTCGGGATAAATTTAAATACGGTCCACGAACCTTTTTTTCGGGATCAATTTAAATACGGTCCAGGAACCTTTTTTTTCGGGATCAATTTAAATACGGTACAGGAACAATTTTTTCGGGATCAATTTAAATACGGTCCAGGAACCTTTTTCGGGATCAATTTAAATACGGTCCAGGATCCTTTTTTTCGGGATCAATTTAAATACGGTCCAGGAACCTTTTTTCGGGATCAATTTAAATACGGTCCAGGAACCTTTTTTTCGGGATCAATTTAAATACGGTCCAGAAACCTTTTTTTCGGGATCAATTTAAATACGGTCCAGGAACCTTTTTTTCGGGATCAATTTAAATACGGTCCAGGAACCTTTTTTTCGGGATCAATTTAAATACGGTCCAGGAACCTTTTTTCGGGATCAATTTAAATACGGTCCAGGAACCTTTTTTCGGGATCAATTTAAATACGGTCCAGGAACCTTTTTTTCGGGATCAATTTAAATACGGTCCAGGAACCTTTTTTCGGGATCAATTTAAATACGGTCCAGGAACCTCTTTTCGGGATCAATTTAAATACGGTCCAGGAACCTTTTTTTCGGGATCAATTTAAATACGGTCCAGGAACCTTTTTTTCGGGATCAATTTAAATACGGTCCAGGAACCTTTTTTTCGGGATCAATTTAAATACGGTCCAGGAACCTTTTTTCGGGATCAATTTAAATACGGTACAGGAACCTTTTTTCGGGATCAATTTAAATACGGTCCAGGAACCTTTTTTTCGGGATCAATTTAAATACGGTCCAGGAACCTTTTTTTCGGGATCAATTTAAATACGGTACAGGAACCTTTTTTTCTGGATCAATTTAAATACGGTCCAGGAACCTTTTTTTCGGGATCAATTTAAATACGGTCCAGGAACCTTTTTTTCGGGAACAATTTAAATACGGTCCAGGAACCTTTTTTCGGGATCAATTTAAATACGGTCCAGGAACCTTTTTTCGGGATTAATTTAAATACGGTCCAGGAACCTTTTTTTTTCGGGAACAATTAGATAGGGTCCAGGAACCTTTTTTCGGGATCAATTTAAATATGGTCCTGGAACCTTTTTTTCGGGAACAATTTAAATTCGGTCCTGGAACCTTTTTTTCGGGATCAATTTAAATACGGTCCAGGAACCTTTTTTTTTGGGATCAATTTAAATACGGTCCAGGAACCTTTTTTTCGGGATCAATTTAAATACGGTCCAGGAACCTTTTTTCGGGATCGATTTAAATACGGTCCAGGAACCTTTTTTCGGGATAAATTTAAATACTGTCCAGGAGCCTTTTTTCGGGATAAATTTAAATACGGTCCAGGAAGCTTTTTTCGGGATCAATTTAAAATCGGTCCAGAAGCCTTTTTTCAATGAAACAATACGAAACTTGGACCGAATATAAATTGTGCGAGAAAAAATGTTCCGGTCCTGCAGCGGTACTCAATAGAACCTATTAGAATTTATAGGTTCTTGGACCTCTAGCAACCCTGGTTTTGTCCCCCTCGAAGGAAATTGAATTCAAAGCGTATAGTATAGCTACCATTTCTTAACTACATGTAACAAACACAACTGAATAATCGTTCGTGTCCATTAATGGTCTAGACCAGTGGTTCCCAAAGTATGCGCCGCGGCACCTTGGAGCTGGTATGCGCCGCGAAATGCACATGGTTTTAGATATGGTTGTTCTAAATACCGGGTTTTCGTAAATGATTGTCGGGGTTTCCTCATTGTTGTAACCGATTTGGGTGAATGACACGGTGAACACAAATGCACGATATTCTTGAGAAACTCAACAAGTTTTGTTCCTTATTTGTTTCATAGACCTCTGTTTCCAGATTCTGCCGCTAGGCGGCAGTTTTCCAAAATGGCGGATATTGCTAGTGAGAAGGCATTCTGTGTCCTTGAATATCACGCAACGAGGTCCGTTACAGTTGTGCAGCGACATTTTCGTGCGCGATATCGGAAAGATGCACCATCAGACAATTCGATTAGAAGGTGGTATGCGCAGATCAAGGAAAAAGGTTGCATTTGCAAAAACAAAAGCAGTGGTCGACCATCAGTGCCGGAACATGATGTGGAGCGTGTTCGTGAAACCTATCTACGGAGCCCGAAGAAATCGATTCCTGCTGGATCCAAGGAACTAAACATACCGAAGACAACATTATGGAGTGTTCTACGAAAACGGCTCAACATGAAACCATACCGCCTAAGTCTGCATCAAAAGCTAACACTTAACGACCGTCGTGTACGGGAAACGTTCGCCAGCGATATGCAAAATCTCATGACTGACGATGACAATTTCATCGAGAATTTCGTTTCCACTGACGAGGCGACATTCCACCTAAGTGGAAAAGTAAACACACACAATGTGCGCATATGGGGAACGGAAAATCCTCATCAGTTTGTTGAATTGGTTCGGGACTCGCCTAAAGTGAATGTTTTTTGTGCTGTGTCACGAGAAAAGGTGTACGGTCCATTCTTCTTCATGGAGAAAACAGTTACAGGATTGACATTCCTGGATATGTTGAATGAGTGGCTATTTCCTCAAGTGGAAGAAGATTCTAACACCTTCATCATTCAATTGGATGGAGCCCCACCTCATTTCCACTGTGAAGTGCGATCATTGCTCAACAGAAAATTACCAAAACGTTGGATTGGGCGCGGGAGTGATGAGGATGAAAACCTTTTATCATGGCCGCCTCGTTCCCCTGACCTTTCTCCTTGCGATTTTTTTCTCTGGGGATACGTAAAGGATACCGTTTACTATCCTCCATTACCCACTACCATCGAGGAACTGAAAACACGCATAACGAATTCCATCAACAGTGTTACACGTGATATGCTATCCCGAGTGTGGCAGGAAATGGACTATCGCTTAGATATCTGCAGGATATCGCGAGGCGAGCACATGGAACATTTGTGACTTTGTCATAAAAACTTGGTGAGTTTTCTAACATTTTGCAAAAAATTGCATGTGTCTACCTTTATTACGTAAAGTACAGTGCTTGTTTGTAACCCCGACAATCATTTACGAAAACCCTGTATGTGCTTATTTAGTACTTATACAAATAAAATGTTTCTGAATTTGAAATGTGTGTTTATTTTTCAACTTAAGGCAAGCAACTTAACCACACTGAGCGTTACAAGTGTTATATAGGCCTACATTCTGACTTGGGCGCCGCGGAAAAAATTTGAAACACTAAGGGTGCCCCGATACGAAAGAATTTGGGAACGTCTGGCTCTAGTCATTAAAGATTTCCGTGTCGAAATGTATGCAGCCTTGTTGATTAAAGGAGGACACCTTTCTCCAACTAAAATGACCAATATGCATTTAAGTATTCACAAGAATCTTGTTGGTAAGTTAAATGGACATCCTGCCAATAGAAATTTAGTCGATTTCTCGGTGTTGCTAGTTTGATACCTCCTTTTGTGCATGAATTTGGAGTTTTCTAAGAAGGTAAATATACTGTTTCCAAATTACGTGTAAATGTTATTATAAGATTTAGTGACCAGGTTAGAACCAATGTTCTAAGGTACTAAAAATCGCCAATAGTTCCGTTTACTGGAAAGCATACCTAAAAACAAAAATCTTCTTCCCAAAATAAAATCGCAAATGCGCCACAGAGTGGGCATCCCCCCCCCCCCCCAAAGCAAAATGCTTAATTCGCACTGTGCTAAAGGTTGTGTGTGTGTGTGGTCATATATGCTTGGGTAATGTCAGTAAATATAGCAGGCAAAGGCGTCTAGTCCCGTTTGACCTAATTTCTTATCAGTACAGTACAATTTGATTCATGACCTGGCCGCCATTTTAAGCGAAACGGGATATCCCCTTTAGTCAAATCCCATTTCGCCTAAACTGGTTGAAACGGGAATATTTCAAATTATGGAAATTTGACGGTGTCTCAAGAGGGACATACGTGGTCTGTTTTATTCTATTTTTTATTCATATTTAGCTCTTCTTGATGTCACACCGATTTTTTCATTTCTCATTTCTTTATTTGTCCATCACAGGACCGACGTCCCATTTATGCTGAACATAATGTACACAAAGATAATTTTAACAATACACACAAATGTTAATAATGTTAATGTTAATACATAAAATAATGTTAATATTTATGATAGTGTGACAACATATAAAAACAGTTAGAACTCCTTTACAGACAAATCCGATAAAATTTAATGTTTTACAAAATTTTTCGCCTGCTAGCATAACATGAATCGAAAAATATATCCAAATCATGCACTAAGAATAATTCATTAAACGATTCCTGAACTCTTAGTATTGGAGAGTTTTTGTGTATGTTTAACCTTGAGAATGGTTTGTAGAAAGGTGTTCTGTTCCTCGCTCTAAAAGGTGTTACATGGAAGTTTATTCTCTCTAACAGCTCAGAACATAGCCAATCTTGTCTTACTAATTTACGTAAAAACAGTAGATCATTAAATACTCTTCTTTCTTTCAAGGTATTGAGGCCAAAATGGCTACATAAAGTTACAATGAAAAAAGGCAGTTAGGTTAGGTGTATACTTATATTTTTTGTATATTTTGTTTGATCTTAATGGAAAATACGACAACCGGCCTGGATTGTGTGGTAATGCTCCTTTTAGGAGAAACACTCGACTATTTTGCTCATGTGATTGTTCGTAATTAACATCGACGCAAGTTCAGAATTGTTGGTGTTTACGTTGATGAGGAAGTATTTTCTCGTGGTCTCCGATGCTAAGATTTTCTTTCCCTCTTTCATCCATTCTTCTCTTTTACTCTACATTTGCCTCTTATTTCAACCTATCGTTATTTCTTTCTTCCTTACTCTGCTTATCTGTTGATACCTCTCTTATATTTCCTATTATTTATTCACACTGTTCTCTATTTATTTCGCTTTCGCTCTTCTTCTTCTTCTGTCTCCCCTATTTATCACTTCCTTTCAATATATTCTTTCTCATTTTGTTTCTCTTCCTTCTACTGAGTGTATCGTTCCATTTTTCTTCTTTGCTGCTTCACTGACTCATTCTTTCCCTCTCATACTTTGTTTCCTTTTCTTTTTCATTCTATCTCTTATTCCGTTTCTCTTTCTTCTACTGAGTATATATTTCCATTTCTCTGCTTTTCTGCTTCGCTGACCCATTCTTTCTTTCTCATACTCCGTTTATCTTTTCATTCTTTCTATCTCTTAATCCGTTCCTCTTTCTTCTACTGAGTGCATCTTTCCATTTCTCTGCTTTTCTGCTTCGCTGATCAATTCTTTCTCTCGCATACTCCCTTTCTTTTTCTTTTTTATTCTATTTCTTGTTCCGATCCTCTTTTTTCTACTCAGTGTATCTTTCCGTTTCTCTTCTTTCCAGTTTCTATGACTCATTCTTTCTCTCTCGCACTCCGATTCTCTGTCTCTTTTTCATTATTTCACAGTATATAAGTATCATATCTGTGACAGAAGTGTTGTGTGTCCTGGGGTGGTAATTCGAATATGAAAATGACTGTTTGTGATTAGTGCTCATCATCTTCGCCGCGATTACCATAGATTGGCTGAGCAGCTAACATAAAGAACTACCATGCAACAGATTAACATACTTGCTGAGATTTAGAATTCGCAGGCAATCATTGCACGCGCTGTATACCATCCCATCAGTTTCCACGTCGGGCTAATATAATATGCACTCAATTGTTCCCAACTGATTAAGAATTGGTAATGAGAACACAGGTGCTGATTTAACTGCTGCCAGATAGTCTGTGCTTGTACACCCTAATTTGAATCCTGCATGCAATTCAACGTAATGAAGATCCCATTACTTCTGTTGCTTGTTGTGTAATATTGTATTTCCGCTCTGCATACATAATTGAAATCTGTTTGAATATTGCCCTGGCTGGCTGGCTGCACAGTATATTGTTTAGAGGACTTTGATGGTGGATATTCGTACATACACATACATATGTTATTCTAGATCAGTTATGTTCAGAGGTTATATCTAGAGAAGACGAGACGATATTTGGCAAAGTCTCGTCTCTGATTTGAACGTCTGTTTAGGTTATTTTAGGTCGCTTCTGAGTTAATCGCAACGATGATGATGCATGACGAATCGATGAAATAGTAATGGGACAGACACAAAGCTACTCCCATGCCTGAACACAGAAAAAAACGGTTTGGTTTGAATTAAGAAAACACGTTTAGCTAAGCTATTTAGTAACATTTACTAAATTTGGTAATTTTGACCAAATTCTTTGGTAATTCTAACAAATGTGAACGATTGCTAAGAGAATTTAGTTTTGGTGAAACGTCATTTGTTTGTTGTCTATTTAAACAATTGTTTGGTTACCAGACACTATTTTTTTGTTATTACAAATATTTTTTTGTGAAGGGTTCGGGCCTGGAACTTATAAGTTCGCATCTCGTTACGCCACTGTGGCTGCCGAGCGTCATCTCGTCTCGTATGTGAAGAAGTAAGTCTTGTTCTCGGTTTCGTATCGATTTATACGTCATCCAAAAGTTTAGTATACACTGGAAGGATAGTATACTTCCACATACCACTCAAATATTTTCAAACATATACAAAATATTGAAATAAATTTAAAATTACAACAAAAACTGAACACTGTTGAGCATTGTTTCCATGTTAATAAAACATTAAAATGCTGACCATGGCAAAATTTATTATAATAAAAATATACACTAAAAATGTTACTTTTCCACCCTCCAACAGGGCCTTTTTCAGACGAATTTATTCACAGTTTCACAGAATTTATTGTGAATCTTCGTCTGAAGATGTCCCTGTTAGAGAGTGGAAACGTTACGTTCTTAGCGTATATTTTTATTGCAATAAATTTTTCCTTGGTCAGCATTTTAATGTTTTAAAAACTGAACGTAAATAATGTAAAAGCATTAACGTAATGCAGAGTTTCGTGTATTTAGACATATTCATCGGATTTGCCTGTTCTTTGCTATCGAAATACAACACACGATTCCATGGTGAAAGTACAAGGGTCGTTCAAGGTTGACCGGGACTTTTATTTCTGCAAAGGAAGCAGGTAGCAGAAGAAACACCAAACTATGTCAGTTTTTCAAAGTATTCTCCGTGCGCGCCGAGGCACCGTTGCCATCGTTCTGGCAGCTCCCGAATTCCTTTGGCGTAGAAAGAACTTGGTTGTTGTCGTAGCCACTGGAGGACATCGCTCCATCGTTCTGGCAGCTCCCGAATTCCTTTGGCGTAGAAAGAACTTGGTTGTTGTCGTAGCCACTGGAGGACATCGCTCCGCAGTGCTTCGTCTGTCGTGAATTTCTTCCCTCCCAGATGGTCTTTAAGGGGTGCAAACAAATGATAATCACTGGGGACTAAATCCGGACTGTAGGGGGGATGGGGCAGAACTTCCCAGCGCATGTCAGCCAGAGTTGTTGTTGTCACATTGGCCGTGTGAGGGCGGGCATTGTCATGGAGAAGAATGACATTTCCAGACAACATCCCAGGTCTTTTCTTGCGAATGGACTTTCGTACAGCACCACTCAACAATGTGGAGTAATACTGGGCATTAATCGTGCTCCCTTTGTCCAGAAAATCCACATGGATAACGCCCTTCATGTCCCAGAAGACACTTGCCATGATCTTTCCAGCGGACGGCTGCGTTTTACTTTTCTTGGGGGCGGGGAACCTTTATGCCGCCACTCCATGCTGCGTCTCTTGGTCTCTGGGGTTTAATTGTGCAACCATGTTTCATCACACGTGATGATGGATTGCAACAATTCATCACCTTCTGCTCGAAACCGATTCAGAAACTGTTCACAGACCGTCCTGCGTGTCCACTTCTGATCGAATGTCAGCTGACGGGGAACCCACCTTGTACAGATTTTGCGGAAGCGTAAGTGGTCGTGAATAATTGTCTCAACACTCCCGACACTGATATTCACCTCGGCAGCAATATCCCGCACTGTTACTCGCCGGTTCTCAAGAATCATTTGCTCAACACGTGCGATATTCACTGGTGGGACTGCAGTCGGGCGAATGTGTCCATGCGCTTCATTTGTCACCAGCTCCCGTCCTTCGCGAAACTGCTCACACCATTCGTACACTCTTGTACGCGACATCGTTTGTTCACCATACTGTGCTTGCAATCGTCTGAAAATCTCAGCTGGTTTCACTTTCTCCTTCACGAGAAATTTGATTACACACCGCTGCTCTACAGACACAGACACACTGCTTGCCGCCATGTTCGCTGCAACCGCTGCGCATGCTCGAAATACGTCATGCCGGGCGCAAGTTACTCGCGAAGGAATACATTACGTCACCCGCACGTTTCATCATGATCCGGCTATTCATCGATTTTTTACGTACGAAAATCCCGGTCAACCTTGAACGACCCTTGTACATAGTGGACCAGAAAACATTCTGACGTCAACTTCACACATTGAGTTATATATTTATGTTAGTAACAGTCAAATATGGCACCAGCACACGCGTTTAGTAAAAACATTACGTGCAAGGGCAAATTTAATTCACTTTTTAACCACAGTTCAGAACTAGGCATTGGATAACGGAACATGCTTTCAATCCTAGGCGCACAATGGGGGGCTCTAGGGACAACCCGTGGATGACAATACTTTTTAATTCATTTCATTTGAACAGCTAATATCAGAAAGATACTGCTGACCATGAGTTTGATGTTACAAAAAAGATGGTAACATTTTAATCAGAATCCTGTAAATTTGATTGGAAGGGTACCCTGCAGGAAGTTGTCGATAATCACTTTTGCACGGTAACAAAACTCTCTTTAGTTGAAGCACAATAACCGAAGGATTTCCATTTTCACTGCGTCAATTCAGGGGTGAAACCATAGTTCGTACCTCTGACTGGATTTTGTGCAAACTTGCTGATTATCACGCTAGAGGACTCTGCTGTCAGTACTTCTGCAGAGTTGATCCGTCGGTTGCGCAGCCGTCAGGAAGATTAGCGACTATCTCAGGAACACAACTGTTCTGTCACGGCATGAATCGCCCTCTAATCCTGTCCTCCGGGAGGAAGCTTTCTGATTGGCTTAAATACGGCCAATGAAGGCTACGCGTTCAAAGCTTTGGCGTAGCAGAGGGATCGTTCTATACAGTGGTTCTCAACCTTTGTCAGTCCGCGACCCAGAAATTAGTTTTCTTAAAAGTCGATGCACCGATCCCAACGATTTCAATCGTAAATAACTTGCTGATTTTAAAAACTTTATGTGTTAATTAATATGTACCCTTGGAATTTAATGTTAATAACGTCTAAATCTAAAGAGATTTAGGGGATCGAAAATCAGGCTAGGTGAGAGCCTGGGGCTTGTGACTGACCCAAAGATGTTAATTTATTTCATTTATTATTTATTGTTTAATTTTGTGTTTAACATGCATTATGATATTTATGTTGTTATCAATTACTATTTTGTTATGTTCCAAAACGTTGTTGAATTAATAAGATGTATAATTAATTATTGATAATGTGAAATTGCGATGTATAAATTTCTATACATATTTTGAGCATAGCAACGAAAAACAAAAGACAGTAGATCAATAAGTGATAAAATATATAGAAATGTAAAATAATGACGTCCGAGTTTCATTGAAGTTATCAAAATCCTAATTGCAATTTCGAAAAGTGAATACTAGGATGCTTCGTTGAAGTTCAAGTAAAAGGCTTGCTTCAGGCTAGAGGGTTTAGCAGCGAGAGGTACACGTAGAGAAACAACATTAACCTTTAAACAGCCGAGCCCCTCTTCTCTCGTTATTTTGGAAAAAGGGCACAAACTTTTGCATTGTTTTCAAAGAATAGATCTTTTGCAACAAAGGGAAACTTCTTTCAAGTCTCTAGTCCTCATACAGGCTGAAATATGACGCAATATGTACAATCCTGCATTTTGGCAAAAAATGGCTAATTTGCATATTAGAGAATAAATTAGTATATCTCGGAGACTATTTAAGAAATCTACTTCGGATAACTTTTGTTTGAAAGCAAAAACATCGGAGCACGCGACCGTGTACAATTCAGAAAGCCCAAGTGAGAAAAACGGGGTTGGGAGGGGCCAAGTCCCCAAATTTCAATGAAAAAAAATCTGGCGTTAGCCCCCTCTTCTCCCGTTATTTTGGAAAAAGGGCGCAAACCTTTGCATTGTTTTCAAGGAGTAGACCTTTTGCAACAATGTGAAACTTGTTTCAAATACCTAGTTCTCATAGAGGCTGAAATATGACGCAATATGTACAATCCTGCATTTTGGCTAAAAATAGCTAATTTGCATATTAGAGAAAGGGGGAGGGGGTGGGTTTTCTTCCACATGACATTTCAAAGTCTTATCTCAACATCTGTCAGTGTCTACAACCTCACATACAAGTATGAAGGTCCTAAAAGCACGTGAATGTTGTAATCGGCACAATGGGTTATATATGACCCATTGGCTGTTTTCGCCTATACTTTCATGGGTCATATATGACACATTGGCTGTTTAAAGGTTAACATGTAACCAAGCAAAGGGGGGCTTGCCCCTATGAAAAAAGAACAACACTTAACCATTTGATTTAAACACTTATATTGACTGAACAGGCGGGGTGAGGAAATGACAGGAATGTTCGTACCTGTAGCTCAGTTGGAAGTTCTCGTCTCCGCTGATCCTCGCTTCGTCGTAACTCAGGGCTCCTATACTCGCGCAATCCTGTATTATAAACTCTAACTTACCGGTCGGTAACTCTTTCCGCTTCCTTTAGTACACAACAACTTTTTAGCTTACTCGCAATACCTGTATCGGACGTAAATCTGAAAGCAACTAAGGGCCGGTTTTTCAATGTTCAGTTAAGGTTCATGTTAGCACGTAACTGGAAGTTAGTGAAAATTTCGGTTTTTCAATGTATAGTTAGCTCGTAACTGGAACTCTGGTGGCGATTATCTTTACTGGTACTTCTTCTTGCAGTTAACAGCCTAACTGGAAGTTACGAAGCAACATGGATGCCTCGTGCAGCTATCGAAGTTCCACACTCGCAACTTCACTGTCAGATTAAACAAGATATGATTCATAAAACTTTTAAATTGGTACAGAAAAAGACTTGTTTTGTTTGGCAGAGCTTACCAACCTCCATGCAAATATGGAAATTAAGCAGCGTAGTTGCTAGATTTCGCTTGGCAAGATTGTGTTACAGAATTTGTGGCCAGGACATCCGGTCTAATAGGGGGTACAATCTCCAAACAGTAATTTGGTGTAGTGGTTAGCGGTACCACCTTTCAGAGCATGTTGTGTTTTGTAATACGAGTTCGAGTCCTGGTCACGGGCATTTTTTTTCTTGTCAATTATTTATTACGTGTGTTGCATTCAATTCACGCTTTATTGTTGAATGATCTTCTCGGATAAATATTACAGTAAATTTTAAAATTCTCCCACGTGGAATTGGCCTCTATTAGAAGAAAACCAAATTTGTAGTGCTGTCTTTCGTTAATTTATTTTGTAAGCATACAAAATGGATACGCAGCCATTGTTCCTATCGTTTCACAATGCAATAATGTGCTTTCGAGCGCGGCGTGCTTGTAGTTCTATATTTAAACGCCAGGCTGTGCGCCAGTCAACGCGGTTTGAAACTATACTAACAGATGGCGCGCAGATCCATTTCCTGTAATTTCCGTGCTTCAGAATTGCCAACACACTGTTCCGGAGAACGAACCATGGTTTAGTTAACTAGCAGTTACTTTCACATTGAAAAACGCGGTGCTGGTTAAGACTGGCTGTTATCTCCAACTGGCAGTTAGTTAACAGAAAGATTAACAGGACATTGAAAAACTGGCCCTAAGAGCGAGATATTCTCACGCGAGCTATTTAACCGGAATTTGAACATTCGATCGTAAAATCCGTTGACTCTGCCGCGTCCCTTGCCAACGGTGATTTTTATGCATAACGCTGATTTACACTATTTCATATTCGTCCGGCCTAATGCAGCGTCAGCGGAGTTTTACAACTTCACTGAAGGTCGCTGGTGTGATTTGGTTTTTAAGAAGCTCTTTTCCAACGCTTTCCCCTTTTATTAAGGATTAGCTTGTTAATTTATGACGCCCGGGGTCTTGGTTTCGATAAATAAATCATGCCATAATCATAGATAGTATTAGTTCGATCATGCCTAGGCTTGTTCTCAAATATAAAAGTTGGTTTAAATTTGTGGACAATGACTGAACCTAACGGAATCTTAATTTTTTCTGGACAATATCAGCTGATCTTCATTGGCTTGTTCCACTTCGGCGCCACAGAAATTCCAATTAATCAAAATACTTTCACTTCAGTACATTTGTTGATAAAAAATGTTGCTCAAACTAAACAGACCGCGGTGCCAGTCTCTCAACCTTCAAACTTAGCAGTTGGGAAGCAACGCGACCCCCGTCGTTGTAGGCAAGGTTGTTAAAGGACAAATAACTTTAAATAATTTCAATTCCGGTCCAGGAGAGAAACTCAGCAAGCGTAAATGTGTCCCTGATCGTTAAGAACCTTTTTATCTGTATCAGGTATTTCAATTCGGTCCAGGAACCTTTTTCCCGGCTGCATTTAAATACGGTCCAGGAACCTTTTTCCCGGCTGAATTTAAATACGGTCCAGGAACCTTTTTTCCGGCTGAATTTAAATACGGTCCAGGAACCCTTTTTCCGGCTGAATTTAAATAGGTCCAGGAACCTTTTTTCCGGCTGAATTTAAATATGGTCCAGGAACCTTTTTTCCGGCTGATTTTAAATACGGTCCAGGAACATTTTTTTGGCTGAATTTAAATACGGTCCAGGAACCTTTTTTCCGGCTGATTTTAAATACGGTCCAGGAACCTTTTTTCCGGCTGATTTTAAATACGGTCCAGGAACCTTTTTTCCGGCTGATTTTAAATACGGTCCAGGAACCTTTTTCCGGCTGATTTTAAATATGGTCCAGGAACCTTTTTTCCGGCTGAATTTAAATACGGTCCAGGAACCATTTTTCCGGCTGAATTTAAATACGGTCCAGGAACCTTTTTTCCGGCTGAATTTAAATATGGTCCAGGAACCTTTTTTCCGGCTGAATTTAAATATGGTCCAGGAACCTTTTTTCCGGCTGAATTTAAATACGGTCCAGGAACCTTTTTTCCGGCTGAATTTAAATACGGTCCAGGAACCTTTTTTCCGGCTGAATTTAAATACGGTCCAGGAACCTTTTTTCCGGCTGATTTTAAATACGGTCCAGGAACCTTTTTTCCGGCTGAATTTAAATACGGTCCAGGAACATTTTTTCCGACTGAATTTAAATACGGTCCAGGAACCTTTTTTCCGGCTGAATTTAAATACGGTCCAGGAACTTTTTTCCGGCTGAATTTAAATACGGTCCAGGAACCTTTTTTCCGGCTGAATTTAAATACGGTCCAGGAACCTTTTTTCCGGTTGAATTTAAATACTGTGCAGGAACCTTTTTTCCGGCTGAATTTAAATACGGTCCAGGAACCTTTTTTCGGATGATTTTAAATACGGTCCAGGAACCTTTTTTCCGGCTGAATTTAAATACTGTCCAGGAACCTTTTTTCCGGCTGATTTTAAATACGGTCCAGGAACTTTTTTCCGGCTGATTTTAAATACGGTCCAGGGACCTTTTTCCGGCTGATTTTAAATACGGTCCAGGAACCTTTTTTCCGGCTGATTTTAAATACTGTCGAGGAACCTTTTTTTCCGGCTGATTTTAAATACGGTCCAGGAACCTTTTTTCCGGCTGATTTTAAATACTGTCGAGGAACCTTTTTTTCCGGCTGATTTTAAATACGGTCCAGGAACCTTTTTTCCGGCTGAATTTAAATACGGTCCAGGAACCTTTTTTCGGCTGATTTTAAATACGGTCCAGGAACCTTTTTTCCGGCTGATTTTAAATACGGTCCAGGAACCTTTTTTCCGGCTGATTTTAAATACGGTCCAGGAACCTTTTTTCCGGCTGATTTTAAATAGGTCTTGGAACCTTTTTTCCGACTGATTTTAAATACGGTCCAGGAACCTTTTTTCCGGCTGATTTTAAATACGGTCCAGGAACCCTTTTTTCCGGCTGATTTTAAATACGGTCCAGGAACCTTTTTTCCGGCTGATTTTAAATACGGTCCAGGAACCTTTTTTTCCGGCTGAATTTAAATACGGTCCAGGAACCTTTTTTCCGGCTGATTTTAAATACGATCCAGGAACCTTTTTTCCAGCTGATTTTAAATACGGTCCAGGAACCTTTTTTCCGGCTGAATTTAAATACGGTCCAGGAACCTTTTTTCCGGCTGATTTTAAATACGGTCCAGGAACCTTTTTTCCGGCTGAATTGAAATACGGTCCAGGAACCTTTTTTCCGGCTGATTTTAAATACGGTCCAGGAACTTTTTTCCGGCTGAATTTAAATACGGTCCAGGAACCTTTTTTCCGGCTGAATTTAAATATGGTCCAGGAACCTTTTTTCCGGCTGAATTTAAATATGGTCCAGGAACCTTTTCTCCGGCTGAATTTAAATACGGTCCAGGAACCTTTTTTCCGGCTGAATTTAAATACGGTCCAGGAACCTTTTTTCCGGCTGAATTTAAATACGGTCCAGGAACCTTTTTTCCGGCTGATTTTAAATACGGTCCAGGAACCTTTTTTCCGGCTGAATTTAAATACGGTCCAGGAACCTTTTTTCCGGCTGAATTTAAATACGGTCCAGGAACCTTTTTTCCGGCTGAATTTAAATATGGTCCAGGAACCTTTTTTCCGGCTGAATTTAAATACGGTCCAGGAACCTTTTTCCGGCTGAATTTAAATACGGTCCAGGAACCTTTTTTTCGGCTGAATTTAAATACGGTCCAGGAACCTTTTTTCCGGCTGAATTTAAATACGGTCCAGGAACCTTTTTTCCGGCTGAATTTAAATACGGTCCAGGAACCTTTTTTCCGGCTGAATTTAAATACGGTCCAGGAACCTTTTTTCCGGCTGAATTTAAATACGGTCCAGGAACCTTTTTTCCGGCTGAATTTAAATACGGTCCAGGAACCTTTTTTCCGGCTGAATTTAAATACGGTCCAGGAACCTTTTTTCCGGCTGAATTTAAATACGGTCCAGGAACCTTTTTTCCGGCTGAATTTAAATACGGTCCAGGAACCTTTTTTCCGGCTGATTTTAAATACGGTCCAGGAACCTTTTTTCCGGCTGAATTTAAATACGGTCCAGGAACCTTTTTTCCGGCTGATTTTAAATACGGTCCAGGAACCTTTTTTCCGGCTGAATTTAAATACGGTCCAGGAACCTTTTTTCCGGCTGATTTTAAATACGGTCCAGGAACCTTTTTTCCGGCTGAATTTAAATACGGTCCAGGAACCTTTTTTCCGGCTGAATTTAAATACGGTCCAGGAACCTTTTCTCCGGCTGAATTTAAATACGGTCCAGGAACCTTTTTTCCGGTTGATTTTAAATACGGTCCAGGAACCTTTTTTCCGGCTGAATTTAAATACGGTCCAGGAACCTTTTTTCCGGCTGATTTTAAATACGGTCCAGGAACCTTTTTTCCGGCTGAATTTAAATACGGTCCAGGAACCTTTTTTCCGACTGAATTTAAATACGGTCCAGGAACCTTTTTTCCGGCTGAATTTAAATACGGTCCAGGAACCTTTTTTCCGGCTGAATTTAAATACGGTCCAGGAACCTTTTTTCCGGCTGAATTTAAATACGGTCCAGGAACCTTTTTTCCGGCTGATTTTAAATACGGTCCAGGAACCTTTTTTCCGGCTGATTTTAAATACGGTCCAGGAACCTTTTTACCGGCTGAATTTAAATACGGTCCAGGAACCTTTTTTCCGGCTGATTTTAAATACGGTCCAGGAACCTTTTTTCCGGCTGAATTTAAATACGGTCCAGGAACCTTTTTTCCGGCTGATTTTAAATACGGTCCAGGAACCTTTTTTCCGGCTGATTTTAAATACGGTCCAGGAACCTTTTTTCCGGCTGAATTGAAATACGGTCCAGGAACCTTTTTTCCGGCTGATTTTAAATACGGTCCAGGAACCTTTTTTCCGGCTGATTTTAAATACGGTCCAGGAACCTTTTTTCCGGCTGAATTTAAATACGGTCCAGGAACCTTTCTTCCGGCTGATTTTAAATACGGTCCAGGAACCTTTTTTCCGGCTGATTTTAAATACGGTCCAGGAACCTTTTTTCCGGCTGATTTTAAATACGGTCCAGGAACCTTTTTTCCGGCTGATTTTAAATACGGTCCAGGAACCTTTTTTCCGGCTGAATTTAAATACGGTCCAGGAACCTTTTTTCCGGTTGAATTTAAATACTGTGCAGGAACCTTTTTTCCGGCTGATTTTAAATACGGTCCAGGAACCTTTTTTCGGCTGATTTTAAATACGGTCCAGGAACCTTTTTTCCGGCTGAATTTAAATACTGTCCAGGAACCTTTTTTCCGGCTGATTTTAAATACGGTCCAGGAACTTTTTTCCGGCTGATTTTAAATACGGTCCAGGGACCTTTTTCCGGCTGATTTTAAATACGGTCCAGGAACCTTTTTTCCGGCTGATTTTAAATACTGTCGAGGAACCTTTTTTTCCGGCTGATTTTAAATACGGTCCAGGAACCTTTTTTCCGGCTGAATTTAAATACGGTCCAGGAACCTTTTTTCGGCTGATTTTAAATACGGTCCAGGAACCTTTTTTCCGGCTGATTTTAAATACGGTCCAGGAACCTTTTTTCCGGCTGATTTTAAATACGGTCCAGGAACCTTTTTTCCGGCTGATTTTAAATAGGTCCTGGAACCTTTTTTCCGACTGATTTTAAATACGGTCCAGGAACCTTTTTTCCGGCTGATTTTAAATACGGTCCAGGAACCCTTTTTTCCGGCTGATTTTAAATACGGTCCAGGAACCCTTTTTTCCGGCTGATTTTAAATACGGTCCAGGAACCTTTTTTCCGGCTGATTTTAAATACGGTCCAGGAACCTTTTTTTCCGGCTGATTTTAAATACGGTCCAGGAACCTTTTTTCCGGCTGATTTTAAATACGATCCAGGAACCTTTTTTCCAGCTGATTTTAAATACGGTCCAGGAACCTTTTTTCCGGCTGATTTTAAATACGGTCCAGGAACCTTTTTTTCCGGTTGAATTTAAATACTGTCCAGGAACTTTTTTTTTCCTGATCAATTTAAATACGGTCCAGGAACCTTCTTTTTCAATTAAACAATACGCAACTTGTACCGAATTCAAATTGCGCGAGAAAAATCGTTCCGGTCCTGCAGCGGAAGTCATTAGAATTTATAGGTTCCTGGACCTTTAACGACCCTGGTTGTCGGTTTCCATGACCGGATTACGCTGCTCATTCATAGTTCTCCAATTTCCTCACGATGGTGAGTGGCCGCCGGTCCCATACACAAGCCGAAATCTCAGGAGAAAAGTTGTTACGCTTTCCCCTAGGAGACGCGAACCAGCGCCGCGAGTCCCGTGGCACATACCTAAAACCTGACACGTCCTTAAAGTCCGACCGGCCAAAGACTAAACTTCACGATACCCAGACTTTTCGCCTTGTAGAGGGTGCCACCCGTTTGGAAAACGATTCGAAACGAACAGCCACTTAAAGATCAAGGGGCTAATTTATAAACACCGTGTATATAGGGAGGGAGGAGGGGGGACTTCAAGACTTCACATAAATGAATCCGGAGTTTAAAAGCAGCATAAATATTTCCAGCATGTAACGGAAGGCTTAACATTTGCCGGTTCGCAAGGGAAATAAGAAATTAAAAAAATACACATTTTTGCACTATCATATATAAATTATAATCACTACATGCTAAAACATTGTGCATTTTCTCGTGCAAGTCGACTTTTTTTCTTATTTTACTGCAATTTCCCTCCAATCATAAAACGAAGTCCTCCCTGCGAATAGTCATAAACTATCTCCAGCTGTTAACCTTCGACTATAATCTGTTTCCTCTGTGTTGTCAGGCAGTTTCTGTGCTCCTGACATTGTAGCAACACGCAGGGGCAAAAAAGAGGAGGAGGGGTGGGTGTCGTACTTTCCGAGGAATGCGGGATAGGTCCGCACCGAGTTACGGCGGCAACAGATGTTTCACAATTTCACAAACGACCTCGTAAAAATTTTTATGTATCATGGGGTACTCTCGTGCCCCCCCTTCTCCACCAACTCTCCGTCAATACGGAAATATAGATCCCGACTCCGGCGTGCTACTCGTTTCTCTGTTTGTGGACGAACCGTGGTATAAACGCGATGCGTAATTCGGCTTCTTCAATCGGGTTGCATGTTGAGGCATTCCGAGCGGGAAAATTTTCTCCGTTGGTAATGTGAAGTTAGTTCCAAGCAAGGTGGAACGATTTAAAGAAATATAATTTATATTAATAATGCACACAAAGATTTTGTAGATATCAAAATCACTTTTCGTGTCAGTTCATTAATCTCGTAATCATTTAACCTTTTCGTACCCGACCCTCTTTCGCCAGGCAAGCCCAAGGCGTCCGGGCCAATTTTGAGCAAAATGCAGTTTTATAAAAATGACTGTAGATCGGAGCCTATATGCCGTGGACAGACGAATAATATATCGTTATACGCGGAATGAAACATAGATTCGGACTATATAAAATTTATGCACATTCGGCGTATATATGGAGGGAGGAGAGGGGAGGAACCGGAAAATTCAAGATTTTTTTTTTAAAAAAATGGGATTTCGCCCCCCCCCCCTCAAACCTGACACAAAAGTACAGGACATTGTCAAAATACACATGGAAATCGCTGGAGGTTTAGGAACAAGAAAATAATTGATTGCACTATTATGATATGAACAATACAACACAACTTGTACCCCTAAACGATATGTCTGTACGCCTCTGAGGCATTCAGCAAAATGTGCAGTTACCTTCAAACGACTGTAGGTCTGAAGTTAATTGCCCTAGACGGACGAATCAAGTACCGTTATACGCGTAATAAATCATAGATTCGGACTACATACAATTCATGCACATTGAGTGTATATATGGATGCAGGGGGAGGGGAGGAACCTGAAAATTCCAAAATTTATGAAGAAAAATGCCCCTTTCCCCCTCCGCCCCTGGACAACGAAGTACAAGACATTGTCAAAATACACATGGAAATGATCGCTGGCATGTCTGGAACTAGAAAATAATTGCACTATTATGATATGAAAAATACAACACGACTTGTACCGCCCAAAAGACATGACTCATGCCACTGAGTCAGTTTCAAAGGAAGCCGCCATTTTCCCGCCATTTCCCCCCTACTTTTATGGAAGAACAAGACGTGCAAGAGTCATTATTGTTTAATATATCTGTTAACAATAATATGAAAGAAGAAAATTGCAATTCCAGCCAAAAATAGCAACATTATAACGTAAAAACTATGAGCATAGCAAGGTATCTGGATCGAGATACTTGGGCACCAAGAGGTTAATAGTATTTATTAGGCTCTAAGAAAAGAATAGAATAGAAAGGAAACAAAATATATGTACTGATTGGGTGGAGCTCATACGAATGGAAATGTAATATGTAAACTGCAAACACGCTTAAATTTATCTTGATTTAAAATTCAACAATTAGGTAGGCCATATTGAGTTCAGCTATCTTATGCTTAATACAGCACGGCACAAAAAAATAGCACCACTCTTAAATATTGCATGTTTTATGTGATTTCTATGATTTTTATAGTTATTTCCTAACATAATGATTTTCTTTACATGTCAACTGCAAGCGTGAAGTCTGAAGTGCATCACAACACTTTTTGCTGCTACAGTAGTTTAGATTACCTCCGCTTGGAGTCTCTGTACTCAAAAAGCAAATGGCGGACACTGACAGTGTTGTTTCACTCTTTGTTTACGGCAGTGGAAAGTGATTGTTTCTGTGTAGGTACATGGGCGTCCGGAATGGGGGGGGCAAGGGGGGCCGTGGCCCCTCCCTGGAAAATGAAAACCAACCAAAAATTATGAATTTCACACATATAATTTCATTTTAGCCACAATAATATGTGTTAATTATTGCATGAACACAATAAATTCAAACTTAAGGAATGTGTTTTAGGGAACAACACTATTTTTGGAGAAAATTTGCCTTGTTTGCTCCCCCCTGGAAAAAAATACCTTCCTTGTTCCTCCCTGGAAAAAAATCCTGCGGACGTCCATGTGTAGGTAGTTTGTTATTGACGGTTAGCAAGTACGGAACAGTGTTTTATTAACAATAAAAACCGTTTAAGTTCCACATTCTTGCAAGTGGCGAAATATGGGAAAGCTTTCGACACAAGTCCCCGTAAACAAGGGAGAATCCTGTCCTTGCGATGTAAGGGCTACACAAATAGACAAATTGCCAAAATACTGCGGATGCATCATGCTACTGTTGGTAGAATACTACAGAAGCAGGAAATGGATGGTGTGTCTTCTCTGCACCCTCGATTTTTTAAATTTCATTTTAAAAAAACGCGCTTAAAATTGATTGTATGCTTTTTGACACCACGCATATAGATATGGTTTTCATAGAATGGCTTTCTATCGGGTGTCCCACTTAAAAGTGGTACGACTCACTGACTGATTTTCATACTAGTTGAATTGTTTTTTCATATGTAAATACTGAAGAGTTTCAAGACATGTGTCATCATATAATTACATTTTCACATCTTATGTTAGGTTAGGTACACTTACTGTGTAAAACTGTAAAACTGTCTGGTTTATAACAAATGCTGAAAGTGCCATCCACCAGCATCCAGGCATCGCTGCGCTCGCAGTACAATGTTCTGAGAAACACGTCGTAATTCTTCAGGGGAGATGTTATTTATATCGTTTTTGATGTTCTCTTTCAGTTGGTCTATCGTATGAGGGTTATTAGCGTACACTTTTCCTTTCAGAGTTCCCCATAAATAAAAATCACAAGATGTTAAGTCCGGCGATCGCGGAGGCCAAAGGTTTTTGCTGACAAGCCTGTTTTCGGGAAACACTTCACTTATACGGGTCATACTCTGGTTGGAGGTGTGGGCAGTGGCACCATCTTGTTGAAAGACGCCGTGTCTTTTTTCATTTTCTGTTAACTGTGCATAGAACGACTCAAATATCTGCAGATATCTTTCGCTCTTGGTAGTCTCTTCAAAGAAAATTGGTCCGATAATGCGTGTTCCCGACACTGCACACCAAACGCCTATCTTTTCTGGGTGAAGAGGTTCCTCATGCACGACGTGTGGGTTATCCTATGACCAAAATCTACAATTCTGTGAGTTGATGTAACCAGAAAGATGAAACCAAGCTTCATCTGTCATGAAGAAGAGCATAGGATCCAAGTAACCATCAGCAAT
Organism: Lepisma saccharinum; assembly: GCF_977018435.1. Classification (NCBI taxonomy): domain Eukaryota; kingdom Metazoa; phylum Arthropoda; class Insecta; order Zygentoma; family Lepismatidae; genus Lepisma; species Lepisma saccharinum. The sequence continues at coordinate 52,400,308 of NC_139237.1, read as the reverse complement.
CGAAGATAACATCCAGTTGCAATAAGTAACACGTTTAGCTTTGTCTGGTTCTTTCAATTCATGCACTACGGTCACACGAAATGGTCGGAAATGGAGCTCTTTTAGTACACGATGGCATGTTGTGCGGGATACACCAACTTGTTGAGATAATCTTCGTATCGATTTCTCAATATGTTACTGCGAATTCTGTCCATTACCACCGGGGTCTTCACTGTGGGACGCTTCTTCTTCAAAACATTACTAACGGATCCTGTAGTCCTCCATTTGTTATACCTACATCTTTTGAATTGCATTGGTTGTGGGAGGCTTCATACCGACGTAATTCGCCACAAACATTTCTTTAGTCTCTTTAATGGACCCTGTCTTTATGTAAAATTCAACAATATCTATTCGGTGTTCAATTGCAAACTGCACCATTTCTCCGCAAACTTTTGCACAACAATATCCGCAAACAATCACTTTTAAACTGTCGAACGCAACTCAGCAATATTCAACAATTACGTGTGACTTCAAGTAATGCGATATTTCAGTGTAGGCAACTACATTAAACTGATTCCACCCATTTATTTGTGAACGCCAGAATGAATGTTAGGCGTACCACTTTTAAGTGGGACACCCAGTATAAACGACTGTGTAAAATATTAGAACAGTTTGATTAAAGCAAATAAAAATTATATGTAAATATATCTTTTTCTGTCTCTGATACTGATACCATATACCTAGGTATTTATGAATTTACTATGGAAATGTTTGTTGAGTGTGTTAGTGAAACTAAAATAATTTCAGTGAATTTTCTTCTAGTGAAAATATAACATTCTGGACTACTATATAATAGGCTATATGGTACATATACATAATATAATATATATATAACATAAAATATTTTTATAGTCTTTGCAGCTGAATTTAGGCAATTTTTAATGATAGAAAGTAAAGGTAAAGTGCTCCCCTGTGCTTTGCACCACGCCATGAAGGCTTATAGGGGGTGTGGAGTTAGGGCCCTACACTTTCTTGATCACGGCCGAAGGTGCGGGTGATGTGATCAGCACCATGACCTTGGCCGCCTTTACCCCAAGAGTTCCCTCCAGGTACCCACTTTATATGATGCTGGATTTTTTTTAGTCATATTTTGCAAAACATAGCTGACATGTTTATTTACAGTTTAATGATAATGACACTATTTACTGTTTAACATTATTAGTATTTTGTATATCATTCTGCTCAAAATATTTGCTATTTTTGCCTATGCCTATACAAATTATTGAATTTTTAATCAAGAGAAATTTAAGTGTGTTTACAGTAAACATATTTCATTTCCTTTCGTATAAGCTTCATCCCATCAGTATATATAATTTGTTTAGTTTCTTAGAGCCAAATAAACATCATTAAATGATTACGAGATTAATGTACTTTCACCAAAAGTGATTCTGATATCCACAAAAATCCTTACGTATATTATTCTATAAATTATTTTTTAAAGTGATTTAAATCAGTGACTTTTTTAAAAAATCACCTGAATTAAATCAATACACCTTGCTTTACCGGATAGAGCTTCCAGCTCCAGGAAAGTTGCAGTGAGTGTCTCTTATAATGCAGGTTACAGTCAGTGTAATATGCACGCATAATTCAACATTATTTAATTGACCACAAATTACCATTCAACAAACTATAATGAACTCCATTTATACAAGACAAAACACAATCTGTTTTTACCAACATCTTGACAACTTCAAAGGTCTTATAAAACATACAGACTATTTACGAAATAAGCGTCACACATACGACACAGAGCACCCCCGGAAAGGTGCCTGAAAGAAACACTGAATCAGAAAGGGTTAATGAAGAAAAATCCAAGAAAAAGCCAGCCATATTTAAGTGTTGAGCACATTAAAGCCAGAAAAGAATTTGTGAGGGCAGGTACGTAGCCAGGAGGAGCCCCCGAAATCCTAGAAATATCTCATTTAAATGTTACTTTTATTGTTATTAACAGAAATAAAGTTATAACAACGGTGACCACTGCATTACATCCAAAAACATTTATACTAGAGAAACCAGGTTATATTTTTATATTCTACCATTTAATCCAAATAATAAATGGGGATCCACAGCTTCCAAAACTTATAGTTTTCTTTGAGATGTTACAGAATATAAACTTTAGGTATGAGTAAAATTTACTACTAACTATGCCTTGTTTGAACGATTGTGTAAAAGTTAACAAAATACAATAACTATGAATCTCGGTACACTAACTGTAAAAATATAAGAAAAACAATGGACAACAATTGTGTTAGATATTCACTGATACGGTGAATCTCCATTTATGTAATAACAATAATTTTGGATTGAAATTGGTATATTTTTAATAACTTATAATAGTTATTACCGTAAAATAATAATTATTATTGTCATCATTATTTGAACTAATGAAGTTTTATCTATGGCCTGACCCCCTCTACAAATATATCTTGCGATGCCCGTGCTGATAAGAGATGAGCCCCCGAAATAAAATTCTGGCTACGGGTCTGTGTGAGGAGATACGGTGAATTGAGTGAAGAACAGTGGCGCCATGTGATTTTTCGGATGAAAACAAGTTTGATTGTTGGAAATGACAGTGGAGAGAACCTGAAGCCAGAGTGTATGTCCCCAACCAGAACATTTTCTGAGAGTGTCATGGTATGGGGATGCTTCACCTCAAAGGGAGTGAGACTACATGTGCTGTAACACAGTTAATGCGGAATATTACATTGACATTCTGAATCTTAAGTTGCTGCCAACACCTTCTGACTGTTTCGCAGGCCAAAATTTAAGTTATTTTATTTTTCAAGGCGACAATGCACCGTGCCGAAGGAGACTGGTTTTCAAGTAATTGTATCGAAAGATTATGGTGAGCAGCGCAAATTCACCCGATATGAATCCCATTGAGAATCTGTGGCATATCATCTCAAGAAAACTTTCTGGGAAGATATTTCAATCAAGAAGACAACTCGCTGAGGAACTCATTCGCATCTGGCCCCACGAACTGGATGTTACATTGTCTTAAAAACTTGTAATCAGAATGACCGTTGGCTAGCAGCATTAAAAGCTGCCCGTGGTGGTCTAACAACATATTTGAGTTTTAAAAGTCGTCGTTCTTTGATCAGTTGTGGCATTTTCAGTGTAATTCCGATCAATTCCCATTTATAAATAAAAATTGAAAAAGTAAGTAACCTAACCTACAGTATGCATTACATTCAATTTCTGAAGCATATGGTCACTACATGTATAAAAAGTACAATTTTTGTTTAATTACAATATTTACAACAAATGACCACAGTTTAAATATCACGGAACCGTACAAGTTCATTTTAAGTACAGTAAAACCTCGTTAATCCGGATCCCGATAAGCCGGACTTCGCTTAATCCGGACAGGCAAAAAAGGACCGTTGAAATTGATGAATGGACACTCAGAAACATCCATTCCCAGGCCAGGATTCGAACCCAGGACCCCTGGCAACTTACCAAAGAAAAGGAAGTAAACCACTGATAAAATTCTGTTTCCCGCAGACTTTGTACTGTACTGTATAGTGCATTTAGGCCTATGCCCTTTAAAAATACCATAATAAATCTGTTTTGTTGCTATAAACGGAGTTTTAATGCACTTTCTACTGTTCTTTTAGGTTATTTCAGTTAATCCGGACTTTCGTTAAACCGGTCAACTTATCCCCCCATTAGTCCGGATTAACGAGATTTTTGCTGTATGTATCCGAGAATAACTTTCAACAAAAAGTTTGAATCTGAAACTATATAAAAAAAAATCAAGTTGGTACTATTATTTTGTGACAGAATGTACATGACTATGAGCAACTTGTAGTCACATGATATGTCACATTTATGTTTTGCTAATTGTCTATCATCTAATTTTATGCATGGTCCTCATATATTTTACATCCTTTCATCTTATTTTCACTTCTAAAAAGTCCATACTTCTTCTCCATTAGTGTATCTAAAGTCTCTCATCTCATGGTGCCATCTCTGTTTATTTTCTGAAGTTCTCTATTATTTCCTATTGCGTGCTCGTACAATCCCGTGACTCGATATTAGAGTGAGATTACTTTCGTAACATCTCTGGCTGTTTTGCACTGGCAGCTTTGGAGCGAGTCATAAGTCCCGGAGCAGCCAATCAACAAACGAGCCGCTGGCGTCATCTATACCCAGCACCTATCGCTATCCCTGTTGCTCGCGCTCTGTACTGTTGGTAGGCTCACTACCATGGAGGTGTGGGCAGTGGCACCATCTTGTTGAAAGACGCCGTGTCTTTTTTCATTTTCTGTTAACTGTGCATAGAACGACTCAAATATCTGCAGATATCTTTCGCTCTTGGTAGTCTCTTCAAAGAAAATTGGTCCGATAATGCGTGTTCCCGACACTGCACACCAAACGCCTATCTTTTCTGGGTGAAGAGGTTCCTCATGCACGACGTGTGGGTTATCCTATGACCAAAATCTACAATTCTGTGAGTTGATGTAACCAGAAAGATGAAACCAAGCTTCATCTGTCATGAAGAAGAGCATAGGATCCAAGTAACCATCAGCAATCGAAGATAACATCCAGTTGCAATAAGTAACACGTTTAGCTTTGTCTGGTTCTTTCAATTCATGCACTACGGTCACACGAAATGGTCGGAAATGGAGCTCTTTTAGTACACGATGGCATGTTGTGCGGGATACACCAACTTGTTGAGATAATCTTCGTATCGATTTCTCAATATGTTACTGCGAATTCTGTCCATTACCACCGGGGTCTTCACTGTGGGATGCTTCTTCTTCAAAACATTACTAACGGATCCTGTAGTCCTCCATTTGTTATACCTACATCTTTTGAATTGCATTGGTTGTGGGAGGCTTCATACCGACGTAATTCGCCACAAACATTTCTTTAGTCTCTTTAATGGACCCTGTCTTTATGTAAAATTCAACAATATCTATTCGGTGTTCAATTGCAAACTGCACCATTTCTCCGCAAACTTTTGCACAACAATATCCGCAAACAATCACTTTTAAACTGTCGAACGCAACTCAGCAATATTCAACAATTACGTGTGACTTCAAGTAATGCGATATTTCAGTGTAGGCAACTACATTAAACTGATTCCACCCATTTATTTGTGAACGCCAGAATGAATGTTAGGCGTACCACTTTTAAGTGGGACACCCAGTATAAACGACTGTGTAAAATATTAGAACAGTTTGATTAAAGCAAATAAAAATTATATGTAAATATATCTTTTTCTGTCTCTGATACTGATACCATATACCTAGGTATTTATGAATTTACTATGGAAATGTTTGTTGAGTGTGTTAGTGAAACTAAAATAATTTCAGTGAATTTTCTTCTAGTGAAAATATAACATTCTGGACTACTATATAATAGGCTATATGGTACATATACATAATATAATATATATATAACATAAAATATTTTTATAGTCTTTGCAGCTGAATTTAGGCAATTTTTAATGATAGAAAGTAAAGGTAAAGTGCTCCCCTGTGCTTTGCACCACGCCATGAAGGCTTATAGGGGGTGTGGAGTTAGGGCCCTACACTTTCTTGATCACGGCCGAAGGTGCGGGTGATGTGATCAGCACCATGACCTTGGCCGCCTTTACCCCAAGAGTTCCCTCCAGGTACCCACTTTATATGATGCTGGATTTTTTTTTAGTCATATTTTGCAAAACATAGCTGACATGTTTATTTACAGTTTAATGATAATGACACTATTTACTGTTTAACATTATTAGTATTTTGTATATCATTCTGCTCAAAATATTTGCTATTTTTGCCTATGCCTATACAAATTATTGAATTTTTAATCAAGAGAAATTTAAGTGTGTTTACAGTAAACATATTTCATTTCCTTTCGTATAAGCTTCATCCCATCAGTATATATAATTTGTTTAGTTTCTTAGAGCCAAATAAACATCATTAAATGATTACGAGATTAATGTACTTTCACCAAAAGTGATTCTGATATCCACAAAAATCCTTACGTATATTATTCTATAAATTATTTTTTAAAGTGATTTAAATCAGTGACTTTTTTAAAAAATCACCTGAATTAAATCAATACACCTTGCTTTACCGGATAGAGCTTCCAGCTCCAGGAAAGTTGCAGTGAGTGTCTCTTATAATGCAGGTTACAGTCAGTGTAATATGCACGCATAATTCAACATTATTTAATTGACCACAAATTACCATTCAACAAACTATAATGAACTCCATTTATACAAGACAAAACACAATCTGTTTTTACCAACATCTTGACAACTTCAAAGGTCTTATAAAACATACAGACTATTTACGAAATAAGCGTCACACATACGACACAGAGCACCCCCGGAAAGGTGCCTGAAAGAAACACTGAATCAGAAAGGGTTAATGAAGAAAAATCCAAGAAAAAGCCAGCCATATTTAAGTGTTGAGCACATTAAAGCCAGAAAAGAATTTGTGAGGGCAGGTACGTAGCCAGGAGGAGCCCCCGAAATCCTAGAAATATCTCATTTAAATGTTACTTTTATTGTTATTAACAGAAATAAAGTTATAACAACGGTGACCACTGCATTACATCCAAAAACATTTATACTAGAGAAACCAGGTTATATTTTTATATTCTACCATTTAATCCAAATAATAAATGGGGATCCACAGCTTCCAAAACTTATAGTTTTCTTTGAGATGTTACAGAATATAAACTTTAGGTATGAGTAAAATTTACTACTAACTATGCCTTGTTTGAACGATTGTGTAAAAGTTAACAAAAGACAATAACTATGAATCTCAGTACACTAACTGTAAAAATATAAGAAAAACAATGGACAACAATTGTGTTAGATATTCACTGATACGGTGAATCTCCATTTATGTAATAACAATAATTTTGGATTGAAATTGGTATATTTTTAATAACTTATAATAGTTATTACCGTAAAATAATAATTATTATTGTCATCATTATTTGAACTAATGAAGTTTTATCTATGGCCTGACCCCCTCTACAAATATATCTTGCGATGCCCGTGCTGATAAGAGATGAGCCCCCGAAATAAAATTCTGGCTACGGGTCTGTGTGAGGAGATACGGTGAATGGAGTGAAGAACAGTGGCGCCATGTGATTTTTCGGATGAAAACAAGTTTGATTGTTGGAAATAACAGTGGAGAGAACCTGAAGCCAGAGTGTATGTCTCCAACCAGAACATTTTCTGAGAGTGTCATGGTATGGGGATGCTTCACCTTAAAGGGAGTGAGACTACATGTGCTGTAACACAGTTAATGCTGTATATTACATTGACATTCTGATTCTTAAGTTGCTGCCAACACCTTCTGACTGTTTCGCAGGCCAAAATTTAAGTTATTTTATTTTTCAAGGCGACAATGCACCGTGCCGAAGGAGACTGGTTTTCAAGTAATTGTATCGAAAGATTATGGTGAGTAGCAAATTCATTATATATGAATCCCATTGAGAATCTGTGGCATATCATGTCAAGAAAACTTTCTGGGAACATATTTCAATCAAGAAGACAACTCGCTGAGGAACTGATTCGCATCTGGCCCCACGAACTGGATGTTACATTGTCTTAAAAACTTGTAATCAGAATGACCGTTGGCTAGCAGCATTAAAAGCTGCCCGTGGTGGTCTAACAACATATTTGAGTTTTAAAAATCGTCGTTCTTTGATCAGTTGTGGCATTTTCAGTGTAATTCCGATCAATTCCCATTTATAAATAAAAATTGAAAAAGTAAGTCACCTAACCTATTCATTACATTAAATTTCTGAAGCATATAGTCACTACATGTATAAAAAGTACAATTTTTGTTTAATTACCATATTTACAACAAATGACCACAGTTTAAATATCACCATTACAAGTTCATTTTAAGTACGGAAAAACTTCGTTAATCCTGACCCCGATAAGCCGGACTTCGCTTCATCCGGACAGGAAAAAAAAAAATTGAAATTGATGGACACTCAGAAACATCCATTCCCAGGCCAGGATTCGAACCCAGGACCCCTGGCAACTTACCAAAGAAAAGGTAGTCAACCACTGATGAAATTCTGTTTCCCGCAGACTTTGTACTGTACTGAATAGTGCATTTAGGCCTATGCGCTTTAAATACACCATAATAAACGTGTTTTGTTGCTATAAACGGAGTTTTAATGCACTTTCTACTGTTCTTTTAGGTTATTTCAGTTAATCCGGACTTTCGTCAAACCGGTCAACTTATCCCAACCATTAATCCGGATTAACGAGGTTTTTGCTCTATATGTATCCGAGAATAATTTGCTACCAGAATACTGAATCTGAAACTTTAACAATTTTTTTCAAGTTGGTATTATTATATTGTGACAGACTGTACATTACTATGAGCGACATGTAGTCACATGATATATCACATTTATGTTTTGCTATTGTCTATCATCTAATTTTATACATGTTCCTCATATATTTTACATTCTTTTTTGTTATTTTCACTTCTACAAAGTCCATACTTCTTCTCCATTAATGTATCCAAAGTCTCCCATCTCGTGCTGTCCTCTGTGTTTATTTTCTGAAGTTCTCTATTATTTCCTATTTCGTGCTCGTACAATCCCGTGACTCGATATTACCTGTGGGAATTATAATTTGTTACTTTATATATATATCTGGTTTTCCGTTTTCCAGTAATGAGTAATTCATTTTGCACTAACAAGACCACAGGTTGTGCAAAAGAATAGCGCAAGCAGGTGCATTATGAGCATGCATCATGCAGGCACATGACGCATAATATCCCCACATCACATTGTCATGCACACATGTGACGAATTACACGTCCAATGAAGCTGAATATGTAACAAAGGACCGTCAGCAGCTATAAATTACGAAATAAATGAAATATGTGTTCTTGTTTGTTTACTGAAGTTTGTATATATTTTTAGCTGTTTTTTTTAAATACGGTTAATGTAGCTCGCAATTCACGTGTCACCAGAATGCTATGTTTTGGCGAAAAAGTATGTTAGAGATTCATTCTTTTTAGCTGGGATCTGCGATAAACTCTCATGCGTACATTTACAAATCTTTGCAGAGCGCAACCATACATCAGAATGCACGGTGGCGTCGTTTATGACCACAAATTGGGATTTATTGTTTTCGCATGGCGGTATTGGCGACCGAGTTGGGGGTGGGGGCATCGCTGTGGGGGCGGGGGGAGCGGACCATGTGCGAATTAACCTTTTAGCTCGCAACATGTGAGCATTATATAAACGCCGGTCCGTTGTTATTATTCGCACATACGAGCTCATGAAGAGGATTTAGAGGTATCGACTATTCTCCTCGGGACGAGGTTGTGTGCTGATAAAAGGTCTCGTTGGGAATAGTCGGGAACAAATATGCTCCCCCTAACTCCAGCGGGGAAAGTGCTGTGTGATTAATAATCGAAGTCGCAAGTCTCATTGCGGCGCAACGCAGCATTACCTACAATATATGTACAAATAAAATGAGGCCGTCGGAAGGAAAATAGGAAATTATAATATTGGTTACATGCCTTGGAATATTTTTTAGGGGAGGCGGTCCTTTGTGTTTTCATGAGAGAGAATTTGATTGATTGGTTGAGTTTGTGTTTTAAGTCCACTTTATGCACAGTAAGGCTAATCTGGACTCTACCTACAGTTTAAAGTGGGATCCGAACCGCTATGTGCCTCCACCGGGTATCGAACCCGGGACCCCTTAATTACAAGGCGACGACGATACCACTGCGCTGAGGATACCTCATGAGAGAGAATTGCTTTAAAGAGGTGGAAAAAACTAGTTAGTTATGAGAGAAACGATAGAGAAGTGCAAGAGAGAGAATTGAAGAAGAAGGCAGAGGGGGAGGGAGAGAATATAATAAGAGAGAGAATAAAATGAAGGGAATGAAATGAGGAAGAGGGGGATAGGGTAAGGATTGATTTGCTTTATTTTACTTCGCTTTTGTGCCACTTTTGGCTAATTGCGAAGATGGAGATGAGTGATGATAAGATGAAATTTATGAAGAGACACTCACAAACACCTATGGCCAGGTCGGGATTCGAACCCACGACCCCTGGCGTTGTAGCGCGATGTGCTAACCACTCCGCCACAGAGGTTGGCAAGAATATAAAGGAGAAAGAGAAACAAAAGAGAAAACAACAAAATAAGAGAGGAAAATATAGAGACAATAAAAAGAAGCAAGCCAGACAGACAGAGAAAGAGATAAAATGGAGAGAATAAAAAAGAGGGAGAAAGAAAGAAAGTAAAGAGTCATGAAGCAAATCAGAGATAGACATAGAAAGAACAAAGGAAGACAGAGAAGATAGAGAGAGTATAGAAGAAAACAGGAGATAAAACAGGAAAAATAAACGAACAAAAAGGAAAACCAAGACGAACAAAGTTACTAAGAGTCAGAAAAGATTTAAAGCTAGAAAAATGATGCAAGAGAAGAAAAACAAAAAAGAAGAGATGAAGGAAAGATGAAAATAGTAAACAAGCAATTTTTCTGTAATTCCTGAGCGTGGGGGAAGATTTGATGAGGCCGACTCGGAACGGGCCATCGTTAGAAAAAAAAATAATAGACAGCAAAACCATATCTCAGGGATTCCCAAGCGTTTCTGATTCAGGACGCCCTTAGTGTTTCAGAATTTTTCCGCGGCACCCAAGTCAGAATATAGGCCTACGCAACACTTACATCGCTCTGTTAGTGTGGTTACGTTACTTGCCTTAAGTTGAAAAAGAAACATGTAAATTTAAAAACATTTACATGTAAAAACTACTAAATAAGCACACATTTGGAACAATCACATCATTAACTAAATTTCAGTGAAAAATATTGGAATATTTCGAGGCGCCCATGTAAGCCAGCCAAAGCCCTCTCTGGGAACCACAGCCAGACCTTCAATATTTATCGAGACGAGAACAAGGTATATACCGTAAGCATTCATTCAATCATTTCTTCTTCTGAAGCGTCATAATATGTTGCAGTAGGGTATTAAGCTGGCGCCCGTGGCGGAGTGGTTAGCACATCGCGCTACGACGCTAGGAGTCATGGGTTCGAATCGCGGCCTGGGATGTTTGTGAGTGGCACAAAAGCAAAGTAAAATAAAGCAAATTAATCAAGTATGCTATTAATTGTAAATCTGCTACAGTACCCTTACCTAAACTATAATAGGAAAACCAAACAATTTCAAAATTCAATAACTTTGTCAATATTTGTTAGTGACAGAAACCACAAAACATTTCAAACATGAAACAAAACTCTCCTTTGTAGCTGATCAGTGGTGATTCATTCATTTTGAGTTTTTGGACATTTAACCACTGTGTTAAATCTTTATTTACCTATCAGCCTCCGAAACGTAAATAATTAAAGATTTAACACAGTGATTAAAAGCCCAAGAGATAAAAATAAAATAATACTTTTTGAAAGAAAACGAAACTATAAAGTGAGCAAAGCAAGTGACAAAAAAGGTCAACAGATGGCGCAGCAACAGAAAATTATTATTAAATATAATTTTTAACAATTGTAGATAACACAGAATTAAATATTGTACTTCATGATTTGCAAATTAATTATCAAAGATAATAGTAAATATTATTCTGTAATATTATTACAATCATGGCAAGATGAGTTTAAGAAATATTCTTTATTACATATGCAGCGAAACTTTGAGAAGGGAAATTGCTCGTTTCAGTAACGCATTATGTTACGCCTACTGTCCTTGCCCTACTGTATACATGGTATTTATTATTACGAAAAACACATGCCTAAATTTAAATTAATAAAAGACGGAAGTGTAACACCTCAGTTTCAGTCGAAGTGGGCATTTGGATTTTTAGCCAATTACATGCGTGAATTTCGTCATATGACCCACCAAAGCGGCAATTGGCAATTCTCTTTATCAATGTTTTGATGTGAGGGCAATGTTGCATCCATGTTTCAGGTTAGTCTTTTTAAAATTGTCATTAAAATTGCCATTTCACCTACCAGAAACTGAAAAATGTGTATTACAAAATCTGGCTTTGAACATGCTTCGAAAAAGAAGATAAAAAGTAATTCATATTTACCGAACATAATTAATTGTTTACCTCGATAATGTTGTCATTTTCAATGTTCCCATATTATGAGATTTACAGATATAGACTCCACGGTATGAAATTATCCCAGAAAAACTGTTATGGCCTAACATTTGTCATTGTAATGGGAATAGTATAAGTTATGCTGTTCCCTATGAATTGTATACAGTTCCATGAAGGCTGGTTAATTTTTAATTGGAGTCCAAACTCAAGTACCCATATTTTTTTTTTTAATCTGATAGTAATTCTGGTTATTGCCAAACTCTCGAGAAGGCGTGAACAATCTGTGTCGTGAGGAATGCCAGCACAGAAGGGAACCGATTCCGCTTCAGGGCCACCGGGGGTCGTTGGGGCCAAAGCCAGGGTCCTTTCTGGAGGACTGACACTTCGTAGCCAGTGGAATCGGCACCAGCACCGAGGGTTGACCCGGGGAACCAGTGAAGGAGGACAGCATCCCCGAGAAGTTGGCTGCTTCCGTTAGTATGCTCGGGTATGACTCATCGCACGTAAGTAAGACACCTTCTCGGTCAAGCGTGGAATTTCATCATCTGACGCAAGCGTGAAATGCTATCGTGGTTAGGTCAGGTTATTAGCATAAGTACGCTACATTTAGCCTAACAACGATGTCATTAAATCTGACGTCGGAAGACGAAATACGGCGCTTTACCTAGAAGGTGTTTGACTTGGGTGCGATAAGCGAGACTCCAGTACGCTCACCTCTTCAAGTTGGGCACTTCTGCACCAACAACAGAGAAATTATTACATTCTGTTTCACCTAATGCCTTATCTAATTTCACACCTGTCGGTCCGGAATTTCCGTTTCACCTAATCAAATTGAAAGGGAACATGAGGCAAATTACCAACTAACTAACACACTAGCATTCTTAAACCCGAAGGTTTATAGCTGCACCAACACAAACCTTTCATCTGCCCCTATCCTGGGCAAAGATCTATCCACTCTTTTGCATCCTTACCGATTTCCTTTAGGTCCATCTCAACTTTATCCCTCCATCTTCGTCTTGGCCTTCCTACAGGTCACTTACCACCAACAAGAATCCCGTAAACTCCTCTTTCCTCTCCCATTCGTGCCACATGGCCTGCCCACCTAAGTCTTCTTGATTTAATCATTCTAATAATACCTGGAGATGAATACAAATTGTATTGTTCTAAATTATGTAAACTTCTCCATTCACCTGTCTCTTCATCCCTTTTAGGTCCAAATATTTTTCTAACGATTTTCCTATGTCGTTAATATGTTCCCTAGGTGTAGATTTTGTGTGCACAAACCTCATTCATTCATTCATTGAGAATGTAACTGTAATATGTTTCTTTGTATTACAAGTCAGTGATCCAACAGGTATCTGGAGTTTGGTGCCTATGGTTATAGTTAACCAATAGAGAAATAGAATTTGTAATTTGTTCACGTACAAAATACCCACATACATTTATATACATACTAGCTGATTGTCCAGCGTTGCTCGGGTATTTATTTATCCCAATCTTCTATTAGACAGGAAAATAATGAATTCTAACTATAGTGTAAAATGTAACTAATTTTATTTACAGGTATTTAAAAGTATAAGTACAGTATTCAAATTATAAAGTAAAATCTTTTACAAATTCACTATAATATTAATTTGTCTCAAAACCTGATTATAACAACATTTTTAGTTTCACCTGCAGGAGCAAGAATAAATTGCACTTGGCCAATCGCCTTACGTTTTCTTGGAGGCATTGTTACGGCAATGAAAACTGTAAAAGAATAAAGCTATTTGGGATTAAATGTCATCGTGAATGTCACCAATTAGCTTAGCGACTCCGAAAACTATGAATTCGACACTAATGTAGGTCATTTTTGACGTATATTTTCTCCCACTCTCACCCCCGATGCCGATAGGTGATGGATGAACTTGGAGTTGAGCGGCATTCGGACTGTCACTATTCATCTTAGCGACCCCAAAAACTATGAATTCCACAATAATATCGGTCGTTTTCGATTATTTTTACATGTCACCCCCTTCCTACCCCCACCCCTAGGGATGCCAGAGGCGCCTTACCCCACAGAATTTCTTTCCAGATTGTAAGTCATGCGTGTACCAAGTTTGGTTGAAATTGATCCAGGCGTTCGAGAGTTATGCCGGAACAAACATACATACATACGTATATACACACATACATCCATTTTAGGGCCTCCCCGATGGCGCAGTGTGTCGCCTTGTAATCAAGTGGTCCCGGGTTTGATACCCGGTGGAGGCACATAGTGGTTCGGATCCCACTTTAAACCGTAGGCCCAGTCCCGATTAACCGTACTGTGCATAAAGTGGACCTAAAATATCAACTCAAACAGAACCTATATATCCATTTTTATATAGATATGACTAAGTTTAGTGACCAATCTATTGACTAAACTTTACTTCTGCTAAGGCTATTTACTAATTTTATATTACCGTTATGTATCATTATGTACATACAAGTAGATTACTTTATGTATATATAAATTTTATCTTCCATTTTCTGTTCATATTAAAGATGTGTTTCAAATTTGCTGGCGTTTACGTCGATATAATTGATACAAGTTTTTTCCAAATTTCCCTAATTTGATATATTTCCCTATAAGTTTAAATTAGATGAAACCCAATGTTTCGGCTAGCACATACATCACACTATTGTGTACTGACAAGCTATTAGTAAAAACGGGACAGCACGCATCAAAGTACGTATACTTAATTAGAAATCGTGTATAAAAAATTTACTATACCTCAGTCTCGCCACACATGAGTGAATTGGACCGATCCTGCAGAATAAAGTGCGCCTAAGAGAAGAGGTCGTGTTGCCCTGGTCCGTAAAGTTATATTTAAAAAATGCTAAAGCTTTATTTTCATAAAGAAATCTTACTACAGTCTGTCACAGAAATCTGTGAAACAAGGATGCGCGTAACGGTAGAGAAGAGAAGAAAGTGAGTGGGCGGAGGCAATGCTGCAAACGGCTGGTAGCTGCAGTCGCGCTGCACCTCCATGCAATCCCTTTCCCCCTCACGCGTTTATTGGTCGAGTCCTCTCCAGTCACTACTTGTGCAGAGGATTTGTTTTCGTTCGCTTGCTCCACAGACTCCTAAAGGCCAGCAGCACACCGGTTCAGACACGACGCGACGCGTCATTCTTGTCTCAAACCGTCCCAGGAACATTAGTTTCTTATGGTTGGTCGCACACAGGACGACACATTTGACTCGAGTCACCTTGCGACGGTTTGCGCCAAAATAACGAAGGTCCGTGTAATTGGGTCTCGCGAGAAGCGGCTTGCGAGAAAACAATCTGCGCATGCGCGAATCCATTCTCTTCAGCCACAGACCTCTAATTGCCGACCGGAAACAGGGGCAAAAGACCCTATTTGCAGTGCCGGATCTACAACCCGCAAAACCCCCGCAGTAGGGTGTATCGAAAAAAACTTTTTTTCGAAATGTTAAGGTGGCTAGTGAGGAAAAGTGGCCATTTGTGATCAAAAACACGTCTGATTTTTTTCAGATTTTTTGGAGGTCGTTTAGGTGGCGCGCATCGACCTTGAAGTTTTGATAGTGATTTGGTTATGCAACACGCACAACAATTTCACAAAAATGTCATTATTTGGCTATTTCATGTGTTTTTTTCTGCATTATGGTCATTTATTGTTTTGTTTATGGCAAATATGTTACATTCGTGCCTTAGGGGTGGTTTCCTATGCTGTTTACGTATGCTTTTGGTCAAAAATTGTCAATTTGAGGCTAAAAACTCCATTTTTTCTATTGATGGTTTCCAATTGGTTTCGACTGTGTTTTATTCGAAGGTTTTCCGATATAAAAGACTAAATAAAATATTTTGGCTTTCTAATTGCTAACAGTTCCTCAATTACTGTCCAGCGCTTCGCTTATTTTCATAGCTTATTATGCTTTGAAAATAACCCAGAGCTCACCACGAGGAGGTGGCTGGACTGCGAGCTCCACCCACCCAAATGATGTTGGCAAACATAATTTTACTAAGGAGCAGGCCAAGATTTTCTTCTAGTTTTCTCCTTGAACTTTATAGTCACTTTTTGTTCGAAATGTCGGCATATGTTCTCTAGATTCGAATTTCGCTTTGATGTAGCCATCACGTGCGCTGGCGCCGAAAACGGAAGAAGCAGCCTCTGTGATAATTCACAAGTCGCTCCACTCCTTGTGTGTGGCAGGGGAAGTCTTGAATTTCCGCTATATTTTTGTTTTTATTGTAGTCATCTACTTCTTCATTTGTAATATTATTGGCCAACGTAGGCTCGTGGAGGGAGCATGAAGCCCAATCAACTATGTCATAGTATTGGTCTGCATTAAAATTGATGGTTGGTAAAACAAAAGTGCGAATTATTTTGCCTTTTTTTCAATCCTCTTGCTTTCTTAATTCTTTGCCAACCAAAACTTCTTATTTCTGGGATTTTGTCGGTTATTAAAGCCAGCAGGAGATTTTCAGGATGGGCCAAGAATGCGTTTTGTTGAATGACCCTATTAATCAGATCTCTCAAGTGGTGTGGGAGAAATCGGGACAAGTGGATCAAATTCCAGAGGTGTCGGGCTCCGTCAGTTATCGATGGTTCCTTCTTGATCCCAAACCACACCGGTGCGTACACCTTCATTATGTAGTATGTGGAATTTGATCTACTTGTCCCGATTTCTCCCACACCACTTGAGAGATCGAGTCACAAGGTACCAAGGACTGTTAGCGGGACGAAACGAACGAACGTCGGAATCGAACATACACCACATGATGCCAAACGTCCGGTAAAGGGAGAGAGTTCTCCGACAACGTCAGCACCAGAAATCAACGGGGGTTAATGGTACAACTGCACACGTGATCATTCACAATGAAGTTTCCTGAGAGAGCGATGTTAAACCTACAGCTTTTACTTCGCAACTGAGTTCGTTGACGCCCATCGAGCCACACACCCCCGAAGACGATTGGCGGACGAGAAGAGCCAGACTTAGCCATGGAGATCAGCCGCCAGATAGAAATGCGACCAGTGTAGCAAATCTCTACATAATTCACTAGACTTGGCAACATAACGCCACAACTATGACTGAAAACTCACCACACCTTGGAAATAAGGAATCCTCCATAACATGCACATGTATGGTCTTGCAAGGCAAACAGCCAATTTATCACGTTCAACTATTTTGATGGAACCTCGTCAGTACTCGAAGTTAGTATACAACACATACGGAACATTAATTGTGTGATTTTTCAACAAAGTACAGTTTCGTGTAACTGTCCCGAAAAGTATGCAGCGCTTTGCCCCCTTGTGTGCCATTAGTAATATGTCAACGACAACAATGGGAAATGTGACATCGAGTCTACAAAGTTCTCTCTTGTCTCAGACAGAGGGACGTAAAGAGGTGGTGTACAGGAGAAGCAAATCGAAGATCGTCATGCCATTTGTCGATTCGTCAAGAATGTCATACTAGGGAAGGAGGGTATTGAGATTAGAGTAGTCTCTCCATGGACGTCCACAGGATTTTTTCCAGAGAGGGGCAAGGAAGGTATTTTGTCCTAGGGAGGGAAGGAGGCACATGTTCCCCCGTAGAAGTGTTGATCTCTAAAAAAACAGTGCTTCAGTTTGAAGTAATAACGTTCCTGCAACGCCAATCGATAAATTAACATTTACTCTAACTGAAATGAAATTGTGTGATTTTTTTTGGTCGACTTCCATTTTCCAGCCTCTTCTTTTCACCCTTCCGTTTTGTCTCTAAAGGCAAGCCCCAGTCTCTACTACTACTACTAATAATATAAATAATAATAAACTAATTCTTGGTCTATTCACAATACAGTAAAACCTCGTTAATTCGGACTAATGGGGGGATTAACTGAAATAACCCAAAATAACAGTAGAAAGTGCATTAAAACTCCGTCTATAGTAACAAAACACGTATATTATGGTGTATTTAAAGGGCATAGACCTAAATACACTATACAGTACAGTACAAAGTCTGCGGGAAACATAATTTCATCAGTGGTTGACTGCCTTTTCTTTGGGAAGTTCTCTTTTTGACTTCTAGCCACATTTAAAACCTTGCATTCTGCTTCTTTTTTTTTGGGGGGGGTGGCATTTGTCTGTCCGGCTTATCGGGGTACGAATTAACGAGGTTTTACCGTAATATGTAAATTAATTAATATTGTATTTTTAGTATTACATGAAAAGGCGAAAAGATGACATAAGAATCGATAGGTCTATAACAGCGCATATTCATTATCTAGCATAAGTGTAATTCAGAACGTCAAAATTCGTATAAAAGTAACGGCCCTGGCAAAGGAATTAATGTCAAAGAGATATTTATTGAATAACAAAAACGGATGTTAGATTTAGTTGACGAAAAACGAAGTTCATGATTAATCTTATGCATGTTATTGAAAGTGGCAGTGCGCATACATCCTCTGGTCCTGTAACAAAGCGTAATTCTGTACATTTTCTAAAAGCTACAATCTGACCAAGGTTCGTTCCAGAGGCGTCTCGTGAACGCATGCGGTGCATGCTGCGCATGCGTCAATTGTGGGGAAAAGGACAGCTTGCTCTGCGACGACATTCATGAGCATTTCTACATTCTAATTTCTTCATACAGGGGAAGTATTAACTTTACACGAGAGCGGTGAACTAAGCTTATATTACATTTCTTGGATCTGAAGTGACGCATGCATCAATAGGAAAAGAATTATTACTTTCTTAATTTTGCTAAGATATAGGAAGTCAAAACTTGACGAATCGGCGTGGAGGATGTCTCCACGGGTAAAGGAATAGAGGAGAAAGGTAGAAGGATCACTTTTTTGATTGGCTTGGAATAGTGAACAGCACTCTTCGGTTTCGGTCTGCGAACAAAGTTAGTGTTACTGACTTAGCCTGACAAACAAACCTTGAGTATAGCCCACAGGAGGGGGGTGGGGGAATTGATGATGCGCTTGCGTCATGGGAATTTTTGGGGGACAACATTTTATAGTTTAGCAACCACATTTTCACACAAAAAAGGGGGGTCGTTTCGTTTGATTAACTTGTTATTTATTTTTAGTTATGGTTATTAGATGTCCAGCATCTACTTCATGATTTAACATCCACAAGAATATTATTTCCTGTAGCAAACATGAAAGTGAGCCGTGTTTTTTCTTTCCTTAGTCTTTTAATTTCAACTGCAATGCCAGTGCTAAACAATGTCTGGTGTATTTCTTGTGGTAGTTCCCAGTCGGCTCGGAACTTCCGACATGAAGATTTCAGTTTTAGTGTTGGATGATTTCAGACACGATTTGTTTCTTGTAAGTGTTTCTGTGTTACGACTGACTGGATAATTGTAAAATATTGTTAGTTTTCGTTGTGTAAAGCATAGGCGCCGACCTGAGGAGGCACCTTCTTCCCCCCGCCACAAAATTCACCGAGAGAGACAAATATTACGTATATTTACATAGCTATATAAAATATTGTTTATGTCAACCTTGCCCCCCCCAAAAAAATTCAAGTTGCCGCCTCTGGTGTAAAGCTTACGAATGTCGAAAATTTAATTTTAAAAAATCAAATTATCGATATTCAAACAGATTCATGATTCAGGTTCAAAGGTTTTAAAATGGAAATTGTTTATTTAGTGTACCTTTTACTTTAGTACCTTTTGCTCATTACCACCGAGCTCACTTTGACCAGCAAGTTGCTCTACCATCAAGGATGAATGATAATTAGTGAGCTACATACTAGGGACGTTCAATATATAAGTTTCCCTGTGCTATAAAATATTGTATAAAGCAATGCCATTAAAAAGAAGCACATGGTTGACAAGCGCGATCCTTCGTCTACAAGGAACAACAATCGATTCGTTATCAGACGTGAAGGCGCATGCGCTCAAGGGCGAAAAGTAAATGCTTGTTCGGAAAATGCGGGCTCGCGTCATAAGGAGTTCAGAAGCATGGATGCTAAGGGTGTTCTGCTGATGGAGTTTTTGGAGCGAGGAAGAACAATTAATGCTGGCCGTAATTGTCAAACATTGTATAAACTGAAAAACGCAATTCGACATAAGCGACCAGGTCTCCTGTCAGCTGGTGCCATTCTTCTTGACGATAACGCTCGCCCCCCCTCAGCAGTGCAAACACAACACAAAATTGAAGAATTGGGGTGGGAACGGCTGCCCCACCCTCCATACAGCCCCGATTTAGCGCAGAGTGATTTCCATCTTTTTCCGGTGTTAAAGTCTGAATTGCAAGGTAACCGTTTCGAAACAGATGAAGAAGTGAAGCCTAATGAGAAAATAGTGCTCAATAGCCAGGGCCCTGATTTTCTTGCAAAGGGTATGGACAAATTGGTGCAACGTTGGGACAAATGCCTGAATCTGTATGGGGATTATGTGGAGAAATGAGGAAAGATCCTCCTACACATGTATGTATAGTTTTCTAATGTATTTTAAAAATAAATTTTTTTACAGCATACGGAAACTTATATATTGAACGACCCACGTACCTAAGGGTATGACACGGCACTGTCATTCAAAGATGTATGGTTTCAAAGTAATCCTTGGCTTCTAGTAAGTTCGGCGGAAATAAATACTAATCCTCGGTTACACAAGAATATGTTAAACAAGTATATATTAATTATTTAATTTTAGTACTTTGTAAGTTTTTTTAGGGGGATTCGGAACACATGGACCCCTCCTAAATATGTCCTTGATGCAGTAGTATAAGAATTTCGAACATGTCACAGCACAAATTTTCACAGCGTGTAGAGGTCACTAAGGCAAAAAATCTTTCTATTTTTTTTTCTGTTTCATGCTTCGACGTTACGAATTTTGGTCTCAGTGCATATGAAACTGGACAGCACAGGCGAATTTTTGTTACCAATCTATTTACCTTGCAATTATTGACTTATCTGTAAATAATCAGGTAGATATCCATTGTTGGCTGAAGAAATCGCATAGTAAAGTAAATTTGATTTACGCAGATGTCATACCAAATTCTCGAATATGACAAGGAGTTTAAGTGTAGGTCTTGTCTCGATTTTACATATGTATGTCTCGTTCTCGGCCTCGTCTCAAAAAATCTGATCTCGTACTCCTCTCGACTTTAACAAAGGCGTATCGGCCTCGTCTCGAATTGCGGTAGGAGATAGAGATATTTCTCACCTCAGTACCATTCCCACGTTGTTATTTGAATTCAACGCCCCCCCCCCCCTGCCAGACAGCCATGCCGCTTGGAATACTATTGCATAAAGAGAACCTACTTCAACCCCTTCACAAGGTAGCGCTGGTTGGCATCAGGGAGAACACTGGCCACGGCGAGCGCGTATTTACAAAACCCACGTGGAAATCGCAACTGCAGGCGTGACTTATGGTAACAGCCACGAATAGTGCGTTTCTTAAATGACCCAACGATCCATCTCGTACGTCGGCTGCTGCATGCACATGACGGAAATATGAAGACCAGGAACGGATTTACAAAACCCATGTGGAAATAGCAACAGTTGTAAGGTCGCCGCCGAACAGGGACTTACTCTCCCTTTATTTCCTTTCCTCCAATTCCAGGGGGAGTTCTTTTAGGGCTGGTAATATTCTATCAGCACATATCAGCGACGCATAGCGTTACGCAAAATTGGGAAGGAAAACAAAACAACTGATGAGGGAAAACGCTCAAAATCAAAATAAAACAAATACCATAGTTTTGAAATCATCATGGCTTAGCTGCATGGCTGGGGAGAGACCTGCGCTCGATCGCCAGCTCTAAACTTCGAAGGAGACGAAGAAAGTGAGCGGAAACATCCATCGCGACACTTTAGGCTGCTCTCATACTGAACTAGGCTTCGTGGCGGTTCCTCTCTCGAACCTTTAGGCCACCCTCTGTCGTCAGCGTCCTCGAGCATAAATCGCCTTCGAAAAACTATACAATCGCAGCTATTACATTAAAAAAAAATCACGAAGACAAAGCGTCCATCCTCATCTTTACCTTCCTATTTCCTTCAATCACCTTTCAATATCCTATGTCATCTGCTCCTTCACCTCTGCTAAAACTCAGTGGGCTAATGGGATACTCTGACCCCTCTCAGGTACGGGTATAGTAGTACAAATACATGGAATATGAAGCTTCAAGTGTTATGTACTAAATCATTTGATAGGCTATGGAAAAGGGAGATTTTATAAATGAATAACATCTGTTTCCGAAGAAAGGTCTGCGTCTTCAGTAGGCTTCTTTATGGGCAATTATTTTCCTGAAGATGGTTTATTTTCAAGATACTTTTATAAATTTACATCTTAGTTACAGATCTCCATAAATAAAGGACAGAACAGATTTCTTTCTTATAATTAAATCTACGCGACTTTTGCAGTTTATTTGCATAATATGGATCAAGCTGTCATATCAGTTATATAAAGACGACCAGGCGCTTGCTTGGAACTTTATGAACGCTCCTTGACATAATGAAGCATAACTTTGACGTGACTGGCGAAGGTTTTAAGTATTGACTCCGATTTTAATATAAATTGGACATTATGGTCTGGCTTCAAGATATTTGCAGAAATACAAACTACTATAATTCGTAAAATATTAGAGACATCGACTTGATATCGGCAACATGTTAGCATGTTCACAGGGCGAAACCTAACCATGCCAGATATCAATAACGAATAACCTGATCAATAAATAATTATCATGGAGACGAAATAATCTGAACTTATTCTTCCGTATGATGGCATGCTAGCATGCCCACAGGGCGAACCTACTCATACGGCAGAATAACATTAAGTCCTGTTGCTTTATGCAAAAATTGAAAATATATTACTTATAAGTTTCGAAGAAATGAAACTGAATTATCACAAAGTTTGAAAGAAATCCTAAATTAACTTATTCTCACGCATGGTGACATGTTAGCATGTCCACAGGGCGAACCTAACCATGCGTCAGAATAACATTAAGTTCTGAGTCGAAATTTAACATTATTTTGCTAAGATTTTATTTAAAATTTCAGAAAACTTCAAAATAAAGTTGAAATTAACTTATTCTTTCGTATGGTGACATGTTAGCATGTCCACAGGGCGAACCTACCCATACGACAGAATAACTATGTCTCTAAGCTAATTTGGGAACGAAGACTGAGTTCTTGAACCCTCCCATAAAGGGAGCTGTGTATTTAAGATGTTAATCCATCGGAGTCGGTGATGAAAATGCCCCAAAATTAGGTTCCGAAGCTGTATTTATACCCCCGCATGTCAAGCAGAGCGCCTCACGTGACACAAAAGATAAACATAGCTACATCTGTGATATGCAGAACTAATTTGTGTATAATGGCACAATTCTAAAGATTAAACAGTATATTCCATAAGGTTCATTTTTCTATGTCTAAAACAACAGTTATGATCCTTAAAGATTCTATAATATTCTCTACTATGTTGTCACATTCTTAAAAACTTCTTTCCAATGTCCATAAGGCTTATATTACTAATAACTCCAACTGAAATTTAGCTCTTATGGCTTCCATAATAGTTTGATTCTAAAACTGAGAACACATATTTTTGACTAATTGTCAACATTGAAAGGTTTTGCTTTCAAGAAGCTTGCAAATAACAAATTTTAAACTTCTCGAATGACAGAATTAGGTCATTAGTTCAACTATTAAATATCTCATCTTTCATAACGTTTTTATAGTGAATATAAAAAGTAAAATAATTAAGAATAATATTAAATATGACCGAATCTTTGATGTGGTTCGGGAGGATCATATCACAGTATGCGTGATTTATTGGATGGACCAGCCAATAAGGGACCTGTGGACTAGACTAATCACAACAGCGAATTCTTTTCAGGTAATAGTTTCTCACAAAATTAATACTTCCTGCATATTTAAAACACACAAAACAGTTTCTATGAACTCTAGATTACTTGCACACTCATTTTCAGTATGATCAATACCTTCCATATTCTCCTGTGCAACTTGTGAGAATCAGAGGGGGAGAATTAAGCTGGAAAAAGTAGAACAGTAGAGAAAAGGTGGGGGCAATCTAGTGGGGAAAGACAGAAATACAGCAAGAGGGAAATGAAATAAAAGTATCATAAATGAGTAATAATTAAGCAATTTTTCTATATCAAGGGAGTAAGTGACCCCCTTGATCCTCCTTGTACACAGTCATATGCAGTTCCAGCGTGGCGACCAGGAACAGAAGCTCAGATAACAACACAAAGTGTTTTTTTTATCGGTTTCACTGTGACGTCACACTTTATTGGTTCTTGTTAGTTAGAATTGCAACATGATCTGCTTTGAACCTGACCCCTAACATTTTCCTAGGAAATAACACCCATTCTACATCATTACGAAGACTCAGAGCTACTACAAGAAGGGGATTTCCATCAGATACCTTCCCGCAGTCTAAAGCCTGGCTAATTCCAGCGACAGTTACGCGCTACATAAACTGCTTACTGTCATTGTTCGCCGTTTGATTGTTGCCCCTCGCAACAATTCAAACAAAAATTGTTGTTATCATTATTACGCGGAGGTGGGGCGGTTGAAAAATGAGCATTGTTGAAGCTGAATCGACGTGATCAAATGGGGTAAATGCGACAATGTGGTACTTGGAAGAATGGGGCAGTTTGCCAGCGCCAATGGGAGAACGTAACGTTTCGCTTTGTTGCGTTGTTGGCGGGAAGAATTTACAGCTTGATTGTTGTCCCAGCACCTGGGGTTTGAGCAGCTTCCTACGTGCATTGGGAGGCGGAAACGATCCTTCCAACAAAACAACCCATGCGAGTGCACAGCGAAAGCAAAACACAATCAAGATTATCTGGCGAGTTACGAACCCTGCAATTCCCGCCATTGGACAAGCGTGGAACAAACGGCGGGAGAGCGGAGCGGGAATAAATTTTCGATCTGTGCCGCGTTTTAGGAGTTAGGACACGCGTGTGTGGAATGCATTTCGTTACTGGCCGCGTCTCGCATTTGTCATACATGTTTCGCACGAATTTCGAACATGGGCGGAATATATTGGAATGAGAGGCATTTCGGGGAGGTATTTTGAAGCGGGAGTGTAGAACCTGTGTTCCAATTTGCACTCAAAATAATTACGGCACGTGCAAGTTTGTTAGTTCGGTAACTGAATGAATCCATTCTTTTCGTGGGGAACGGAAGGGAGAGTATTCTTTGAAATGACATCATGGTTTTTTAGTAACCTGGTTGGGTTTCCGTCAGAGCGAACGGCTATATTTATAGTTTCTTATTTGACGTCACTTTCCCGCGAGTGAGGACGTCAGGTGGGGCAAGGGGCGCCTACCTCCTCCCAACAAACATTTAAAACTAGATAAGTAAATGCACTTTTAGCCCCATGCATTTTTATGGTAGTAAGTGGTATTTCAAAAGTGGCTGGCCCAAAACCAAAATCCTCCCCCTTATTTCCCTCATCATATTTTCTGATATTGTCACTGCTAATTGCGACAATGAAGACTGATTTATTTGGGGGGGGGCAACCTTCTGGTAAGACACCCAAATGTCAATCTAATTTCCACGTAGCACCGCGGTAACTGCTTCTTGCAGGCCAACGAGGGTCTGGCGGCTGGACCTATGGCCCGTATAATCCTCTGTATGGATGTGGTTGTGTTTTATGTCCGGTGTTTTGTCCTATATGTACTTATATGTGAGTGCCCCTTTGTAGCCTCAGCTTTTAACTCAGATAGGGATATTTTAATCCACAGACTCGTGTTCGATTTACTTCGATATTTTTGCCACTTTTGGCTAATCGCGAAGATGAAGACGAGTGAGTGATGGTAAGATGATCGATGAAGGGATACTCACGAAGAACTCCATGCCCCGACCGGGATTCGAACCCAAGCCCCCTATTGTCGTATCGGCTAGGAATAGAAGCCGGTTCTTTCTGTAGCTACATCCTAAGTCGACAACCGACCACCTTCAGCTGCGAAGGTGGTTAAAGTTCCCTAAACTTGTAATAATTTTGTTTGCTTGAATATTTGGCTTACTTTACTTCTCCTTTCTGCCACTTTTGGCTAATCGCGAAGATAGGATGAGTGATGATATGTTGAAACTGATGAGGGGCACTCACAAAGAACACCCATGCCCAGGATGGGATTCGAAGCCGGGACACTTGGAGCCGTAGCGCGATGTGCTAACCACTCCGCCATGGAGGCCGACTAAACTTCTAACATGTAAGAGGGTCCATTAACACCTCGTTGGATAGGTCTCTTAATATGATTGTGAACTAAATTTTACTGGACACATTATTTTATATCAGCAGCCGTATTCATCTCTAGATCAATCGCGACAATGAAGATTTTAAATTCACCATGAAGCATACAGGTTTTGCACGCTATCGTCCAATAATCAAGAGGTCACGGGTTCGATTCCCGGTGGACACGAATTATACAGTGTCATATGATCCCATTTTAAACTGTAGGTCCAGTCCTGATTAACCTACATAAGCATAAAGCATTTAGCCTATACTTTGTTTCGCTTATCTCTGGAGCAAGACCGAGCAGAGCGGCAGAGAAAGGGGGGGGGGGATCTAGTGGGCAGAGCGAAGCAGTTAACAATTATATTTTGTTATTTAGTTGTGAGCATAATCTGAAAAGAATGAAGAAAATTCTGTTGTGCTACTCTATTCAATTTTGATGTTATTTTGTTTGTTATTCGTTACTATAGTGACTGTAGAAATTGGTTAATATACTAATGTGATAAGTAACATTTGAAAAGTTATTTTTATTTAAAATATTGCAACAAACTGCTCCACACCGGGGACAGTTGCAATAAATTGGCGACCTAGAGCCAGGATTCGAAAATTGTAAGTTGATAAGAACTGAACTGATAATGCTACAATGAAGAAGAGAGAAGTGCCTTACGTGCTTCGAAGTAGCGTGTGCCTTGAACCGGATCTCAGTGATGTTGCTGAAGTAAGCAACGAAGAGGACAATACTGGTAAGCAAATGGAGGATTTACTCTGTTGTAAGGACAGATTTTCTGACACTCGCATGATTGAATGCACGTCATGCAAGAAATGGGAACACGTAAATTGTAGGGGTCTTACAGTTATTCACTGGGTAATATTCAGCTCTATGAAAGAAGACTATTACTGTAAGGCATGCAAGCCAGAATTCAATCCATTCACTCTAAAATCATCTTGGATACAGTAAATCCCAACATTGACCAAATTTTATCTGCTTTTCACTTGAGTTTGGCCCAACATGAGAATAGGTTACTTCAGAATGGAGAATAGGTTGCAAGACAAGTTGCTCCAGAATACCGAAACGCTGGAGAATAGGTTACTTCAGAACACTGAAGCTCTGGAAAATAGGTTACTTCAGAATACTGAAGCTCTGGAGAATAGGTTGCAAGACAAGTTGCTCCAGAATACCGAAACGCTGGAGAATAGGTTACTTCAGAACACTGAAGCTTTGGAGAATAGGTTACAAGATAGACTTGATCAGAACGCTGAAACGCTGCGCGAAAGTTTACAAACAAACTGTGAAGTTTGGGGTACAGAATTGGTTGGGTTGCAGCAAAGTACTGAAAAACCAAACGAAGGACTCCAACATGTAGAAAATAAGTTGCAGCAGGTTTCTGATTCTTGTAAATCAGCTAATAAGTTACTAAATGAACGTATAAATGATGAAGTAACTTTATTAAATTCGAAAGTCAGTGATCTTGAATCAAAACTAGACCATCATGATGATGAGTTAAAACAACACGTATCAAACCAGTTGTGCCAACATGAAACTTCTATAAGTACACTACAAATAAATATGAATACTACGCAGGTAAAGTTTCAAGAATTTGATTCTATGCTTAAGGATTTAAATGAGAAATGCATTAACTTAGAGTAAAGCGATGTTATTTGTACTAGTATGGTTAGAGACGTTCTACAACCAGATAAAGAACTAAGTAATGTTGATGCACTTATTAATGAACATAGGCACATAGCATGCCAAACTGATACAAGATTAAATTCTAAAATAAAGCACGTTGTTTTTAGTGAACACAATAAATGCGAAACATTTCATAAAGGTTCTTCTGGCTATGATACATCTGATGCTGAAGTGAATTCTGTAAAGGAAAATGTAACCAAATTGTGCAAGGGCAAATCTGCTCACAATAAAAGTAGAAATAAATTTGCTAAACCTTCCACTTCACAAGGCAAGGATACATATGCATTGCGGCATTGTGTTTTAGATAATACTGAATTTAGTAATAGCAATCCTACCGTTGACAAAATCCATTGTGCATGTTCACTAAATAACCATTCATGTCTTTCTTCGTTGAACAGCTCTTTACTGTATAATAATAAGCACGTACATACTTGTGATATTGAAAATAATGCACCTAGTTCTTTATGTGCTACAGACACATCAAAGCAAATTTGTTCTACATCTAACAGAAATTCCATACCTTCTAGAACTTATGTTGCTTGTGATAATAAAGACAATTTCACAGGTCTTGAAACTTCAGTATGTGGTTGCCAACGTCAAAGTACATGTCATTCCTTAATCCATGATCAGTTTCCTGATGACTTAAATGTAAATCATAGTCCTTGTACTAGAACAAACTGTACTTATAACCCGATGTGGCTGAATAATGATTCTACATGGAATTCTTATAATCAGTCTGATACATGCTCTAATAGATTTTCACGAGTTAGTGAACTCAGTCAATTGCCACGTTTTGGAGGAGATGTTTCAAAACAGTCTGCTAGAGAATTTATCGAACGACTAACTACAATGTTACACATAATTGGTGTTCCTCCCAAGTATAAATTATGTATAATTCGCAAGTGTTTTTATAATGTAGGCGCTTACTGGTTCAACAGTGAAAAGAAGAGTTTAATTTCTTACGAGGACTTTGTACATAAATTTCTTGATCAGTTTGCATCTAATGAGTTATTAGAAAGTCAGTTAACATTGTTACGATCTAGGAAATACAACCCAGCTTCAGGTTTGTCATTGGAAGCATACGCTTTAAAAACGTACTCTGCTTATTGTAACCTTGTGGAAACTCCAAACAAAGTTGAAGTAATACGGATGATTTTGAAACAGCTACCTGAGTCAATTTCAAAGAATGTGGGCTGCCATAACATTACAGATCTTAAGCAACTGACGCAGAAATTAAGGACTATTGATTTGTATTCGAGCGATAAGAATAAAAGTTTATCTTTGCCCGGTGATAATACAGATTCTGATGACAGGGCTAATAAGAAAAGGAGTTTCGACAGACCAAAATACTTCGTCAGGCAAGTAAATATTGAGCGGAATTCTTATGATTCTACAACACAGACTGAAAATGCAGGAATCAATGTAAATCGTCGCACATCTCCCAGAAGATTTGAACGCAACCCCTTAAGAAGGCAGTTTGTAAGATCTGAGAGAACTAATGATAACGTGAATAATTCTAACTTCAGACGTGAAAATCATCCATCCATATATAATAATAATGGGAATGTTAGTGCTAGAAGAAATACAAATGTTGATGAACAATCAACTTATAATAGTGGTCAATATTCACTAAGTTGTAATACTAGTCAAAATAATGACAGTGTTAGTTCTAATTCTCGTAATGTGATAAATCACTCGGATGCTAGAACGGATTATCCTGTTCCATCTAAAAGGTTAGGTTCTTTATTTGAACAGTGAGCTGACCATCGCTGTTAGAAGACAAGTTCAATTCTTTATATATCTCATTACCATGTGTAAGACAGCATGAATTTATTATTTCTGTTCTGGTTATTTACTGTTAATCATGATATTGTATTTTATGGAAGAACTTACGTTTGGCTTCTCCTCTCACAAGCCATGTATTTTATTTGTCTGACATTTCAATGTATCAAAGGCAAGTGCTTGACACGAATAAAAGCGGAAAGCGCCAGGAAGAATATACAGTACCTCGCGGGAAGAATGATAAGAAGTAATGTATGTAAGATGAATGTAATATGGTATACCATTATAATGAAGGACTTGATTTGCACATATAGCTTCAAAGGGAAGAAGTGCACTCGTGAAGAATATAACCCTTTAAATGGACATAAGATGGTTATGAAATAGTAATGGTAATGAAATTGCAGCAAAGAAGAAATCTACTGAAGATGCTGTAAAGAAGATGTGAAAGGAATGAGATTGCTGCCAAAGAAGTAGTAGAAGAAGTAGTGAAGATGATACATTGAAGATGTTACGTTTGAAAAATATACGTATTTCTACATCAAAGTATGATGTCAAGGTTTTCAACCGGAGGAGGAGGCTATTGCAACAGTTCTTTCATTCAAAGACATTTTACAATTATATTTTGTTATTTAGTTGTGAGCATAATCTGAAAAGAATGAAGAAAATTCTGTTGTGCTACTCTGTTCAATTTTGATGTTATTTTGTTTGTTATTCGTTACTATAGTGACTGTAGAAATTGGTTAATATACTAGTGTGATAAGTAACATTTGAAAAGTTATTTTTATTTAAAATATTGCAACAAACTGCTCCACACCGGGGACAGTTGCACAGTACACGCTGCTTCGAAGGCTGGTAACTGCATTCATTACCCCCTCCACGCAATCCCGTTCCCTCTCACGTGTTCGTCGATGGAGCGGCCTCGTAACTACTTGCGCAGAGACTTGTTTTCGTGCTCTTGCTCCAGAAATACCCGGGACAGAGTATAGATTCGAAGTAAGGATATCTGAGTACGTGGTATTTTCCACTACTCAGTCCGCAACATAGGTTGGCACTAACCTCCACTTAGTATTTAAAATACACGTTTTCTTCCCACAGTAAAACATATAATTTCTTGGTACGTTTCTAGGTAAAAGTAAAGAAAAGAAAACTTGAAATTGAGCATCGTCTATAGCATTTTCCTGCATTCAAGAATCCGACAACACACATAAACACACACTCACCAAGCCACACATATGCTGTTTTATTCATCCATTTCAGGCGATAAAAGATGTGCTTCAGCTTAGGAACCTGAATAAAATTGACAACGGAATGTTCATGTGTTGCATTTTCTCCGCTCACTCCACAAGCCTTTTTTTGTCTTTCTTTTTCGAGAAAGATGCCGTGAAAATGGAGACAGTCTCGGAAAATATCAGCAAAACTGCGGGACCAACTGTCGACAAATGTGAATAATTCATGCGGACGTCATCCGCTTACTCAGATAACAGTTGGCATCCGCGGCCGTCAGAGGCCGCCAAGGAAGAGAGAAAGTGAATCTGGTGATGGAAGCAATCCTTTCGGGAGAACGCATTACAAACTTAATATTGCTTAATATTACTGCATGAAGTATATAAGACATTTCACTCTTACAGTAAAAATCTCTTTAAAAATATTGGGCGATTTGAACACGTTATGTGTAGCCGCATGTACGTCATGATGGTTGAGAGACAAATGAAAATATTTAGTTTCCCAGGAGTAAAGAGTAGTACATGTTGAAAGTGACGTAACGAGCATTGCAGGTATAGTTGAAGTCCTGATTCGAACGCCAGTTATCTGGTTTCGAGCCAGCACGTATTGTCACTTTCACCTGCAGTCTTTAGACACCCATCGATTCACTACGACGTTAGTGTTAAAAGGTTTAATTGTCTTTCTTTCACGTGTTAGTTTAAACTTCTATTATAGTTCTATTATTTTTATAAATATCTAATATTTAGTAATTGTTTAACTTGAACTCTGCCGCATATGACAACTTAAGATTCTATTTTTTAATTTTGTATTTTAGGCAAGAACCTCACATGCATTTCTCTTGTAGGTTATAATCGTGAAAATAATAGGGATTGTCATTATACGTCTGTATTGTTAAGTTTTAAACCTACTTGATTGTAACGAAATATGTTACAAAAATAACATGCCAAGTCTCACTACAGATATATGCTCCCAATCAATAACAATTGAAGTGTTCGAGGGTAAAACACGGTAAATGACATTTTGGTCATTATTGAGTTACATACTAGTAAAAAGAACCATCCTTCAATTTTCGAATGCAATTACCGTGTCAGGCAATTTGCATTGGACTCGTTGAATTATTCTGAATTTGGTAAACACAGAACGAAAACAATTAATCTACAGTGTAGCTTCTGATAGCCTTTCTTCTTCAAAAAACTCAGTAATGACTAGAATGTCACCATGTTTGATATGTTCCAAATTGTATGACGTCATCATTGGTAGTCTACAATGCCCATATTCAAGATTCCTTACCTGAGAACTCCTATACATTGTTTCAAAATTGATTCTTTCTATTTTATTGTATATAATGCTGTGCATTTTATTGTAATTTTTTTGTTAATTTTAGAATGTGGTGTGAAATTCATTTTGTGTATGTATAAACTTATATTTTGCACTAAATAATCATTGATAGCTGTTTGTGTGCTCATTTAAGCTGAAACTTGCTGAGAAAAAAGTGGTAATATAGAATCCTGCTGAAAATATGGAACTCTTCAATATCTTAAAAACACACTGCTGCACTCTAGTGATGACACTTGTCACTTGTTTTTTAGTTTGCCCTGAAGATCATAGGTCCGCTACAGTCGCCATTTTTGTAATACGAGCCAGCGTTCGAGAAGCACTCTTGTCTTTCGTCGAATTTCAAACCTTAGCAAAGATAGCCTATATAAAACCTCGGTTTTCTGCACCTTCGGATGATTTACAGATGTTTAAAACCTCACACTTTACCTAGGGTAGATTGGTGCGAATAGGGCCATCAGATGAATAGGGCCACTCACAACATAAATCAATTTAACATTTTATAGAAGTGAGGAGGCGAAGCCGGCGCCACACCGTGTGTCGACTGTGAGTCTGTACAAGTTTATTGTGCAGTTGGATTCCGTAGACGTTGGATGCTGATTGTGTTGGGCAGCAGTTTTCATTAACAATCGAAGGTAAGTGTTACGAAATATGGCCTATTGTTAATATTTCTGTCATGTATTCATTCTTGTTAGGCGTTGTTGTTTTCTTGAAAGTTTAGAACTTTAATTTTCTTAGCTTCAGCAAAGACCCAGACAACTTGTCGTGAATTCCTTCTTTATCGGAAATGAACCAAAGCAGGGTTGCCAACTCATTTTTCTATATATTACCAATCAGGGTGAATAGGGCCACTTCTCTGATTAAAATGTGAAATGTATGTAATTGGCCTGACGTTGATAAATAAAAGTAAATATTCTTTTTTCTCATTCTTTTGTATTTTTTCTTATTCTTTTGTATTTCAGATGGGGAAATATAATCGTAAAACACAGCAGAAATGGAGTGAAGATGACGTAAGGAAAGCAGAAAGAAGAGAGATGTTTACTTGCGGACGTTGTCTCAATAATCCAGGAACTTAAGAAAAGGAATGTTCCAAAAATTAGCACTTATAAGCATGCAAACCTTGCCATTTTAGAATTTTATTTTCTGAAATATTGTACTTTTGTGTGATTTTCCAAATTATGTATGATTTTGTATGGTTGGTGCAGTTTATATGCATAAAATATATATGGCCCTATTCATCTTACAAGTGGCCCTTTTCAGCCGGACATGTAAGTGTGAATAGGGCCAATGCATGTATTTCTTTTTTTTATATAATTATAACATACAATTTTTGATATGCAAAATTTGATGTGTACTCTGTAGTAGACATATGGTTCATTATATTTCTATAAAGAATTCCTACATTAAAACATTCAATACAGTAGTTATAGGTGATTTTCTACCCTACTTGTTATTTTGTGATATCTGCACATGTTTACATAATCTTTATTGGTAACATGCAATATTTTTTAAGGTGGCAATGTTTATATTATGGATCCCCACGGTGCTGGTAATATGGAACCTGGTTTCTTAATTTTTCTTTATATTTTTATACGCTGCGGTGCTGACAGAATACCGAAGATTTTGGCGAAAAAGGTTGATTGATTCATTGATTGGTTTATTTTACTTCGCTTTTCTGCCACTTTTGGCTAATCGCGAGGACGAAGATGAGAGATGATATGATGAAACTGATGAAGGGACATTCAGAAGGAAAATCCCTGTTCAGGTCTGTATTCGAACCTGCGAGTCCAGGTGTTGTAACGCCCTGTGCTAACTACCAGTGGCCAAATTGGAATTAGTTTACTACCGATATGGCATACCGGCTCATACTGGCCCATACTGGTACACTGTAAGGCTAATCGAGACTGGACCTACAGTTTAAAGTTGGATCCAAAGCACTATGTGCCTCCACCGGGTATCGAACCCCGGGCCCCTTACAAGGAGGTGGAGAGAAATCGAAGTCTGAGAGACATGCCACCGAGGTACCGACTGTCAATCAGGTTGACACCATCCATATCACCAAACTTATAGTGATGCTATAATTGTGATTCAGTGACGGAAAACGGGAAACCTGACAATGCTAATTAGTTACTAATTTGTAATTTAATACTTTTTGATGAACCCTTCCGATGGTATAGTGGTGACATTCACATAGAACACTCTTGCCCAGGCCGCGCTGTATTAACCACTCCGCCACAGCTTGTATGACTACTGTCAATATCAAGGATGCATTTTTCGTCCACAGATGGCAGCACAGCATGTCAATTTTTATTGGTTATAAAGTGTTGGTAAAATACATAAGTCGATAATTCTTTTAAACACTTATTTACATTATAATTGAGGCCTAAAACAGTAGAAAACATTGATGTGTGGTTAATTTGGTTAGAAGAATAACACTACGGAACAAAAGTTTTGTTGCATTGTTACCAGCACTTATTCTAAACTAATTTGGGTGTGAACTTTCATATTACCTAGGCGTAGTCAAGTTATAAGTTAGAGATTGGTTACTTCATCGAACTATCCAGCCTAACTAACTATTGCCTATTTTAAAGTTGGATGCCATCTTGGCGAAGATATTCTCCATTTATTCACAAAAACATGTAGGTGCACCGCAATATGCATGACAGTTTGAAAATACGGCAAAATAAAAGCACTTGTTTGAAGAATTAAACATACATTCAACATAGTAAAAAATGAATATAAATTTAAGGCTTTTTTAAATAACATGTATGTCTACATACATGGGGGTCCGGAAGGGGGGGCATAGGGGGGAAAGGGGGGCCACGCTCTCCCCTGGAAAATGAATGTGTACCTAAAAATTATATATTTCACACATAGTTTCATTTCAATCACAGTAATTTATGTTAATTATTATAAATTCGTTGAAGAAACATGATAATTTCAGACTGAAATAATGTTTTCTGAGAGGGCATCACTATTTTGGAGGAAAATATGTGTCCCTTGACCCCCCTGGAAAAACATTACCTTGCTTGCTCCTACCTGGAAAAAATCCTGCGGACGTCCAAGTCTACATACAGACGACTGGCAATGTAAAAAAATTATATGTATGTAAATAGGTTCTATTCAGGCAAGAATTTGCACTTAAAGCTCTTTTGTTTGCGGACTTCTCTCAGGGCAATCTTATTTGATGCTCCAGCATTAGTCTGCCATCATATTCTTGTCCCATCGCCCTTGATAATGTTCTTCTATCGTCATCAGGTCTTGATGAAAGGTTTTCGGGGATTTGATCAAGGTGACTGTTCAGGAAATGGATCTTTGCACTCATGTTGCACGCAAAATCGCGGAAAGCAAATAACATTCAACCACAACCTCATAAGTTGTCTGCCATTTTGTTACCAAGAAAGTTTATTTTTAATTGCCATGAAAACAGCAATGCTGCCTTCTTCTTGCTATTCTTTATCCTGAAAAATTCTTCGTCACATACAAGGACACGAATTTCAGGTCCATCGAACTTTGATTTTCTCGAAAAACAAAGCGGGAAAAGCAGAATCTGTATGGTGAAAATAATGACCATTAATATACAATGCCTTCACGAACTGCTTCATCAAGACAAGCTTGATATGGAGCAGGAGATGATGATCCTGTCTCGGATGACAATTAGTTGCAGGCGCGTATATTCTAGGCGACCTAGGCTATCGCCAAAGCCCGGATTAAATATAGAAAATAATCGACTATCAAATGTGACTGATGCTTTACTCTCAAACAACGACCGCGGAAAAAAATGATAGTATAAAACTCGCGACTCCTGTGCACCGTACTCCCGCGAGGAGACGAGCTGGAGAGTGGACCATGCTTCATTATGGCCTGCGCGGGGATTTTTCTTCCAAGGTTTGTTTTACTTGTTCTCGCTCTATACATGGGGATGGACTCCTTTCCTTTAAAACTACCACCAGGCTTCAGCGGTTAAATTCTTCCCCGACCAGCGCCTGGAGGAGGTCGGTGACGTATTTGTAGTGGCTTCTCAGACAGGGAACTCTTCGTTTTACAACGGCGGTAAAACCTTACAGCGATGCCAATGCGCTAGCCAGCATGGGGTTTTCCCAGGTAAGGGAAATTTTGAAAAGAGCGGCTGTCATGTGATAGGGAATTTGTCCTCTAGGCCAAAACAACACTGTCCCATCGAACACATGCAGAACTCACAGGCCGCTGACCTTCAACCAACGATGTTTTCAACCCCTCTGCTGCTTTGTTTATGACTGGCTGGGGTAGACTGACTGGCCGGAGATGACAAAGGGCATTTTGCGAGTGGAAATCGCGTTGAAGGAAGTTTAAGAAAATTAGGTTTCTTATTGTGTGGATTTTCTTAAGTGTATTGAGTGCGTGAATTACGTATATATGTTTTGAATGATCTGTGCTGCGTCGTGTAGTGAACGAAAATGCATGACATAATTAACGAACTATTGCCGAAACAATTTACTCGGCTTTTGCATGAGGAAAAACTTCAAATCGTGAAGATATGCAGGCCTCTGGCATCGCAAAGAAGAGAAGAATGGATTTGATTTGTTATTTTGCGTTGCTCTTCTGCCATTTTAGCTAATCGCGACGATGAGAATGAGTGACGATACGATTAAATTCATGAAGGATCATTCACAAAGAATATCCATGTCCATGCCTGGATTTGAACCCGGGTCCCCTGGCGTCGTAGTGCGCTGTGCTAATAACCATTTTACCACAGAGGTTGCCAAGAGAATAATGGTGTTCCTTTCCAAATTAAATATTCAAGGTAAGAAGTTTATTATACGCGTATGTAGGCACGTAGGCCTACATACATACATATTTCACAATATTGGCCTCTACGTATATTTTATAAATAACCATGAAATATTTGAAATGTTTTCCTTATTGTTTTTATATTAATGAAAAAGTGTTATTTTTATAATTATTAGTAAATTGTAATGTATGTATTTTAATCGCAATGTCGCATCACCTTAAAATCCAAGAAATTGAACGAAAAAGAGCCTCCCATTTGAACATTATGATAAAAAGAGATAGACCAGGTTTTAAACCCAGCATACGCCACTGATTAGTTGATTCACAGTGTCTCGTAGCCCTGCTTCCAGAGTTTCACGGATGGCCCACTTGTGGATCCGGTGTTTCTCTCGAGCATGGGTCCTTCGTGAAGCCTTGCTGCTGTTCAAGCAGGGAGCTCACCATTTTTAGATTAACACATATTTAGATTAACACAATGAGAAGACCTGGGATATCATGGCAGTAAACAAAGAATTTGTCTTCAGAAAAAAATACATAAAAATCTGGTTCCGCTTTCGAAAATATGACTCTTTGATAAACAGTGCAGTATTTTTTTTCTTGCAGCCTGGAGGCTAGTAACTCATCTGCTTTCTTAAGTCTTCGCTTGAAGAAACCAGAATCCGATACGAAAAACAGAAAAGGGTGTCTTTTCATCTGGGTTTAGGGAAGATCTAAGCGTCGTTGTCAACCTATCCCCAGTGTAAATACCAATGGATGTCAATTTCTGCAAAAGCGAAAGTTTCAAATTGCATGATAAGTATAGAATGCAGTACGTACATGAAACCCGATTTCAGATTTGAAATTAACGTTGCAAAAATATTCAGGAACAGCTGAAAATCTAATGCAACAGAAAACGGATGAAAAATTGTTCCCCAGTGTAATTCATGCTTTAAATTACTTCTTTGGAAACAGTTCCTATGAATTCATAAATATTGTTATGAGGAATTGGTTTTCAGTAAGACCATCCGCCTTATTTTTCTTTTGTAAGTAGGGAGATTGGGTACCCCTATTGCTATTGGCGTTTGCAGTCTGGTCATGAATTGATTTGTACATATTTTTACACTGTGACTTACTCTTCGTATGATTACATAAGAACCAGGAACGCTTATAGCATTCTACTGTCACAACCTGGCAACGTTTCAACGCAACGGAGGTTCTTAGCCAACCACGGACTTTATAAAGACCAGCTTGGAGAAGTATGATTTAGTGATACCTCCCTTATCTTCCACAGCAGCACATTACTTCCACTTCCACGCGCCTGTGCTGTTTGTTTTTCATCAGAGTGACCCGCAAGAGCGATGGGTGTCGTAATGCTCCACGCCCAGCCACATCACACTGCCATATATATCAGTGGGCAGTGGAGAGTATGGAGCTTTCCATATTTGGCAATGGGCAAACCTAAAGACGCAAAATCTTGGATTACGACAGTGGATTTCAAAGTTGATCTTACCTCAAGAAATCAGCGAGTGGAGTCCTCATTTCTTTGCACACCAAATTTACACTCATAAAGATTGGACGCTAAGAGGTTTTCGGGGTGTAAGGAACAACACTCACTGCAATTATCAGAGTTGTAAATGCTCCAGGAACCCATTAATGGGTTCTATTAGGTTCCGTAACAGGACGGGAACATTTTTCTCGTACAATTTAAATTCGATCCAAGTTGCGTATTGTTTCATTTCAGTATGGAACTTGGACTGGATTTAAATTGATCCTGAAAAAAAGTTCCTGGACCGAATTTAAACACTTTGAACATAAAAAGGTTCTTTACGGTCTAGAACCTATTTACACTTGCTGATTTTCTCTCCCGAACGGGAATTGAATTTATTTACAATTCCTGAACCTTTAACAACCCTGGCAATTTTAGGCCCTTGATTAGGTTACAATTTAACAATAGTGCGTAGTGCATGCGGTATGTGGGTGCTTTTTTTTAACAGAAAGTATACCGTAACTTTAGAGAGACTAGATACCTTGGAGCATTGGTGTGATATTGTGTTTGAGTGAAGTCGGTTAAGGGTTCTAAAAATGGCTACCAAAAAACGATTTTAAAAGTTTAGTCCGTTATTACAGGCGGGCTGGGGAGTGTTTTGGGGTACATTTTTTGATTTAGACATACATTTGAGCAAAATACATGAATTTCAAAATATCTATCATAGCTAGGGCTAGGAAGTTTAGGAAAAATCCTTTTTTTTTCTAGTGTCCGAAGACGAGGCCCAACATAATATATGTTCATTTTGGGTCATTGTAGGCCAGAAAAAGGTGGGTTTTATTTGTCCTTTTTCGCGCTTTTCGGCGTTTTTTGGCTTATTGATCCTTTTTTAGCCCTTTTTTAGGTTTTAACGGCTTTTTTCTTGCAACTTCACTTTCTTTCGACTACGTTTTTACTGCCCATTCTCAATTCGAATCATCATCAGTTCATCATCTCTTAAACATCCTTTCTATAGTAAAGAAATAAAAAAAGAAATAAATACATATATTTGAACCATCCCTGAAACGAGAGAAAATCATTTTTGGACTGAAAGAAGATGCATTTCATTCATATAGTTTTTTCGCACTGTGTGTTCCATACCACCAGAACTTTGTATTTTTTAATCATTTAATATGTAATTAAAACTGAAGTTATTAATTAATTTGGATCACATTTATTACTCCTTTTTTCCGTTTTTAGGTCCTTTTTATATTTTTAGGTCTTTTTATAGGTCGTTTTTGGCAATTTATAGGTCTTCAACTTCCGAGACCTAATCATAACCAAATGAACTCAACGCTTTTTATGCGCGAGAGAGATATTTTAAGATCAAGTATTTTAAGCACCTGCTTGCTCAAATGAAAAATATTAATGCTTAAAATATTGGGAAGAACAAATCCAGATTTATTGGCCTTAATTAATGCAGTGAAACAAATAAAAACTATTTCAAACTCTTTTCTAAGCCAATTTTCTTATAGTTAGGAGGTGAGGGATATTAGAATATATTTTTCTTTCGATTTATACATGTCAAGGTTTGTACCCGGTTTTTTTTTAGATTTTTGGTTTCATTGACATATTAGAGTTTGCAAGATAAAAAAGAAATATATTTCTGCAGTAAAATACATTTTTTTTAAATTTTAAAATTACTAGAAAATACGTTTATGATCTGTTTCAAGGTACGGCTTTTACATATAAAACATACAACCTCTGACAATAAAGTTCGGTGAATGATCCTGAATATCGAAAGTAGACGAATTCTTAATGAAACCTACCTTACTGTCCTTCGAAGTAGTCCCTTCCCATGGCTATGCACCGTTGAGAACGGCTGTACATGTCCTGGAAATTTTTAGGAAAGTCTTCTTTCGGGATGGTGTTCAAGACCCTCGTCACGTTCCGTTGGATGTCCGGAATATTCTCAAATCTCTGACCTTTCAAAGCGATTTTGAGGCGTGGGAAGAGAAAGAAATCTGGAGGATTCAGATCCAAATTTCTTGCAATGCATTGCTACAGAGGATGAGAGCTGATGTGTGAGGTACGACCCTGAAACGAAACGCCAAAGAATGGAATGGCGTTCTCATGCATCACCGCGTCGGAAGAAGGTCAAGGCGTAAAAATCACGCATCAAGACGATGCGTATCACTTTCTTTGACCGTGATGGCATGATCCCCAAGGAATTCCTGCCGGGGGAACAACAATTTTTCCGCCTTAGCCTTCTTCCGACGGGGTGATGCAGGAGAACCCATTCCATGCTTTGGCGTTTTGTTTCAGGGTCGTACCTCACACAGCAGCTCTCATCCTCTGTAGCAATGCATTGCAAGAAATTTGGATCTGAATCCTCCAGATTTCTTTCTCTTCCCACGCCTCAAAATCGCTTTGAAAGGTCAGAGATTTGAGAATATTCCGGACATCCAACGGAACGTGACGAGGGTCTTGAACACCATCCCGAAAGAAGACTTCCCTAAAAGTTTCCAGGACATGTACAGCCGTTCTCAACGGTGCATAGCCATGGGAAGGGACTACTTCGAAGGACAGTAAGGTAGGTTTCATTAAGAATTCGTCTACTTTCGATATTCAGGATCATTCACCGAACTTTATTGTCAGAGGTTGTATAACACGTATCCATTAGGACTTGTTTCAGTGTTAAAGTAACGTATACTGATATTAAATAAAGGTTGCCATATCTGCATAGAAGTATCCGGATCTAGGGTAATAATAAATTTGGGTACTCAAATTCCGGATACAAGATTCCGGCTCGAATCTGTATAACTTACGAACCGTGTAACACAGATCCGAAATTATTTAGCCATCTCTAATAGGTCATTTCAATTTTCAAAATAACATATATTGATTTTATGTAATGTAGCCCATAAAATGTTTCCTATTTTCAGAACTCGATTAAAGTATTGACATAAAATTGTCCGTGCTAAACTATACCATGATGTTGAGTGGTAAAGTGAGGTTAAACCTTTTTGGTGGTACTTTATTATCGGGAGGGGGAATTCCTGACACAACCCCTCCCCCCCTTTAATCTGCTTCCAAACCCAATCATTGTTCATTATTTACGCCACATGCTAGAAATTAGATGTGCTAAAAGATATTATGGAATTAATGAACTTTCGCAAACATTTTTCCATTCACATCACCAAACAGAAGCGAGCTTAATGAACAGTATTTGTTCCGTTTATGATGTGGAATTTTCTGCTCAATTAAATGCCATTAACTTTTTACCTGGAGACCCCAATATCTATCCCGCTGCAGTTTTCAATTACAAGCAAAAAAAGGGGAGGAGATATGTGCTGTTTCACGTTGGGTTTGACCGATCAAAATATTAGCCGATAAAAGAATTTAATTATATTTCATAACGTGATTTGCCATTATGCTAAGGAAAAAATTGTATCAGATTGATTTAAAATGTACCGAACCGCAAGTTCTTGCAGAAGAGATAAATGCAATTATTAATCGGTTTAATATAGTATCTATTATTTTTATAGTTCCAAAAGGAACTGTTTTAAAGAGATGGAATAGTTTCATATTTTATTATATTTTGTGGTATGATTCGATATATTTTGGTATGTTCTTTCAGAATTGTGTAGGACATTAGCAGTCCCCATGATTATAATCTCCTTCCTTTCGCGCCGTCGTAAGAAAAGGATCCCCTGGTTCGATTCCCGATGGAAACACATAGTAGTACGGATCCCCCCTTAAACTGTAGATCCAGTCCCGATTAGCCTGTCTGTGCATAAGGTGGACTTGAAACAAAAACTCAAAACGAAACATTTTCCTTAGGCGCAAAATGTTTCAATTGATTTATGTATGAATGTGTGCGTGTGTGCGTGTGTGCGTGTGTGCGTGTGTGCGTGTGTGCGTGTAAATACACATCCCCCAAAAGTCATTAAGTCGGCGTTACTGACAGTAGATATTACTAGAAAATATTAGTGAATAATATGAAACTGACACATTATCAGTTAAATAATATTACTCTTTGAGAAGTATACTTTTCACAGAAACCAGTTTTCTAAATTTTTCCTGTAGCATTACGTTCCTTGTAATGAAGAGATGTTATTTTCTTGTTGAAAATTAGTACATATAGCCCATATGCTCAAAATATAGAACATTTACTATTAAAAAAATATCTCTGACGCTGAACATGAGACCAAGATGTCCAGGAAAGAAAAACGTCTGCTAGCCCGAAGCATACCCTTTGTGCCACATTCCATTTGTTGTGTTAGTTAAGTAAATACATCTTTACATAAACTACATTCCTTGCGTAGAATTGGCTAAGGTGCGTTTTCAACGTTCAAAGTCAACTCTGTTCGTTGTGTCGAATTGGTTGAGTAAAGAAATGTTGCCGGGCCCACAAGAACAATCCTATTTTTGTGCCGGTTTGAAGTTATGATTGCAATGCTTTTGATGTGATTTTTATTTGGTTTATTTTACTTCGCTTTTCTGCCACTTTTGGCTAATTGCAAAGATGAGTGATGATATGATGAAATTGATGAAGTGACACTCACAAAGAACACCCATGCCCAGGCCGGGATTCGAACCCGGGATACATTTCAATGATGAAGGCAATTTATTCTTAATAGTGCAATTAAGTTGCCTCTTTATGATAAAATGGACTATGATTGTAGTTTTCATACTGAATATAGTTGTGTCACTAACGTTCCCTTGTACTGGATGTTAATATCTTTCTATCCTACATCCAAGACTGGACCTCCACGATCGTAGCTTGCGGTTTGATTGGTTTGTTTTATTTAGTTCTTTTTGCCACTTTTGTCTAATCGCGAAGATGAGGGAAATTGTTGGGCAGACCACGCCACAAATTTCACAGAGGATCACACTGGGTGTATGTCCAGACGTCAGAGCATCATTAGTCAGCGAAAATGCAGCACTGCTTGGAAAAAGGTTTACATTTGAGTGCGACGACAGGCCACCCCTTAAACTCCCTTACGATTGTATCGTTCAACTCAACAAGTTAATTACAGATAAATTTTTGGGACTGCTATACAAGAAAGCTATAAACTCACACGGAGAAAAAATAGAATGTTCACATATCTATCTTCACATATCGTAAAGCTGGAATATAATTCTTTAGCAGCGGCGACGATTGGGGAGGGGGAGGCAAGGAGAGTTTGCTTTCTCCTGGTAGACAATGCTTAGCATTAAGAGGCCATAGTGCGGGAGCAAAAATTGGCAGAAGTGGGGGAAAGATTGCCCCCCACGCTCCCATAATCGACGCCTGTGTTCTTTAAGAAATTATTTTGTGTGTAAGATTGTGCGTGTTTCAATTTACAAGTTCTTTATTCGCTAATTTTTCATGCACATTTGCTGAAAAGATGCATCAAAAATTTAGTAATAAAAAGTCAGAAAGTGAGTCTTTATAGAAGACTTAGAAATTACTCACGTCATTATTTCTATTAGTTTTTAAGCCAATACTGTGCATATGTGAATAGGGATGGGACAGAGTTATCTGCACTTAATTGGCTGATACATTTACGCTGCATTATCAGTAAAATTACCAATAATTTTACTGACCCAGTACATATATAAATAGCTTATAATTTAGTGTTAAATTCTGCCATTTTGCTTTTAATTTTATACAGGGTGTATAATAAGTAATAGCGCAAACTGACACAGTTGAAAGTACACGATAATAGAAGCAAAAAAGTCCGCAAACGAGCCGTTTTTGAGATAATTGCGAATGTGTGATTACAAGCCGCCACGACTTCATTGCTTGTAAACGTCGTCCTAGTTGGTAAAATGCTAATAATGTTGCGAATGTGTGGTTAGAAGCCGTCATTGATTGCATTTTGTAAACACCGAGTGCTTTACTCCTTGCGAGGTCCGAGGTTTGCTCTTTTTATCCATCCTGTTCGATTCCAACGTCACCTCTCGGAAATGTTCTGTTTTGTAAACAAAGAACGAACCTCGAAACGCGCAAGGAGTAAAGCACTCGG
The DNA here is from genome assembly GCF_977018435.1 of Lepisma saccharinum. Classification (NCBI taxonomy): domain Eukaryota; kingdom Metazoa; phylum Arthropoda; class Insecta; order Zygentoma; family Lepismatidae; genus Lepisma; species Lepisma saccharinum. Next base: position 52,355,776 of record NC_139237.1, on the reverse strand, counting down.
TGTTTACAAAATGCAATCAGTGACGGTTTCTAACCACACATTCCCACACATTATTAGCATTTTACAAACTAGGACGACGTTTACAAACGATGAAGTCAGTGGCGGCTTGTAACCATATATTCGCAATTTGCGGACCCATGTTTACATTATCGTGTACTTTCAACTGTGTCAGTTTGCGCTATTACTTATGATACACCCTGTATAATTCATATATAATGTAACAACCTAAATATGCAATTTCTTCTATCAAAAGCAAAACCCATTGGAGGGAACTAGTTACATACATTGATGGGGGAAATTAATAAAATATCCAGGTTCTTCAAGGAACATTTGCAATTGTATATCAGTACTTCACCAATATTGACAAAAAAATTCATATCAGTCGATCCCTAGTAAATAATGACAATGTCAATTTGGAAGTTATTTCTGGTGTAGTTTCTCCAAGCAATTTTTCTGTTCAAAATAATTTACCGTATAACCTCGATTTTATATTGTTTTCAGCGGACCAAAATGAAAAAAAATTACAATCGAGAAAAATATAAACATAGGCTATGCTCTATTGAGACCATGTTCACAGAAAACTAACACATTTATTTCCTAATTTATTTCAACAAGAATGTTGCTAATCACAATTTGTTATGCCACAAATGTAGAGTAACTTTGAGAGATTAATACCCTCTACACCAAATGCTGAAAATGTCCTCCCTGCTGCTCCAAGCACAACGCAACACGTCGTTCCATGTTACTAGTCGCTCGTTGGAGAACGCTGTTGTCAATACAATTGATCTTGTGTACAATGTTCTGCTTCAAATCGTCCAAAGTCTGGGGGCGTGTGGCGTAAACTCTGTCTTTTAAGTAACACCATAGGAAGAAGTCCGGGGTTGTCAAATCCGGAGATCTCGGTGGTCACAGGTTCTTGAAAATTATCCATTCGTCAAAAAAACTTTCATTGAACTCCGTGGATTTGTTCGATGTATGGCATGTTGTGCCGTATTGTTGAAAATATCCTTAACTCATCTCTAGCCTTTACGCAGTTCTGTGTCATTCAGTTGCTCAACAAACACCATAAAAATATGAAGCACGTACTGTATCCTTGCAATGACTCAGCCAGTTTCAGCGACGAAAGCTACCAAATTCTGCACAGCTGCGTACTCTCTTGAGGATGTATGGATCTTCCAGATGTCCTGCATCATGTGAAACTAACTTGGAGAATTACGAGGTATTCTTGTCTTGTTTCAATAAAATGGCAAATAAATGTGTTAGTTTTATATGAATCACCCTTTGTAAGAAACACAGCTTTCTTACATTTATTTCACTCGGCAAAATGCACAGTAGTTCCTATCACTTACAAGGTTGGTGTCGCGTGTATCAGATGTCTAGTTAGTGTGTTGTGTAGTATCAACTTATCCTTAGCTTTTGTGGACAATAAGCATAGGAACTTTGAGCCTTCAATTATAGACTCTCTTTATAAAACAAGAATTTAGACACGGAAATGGCTTCAGTAATGTTTACGGAAAGAAAAGATAAACTGTTACTCAATCAAGTACTCTACTGGGAATGTTGTTCTCTCCTGTTCTGGTGGTGACTGACTGCTTTCTTGACCATGAGCTAATGATGAACTTCGTTTCCTACATGCAACTGTGGATCATTGCTGAAATCGCTATCAGTTTCACGTCTTCTTCGTCTATCATAAGTGTGTTAAACTCTTAATTAAAAACGTTTCCTTCAAACAGCTGTTGTTTAATCTGTTAGAAAACTACAAATTCTTTCCTGCTTGGTGTTTACTCCGAAGAAATCCTCTAACAACTAAACTACCACAACTTGATTCGCTGTGTGGAAGACACACTCGCACTCGCGTCTAACGTACAACCATAGCGTACAACTAATAGAAACAGTTCCGTGTCTGGTTTTCTCTTCCCCCGAGAGCTGTGTTCTACCTTCGTGCACACCCCTCCCCTTTCCTTCCGCCATCCACAACAGGTAAAAATGGGCCACATGTGATTTCTTATGTTTTACAACACAACTAAACTGGTCTTGTTCAAATGTCAGCGAACAACTACATGGAGACTTTATTGTGAGAGAGAGACGCATGATCGACAGTGGTTTAATGCAGTTTTTCTCGGCAAATTGTATCTTTGGGAGCTTTCTCAGACCTAAGCGACACGCAAGAAGCTACACTTATCGCTTGGATGCGAACCCTTAGTAATTAATGCAACCTTTCGAACCGAAGCGTGTCGTTCGGAGTGCGCTGTTTCCTCTTTGGCGTTCATCCTGTAGGCTCCATCTGTTGTACCCGCGTGCGCGGTGAATGTTTGCTTACAAACTGAAGGGGCGCGTGCCGCTTGGTCTGAAAATTCCTTTATGGAGATTTCACACCGAAACGACAAGCGACAGGCAACACGTATCGCTTGAGGATATCACCAATTGAACTCACACTTGCTCGGCCTCTCATGCAGCTACGGTGTGAAACGTTGCTGTTGATTGGCTCGTTCTCAAGCGGCATGTGTTGTCGCCTGTTGCTTATCGCTTCGGTATGAATTCTCCTTAGATCTTCACAAAGGACATCGCCGACTGCACGGAAATAAAATCACGAATATTTCTTCCATTATTCTACGTTTCATTTTAATTGCCTTCCTAACTGGCGTTTGCTACATCACGAATATATGGGGACAAAAAGTCATTTTGAGAAAATATGGACTTGGGTCCATTTTCCATGGAATTACGTTATGCTACAACATAAGAGACCAGTTTCTTTCGTTTCCCAGGTTGAAACTTTCCCGACCACACAACCAGTTTTAGGGCTTGTCCAGCATTAATCAGTGAGAAAGAGGAGCGCAAATAGTTGCGTGTAGGTAAAAGTCGGCGGAGCGTGGTGCTGCTCACATCACTTCCACTATGGCCAAAATTGAGAATTTGTGGACTACTTCCACCAGTTACAATGCATAGAGGATAGCTTGTTCACCTCTACATTGCATTAATCTCAAGTTACTAAGAATATACTCCAGGAGAAAGTAAGTTATTATTTCAAAACATATAAGTTTGACTCGCGTACTTTCGACGTGGCCTTTGGCCACGTCTTGTACGCTCGCATGCGTGACCTTCGGCCACGTTGTGAATGCAATCACGTTATAGATGGGGTTCCTCAATGATCTTAATGACTTTGAAAATGTCTGCATGTTGTATTGGATGATGGGGAACATATAACTTTGAAAAGTTTAGAAAGTAACTTTATGTATGTATGGGCTCTAATAAGGTACAAATATTCAAACTATTATTGTCTATTTTCTTCATAATGAACAGAGTAAGTAATAACCGTTTCAAGATAATTAGTTGGATGTTTTGCATTTACGAATTAAATTGCGACACTAAATTGAAAATGTTATATTTACTTCTTTTGTCATTTTCACATTTCTGAACGTAATTGGATAATAACTGTTTTCCGTCATTCCCCTCAAATTACTACCTTGCCTCTCTAATAAAATTCTGATGCTCGTATTTTGAAATTTGAAAAGTCTAGCATAATTCCCTTACAGTAGTTTTCGGGGTTAAACTTTCTTTAAGTTCCCTAGCAACGTCCGTTTCCATGGACAACAACAGGCACGGCAAGCTCTAAGGAATTGCATGTCATTATACCCCCTAAATATTTAGTTAAAACAAGCAGGATGTAGATATTTACACATTTAGTATAACAATATATACGTAATTGTATCTGGGCTGAAACTCCTTATCATGTAGATGTCACCCTTGTTGCAGGCACTTTTTCAAAACCATGAGTTCATTCATCTGTGTTCTATTGATCTGTGAGTCTCGACAATTAAGAATTGAAGGAGACAATGTGTGAAAAAGAAATGCCCGTGGCAACGGTTGCTAAGGACGTGAGAAAAGGGCATTTTCACCCTTAAGGAAGGGCCGATTGAGCGATTTTTTAATTTTCTCGGCATTTTGGGACGATTTCATGGGGGGTCGTAATCGGGCGTTTTTCGCCTCCGGGGCTTCCTTCACGGAGAACATTTATGTCAATGAGTCAGTGAGTGAGTGGTGGGATTGGGGCTATATATATCTTGGATGGACAATTAAATTGAATAGGAAAGGAATAATCATTAAGGAACAAGGTAAGTTCTCTAAATATTCACGTTAGGCGAAGCGAGTATTAGTTGAAATTGGAATTCCCGTTTCGCCTAAAATGGCGGTCAAGTCACAAGTCACCTTATCTTGCGCTGAAATACACGCTAGTCATGCCGCTTCCATAATCTTAACATTGTAAACTCGATAACACAGACTATTGCCTATATTGTGTCATCTTCTTCTTAACTGCTGTGCTATCCAGGTTCCGCTTGCTAAGCTGGTACGCCCCTGAAAGTATGTGTGCATGAAAGAACCGCACACGCTCTTTGCGCACCGACAGAAGGTACATATCTGACTGTTTATCACGAGAAACATTTATCTTGTCCCTTCTCACAAATTTGTCACAGCTAAATCTCGCAGTCCGAAGTTCTCAACCGCTTTGTAGGCTTGATGATAAGTGCATCACACGCTGCCGTACAAGCCACGCTCATCCTATCGCACGTTGTCCAGCCCTCGAGAGTGCATTTTGTTCGTTTTTATGCGACACGTTTAAAAATTGCCAACACGACGACATTCATTTATCGTTTCTGCTTCCCAGGCTACGAATTAAAATAGTCCTGGCTTTGCTTGTCAAGAGAGGTGGGGACAAGGCTTCAACAGCATTAGCCTCATGACGTCAACAAGTGTGGGATGAAGCAGAATAATCTCGAACCCAGCTCGGTGCTGACAATGCAAGCTTCGACAATGAAACCTGATATAACAATTTAACCAGATTTTTGAAACACTCCCCCCTTTCTCTTTCTTTCCTGGTGGATGTTCCCCACTCCCTTTTTTTCATCAACCCCAATGCTTCTGTCATGTTGGTAGATGCGAAAACAGCTACCACCCTTCCCCCTTCCTCTCATTGAACCAAATGAAGGCTCACAAAACCGTCATATTCAGTTTTTCGTGTGTCGTTTCATAGCTCTTCAAGGTAAATCTTATCTAACGAAATACTACTGCAGTTCCTATAAAATCAGTGTACCATATTTTGATTTCCCCAAACCCAGAGCCGTACCTGTCTGGAAAGCGTTGAAATCACAGACAGGTTTTTCAACGTAAATAAGAGTTGCCATATTTCACCTTTGCCAACACAGAACACACTGAATCAGTGTTGCCACATTCTGAGTGCACAATTTCCCTTTTTGGACCAATTTTTCCCTTCACTTAAACAAATATAATAATAATAATAATTATTATTATTATTATTAGCAGTGGTAGTAGTAGTAAAATTTCCGTTGGTCCGTGTTCGTATGAATATTACAAATTTTTACATACATGTCAGCTTCATCGCTTTCTGGTCAATGTCCCAGGTTTGAACCATGGTCAGGAATCCATTAAATCGTTAATCCTCATCTTTACAATTATCCGAAGATACATAAAAGCGACGTACAATAAACTCAAAAGAAATATAAATCGATACAAGCTTATATTCAAATCTGCAGAAATAAGAAGGAACAGAAAAAAATAAAGAAAATAAAAATGTGAATATGAAACTGGAACTTAACATAAACTGTAATAATGTAGAGTCAGAAACTTTAAAATTTCCCTGAAATTGTGGTATTTTTAATCCAAATTCCTTTTTCCCTTTTGGCTATTTCGGTCCGAATTGCCCTTCATGTGGCAACACTGCACTATAGCCCAACACATATATTTCTGCCGTGCGATGCGCGACACAACTCAAGAAGGAGTGTTGCTAATGGAGCAGATAGAAAAATCGCTGCAGTGCGCCGATGCACAGCTGTTACGTACAACAAGAAAATTAGAGAATTCAGGTCTATCTAACGTTGAGATTTAAACGTCATGCATTATACCAGGACTAGGATTAATATGTACTAACAAGTTGCTTTGTATGTAGCTACATACATATGGACTAAAAATTCGCAAAATATGGACTAACATACGTAAAATTACAAAAATGCTGCAAAGAAGACTTCTTCATAGTGATTCCTTATTTGAGTGATTTCAAACAAAATAAACAATTTATTATTTTCCATTGCATTAATGCACTGGTGGCGTTCTAAATGTTCACTCCCAAAACCGGTCTACACTGGTACGGAACTCAGGCCCGTAGGCAGTGATGTGCCGTAGACTATAAGTTTACGTCTACATGCGTTGTCTACACGTAATCTACGCGTAGATTACATTGGGTTGTAGTTTATATAGACTACGTAGACAATCTAAAGTGAATTAAAATTAATTTTCAAGGGTTTCATGAAAAGAAAGTGACATTTTCAACTATATTGGTTCCTAACGAAATGAAAAGAATCCTATTTACAACAAAATTTCTCTTCTCTTCTATCATAAACTATGGAAGAAGATAAATAGTATGCAAAAAAGAACAACAGATGGCAGTCGTGAGGCAAGAGTGGTCTTTTTCCCATAAAACACTAGAATATTTCCTATATTAGGTTTCTTCCTAGGTGAGAAATTGTTCGAATTTGGAAGAAAGAGTATGAAAAGTTCTCTTCACACATCAGCAACTGATACGCAGTATAATTTTCATTTTATTCCACGGCGCCCTTTGCTAAGTAATCACCTTTCGCCATGTTGTTTACATAGATTACGTAATTTACGTGTATAAAATAGTCTTCGTGTAGAATGTAGACTATCGTTGTTTACGCGTAGACGCACATCACTGCCCGTAGTCAGGAATTCTTTGTAAAGGGGGGGGAGTCAATCCTAGAGGGGGCACATTTTTAATAGGTATATTGTGTCACATTGGCAGATATAGCAGGGTACACAGATATTTTTTTTTTTTGTGTGTGTGTGTGTGTGTGTGTGTGTGTGTGTGTGTGTGTGTGTGTGTGTGTGTGTGTTTAGTAACGAAAAGTAATGCTTAGTGCCTTGCTATTCCCCTGTAATTTTAAACCACACTTTCTTGGCTCTCGATTGTGATATTTCTTGATTGATGTGTCTCCTTTTTATCACCCGAACAACGCAAGAAGTCAAGCACAAAAAGAGAGCACACTGCACTATACGTCTGCACACCAAACTGTGCTGAAAAAATAACAACAGATCCAATGTGACCATACGGTAGGCCAGTGTAAACGTTTGGCTGAATACGGATCCAGTGTGATCATACGGTTAGCCAGTGTAAACGTTTGGCCGAATCCGATTCCAGTGTAGCATAACCAATCAGAAGCGACCTCTAGGTCATGAGTGAAGATGTAATGGCGGCCGCGTGAGATGTAAACAACGTATCACTTCACAACTTTAAAAGAGGATAAAAATTCAACCGAGAGAAATAACGTTTTCTATAAAAAGGTATTGGGTACAAATCAATGGCGCTGCTTAAATACATGCTTTACAACGTTTAGTGTACACGTATGGAAGAATATTTTAATTGTTTCAATTGTAAACACCGTGTACTCACCATAGATGGAGTCACTCGACCGCGAAAGCTAACCGAAATGCTTCCGTGTAAAGAACTATCTGCTATAAAATTTTTGGAAGCATTTATGCAAGCAAAAATGTTAAATGAAGTCTAATGCGGACTTAACTCTAGTTGGTGCAAAGGAAGGAAGACGAAAGGGGTTTCACGACGCGTGCACATCTTCATTAGCGAGAATGACTCATCGACACCTGACGTTGAGCGTGCCCCATTCGATGCACAGGTTGTGCAACACCTTTATCGATTGCAGCGAGCAAGGTCACTGGACGAACCAGAGTGCATTCATCAAGGGCCAGCCCTTTGTTTCAGCACGACCATCGTGTAATTGCGCCCCTTGTGCGGGAGGGCGCCTGATCATTTCTCGGCTGCGTGATCACGTATTTAACTGCCATTATTTCAGGATACGTGTCCTTGACGTGCTCATTAACCAACATGTTGGCGGATATTACTTGGCATTCATTAAAGGCGCCATTTTTTTTTTTTGGATCAGCAACCTGTCATTCGCCAAACGTCATCATCGTTATTTCCATCTGAGTGGATAATTCATGTTAATTTCTCCCATGGTGCATTTCTTTCCCGCGTGAGCTGACATTTCGCTCATATCTCCTGTGTGTTGAGTTACTCTACACACACCAACATTGAACACAAGCTCCGCCCCCTAATTAAATTAAGCCAATTACTGTGGCATGTTTGCATTTGTATTTGGTTACTTTACGTTGCTTTTCCACCACTTTTGGTTAATTGCAACGACAAGAGTGAAGAGTGCTCAGTGAGATGAATTAAAGAATAAACACAAAAGCACATTAACAGGACGCACATTTCAAAGCTCATATCAGAGCATTATGCTGGCTGCGCCAGAGACTAGTTTACCTGTTCCTGGGTTTTGAGCATGGCCGTAGGCAGGAAAAAAATTCGGGGGGGGGGTCATCCATAATTGTTCCCATGAACGTCGCCAGAAATTTGAATAATAGAAATAATAACAATAATTGTACAATAATAATTAAAATTTCATAATAATAAAACAATTTTATTCCATAATAATAATACTAATAATTATTATTATTATATTATTGTTATATCATTGAGGGGGCTTACTCAATCCAGCAGATGAGTGAATATCCAGCACAAGTTTCTTTTTGTTTTCTTTACGTTTCATACAGTGTGTACTGAAATGCACAATTATTATACTTCGTCATTAAACTTTAGATACCTTCAAGAGAAAAGCTTTAAAAGTTAGATGGAAATTTTAGTCATAAAGTTTTTGTTGTTTGACTTTAAAATTAAATTTTGGGGATTTTGAAAAGTGTTGAATCAGTTATTCTTTTTAAAAACTTAGCCCGGTGCATGGATTGTAACCTCAATCGCGAACGTAATGCGCTACAAAACTGGAGATCCTAGGTTTGAACTCCTATCAAGGGGGATTTTCGACTTTATCGGACAGGGAATTTAAAAGCTGGAAAGGGAATTTTGGGACAATCATAAGGGAATCTTCAGTCTATATTCCTTGTGACGCAGGAGCAACACTGGAAAGATGACAACAGAAGTGATAATGGTGGGGTCGCGGGTGGGCTACGATTCCTAGAATAAATCCTGTTTCACTCAAGTTTCAGAATTCCAAATGTATGAAAATTCTAGCTCGATCGTTTCAACATTGTCTACTTGTATTTTTTGTGATGCTTCGAAAAAAAAAAATGAAAATTTGTTGCAGTTTTTGGTTTCTGAACTTCCATTAATCCAACATGTCAGAAGTTTCGGGGGGGGGGGGGTTGAACCCTAGAAACCCCCCATCTAAATACGGCCATGGTTTTGAGTAGGTTAGGCTAGATAAATGCATTCATGGTTGCCAACTTAGTCAACAAATCACTACGTCTGGGGAATTTTATTGTCAGTTGGCAACGAATTCAAAAATCGACTAGAGACTTTTCTGTCCATGCAGGTATTCTTCAGAGACTAATCCAGATAATTTACATGATATATTTCCACATCTAACTAATCACGACTGTAGACTAGGGTGGATTGAAAAACCGTTTTTTTCGAAATCGGTCTGTGGCTAGTGCTTAAAGTTTGTGGTTGATGGTCCTTATAACCCATATAAAATTTCAACTTGATCGGATAATATCTTCAGGCTGCGGTTTTTAGTCAAAATTTTAAATTTTTATGAAAAAATGTCCAAAATTTGCAATTTTTCCTGATGGTTTCTCGATGTTTCTGGAGTGATTTAATGGCAAAAAATTACATATATTGCTTGTATGTTGCTTAATATTAACGATTTAGTGTGTTTGAATCAGAGAAAATGGTTTCTTAGTTCGCCAAAATTCGTCAAAAAATGCCAAATATACAGAAATGTTACGGATGTTGGGTAGGTATAATTACTCGACCCCACCGACTTAAATTGACCAAAAACGAGAAGGTAATAGGAAAGGAAGTAACCTGCAGCTATTAGTTCATCGACTAATCGACTATCCAACACTTACCATGAAAAGTGTGTGAACTACAGTGCCTGCAAATGCTCTCTCAAAATATCTGAAATGGAGAAGGAATTTCTAGAAAACCAGAGAACAGACCAAAAAATGTACATTGGAAGAGAAGAAATCCCGACAACGAAAAGAAATCTGAAAAAAATAAAAAGGAAAAAAACCGAGCAGCTTAGCTTGGAAAGACGTATAGAAGAGCGTTAGTCGTCAGAAGTGCGGCAAGTGGACGAAGCTGAAAATGTCGAAGACAAGGAAGACTTACCTGGCGATGATGAAGATGGAGAATTCATTCCGCAACAGAAGAAGTTTAACTCAGGAACAAGTAGTCAGACCAGGGTCAATCTGAGTTCGTTTTCGCGTACATGTGAGAGGGGAGGTGTGTCAGACAGAGTAGCTGCACATTTGGCGCCAAGTCTTCTGAGTGATATATATAAAACACTACCTCAAAAGGAGAAATTTAACATTGTTATAGACAGAAACAATTTCAGGCGACAGCGCTCACGAACGCTACAAACACTACAAGAACAACAATGTCCCCAGAACAAGAAAATTTTGTCGTTGTACTTCGATGGAAGGAAAGATTCTACTTTGGTGAACGAGACATGTGAAGAGACTGGAAAAACGTACCAACGGACTTGTCAAGAAGAGCACATTTCTCTCATCGAGGAACCTGGTTCCTTCTACCTTACCCATGTTACGCCCAAAACAGCCGACGCAGAAGGAGCAATTGCCGCTATTTGGAACTTTCTCTGCGAAGAAGGCATAGATTTGACGGAATTGTCGTGCATAGGATCCGACGGAGAGAGGAAGAACACGGGAAAGCACACCGGCATCATCCGGCGTTTAGAAGAATATATCCAGCGTCCTCTCCAATGGATTGTGTGTCAATTGCATTCTAATGAACTGCTCCTAAGACACATTTTTGAGAAAATTGACGGCAAGACATCCGGCCCGAAGGGATTTCATGGCGACGTAGGAAAGAGCTTGTCTACCTGCCAAGACCGGCCCATCGTCCAGTTCGAAAAAATTGAAGCACTTCTTCGTGATATTGACGTTGATGTTCTCAGCAAAGACCAGGCTTACCTCTACAAAATACCTCTACAAAATGTGCCAGGCTGCAAACAGTGGAGTGTGTCCAAATGATCTTGCGATGTGTCTTCCTGGGCCCATTCACCATGCTCGATGGCTGACTCTTGCAGGGCGCATCCTTCGACTGTACGTAGCAACGTCAAATCCATCACCTGCTCTTAAGAAATTGACAGAATTTGTCGTTAAAGTTTACGCTCCCATGTGGTTTTACATCAAATGCAATGGAACTATCAAGAACACGTCAAAAAACCTGTGGCTATCATTACAGAAAATGGAGTACTTACCAAACGATTTAAAGACTTTTCTCTATGAACGTCTTCAAAATCATGCTTTCTGGGGCATTCAGAAAACATACTTGTTGGTATGTTGGCAGACAGTTGCCCAAATGTGCTTCAAAACACGGCGAAGAAGATCGAAAGCAAGAAAAAGCCAACCAATCAACACCATTAGAAAATTTGCACCCCCAGTGATTAACTTTAATGCCAAAGATTACACAGATTTAATGCACTGGGGAAAAGAAGAAATAACATCGCCTCCAGTAGCACACTTACTTACCAATGAAGACTTAGAAGAGATCACAGCAGGAATAGACGATTCCCTAGGAAAACTGCAGATTTTTTTTGACCTGCCGTGCCATAGCCAGGCTGTGGAACGGTGCGTGAAAGATGTAACTGCTGCATCAATTGGTGTATGTGGTTATGACTCCTGAGATGGCTATATTAGAGATCGATTGGAGGACAGGAAAATATTACCAAAGTTTGACACCAAAGCGGACTTTAAAACCTAAATAGGCCAGTCTACCTGGGTGGGTGGGCGGGCGGCGCTCGATTGCAGCCACCTCCTCGTGGTGAGTGCTGAATAGTCGATTAGTCGATAAACTAAGAGCTGCAGTTTACTTCCTTTCCTATAACCTTATCGTTTTTGGTAAATTTAAGTCGGTGGGGTCGAGTAATTATAGCGGGTTATTGCCTACCTAACATCCGTAACATTTCTGTATATTTGGCATTTTTTGACGAATTTTGGCGAACTAAGAAACAATTTTCTCTGATTCAAACACACTAAATCGTTAATATTAAGCAACATACAAGCAATATATGTAATTTTTTGCCATTAAATCACTCCAGAAACATCGAGAAACCATCAGGAAAAATTGCAAATTTTGACATTTTTTCATAAAAATTTAAAATTTTGACTAAAAACCGCAGCCTGAAGATATTATCTGATCAAGTTGAAATTTTATATGTGTTATAAGGACCATCAACCACAAACTTTAAGCACTAGCCGCAGACCGATTTCGAAAAAAACGGTTTTTCGATCCACCCTACTGTAGACGTGTCTAAATTGTAGTTCAGACATGTGCGACTTTCTTCTATCTTTCTTATTTTGCTACGCTCTTTTAGTAAATAGTTCTAATGAGGACGGAATGGTTATTATTAGTGCTAATATATATGCAAAATAAAATATTCTCTTATGACCTAAAATTTTACAAAATATGCACTATAATTTGAAAAATATGCCCTTAGTGTGTTTCAAACATCAATATGTAACTTATGCTGAAATATTTTCATATACATACTATTTTTAGTTCAGTTTATGGGCTCTGATGAGTTGAAATGCACAATGAATACTTTCTGTAAATTTTCAATTAAAAAGAAAATAGATTTTACTGCAGTCCAAAAAAAAACCTCCAGTGAACATAGGAGTAAGAACGAATCCACTTGGAAAATGACTGTATATTTCTTGAAAAAGCGAAAATATGCTAAATATGACCGAAAATCCATCAAAATACGCTTTATCACGTAGAAATGACCAAATATGCCAAAATATGATCTTAAAAGCGCCTTAATTCAATTAGTTTTTTTCAAAATATGATTTTTCTATATACGAGGGCTATATTTTCAACCTCCGATGGCGCCGCCAGGTGGCCCGTGAAGCGTTAGGAAGCGTGATTGGTGTCTTCCCTGCCACTACCACCACCACTGCCAAGCCCAACGCTTCAGTTGAAGCTGAGCGACTGGCACGTAGAGATGTCTGCTACAATCGACTCTCCCGCCAAGTGCGAGGTGTGTTACTGGTTGACTTTATGGAGCAGGCGACCACAATCAATGCGGCTGCAAACTGAGAGACATTGCGCAGACTACGCAGAGCCATTCAGAACAAACGGAGAGGCATGCTGTCAACCAAAGACCTTCTTCAACGATTCCACTGGGAAATGTTTGTTCACGCTCCCTACATCTCAGACCTGGCGCCGAGTGACTTCCACCTTTTCCCTGCGATGACGAAGTGGTTGGGAGGACGGCGCTTCCACACCAATGAGGAGGTTCGGGACACCGTGCAGACCTGGCTTAACAGACAGGCGACACCTTTTTTTTTGCAGAGGGTATTGGAAGGCTGGTGCATCGGTACGATAAATGTATGAATCTTCTTGGTGATTACTTGAAAAGTAGATGATACGTGTACGTAACATTTGTCAATAGCCCCATTTTGCTATTCACTGTGGTTTTGATGTCATGGCCTATCGGAGGTTAAAAAAAATAGCCCTCGTATTTAGGGAACACATCCCCCTTACCAAAAAAAAAAAAAATATGCTGTCATGAAAATCCTAACCATAGTTATTACATATAACTGATGCCTGCTCCGCGCTTAAACACGTTAAGTGACCGACTTTCGATCTCCCCATCGAAGTTTTAAGATTCAAGTGGTAGCCTGGGCGTGATGTTCTTTGTGAGTTTCGCTTCATGATTGATTGATTGATTTTTAGTTTTAAGTCCACTTTAAGGAACAGAAAGGCTAATCGGGACTGGACCTACAGTTTAAAGTGGGGTCCGACCCACTGTGACGACGATGTTACCACTACACAATCGGGGAGGCACGAGTTTCGCTTCATCAATTACATCGAATTGTGCTCATAGTCGCGATTAAACAAAAATTAAAGAAACGCAAGTGCGAGCTGTTACATACAAAATTAAACAGGCTCTGATGTTAATTGGTTAGCGGATTTCTTCGGTATTTCAGATGAAACTCCAACGAGGAAACTTGTACAACACTAACAGATTATAAGCTACTAATTCAAAATAGAGTTTAACACACTTTTCAGACACTGGTGTTGAGGAAATTGATAGTGATTTCAATGATTTCAGCATGCTTGTGCATTCCAGTAGAGCAAGGCTAGAAGTACTGGCCACAGCAATACAGTTGCGAAATACTTTTTTTACTTTGAATTTTTCCATAATGATTTTTGATTTCCTCAAAAGAATGAACTTGTAGTCCTCCCTCGCCGTTCGTTTTTGAGATTGAAACCCTTAGCACCATCTTGTGGCAATTTTACACCCCTGGCAAAGTGAAATCAGGACATGAAAATGGGACTATTTGACATGGAAGCAACTAATGACAAGCTTGCTTGTATGCACGATTATAATTTTGCCCCTAATCGGCAGGGGCTGAAAAGTAGTCGCAGTACATGGCAAAGTCTGCTACTGTATCTATCGCAGTGTTGCAAACTGTACGATTTAATATTTCCTTGTAGGATTTTTTGTACCGTATAATATCATTAGCAGCGTTGAGGCAGATCAGCGAAACATGAAATTGATGATGGGACGCACACAAAGGACACTCATGCCCAAACCAGGATTCGAACCAGACACACAAAGCTATGATTTTTGACAGAATAACTTACGCGTGAGAGTGGTCGATTGAAAAATAACCTTTTGGAACCATTGATAGCAAGGGACATTTTTATCAATAAATGACTAATGATTTTTCAAATGTAGAGAAAGACTATCTTTCAACTTCAAATAGACACTAATTATAGATAGTTTTGAATGAAGAAAGACATTAAGGATTTTTGACTTTCTTAATTTTTTTCAGGGACTGCTTCCCCAAGAGTAAAAGCCACTGCATGCCAGTATATTTCAGCGATGGCTGAACGTTACGAATGAAGACCATCACCAGTTGAGAGCCAAGAAAGCTGTACTTCTTTTTATGTTCCAACAAGAGAGCACAACATTCCCTGTATAGGGCACTTGGCTGACGCATGCATTCAGCCCATGCGCTGACCAATATGTAGGCAGATTCCTTTTATGTCACTGTACACAGAGTGTATATGTGGAGGCTCATGGCTCTTACTGTAGTATAATAAATTCGACTCTGCCTATCGAAGAACAGCATTCGAAAACAAACAATTATATCTTCAAGCTCAGATATTTCAGAACCGACCAAAACTACAAACACGCAACTTGGTGCACTGAGAGACATAAAATCGAATCATTCGACACTTCTTGATTACTCACAAAATATATCAGCAACGTACAAAATAATTCACGGATCTACCTGTTTCATGTGATGGTATTCTACTGGTAACAAATACATATAGAAATATTACTCCCTCTGTCCCATAATTATAGTCCGGTATGCCAGAATGGTGACTTTTTATTTATGTTCTTTTGGATACTTGATCGGCCAACTTGAACTGATCCTTGAGTAATAACATTGTATGACTCATTCCCGTGTTTCATTTTCTTCTTCTGTATACATCAATGTCACAGTTTGCCTATCGGACAATTATTATGGGACATCAAACAAAAGTGTACCGGACAATAATTATGGGACAGAGGGAGTATGCTTACCACGTCAAGCTAATTAGCTAGCAGCAAGCTTACCATGGCAAGCTATTAGCTGGATGCAAGCTTGCATTAAGCAATCTAGTTACCACAATTGGTAGTTGCAGCAAGCTTGACAAGGCATGCTTGCATCAAGCTTTTCATAGCTAGCTGTAAGCTTAAAGAATGCAATGCTAGAAGTAAGCCATAATATGTATCTTTAAGCTAAATTTATACCAGCAAAACTAGAAATAATTGGGGCTAATTAAGAACAACAAACACCCATGTTTGTAACGTCACAGTTTCTCTTTGCTGTTTATAAAAAAATTTATATTGCCCCAAAATAGGCAATAGTTAGGCTGAAGAGTTCGATGAACTAATCAATCTCTAACCATACACTGGTAATAAATCATTTTTTCTTAGCAGTTTTTTTTTTTTTTTTTGTCCTCGTCTTCCATTTAGAAGGGTACACCTACTCTTTGGTAATTGAATTGTTTTCATAAATTTTTTCTAATACAAGGTGATGGTCTAAGTGTTTTTTGTGTATTAGGAGTACATATTTACTTACTCTGAGGGTATTTCATTCATATCTTATTGATTCAGTGACGGTAGTGCGAAATTTACTTCGGTGAGGAAAGTAATAATTTGTTATGGTGCGGCATGTGTTGGATATATCACGTGCCGTAGTTCCGAGCGATTAGGGATATTATACAGCTGATAGTCAGGATGCTGTGGATCGATCAGGAAGGTGTACATGGTTAAGAGATGCTGTAATGGTGTGCAGTGGTATGTAGGAAGGCAGTCGTGAAGAGTCTTCGTACATTGTGCTGAGAAGTTGTGGATGGTGCGAGTTCATTCGACCAGTTATATATTTGTGACGGATGGCTTCGATGTGGGTTGTGATTTCGGGAAAGGTTATTCGCTCGTACAGTAGTCGTGTAGGACTTGGTAGGACTACTCTGAAGGCCAAACGAAGAGCATGTCTTTCCAGAACTTGTAGTTTATGATAAAATGAATCTGGTGCTGATATCCATGCAGTGTGGCTGTAAGTAATTGCTGGTCGAAGGAAAGCCTTGTAGGAATGTAAGACGACCTGGGAGTTGAGTCCCCAGGAGGTTCCAATTAGACGTTTGATTAACCTTGGCCGATTTGTAGCTTTCTTGACAATGTTGAGCAAGTGAGTTTTCCAGGTTAGCTTGGAGTCAAATATGACTCCCAGGTATTTTGCAGTGGTGGCAGGCAGAATAGGAGTTCCCCGTATTTTAATGTTTAACAATGTTGGGTTCCTTTGGATCTTCGAGCGACAGCCTGTCTGTAGAAACACCAATGCTTGTGTTTTGAGAGCATTAATTGTGAGACGCCATGTGTCACACCATCTTTGGAAAGAGTTTATAGCTGGTTGGAGAGCTTTGTTGATAGCTTGGATGGTTGAACAACATGCGAGGAATGCGGTGTCGTCGGCGAATTGGTAGATAGAAACTTGTGGGTTTCTTGGCATATCGGCAACGTATAGTATGTAGAGTAATGGTGATAGAGCAGCACCCTGTGGAACGCCAGAGTAAGGGAAAATGGGGTATGACATCGCTCCATTTACATTGACATAAGCGACCCTATTTGTTAGAAAGCTGTGTACTAATCTGACATAGGAAAGCGGTAGGTGGAATTTATGGAGCTTGTAGATGAGTCCAGTATGCCATACTTTGTCAAATGCTTTCTCCAAGTCGAATAGTACTAGACAGGATGGTTTGGAAGTGTTGAAGTGATTTGTGATGCGAGTCGTTAGTTTTAACAAATTATCAAGGACACTGTGTTGAGGTCTAAAGCCTGCTTGGTGCGACGGAAGTAAACTGTGTGCTTGTAAGTGCATGTGTATGCGTCGAACAATGATGCGTTCGAATATTTTGCTAAAGGTTGATGTGAGCTGAATAGGTCGATAGTTTGTGGGGTTGGTACTATCTTTGTTTGGCTTTGGGAACATTAGAACCTTCGAAATCTTCCAGTCTGTCGGGCAGTGTCCTTTGCGGAGGATAAAATTGTAGATAATAGCCAGAAAGGACAGCAATGTAAGCGGGGACTGTTTAATCAATACGTATGTGATATTGTCCAATCCGGGAGCAGTGTTTCTCTTCCTACGCACAGTATTAATAATATCGTCTGTTGTGATAGGAACAGTTAGAGCATTTGTAGGATCAATAGTGTGAGTATTGCTGGGTTGCAGTTGCCTGTTATTGGGGTTGGTGACTCTGTCAATTTTGGTCTGGAGGCGGAGATTTGGAGCTAGTTGTGGTGTTGGAGTGAAAGTGTCTTGCAAGACATTTGCGAAGGCATAAGCTTTTTCAGTGTCGGTGTTTAGAGCTGCGTCCTTGATTGTTATCGGATAAGGAGTACTTCTAGATTGTCCAGTGAGCACCTTGAAACGTTTCCAGTATTTTGTGGGATGGCTTTCATCACTCAATTGGTTGCACGTTTCAATCCATCGACGTTGTTTATAAGCTTTTATATAGTTTTGAACTGTAAGCAGCCATTGACGGTGTAAGTTAAGGGATTCAGGATTTCTGGTCTGGAGGTAGTCCCTGTATGCTCGTCGTGATGCCGTGATTAAATGAAGATATTGCGGAGGTAGCTTTGGTTTGTAACTATTGAGAGTGGTCGTAGGTATGTTAGTGGTTGCCGCACTGGTAATCTGTGCCGTAAGATTTTCCACCGCCGTATCGAGTTCCTCTGAATTGTTTGGTGGTGGAAGTGGGTCAGAAAATGCCTGCTGTAGCTTTGCACTATATGCCTCCCAGTTCGCTTTGTTGTAACACCAGATTTTTCGAGGTTGTATTGTACTGCTCGTATTGCGGTTACCAAGATTTAAGGTGATTTTCACTGGGTCATGGTCACCGATGGAATCCAGCACCGATATGTTCAAACAGGCACTAAGAGATGTTGATGTTATAACGACGTCAGGGGTAGTGTTACTTATGGGACGTGTGGCTCTGGGCAGTACATGGAATTCTGCTGTAGTGTTTTGGTCCAGAAATTGTAAAAAGTTTGTTTTGTCTTGCATGCTGCGACTTGATGTATGTCCCCTGCTATGATATAATATTTGCTAAGGTTTTGGATATGTTGAAAGAATTGGTATGGAATAGTCTCCCCTGGTCTTACATAGATGGTAGCAAATGTAACGACCCGGGATGGAAAGTAGATGGTACTAGCAGTATGTTCTGGCAAGTGGAAGTGTGGTGGGAAGGTAACTGTTCGATATGGTAATTTTCTATCTACTCCAATTGCTGTGCCGCCGTTTACTCTTAAGCCCGGCGGACCATCGTGGCGTAAGATGTTGTATGGTGGAATATGACAGATCATTTTTGGAGCCAGATAGGTTTCGTTTAGCGCAAAGCAGTGAACAGATTCTTCCAAGAGCAGGTGTTGCAATAAAGCTTTTCGTTTAGAAACGGATCGGATATTTAAAAATAGAAAATTATACATATTCCGTACAGCCATATTCAAAACCTTAAACCGCAGTTTCCAAGTGGGATATGTGGAAATGTACATGAGGACCAGAGTATGTTGCATGGAGTTGCAAGTTGAAAATAGTTTTTGCAGATGCTGTTACTTGGGTTAATATGTGCGTTCTTAAAAATGGGTGCACATTTTGTAGAGTCAGTGTGAAGAAACGTATTAGATCTTCCACTGTTACTGGATGTCGTAGTGAGTTGTCAGGTTCTGTAGCAGTGTCATTGGCACGCAGGGGAACTGTTAGGTCAGGGTGTTCAGGTATTGCATCTGGCTTGGCTTTGCATTTGTAACTGTATGTAGGATGGTTTTCCGTACATGTGACACATTTTGGTGGAGCAGTTTGGTTTTGACATTCTTTGGTTGAGTGGGGTCCTGAACAGTATCCGCATTTATCTCGGTTTGGACATGCAGCAGTAGTGTGCTTGTTATACTGTTGGCAATTTCGCACCGCAATGGAAGAGGTTGTTGAGAACGGGATGGTTCAACTTTGTACCTTTGTCTGTATATGTATGCTCCACTGTGTAGTAGTGTGTCTACAGCATTTTGTGAGTCTGTTAGGACCCGCACCATGTATGTGGGTCCGTTGGTATTGCGAATACGGATACATTTGCGGATTTGTACACCTTCGCATTCCAGTTCCTCAAAGATCTCTTCGTCTGTTAGGCTAGGTTCTACACCCCTGATGACAACTGATAGTAGTGGGGATTTATGTGGTGGTGGTGTTTGTTTTTGAGTGGAAACCTTCAGTGTTTGGATGTTTGCTTTGGCTCCATAAATTTCAAAAGAAGCTTTGTTTCTAATTAGTCTTGCAAAGTCTGGATCTGGTGATTTCAATATGATGCCTTTACGGGTGAACAGTATTTGTGAAATTTGTGCCCTTGGCACATATTTAGATGTTTGTTGGAATACATGTTTTGCTGTATTGTATTTGGTGTCGTAGTACTTAGCTCCCGATTATATAGTCTGGGATAAAAATATTTATCATGTGAGTTTCTTTTTTATTCACCACATTTTATTTTCTGATCTTCGTTGCAACTTCAATATTCACACACCTTTCGAAGGATAATAAAATACATTTTTTCATTAATTACAATCAAAGTTATCTTTATTTATGTTACTAAAACTTATGTTTGTTTTACATTTAAGTCGCACTGCCATCTAATGTACGCCGCATGAAATAAAGCTTTGGTGCTTTATTCAAACTGAAATTCATTCTACTTTATTTCAGTTTTATTTCATTTTGTCACTATTGTATATGTTTAATAAGTATCTTATTGTAATATTAAATGGGTGTCTCTATTGTTTTACTTTTTTAAAAAATGCACCCTATCACGCAAGTTATCACATGCATCAGGCTTACGTCCAGTTTGCCATGGCAAGCTTGCTTTGACAAGCTAAAGGGAAGCTATCGCAAGCTTTCCACAAGCTTATGTGCTATCTGCTAAATACATTGTTATATCTGGTGTCGATTTTAAAGAGGATAAAGAATTTGGGAAAGATGTTCCCTTCTTTTTTTATTAGATTTTTGAATAAGATCTCCGTTTGATTGGTATGAAAGGGACATTGAAACTTAACATGATGAGCATGTTCCTGCACCTAGGTAAATGAACTAAATTAATTTTATGTTTCAATTTGATGTGACCTGATGTCAATCTTAGTAATAAAATTAAAAACTTTCTAGATATACTCGTATTAAATATATAAAACCATGGAGTCTTACTGCCTAAATTTACTACATTTTTGTATGAATGACGCATATATGTAAATCTTTGTATAACCCAAATCTTCCAATCTTATTGAATTTTGTTTTTAACTCTTGGTAACAAATCTGTATATGATATTCGTTTATGGTCCATTATTATTGCTTCTTTAGCATTTTTATGTGCCAGTTCATTATAATAGAATTTTGAATGCGTTGGTATGTATGCAAAATGAATTTCCTTTCCTCTGTAGTTAACTTATCATATAATCTAATTATGTAATAAGGGGTCCCGGGTTCGAATCCTGGCCTGGACATAGATGTTTGTGAGTGTCCATTCATCAATTTCATCATATCATCACCCATCCTCATCTTCGCAAATTAGCCAAAAGTGGCACAAGAAGCGAAGTAAAATAAAGCAATTTAATCAATCAATTATGTAATATACTTTTGTTAATCGTTCAACTCAACTGCAAACACAAGTTGGTTGTTGAAATAAAGGTATACCATTTACCTGATGCAACTGGTTACTTGACTGTAAATAAAAACAGGATGTTGATAAAAAATAATGCGTAACCCAGTGTTGTATATTTCTGAGACATTGGATATTGAATGCATCATCGTCTCATATTTTTCCCGCAATTACGAATTATGGGGAAATTTGTTTCTTATTTGTTGTAAAACGTTGCAGGTAATGGCTTCTGAAATTGTTACTCGATTTATGAACCGTACTGACGGTGCTGACACCTGTTGGATGGAACTTTCAGAACCTTTATTCCACATAAGAAATCTTCTGTCTTCTCTTCCAATATATCTCTCCAGCAACTCGCAATTAATTTTTATGTTTTTAAAAATCTAATCTTGATGTGATGTTGAATTCGTATTATTCTCATTTTACGTTGTTTTTCTGCCACTTTTTTTTTCTAATTGCGACATCTTTTGATGTATATGATTGGATCATGCCTTATTCCACACTCAATTTCCATAAACCCCTCAAATGCGTCACGAGACTAAACCGAAGACCAACAGCAACACACCTGACTTGTCTTCAACTCACATTTCGATTATTATTGAAAAATGCTACTGCCGGTTGTAAATATGTTTGTTTCGCGTAGGTTAGGCGAATCAGCGTTCCTATCTTTCTAGTTTTGTGACAGGAAAAATGGATGTGCTAGAGGTTACCTGGCAGCTCATCACAATAAGCCAACCATTTTACGAGAGAAGCTGCCGACCTCTGTGGCGGAATGGTTAGGACAGCATGCTACGACACCAGGGCTCCCGGCATGGGATTATCCTCATCTTCGCGATTAGTTAAAGTGGCAGAAAAGTGAAATAAAATAAAAAATACAATCAAAATGAACCAACGAGAGAAGCTGTGACGTTTTTTGTTTTATAAACCGCCTCCTCTCTCTCTCTCTCTCTCTCTCTCTCTCTCTCTGATTTTCTTTTTCTCCTTTTCTTTTACTATTTCTTTCTTTTCTCTCCTTTCCCTTTACTATTTCTTTCTTTTATCTCCATTTCTTTCACTATATCTTTCTTTTCTCTCCTTTTCTTTTACTATATCTTTCCTCTCTCCTTTTTTAATATATCTTTCTTTTCTCTCCTTTTCTTTTACTGTTTCTTTATTTTCTCTCCTATTTTACTATTCTTTATTTGTCTTCTTTTCTTTTACTATTTCTTCCTTTTCTCTCCTTTTCTATTACTATTTCTTTCTCTTCTCTCCTTTCCCTTAACTATTTCTTTCTTTTCTCTCCTCTTCCTGTATTATTTTTTCTTTTCTCTCCTTTTCTGTTACTATTCCTTTATTTTCTCTCCTTTTCTTTTTCCCCTTCTTTCTTTTCTCTCCTTTTCTTTTACTGTACTATGTCTTTCTTTTACTATTTCTTTCTTTATTTCTCTTTCTTCTTGTTTATAAAAACTTTTCTGGCGAGATAAACTTCAAATCTGAATTAATTGTATTGCAGAGAATACATAAAAATTCACAGAAAGATTAGTAGAATAACGTAACAAAAATCCACAGAAATCTACCCCATGAAGAGACCGTAATGCCCCCCTCCACAAAAAAAACAATAAAAATCAATAATAGTGAATATTGTGTGGAAAGTAATTTGTCAGCGTACCGGACATATAGTACTCAAAGTCCCGTGGTAGGTTCAATCCTCACCACAAGCAATAAGAAATTGCTCACTTGAAGACGAGATATAGTAATATTTAAAAGATAGACAGTGGATACTATAATCTTTTTCAGCTTTTTTATTCTTATATTACTGAATATGCCTGTTCATTCTTCCCTTCTACTTTCTATAGTTTGTTTTCCCTCTTCTCCTCTCTCTATCATCTCTTTCCTGTCTTCCCAAACGCTTAGTTCCTCTCTTTTTGATTTAATTTTTCTATATTTTTCAGTTTCGTCTTTCTCTCTCTCTTTTCTATATTTTTATCACTCCCTTTCTCTCTCTCTCTCTCTATCTCTCTTTGGTGCTTCTTTGTCTCTTTCTTTCTCTTGCTTCTTTATTTATTTTCCCTTTTCTTTCTCTCTCTCTTCTTCTTTATTTATCTTTCAGTCTCTCTATATTCTTCTTTAGTTGTCTCGTTTCTCGCTTTCTCTTTTTATCTTTATTTCTCTTTTCTATTTCTCTCTCTCTGTTCTTTGTCTCTTTCTTTGTCTTGCATCTTTATTTATCTTATTTTTCCTTTTCTTCCTCTATCTCGTTCTATGACTCCCACTCTCTCTTTCTTCAGGTGAAATGAAGAGTTTTCTTTCTCTGTCTCTTTTTTATTTTTCTTCTTAATTTATCTTTCCCTACCTCTCGCTTCCCTATTACTCTTCTTTCCACTCTTTCTCTCCTGTTTATCGCATCCCTTACTTTTCTTCCATTTTCTCTTTCTCTATTGCTTCTTGTCTTATTTTATCTCCCGTAAAAAAAGTGGCGTGCTCAATGGGGGGAGCGGTTGGTGGAGGTTATAAGACCCCTTTGGCTCAGTATTCCTAAAATAAAAGAACGTCAAGGTTCTTGGGACCATGTGTAACAATATCACATAATGGAATTTCCATCTGAAAATTACATTGCTGTCTTCTTTCTGCTGAAATAATTTACGATGACACCTAGTGAGTGACGTCGCCATTATTTGTTATACACCTGATCATCACGGACGAGCTAAAGGTGTGAAACCAAGCAAAATAAACCCGACGGAGCTGCGGTCACGGCACCAGATGCAACCACACAGCCAGGTGGAATATATCACGTGCCTGATAGGATTGGTCATTCGGGAATGATCTATGACTGCATCGCATAGATACGAATAATCTCCTCGACCACATGTTTGATTCACATCACTGTCGCCAGATGGTGCTGCTGTGGCTTTTATACGAACCCATTTGATTCCCTCGCATCAAGCCGGACTGTAAGGGGTGGTATGTTCGCAAGGCACTCGAACGCAAACTTCATTGGAACGCACTGGAAGCTACATTTGTGCATACCAACGAGGTTGTGGTGTTTGTGTCTAGTACATTCATGATAATCCTCTTATTGGCTGCCTGGGCACCCCCTAATGTGCCCTCAAAATATATAAAAATGTAGAAACCACCATTAAAATCATGAAAATAATATCCATGTTAAAAAGTAAGCTATTTCATTTCATTTGAGATCCACCCTTCTCTCTTCCCAAAACAATGTGATATTGTTTACCACAACAATCAGTAATCACAGTAAAGAAGATGTTTTTCACTTTGGGCCAATCCATGAGTTCCGGGTGTGACAATTACACGCTTCAAATCCAAATATTTTGTGAACAAAGACATTGAGCTCATCCCTATCATCATTATAGTTTCAGAATAATGACATTGTTACTGTCCTGAAGAGTGAGCTCTGTGAACAACGTTGTTTTGGAGCAATTCAAGAACAACGGGAGTTCCGGTGTGACTCACACTGCGGTAAAAGCTTCACCTACCACCACACAACTTGAAAACTCTGTGAACTTTTACAACTTTTTTTATCCATCATGTTTTTTTTGGGGGGGAATGTAGATTATAACCTTTCATCTCATGTCCTTTATTCCAGCGAAAACATTTTTATTTTTACTGTTATTCATTTTTAAAAAAAAGTTTCGGGTGTGACCTATGTGAATACTTCATTAATTAACTCCATCTAATACCATGTTACTCACCTAATACTTTAACTGAACAATATCAAAGGGAAAAAGAACCTCCTCAACTCATAAATTTTAAAAATAACCAAATTTATTTGTGAAAATTACAAATTTATTGAGCATTGCTTATACACTCAATTCTTAATGTAATAGGACAACCTTTATCACATTTTCCACTTCTCTTTGATAATCTGAATTCTTAAAGCCATTAAAGGACATGTACCTATCAAATTAGTAACTATTTAGTGTCTCGCACTAAACTAGAGCTAAAGTTTAAGTATAATGCTGTTTAAATAGTGTTTGGACTAATTTTACTTTTTGAGTGGTAGGATCACTTTGTCATGGATTCACCCCTTTATAAATCACACAGAGTATTGACTATCAAGTGACCAGATACAAAAATTATATTTTATGAGCTAATGCACATTAGAAAACGTGGAAAAACTGGACATACAGATTTATTTCATAAGAGTGATTCAGCTGTAATATATATCCTAGTATTGTATATGTTCGAGTTGGTTATTTAGCATCAATATTGATTTTCAGATGTTCACTTACTTGATTTAAATAGTAAAAATATCATCACAATGACAGGAAAACTTTTGCTAAAGTGATAACGAATACCCAGAGAATATAATGTTAAATTTCTTCTTCTTATGCGTAATAATTTTCGTAAAAAAGAAATATGCAGTTACGGTAGCCTAACATTGTCCAGATTGGCAATTGAAGCTCCTCTCAAGACAACCGCAAATAAACTAGCACGTGCACGCTAATGGCTGCATTGTGTCGTCTAGTACGATGACTAGAGTCCTGGTTTCTAGACACTATACTGTGTACGCTTTTAGAAGAAACATGAGTTGAGCCAATACGCAGCCAGTGCTATTGCGCTGTTGCCAGACTATCTGCTAGCGGAAGGAAAATACAGAGAATTCGCCGTGTCCAATATTCAACTATTTTTTTATAATATATACACAGTACATATTAGTACAGTAAAGTAATATAGTGATTATTTCTACAGATGATTATACGTAGTGTATAGTGTAGTATCATATCACTGCAGCATGTAAGAACTCAAAATGACTCAGACTGACAATGTTCGAGAACAACCACGACAATGAAGGGTCATTGTGTATATTGAGATGAATTTAACACCAATTATGTTCGCAAGACACAACAACTCAGCTGTCAACACGGTGGCAACGTAAAAAACAGACGGACAGAAAATGAAAGGGTAATTGTCTGTGTAAGTTGAGACGTCGTGTTGTTTCCCAGTGTTTCTTCAAGAAACGATAACTCTGGCTGTAGGCGACGGAAATTAATGGGACTTCCATAGTCAAGTTCAAAATATTTGCCTGTTTTATTTTATGAAAACTTCTTACAAGAGAAATACAGAACACGGTGTTTATCTTGCGCGCCGCAGTTTCCCAACTGTACAACGTTGCACTCCTGCCATTGGCTGGTCACCACGGACACGCTCTGCGTGGCCCCGCCCGATATCGCTTCTAAAACCACACGCCGTATAACTGCACAAATATGCAGGCAAAAGGCGCACAGAATTTGAACAACAATAGGCACTCAAAATAAAAAAGTATATAAAAATGAAGTTGCAATATTGTAAATAATGAAAATATCACATCACAATTTAATATTTCTATAACATTAACCAATGGCGATTTCTTAATATAGTAAGATGTTATAGTTTTACACCATTTATTTATTTTGAAAACAAAAGAAGTTAAAATCATGCCTGATCCACAGTCATACTCTTTACTTCGGAAAAATATTTTTATTTATAAGTTCCAGAACTAATAATATTTTTTTTCATTTCGTTTGTATAAAGAGGTTTGTCGAGACTTAAAAATTACTTGTCAAATTTAAATTTGAATAAGGTAGGTAATGTTTAAAAAACGGTATTTGTGTGAACCATAAATATATATATTTTAAAAACTTAATCGTTAAAATTACATTGACTATGCAATGTAATATGCATTGACTATCCAATGTTCGCTAATCTATTTTAGAAATTGTGATGATCATTATTTTTGCGGTAGTTGGATACACTGCATATACTTTGGGATAAATAATATGTATCTGTCCCGAAAAATTATTTCTCACCTCCGGGGGTATTACGGTACTGATCCGGAAAATCCGGTACTTATAGCGACCCCTTCAGATAACAAATAACAATGAAAGAATAATACGATCTGTTAGTGCACAAATAAGAAGTAAATTGTTTATGAACACTCCACTTTTTTCCAACGTGAATATTCTTTTTGTTATCCTGACAGGCTACACACACGGTTCCTTTCACTAATCCAATTGCATGTGTGTTTGAACAGTCGAAACACAGCACAACGCACATAGAAGAGAGCTTCAGGGCTCTTCGTGTCACGTGACGTTCTGCATAAGGGCAGGAATGTGTGTATGCATACGTGCACGCGTGTTTTCGAAATGCCTTTTCTCTCTCTCTCTCTCTCTCTCTCTCTCTCTCTCTCTCTCTCTCTCTCTCTCTTTCTCTCTTTCGCCTTCCTACATACGTACATTAATTCAATAATGCCAGAGGTTCTTCCGCACCAGTGGCTGACAGTTGGCAATTTGTGGGCTTTCTGCCGAGGCCCGTACGAGCGAGGAACGTGTGACTGAGGGTCCATCACATATGATTTCAGCAATGCAGAAGGTGCGTCGGCACAGTCAAAGGTTCCTGGGTCATGTTTGGTTGCGTACATAGATGTTGTCAGCTCTGAATAACTGTATGTAGTTGGTTACTTTACAATGTTTTTCAGCCGCATTAGGATACCAGTGATGAAGATGCAGCGTGCGAATTAACAAGGTGGATGCCCACCCCACTATAAATAAATTTATTTTTATCCCTGCCAGGGATGTTTTTATCCACTTCAAAGACGAATGAAGGTGGGAACCCACGAAAAATGCCCTCCTCCACCCGCATGCATTCAGAGGCTGTGCGGTATTGTCCCGGTGCCTTAAATTACACCGGAACGTAAGTTACCCTGTTCTTTATTCTTTATTTGTAATTTTAATTTTTTTACAGAAAAAAGACCAATGATTATTCGGAGACCAGAATAATCATTGGTTTGAGGGTTAAAATGTTATTGTGTTACATCTACAATTATTGAACTTTAAATCCTTAACCTAATAACTATTTTTATCCCATTTCATATACTTTACACTAGTGTTTACCTTCAGATTACTAACCTGTTCTCTATAACTTTAAGATCCCCTTCAAAGAGAATAGAATTGAAATCATGTAGTACACCTTTTCTTAGCACCGTT
Organism: Lepisma saccharinum; assembly: GCF_977018435.1. Taxonomy (NCBI): domain Eukaryota; kingdom Metazoa; phylum Arthropoda; class Insecta; order Zygentoma; family Lepismatidae; genus Lepisma; species Lepisma saccharinum. The sequence goes on along the minus strand of NC_139237.1, from coordinate 52,327,477 downwards.
TCTTAACAATGAAACGAACACAGCTAATAATCATTCTTGTCCATTAACGGTCAAGTCATCAAATATTTCCCTGTCGAAAAGTGTGCAGGTTCAAAGAAAGACATCAATCTCCGACTGGCATACTTTTCTGAGCCGAGACAACAACAGCAGGCTGTGTTTTACAATTACGTTTTCATGGTATAGTGCTGATATTTTATATGTAGAGGAAAAGGTCTACAGGCCCCCTTTTTTATGTGGTCATTTTCGGAGAAAAAAATAATATGTCAAGCACCTGCCTTTAAAATGCATATCTATGAAATATATACTTAAATGTAATAGCATTGTAAAGTATAGAAGCGCTCCATTTTTTTAAAAAAAAAAAAATTTCCAAAAAATGGTAAAATTATGTATTTCAAAATTGTGGTCTAAATATGGGCTACTAGTGGTAATATCACAAAAAGCAATTAAATTTTTTAAAAAAAACAGTCATTTATTGATAAAACATTATAAAATTCATATTTATGAATACCCTGTCGTTTTGAAAATCACGCGGAATGGGAAAAATCGAAATTAAGAAAAACTTCCAAATATTTGTTGAAAATGCGATCTCAATCTTAGACCTCATGTCGTAGCCCATATTTAGACCATCATGCTATTTTTCTTCATCAATTTATTTTCGCTCTCTGTGGTACATATTTCACAAACAAATCAAGGCATTATAAAAGCCCACATTTGTTTATGTACCGCTAATATCATAACTTATACAAAGCAGATGAGAATTCAGAAAACGCTGAGTTAAAACATACCTGCAAAAAGTTTTCGGAGGTCGCAATTCTATAACAGCGTCCAAGGCCGAAACTAACCACCACTTTCTATTGCGAATTGGCGCCGTAACCAGTTCCAATAGCTTCTGCCAGGCTGCAGCACCTGGCAGCGCTGATAACTCCAAAACCCATATTTAAACCTTCCCTCATATTTAGACCTTCTCCTCTATTAAAAATGTTCACAAGAAACTTGTAAGTAGGTTAAATAGGCGTTACGTTTGAACTTTGCAATATAATTTGGTCAAATTTTCGTGGTTATTACTTCAATGGCTCTTTTTGTGTATGAGTATGGGTTTTCTTAGAATGTAAATATTATTGTTTCTAAATTACGTGAAAATGTTATAATAAGGTTTAAGGACTTAGATTAGAAGAATTTACGTGTCGGAACTGTCACTGTTCCCTGTGTTTCTTGCCATTTCTTCTTTGCCACAACTTATGTATTAATTCCCCCTTAGATACAATTGAATCGGCAGGTTTAATTAAGAAGGGAATGAAGACCACAAAATGGCAAAATGACCTTTTGTACTCGATATCATCGGAAAGCGTCGCTCTACACGTGAGTGTGAAGAAAGACATAAAAAGCCGTCCCTAGAGGAAGATTTAGAACCCTGAAACCAAAGTAAGGTGTAAGAAGGAAATGAATCTCGGACCTATTACAATGCCACATTACCAATCAACGAAAAAAAGTAAATGATGTTAGGAAAATCATGCCCTACATTCCAGATGACAAAAAACCTTTCTAAGACGTCATGGTAACTTGGCCTACAACTTCTTACCACGATGAAGATCAGTTAGTCGGTGGATGAATGACTGTTTGTTGTTTGACTTGCCTTCAAATTTCCAAATTTTGGGCATTATTTTGTATTATTCATTCCATTGTGCACTTTCGTGTTGTAAACTACACGATAATATAGTTTCGTTTCCATTGTACACTTCACTTCCGTCTTTTCCCCAGCAAAAACTTCATACGTTTTAAGAAGGAAATAGATCCACCACCTTTCTTACATTTTATACAAATTCTGGTTACATGTACATTGTTTCTCACGTACTACTCTATACCTGTACAGGATTCTTACGTTCCAGTACGAATTTTGTTGTTCTTGGGCGCACTTATACAGTTTTTCTTGATTTTACTTTTTGAACTTATTCCCTTCTTAAATTTATGCTTTCGCTATACTTGTCTTATTACTTGTTATTGTAGACATAAATGTTGTGTAGCGAATAAATTACTTTCACAATCCGACAAACATAAAATGAAGCATGTCTTTACACTTTGTAACAATGTAAGCAGATGTCAGTGCACAAAAATGCAGCAAATATTCAACAATAATGATGAACAACAGTAGCCATGACACCACACCAAAATCGAGATTCAACACAACATGTTCACGAAATGGGTCCTATCCTCAAGGCACGATAATAGTAAGTTTCCATCATGGTGAATCTAAGATTAACTCAAATTGCTTATACTCCGATGTCTTGGTTTGAGTTGCTGTTTTAAGTCCACTTTATGCACAGTAAGGCTAATCGGGACTGGACCTACAGTTTAAAGTGGGATCCGAACCACTTGTGCCTCCACCGGGAATCGAACCCGGGACCCTTGGATTACAAGGCAATGACGCTACCATCCAACATATTACAGCAGATGAATAGTATAGCTGTAAGCGTCTGAACTAGATTATAAAACACTTAATATATATGCTTCAATAGGTCAATTATCAACAATTAAGATTATATTGTAACATTGTTGATACATATGAAATAGTTCAGAAAATTCACTAATTACATGTCTCATTTGATATCCAAATATTACCTAATATAAGTTATCTTCCCAACATACAGGGGTGGCACCACACTTCCTGTTGTGGATAGGCCAGTAGATGACTATCGAAAATTTGGATGACACCACCCTGTTTCAAATAAATTCCAAACAAAGTATATTTCCATTCTATTCATGACTTGCACTGTTTTTTTATCACCAAAGTTTTGCCTATGAACATTTTGGCATGGTTGGCCAATTTGCAGTTTGGTGGGCTAAGGCCAAGGTCCACCCCTGGCGCTGCTCCTGCAAGCATGCATTCTGGGGTCCACAAATGTCTACCGTAATTGCTTCTTGATCATTATAGAACAAAGCAACAAACATTTATATTTTGTGTTAATTATAGTGTAGGGGAGGCACAGATTAAGCAACTGATATAATATACCAACGTGTAGGTAAAATTGTCGATAATTATAATGACACGATGTTATTATACGTAACAGTTGCTACGAATGTTTACAATTCTAAAGTGTTTCGATATTTTTATGACATACAAAATTGACATGATAGTGCTTATTAAAGCAAACTTACACATAAAAGTTCAAAAATTATGTATAGCAATTACCCGACTACTAGCTATTTTATTATCTAGTATTTCAAGACAACTAAAAACATTAAAATGTGTAATTTTGTTTTCTATAACACGAAAATGTATTTGGCTATTTTTTAATCACAAGATCACAAGATGATCTTAGTGGGTGGAATATATATATATACAGGGTGATTGGTAATTCGACCTATTCCTGGAAAGGGGTAATACTAGAGCACATTTGCAATAAATTTGACCCTATGCACCGGGGGTCGGAAATCAATGGGTATCGAGTTATTGCAGTTTGTAGATTTTCGTGAAATATTCCGACTTGAGACCAAAAATAATTGTGAAAAAACTACCACACCCTGGACACTTAACCGACACGTTGCTAACAGCTGACGAATGAGTGACTACTGGGGAAAAAAATCATGCCCATAATTCCCATACCCACAGAAAGAAACAGTCATTGGTGCACACGTCATGAAGAAATTTGGAAATTATCGTTTAAATCGAAGATGATTACTCAAAAAATTGGTAACACACTTAGCGTAAAAATTACGGAAAAAACATCCCTGCCAGCTCTCCAAAAAGATACAAATGTTGTCAACTGGCACACGGGTTGGGGGAAAAATCTGAATAAAAAGCGGAGAAGGCCCTTTGTATACCTCTTTGTAAAGTGAAAAGAAGTTGTCGGTTGTGAGAAATAAAGGGACGAAAATGAGTGAAATAATAATGTTATTTACCATTCTCATTATTCCAGGTTGTTAGAATTAACTTTTACAAAAACTACAAATCCTGTTAAAATTGCTTCCTCCGGTTACGTATGCAAGCACGCAGCCTGCGGCGTACTTCAGACACAGTCACTCGCGTTGACACTCTGTCTCTTATGTCTCAATTCTCTCTCTCTCAACTCTTCTTGGGAATCCATACAATCTCGCTGACAGGCTCCTGGCAGAGTGTGGAAAGATTTCAAGGAATGTCGGCAGTTGCAACTATTACATGTGTATCCGGTGCATAGATAAGCACAGTTGTCGGAGAGCTTGTATTACTACTACTTATATCCGTGTATTTTCAAACATTTTTGTCACTTGCCTCATAATGCCCTGAATATACATTATATTGTGTGTTGCTTTTACACACAATACCTTTACAATTACCTTTGGAATTTCTATTTTGTCATCTGTTCAGTGTGTCACAGACATGTAGTATCAGAAGGAAGAAGTGGATAGACTAAATTGTAGATGCCAACTTGGTAACTAGATTTGAAAATATTTGACATGTAAGCTGGAGAAAATTCGATATGACCACTTCGACTTGAATTATATTTTCCTTCTAACATTTTTCGTATCGCTTGTTTACTTCCTGTTAGGTTACAAGAAGTGTTTTCTCTCTTTGTTTTACGGTACATAATATGGCTGATTGTAGCTATGTTATGTTTCACAGAATATGTGTATTCCTGGCAAACCTGGAACGCATCGCATCACGACGGGATATGACGTCACAAATGCAATCGAATGTTGTGTGTTGTTGTGTGTGGTTTCCAGGATTCAGGCGGCAAAACGAGCATTTTTGAACGACTGTAGCGCCGAAACGATGCACCAAAAAGGAAAATGTTACTGAGAAAAGTTGTTTGTTTTGATGTCCTCTATACGTTTCCGTGGTCCGTGGGCGCCATTAAAATGACACCCTGTGTATATATTTATATGGTTATCACATCGCGCTGCGACGCCAAGGATCCCGGGTTCGAATCCCGGTCGGGCTTGGTTGTTTGTGAATGTCCATTCATCAATTTTTCATCATTTCATCACTCATCCCCATCTTCACAAATTAGCCAAGAGGCACAAAACGCGAAGTAAAATAAACTAAATCAATCAATCAATCAATATATATATATATATACACACACACACATACATGTTGTTTGTGTGTGTGTGTGTGTGTGTATGAATGTATGTTAAGTACAGTTGTTAACGGCTCAAACAATTCCAAACAAGGAACAGTAACTATGTCTACAACAATATAAATTAAGCTTCTACTGCGACAATAGTAATGGACAAAATATCTGCGTTCATGAAACTTCGTACACGGAAGGTCATCAATACTTGTGTTTATATGGCCCTAAACGAATGACGCAACCGAACCTCTTACAATTATGTTTTCTAGCAAGGATTCAAAACGATGCGAACGTCCACACTATGCAACTTCCAAGGGCAATGACGTGCCTAAATTCGTGCAAGAAATAACACTCTTGTCGCCAAATAATGACCTGCCATCTCTGCGCCGTAAATGCGAAGAAATTAAAGCAGTTTCGACCGAAACATAAAACAATCAACACTAAAAACCGACAATGAACCCATTTCATGCATCCCACATGGTATAAACTCGCGAACTACCTCAGAAACGATTTCGTTTTTAACAAAGCCAACCAGCATCGCACGCTCAAAAGTACGTTAGTTCTGTCATTGTTTAGTAAAACCTTAGTTAACTACCGGAGACATTAGACGGGCGTCATAAACTCGAAGATGCGGTCTGCGTCCCCCTCCCCCCCTGGACGTCGCTCGGAAACAAGCTTTAGCTTGCAGCAAAGAACTCAGGGTAACGTACAAGTCTGCCTGCTGTCAAAGCGGGCTTCATTTGCTTGTGTGAAAATGTAGAAATGTTGGCGCCAATTTACTTCAACAATGTTTCTCTCCAGCTTCTAATTGTTGACACGATTGTCACCAACAATATAGCCATTGTAAATGAGAAAAACTGCCATAAAATGCAACGCAGTAATGTAAAAGTTCAATATAACTGAAGGATTTGCTTAATTTTGTTCGATCAGTTGTAACTATCTACTTTTTTTGCGAAAACGGAAAAGGATTCATCATTTTTATGGCCGACCTCCACGTTTTTTAAGCCGAAAAAAATATTTAGCTTTGCGTCCGACAGTCAAAGTGGCCACTGAAAGGGTTGGAGTAAAGAAAAAGTTTCCTCGGGAGCTTAGGGGCGGGTGGGGGACGGGGTAGGTGAGCCAGAGAATGGATTTGAGTTGATCGGCGTTTTACGTTCTGCCACATTCCGTTGTGTCGTAAAATGTCCGCCACTGGAGGTAATAAATAGACGCCTGTGTTGGTCATCCAGAAGCAAAATGGACGCTGTCGTATAAAAGCATCGAAGAACGTTGGCTGGGTGGATGGACAGGGTTGGGGGGACCCTACAATAACTCTCCACGGTTGGGATAAAACATTTGACCGCTTCTACTGCATAAGGGGGAGACGGGAGGAAATACAGTAACCCGCAATAATATCGTCATGTATCATTCCTTATATGATTCCACAATAATGGAAAGGACGTTAAATTCGAAGTCGATTGGCCTCGACAAGGGGATTTCCCAGATTTTCTTCCCAAAAAAGGAGAACCAAACAAGGTCTTCTGGCCAAATCCGTGTTCTTATGCCTCAATATTTACAGCCACGAGTCCTCTGCGCTATACCCAACCAGAAAGAAAGAAAGATTAATGACAAAACGGAATTTGATGCACAGGAAAAACACGAGAATGCGAAATAGAGTTACATTTAAGTAAGTCTCGTCTCGAGTTATCTCGTTCTTGGTCACGTATCGATATATAAGCCTCGTTCTCTTCTCGGCCACATCTCGAGTCACGAAACACATGCTATAATTAACATACACACAAAATTTCACGGCACCTAAGCCCCGCGACAGGTTAACTTTGCAGCAGATGTTATGTATTAATCCACGCTAGAACAGCGCTCAGCATCTCCTGCGGCAGTCTTGCCTTAACCGCCAAGCTGTTCGTATCACAGACAGTGAGAAAATCGGCAGTATTGCAGCGGAACTATATTCTGCGCGTACTTTTTGGTCTATATATGTGAAAAGATGCTGCAAACTTAACCTGTCGCGGGGCTTAGATGTCTTAATAACTTTGTTTCTGTTGATATGAGCCATATACATTGATGATGTCATCATTGATCTCAGTATTGTGCATTCTAGTTATGACCTATATTGTTTATTATAAAGGGTTTTCCAATAAGAATGATATGATTTTGAAATGAACTGGCAACTATGCTTCAAATGTTATAACTGTCATTAGTTGTCATTTGTGTTTAGTATACTGTGACAATTCACCATGGCTAAATACACGCTTCAAGAACGTTTGCTTATTATCAAAAAAATATATGAAAATAGATGTTCTTTTGAAACTTGAAACTGGATCATAATTTTGGGCAAAAAAAATTATCTTCTCAAATGAAGCTCATTTCTGGTTAAGTGGATATGTTAACAACCAAAATTGTCGTTTTTGGTGTGAAAACAATTCACAAGACATTCACGAGAAACCCTTGCATCCGCAAAGACTGTGGTGTGGTTTATGCCATGGTGGCATCATCGGACCATTTTTCTTTACAAAACGAGGTAGGAGATGCAGTTACAGTGACTGTTGAGCGGTACCGATTGATGTTAACAGATTTTTTGTGCCCAAATTTAGATTAAATTGATTTGGTGGACATGTGGTTCCAACAAGACGGTGCCTCATGTCACACTGATAATGCCACTATCGACATATTGCAAGAACAGTTTGGTGAAAGGATAATTTCAAGAAATGCAACTGTTAGTTGGCCTCCAAGAAGTTGTGATTTAACTCCTTTAGATTGCTTTTTGTGTGGTTATTTGAAGTCTATGCAAACAGACCACGAACCCTTGATGCATTAAGATTGAACATCGAACGCTGCATTCGTGACATTAGGCCCGAGTTATTGCACAAAGTCATTGAAAATTGGGTTCATCGAATTCACTCGTGTGCACGAAGTCGAGGTGGACACTGAAATGAAGTGTTATTCAAAACATAATGTAATAAACTATGCTTCAAAATAATATAAAAAGTTTCGTTGTATCTGAAATAGTTTTTATTTTATTTCATTGTAAAATCATATCGTTCTTATTGGAAAACCCTATATATTATGAAATCAATTTTTTGTATCTCTCCATGAATATGTTATAGTACCCATTAATGGCTTTTAACTATTTATGTGTCTCTTGGACTGAGACTTATGTAGATGTCTACCTTGTTTTGGTTAAGTTTTACATTCAGAATCAATACATCTATTACTGCAATCTGTGAGAATATATTGATATCCGTAGATCGTGCGGAGCATATCCAGCTGCTAACACTTGGCGAAAATCTGTTCCTCAAATATGCCAATAAACTTAATCCTCCTATCTCTTAAAAGAACTGAATATAATGTACTATAGGTGGCAAGGAAGTAAAATATAGTATGTTGAAATTAAAACCGAGTTATTGAAAGCTAAACATGATAATTTCGTAGTAAATTTTAAATTTAGATTGTATGTAGCTAGATTGATAACTATATCTAAATCTCTATCATGTTAGTGATGGATACAGTGTATGAACCTTTTTCTCCTTCAGTGGATTCCACGTTCGGTTCACCTACGTCAGTAGACGCCAACATGGAAATATTTCATTGGTGTCTTTACTGGAAATAAACTTGCAGATTTCCCAAGGTCAATGCACATAGAATATTTAAGTTGTGAGTCGTTGATGAGAAATTATTTCCATGAATTCTACGACACTTTCTTACATTGATTTGGCTTATTTACTTCGCTTTTCTACAACTTTTGGCTATGTACGAAGATGAGGATAAGTGATGATGATATGCTGAAAAAATGATGAATGGATTGTGACGAGTACATAAGTTACAACGTTGTGTTATATGAGTTATGATGATGAGGACCTCTCTGATAGCGCAGTGTTAGCGTCGTCGCCTTGTAATCGATACCTGGTGAAGGACATAGTGATTCGGATCCCACTTTAATCTGTAGGTCCAGTCCCGATTAGCCTTACTGTGCATAAAGTGGACTTCAAACACCAAATCAATCAACCAATGAGTTATGATGACTTGACCTAGGTATAACATGAATTTATAAACGTATATGTGTAAAAAGAAACAACTGACTATCGAATATAGTAAAGTTTGTAAAATGTTAGGTATAATGTATAAGTGATGAGTACAGAAATAGATTATTATTGGAATCCAGTTTTATGTTGATAAATGTGTAGGTTTCAGAAACTCACAAAAAACACCCAATCTTCTTAGAGCTATATATCATGTGATTTGTTTATGTGAAACTTGGTTAGTAGACTCAATATCTAATAATGTGATTAATTTACCAAATACCATATTAAATGCAATAGATATTTAATGGTATAATGGGAAAACATGGTGGTGGAATAATCGTATATGTTCGTAACGATTTAAAGGTCAAGATGGTATCAATGTCTAGATCATATCAATATAATTTTATATATATATATATATATATATATATATATATATATATATATATATATATATATGAACCGAAAAAAAATATTTTATTATCAACGAGGCTCAGTTGGATTCTTTGAAAAACTCTTTCCAATTTTTTTTCCTAGAAATAAAAGTTTCGGTTAACCTTGTATTTCTACGATTCAATTTTATTTAATATGTTTGATCTGCACGTAAAAAAATCTGGCAACACCCACGATGTTTAGCCACGATCCGTGATTCAAATTCCTGAGGTTCTTTTACATACAGAAGAATGAGAAAAAGAGGAATTAAACTGCCCTCAGGAAGTCCAGGGACCGCAGTTTTGGACTCAGAAACGCATCAACGAAGCGGTCACATCGTGCCGTTGTAATCCAATTAAAAAAGTACCGTATTAATTTTAATTTTCGCTTCCCCTTCCGGGCATGGCATCATAGGAACATAAAGCAAGGAACGTTGATCGAACCTGCCTGTTCCAATCTTGCCGTTCGAATATTGTGGTCGGTGTGCTTCGACGCACATATCACGAGTGGGTCGACGGTCAATGGGTTGTCGTCAGTCATTACATTCCGTGGTCACCCACCGCGTTTCTGATCCCTTCAAATGCGAACCGTTATGTAACACACTGCCTGCTCCACGCTGCAAGTGATATGTGAGCCGTGCACCATAACTGTGAGCCTAAATTGCTGTTTCGATCGCAAGGTTCGATTTCGACTATATTGTGGTATGGTGGGCCAGGAAATGCAATTTTTGTTGGACCCCTGAATATACATATATTACCTGCATATAGCAAGAAAGCATGTGGGAGGATGTGGAGGAAGGGCCCCCACACACATTCACAATCCAGTATTTGTTTTTTGTTTCTTTTTTGTGTTTGTGTATGATTCTGTATGCTTGGGTTTCTTCCATGGTTCTGTGTAGTTTAAAAGAGCCAATAAGGTTTGAACTTTCAGCCCTCCCCCATGCGACGCGGGAGGAAGTATAAATATGGCCTCTGACAGAGGACAGGACAGAGAGTGTTTATGAACCGGATAGCAGAAGGGAGAGTGATCTTCGGTCTCCAGTGGCCTCCCATGAGAAAGAGCATCCCAAGGCATTTCTATCGATCTTGGCAGTTCTGCCGTGGGGCTCACGTTAGAGGAATGTACATAATGTAAATTAGAGAATTATTGGAAGAATCCGAGACTTGTTTTGTTGAATTGTAAATAAATGTATAAAGCCCATTTCTGCGAGTTTTCAGCAATCACCCTGAAACATGAATTCAGTAAGTTCTTGCCTGTGATTGATTCTTTGGTTCCGAGCGCTCTGGTGAGGAACGGGATGGGAACCCAGGACTAACGAGCCTAATTAGTTGTTTATGTGGGTTTTTCCTGCCAGAAGCGGCCCGGTAAGGGTGGAGTGTTGCGGAACAGCCCCCACACACATTCATAATCCCTGCCTATCTTAAAGGTGATGTGGTGAGCGCAATCCTCACAGGATGCCCCCAGATGCTCATTTGTTAGACCCCAGTGCAAACCTACAACGGACATTGCTCCAAGAAATACAACGTGAAATCACGCAATCCAGGATTCGAACCCGGGTGGCCAGCTTCCGTGGCGGAGTTGTTAGCACTCTGTGCGACGACGCAAGAGGTAATCTGTGATCCGATTCAGTGATTATCACACACACCATACACACACAGAGTGCCGGATCTACAAGCCGACAAACCCCGCAATGCGGGGAGGGGGGGGGGGTGATGGATACAATTAAGCCTTTCGGAGACTTCAGCCATTGACATAGTAATGTGTTCGCATATGCGTATGTAAAAAATAGTTGCTCAGGGGTACAGAAACGAATACAATATATACAGTTAAAGGTAAAGTTTCCTGTGCACATAGCGCCGTACCATGGAGGCACATTCAGGGTGCTGGAGGTAGTGCCCCACATATTTTCGATGACGGCCATCTTGGAGGTAATGTGATCAGCATCACACTGCGGCCGCCTTTACCGCCCCCCGCCGGGTAGTATTTGATTTGAGGCTGACCGGGCCATAGAGAAGCATTATGCTGGGTCAAAGCCGGAAAAAGTCCGATCTTAGATAACTCACTCCGGGTTTCCCGCGTGGCAGTCAGACTAGAATTTCAAGAAAAATGTAGAGGTGTAGGTTTCTTCAACCTATCTTTAATCAGGAAAAAGCTATGATAGCATGATTGTAACAAATGTATCATTTTCTTTTGTGAAGAAACAGTGTCATACATATAGGGTGTTTTTTTTAGAGTGATAGAACTTTGAATTGAAATAAAACACATAAAAAATTAAGTTTAAAGCCAATTGGGTTTCTATTTGAAAGATAAATTTCTGACATTTACTTTTTGAAAATAATTTCCGGCATATGTCCACCGCGACTAGCTGTGATGAACCGAATTCGATCAGTCCAATTTTGAACCACTTTTTCAAGTAATTGGGGACGTATGTCGTTAATAACACGAGTTATGTTGGCTTCCATAGCGTCAACTGTTGCTTGTTTATCAGCATAAACCAGAGACTTTACATATCCTCAAAGAAAATAATCCAGTGGCGTTAGGTCACATGATCTTGGAGGCCAATTCACTGACAGCACCGATATTTCCGAAGTGCTCTATACGTTTGGCGAACAGAACATTGATTTTGGAAATATATTTCCACAATTTGTAAACGTTGTTGCGGCGACAGGCTTTCCATGATCATTTGCCAATGCTCACTGATCTGAAATGACAAAACAACAAGTCATCAAAACAAAAGAAATGACAGCTATCCCTATCGAAAGTTCTATCACTCCTAAAAAAATACCCTTTTTATATATATATATATATATATATATATCACATCACCCCCTTCCCATTAAAAATTTTTGAGTTGAATTCAATATGCCGGATGTCCGCTTCGAACACATCAATTTGGTTTCCCCTATACCTAACCTCCTTCTATCATGACAAATTGTACCCAGCCCAACTCCTTTGCTTTTTACAGGAAGCGTTGAGGAACTTTTGAATCATCCTCTAGGCCCTTATATGTGACTTTGTCAAAATGAGATCAAGAATTACACACACACACACACACACACACACACACATACATTATATATGTTTTACGTATATAATATATATATATACATGTGCACGTGTGTGTGTGTAAAAGGTTAGAAGGGGCCTTTGATAATATTTTGCGGGCGGGCCCAAGATTTGTAGATCCGGCACTGCACACACACACACACAGAGGCACATGTATATTTAGGGATGGTACAGAATGAAGACAATGCCATTCAGTGGCCCTCTCGGCTTTCGATCTCGTCAACAAAATTACAGGGCTCGAGTTCTTGCGTGGACATAATTGTTATTTGTGAGTGTTTATTCGTTAATTTCATCTCACCTTCACTCATCTTCATCGTCGCGATTAGTCAGAAGTGGAAGAGAAGCGAGCTAAAACAAACAAAAAAAAAAAAACGGAAGCGAAACGCGACTAGTCTTGGTCTCCTCTCGAATAGGGACGAGTATCAGGCCGAAACGGCCTTGTACAGTCACGGACACTTCTGGGTTGTAACATTATATTTAGCTTTCAATGGGATTGTAACAACCCAAAAGTTTCCGTGACTGTACGTACAAATCGAGACGAAAACTTGCTTTACCATGATATTTGAAATTTTACCTAACCAAATTTACATTACAATCCGACTTCTTTCATACCTAACAGTCACCTCTGTGATTATTTAAAGATAAATGATGTAATTTGTTTAAAGTAGCGAGTTTGTGCTCCGTGGTTGCTTATATACAGGATAAAATTAAATTTTGTAGAGGATTCGTAGAGTTGAAACGAGGTGTCAATGAGAAAAATGTAATTATGGAAAGATGCTTGCGATCATTACCTCCATATAGTGTGAATGTTTGTGCAGCGAAACGCTCTTAATGTGGTATGTACTACATATTCCGAGGCTTTTTTTTCTAGAGCGAGACTTTGAGGAGACAGATATTTATAAATCGAAACTAGGCCGATAGCGAGACAGGCATTAACAACTGGAGCAACTCTTATCACGATAAACTGGAGGAATCTTAATGTTTCACACATGAAAACATCTCATTAACTACAAATTCTACATTGTGTTCTCATGGTTTTATTAACTATTGTTGTTGTAAATGCATTTCTCGCTACTGCTCTGATTTCTAACTAATGTTGCTGTGAAATTAACATTCTGTAGCTCTTTCAGAATACATACTGTTTCACGAAAATTAAATTAAATGTTTAAATTACTTTTACAAACAGTTTGTGCTCTGTAAAATTTGCCATTGTTTTACCAGTAGGAAAAAAAGAGAACACTGGTTACATTTGGAGGTTGAAAATGCTGCATTCTCCAATTAGTATGCGTTATTACCAGGGCTAGGATATTTATGACTTCAAATACACCAAAATATGCAAAATAAAATATGCTCTTATGACCTAAAATCTTACAAAATATGCACTATAATTTGGAAAATATGCCTTTATAACTGAACTGTTTCAAACATCAATATCTAAATGCTGAGATATTTTCACATACGTACTAGTTTTAGTTCACTTTATGAACCCTGAGTTGCAATGCGCAATGAATACTTTCTGTAAATTTTCAAATAAAAATGAAAAAGATTTTTCTGCAGTTCCAAAATACAAAAAAAAACTCTCGAGTAAACACGGGATTAAGAACGCATCCACTTCGAAAATGACTGTATATTTCTTGCAAAGATATGCTGAATATGACCGAAAATCCAACAAAATATGCTATATCACGCAAAAAGGGCCAAATATACCAAAATATGCCCTTAAAAAGCACCTTAACTTAATTGGTTTATTCATAACATGAATTTCTATATCTTTGGGGAACACATCACCCTTATAAAAAAAAATACTGTCATGGAAATCCTAGCACTAGTTATTACCATACACATTAGATTTGTTTTGATTTTTGTTAATTAGTGTAGCATTTCTGCCACTTTTGGCAGGATGAATGATGATATGATGCACTCGAAGGGGAGACACTCACAAAGAACAACCGTGCCCAGGCCGGGAATCGAACAGAAATCCCTGGCGTCGAAACACAGTGCGCTAACCACTCCGTTATGGAGGTCGGCCGTACCCATTCTACAGATTCGGTTTATTAGAATATCATCAAAATAAATGGTAGTTCTCTTGGTGTAATGCGTGTATGTGTGGTCGAGTCGAGTCGAAACTGCAGGATCTCGTGGTATGCGCGTATATTGAAGTCTCATGAGTAGGCAGCAGAAGTTGACCTAAAAAACTGTCATGACCTATAGAATGTCCTAAAAAATTGGAAAAATGACGTAAAAATTTCAAAAAATGACCATTAAATTTGTTAGTTTCAGGTTAGAAATTGAAATGAAAAAGAAATTAAACAAAATGCAATCTTGCTTTCAAGATAAAAAGGAACCAAATGTAAATTGCAATCCTGCGAGATATATATAGGCCTATGTTCACCTTGGTGAAAAGACTCAAGTATATTACCAAAGCGAAAGAAGTGACAAAACACAAAACACTACACCTAATATTGCGAAAAATGCCGGAAAAATGCCGAAAATCTGGGAAAATGACCTAAAACCTGACAATTTGCAAAAAATTTTAAAAAAATGCACTTTAAAATTACCTTTTTTGGGTTCTAGACGAAGTGTAATATTGTGTAGGCCTATATTCAATGGGCATCGTGTCAGAGATGTCAGAAAAAATATGACATTTCATCAACTTGCGCTCCCTACTCATGAGAGACTTCTATGTATCATATAGCACACACACATGAGACTGAGAGTCTCGTTCTTGTCTTCATTTTTCACAGGTGTGTCTCGTCTGTACAAATTTTTGCAGCACAATCCATAGAATTTTTCAAAATGCATAGGTAATAGGGGTTATATGCTGTGTGTATTTCAAAGTCGTTGATTTCTCAGAGGTTTTCGATCAGGTTAGGGACGGTAAGGTTTACGCTCTTGGCTAATTGGAACTGGACCTACAGTTTAAATGGGATCCGAACCACTATGTGCCTCCACCGGGTATTGAACCCGGAATCCCTTGATTACAAGGCGACGACGCTACCAGTGCGCCACATTGATTAAAATAGATTAATAGGTGTATAAGTTTAATTCAAATGTCTCGCAGAACAGAAAAACCATTGTAAAGTTTCTTGTTTGGTCATTCTCTCAACAGTCATAAATAAAGATATAATAAATATAAATTTATTTTAAATATTGGCTTTGTCCAAACAGTTGTGCATGATGCAGAACAAGAAAACACCTCAAGTACATTTTGCAACAATGCGACTAAGAAATGAAAATTAAATCCTCTGAATAGTGTGAGGAATGAATAATTCCCATGTTGTTTTATATCTTAACATATTCATCTAATTATCGTTAATGTTAATGATGTACATTTAGTTTCCCATTTAGGTGAGGGAAATATCCTTCCAGATCTTGTTTATAGTTGAATCCCGAAGAGAATCGAACCCTCGAATCCATTTTCTGCGTAAACACTCTCTAACGAATGTTGTTATATAATAAATGCAAATGTTTAATTAATTTATGGAAGGAGTTTGAACCCACTAAACCCTATACTTCAAAACGGTCATGATTCAGGAGAGTAGGATATATAAAGGGAAATAAAGAAGGGAGAGAGAAGGAAGGAGAAACAAAATGTAATAAACAGGGAACGGATTATATGTAGTTAAAAATGTGCTAAAATATGTAAATACACATTTAGTTTTTTCACCAAAATATGGAGTAAAATATGGACTTAATATTATATAAAAAATACTTATTTAATAATATAAGACACTACACGAGCTACATAAAATACATTAATTGTAAAACAACACAAAATATATTTTCATTTTCTGTTTCCAAAACAATGAATAACAAAATTTTCTTGTAAGCGTTCGAACGTGAATTTCCTTTTGTCTCCTAAGATGAATTTATATTGACTAAAACTGTCTTCAATATCACAAGAAGTAATGGGAGTGTATTTCAAATTTGTCAGTTGTTCCGAAGTAATTCACTCAACTCTTTGTCACACGGGGACATGTAGTTATTGCAGGAATGTGGAGTATATGTTGAGGAATGTTCTGAAATATGGAAATAATATGTAAAAATAACTGAAATATGTCAAATATGAGCCAAAACCTAATATATGTACAAATATGGAAAATGAAGACTGGATGTTTCGAATCTACATGCCATGATGCGCTACGATAATACATAATATAACATATTTCAACTTCATAAATTTGTATTTACATATAAATACATTCGCTGGTAATAAAGATGAGAGAGGGAGAGTAGTAGATACAAGAGAAACAAAGAAGTAAGAGAGGGGAAGAGAAAGAAAAGGCAATGGCAATAAAGTTCAGAGAGAGAGAGAGAGAGAGAGAGAGAGCGAGAGAGAGGCAGGGGTACAGAGTAAATATGTAAAGGTGTGTGAAAGAGTGAGAAAAAATATAGAAGCGAGAGAAAGAGACAGATTAGAAAAATGGGGAAATAAGAAAGCAAGAAAGAGTAGATAGAGAGAGAGGAAAATAAAAAAGCGAAAATAAAGACACGAAGAGAGAGAGAGAGAGAGAGAGAGAGAGAGGAAAAGAAGCAAGAGGGAAAGAAAACAGAGAAGATGAAAGAATGAAAGAGAGAATTGAATGAAAGAATACTTTCCAATGCTGCTGGAACACTGCGATTAAGATATAAATAACTGATAATGACATGGAAGCAAAATCGTTCGACCAGTCGCAGAATGTATGAGTGTTTTTGTTTGAAACAGAGCGCCACTAGTATCGCAATCTGAAAATTACTCTTGCAGTCTGCTGTTGCAGTCAGATAGCATGTCGTTACGATGGTGCAGTCCTGGCTTTGGGAGGATCATAAAAAGACGAACGTAACCTTTCCTGTCACTTCTGTTCATTTTATCAACTCTTCTTTCCCTCCACTCTCATCGCCAATCTTACCCCCTCCCTCCCCCAACCCACCATTCGACCCTCACCAATGCAGCCAAAGCTCAGCAGAACCCATCGACTTCGTTTTACGATCTCACGAATATGAGCGAAGGATCCTAACTTTTGGTGCGGAGATTAAAACGACTGGAGGTCGTAAAGTAGAGTTCGATCAGAGAATAGCTCGCTGGGAAGGGGGAGGGGGGATGACAAGTCCCATTTCTTTACTCTCGCCCCCCCCCCTTTCACAGAGAAGTCCGAATCTACCTCCGACCTTACTATCCCACCCCCCTCTCTCTCTTTTTTTTGTACGTGGAGCCGATTGAACGGGATTTTCCAACAAATGGGGAAGGAGTAGGACCTGGCAATTGTGTTTTCCTCGACAGATCGGTCATGTTGTGCGCCGATCCTGCCCTCTTGCGGAATGTAAATTAAATCACCACTCCATTGGCGTTCGGATAAAGTATTTTACTCCAGAGGTTGTTTGAAGTGTGTGCTCCCTCATTGGGTGTTGGCACGTTAACACAGGGTGTTCCACAAGTAACGAAAAACCTTTGAGGGAAAGCTTAGTAATGCCATAGCAGAATTCATCATCGACAATTTCATTCTAGATAAATGGAAAAATATATAGTATTCTGTTTACTTGCACTCAAACATTACATGATCTCTATTTTACCACTTTCATCGACATTATTTCCTTTCCCTTTCTGTTATTCGTGTTCCATATACTGTATATTTATAAGCATGTGCTACCATGTGGTGTTTAGCAGTATATCCGACAGATGGCACAAATGTAGTAGTCATGTGACTTACGTGAGCAGGAAGGAGAGTGTGGTGGCTTCGGAGCGTCACTTTACTGTTGGAGCCTGAGCAGGGAAGTTTAATGGGTAGCACTGGGTTTAAGTGTTTGTTAAAATAATATTATTGGTGTTTTGGGGGTTCGGAACACGGAGCCGGTATTTCTTGCTTATTTCCGGAGTTCATGGAGTTTATTGATATTTTGTTTGAAATATTTGTGTAGCCTAAAGCCCTTATGGCTGCTTGTTACGTTTGAAAATTTTGCTTAAATTATTTTCCTGAGACCTGTACAGTAACCATAAGATTACCATAAGATTACTTCCACTGTCGAGCTAAATCTGTTATGGTTAAGGACGTCTGCTCTTAATAGCAAATGGTCATAATATTCTTTCTCCATTTTCGCTTTTTTTTTCACTTCTGAGCGGTTTTCTTTTCGTCAAAGCCAGAATATCTCTTGAGTCCACTTTCTACTTATATAGGCTAAACCAGACTGAGACTACAGTTTAAAAATAGAAACACTCTCCAATGTGATGTATTTACTAGGTTTGGTGGTGAAATAATTCAAAGACTGGCGTGTTTGATGTTTTCTGTCGATTTCCCTCCCTCCCAAGTATATGATGTTTATCAAAACTCTGAATGAAACAAAATGTCTAACGCCACTGTTACCTGCACACAGTGGCGTGGATTAAAGGGATCAGTTCCCCCTACTTTTACCCATGAACTATAGGCTCTTAATGTTAAGCCTTGCCTACTAAGATAAAGTAAAGTGTCATTATTAGGGCTTGGAAGTTGAAGACCTTAAAATAGCCAAAAAAACTATAAAAAGACCTAAAAATATAAAAACAAGGACCTAAAAAATAAAAAAAGTACGTGTAAATGTGATCCAAATTAATTAATAACTTCTGTTTTAATTAAATATTGAATGAATAAAAAAATACAAACTTCTGGTGGTATGAAACACACAGTGCGAAAAAACTGAAAGCTTCAAAACAAGAGAAAGTTGCCACTTACAGCGCGACCTTCCAAACAAGTTACGGTTAAAGGACCTACCTACTTCAGTCGTCCAAAAATATATTTATTTATTTCTTTTTTTTATTTCTTTACTACAGAGAGGATGTTTAAAAGGTGATGAAATGATGATGATTCGAATTGAGAATGGGCAGTAAAAAACGTAGTCGAAAGAAGGTGAAGTTGCAAAAAAAGCCGTTAAGACCTAAAAAAGGCTAAAAAAGGACCAATAAGCCAAAAGGCGCCGAAAAAGGCAAAAAAGGACAAATAAAACCCACCTTTTTCTGGCCTACAATGACCCAAAATGAACATATATTATGTTGGGCCTCGTCTTCGGACACTAGGAAAAAAAAGGATTTTTCCTCATCTTCAGAGCCCTACCTCCTCCCCCCTTATCTTTTTGTCTCTACTGCTTGCACAGTCCAAATTGTAAACTTCTCATGTGTGCGGCTTTGCTCTCTTTCGAGTCAGTTTCGTCCTTCTTGACGTTCACGCCTTGCGAAGTAACGTTTCAGCATTCACATTTGCACTACTGACTATGTTTTTGTTGAAAGATAATTTCCAGCACATGAAATGATCCTCACAGACAAGGGGTGAAGTCTGAGAACCATGATAAAATTCTATAATTCCTGGTTTTCAAGGCGAACTTTCCAAAAATTCAAGAATACAACCAGATGTTTTCTCTATTCCAACCTTACGTATTACCAACTCTCACCTTCACTCCCACACACAAAACTATTAACAATATAAACGGTTTGTGTGATTCCAATGTACCCAAAAATTTACCCAATCAACTTCAAGATATATTATTTTCTTCTGCAAGAGACATTAACTAAACGGATTTAGAAAAAAATGTTTTATTTTCCTGTAGCTTTCCTCAATAAAATAAAAATAAAAGCTAAACTGAGAGGAACTTGCCTCAGGGCATTTATAAACACGTATATATTCAATGGGATTTTGATTAATAATAGTTGTAATTTTTCACGTCAACGTAGAAAAAATGGGAATAGAGGAAACATCCGCTTGTGCCTCTTTTCACGTTTTACCAAAATTCATAACAAATTTCCAGAGCCAATAATTCACGCATAATTCCTGGAGCCAATAATAATTCACGTGTGATTCCCGGAATTCAAGGAATTGCAACTGAGTAGCCACCCTGATATTGTGCAGCAAATTATACATACGGAATTCATTTTTCATATCAACAAGTGTAGTATTATAATAATTTGTAGATAATTTTGAAAATGATATAAGGAAATGAAAATTTGTTTAGAAAGTTAACGATTCCTTTTATTATTTATGTTTCATGAATTTTGTACCAGTTTGTTTTGCAACCTATTTCAGGATTTTTCGAGCCTAATTTAAGGTTTTTGGAACCTATTTTAGGGTTTCTAGATCCTATTTTAGGATCCTAAAAGTACACTTTATAGAACCTAAAAATCCGAGGTCTAGTGATTACACCGGGTATCGAACCAGGGACGCCTTGATTATAAGGCGACAGCGTAAATATTACACCTTCGTGGTGGCCCACTGTCTATTTCTACTTCTATCTTGTTTTCATGCCATTTTCCCCTTCTCTATCTTATTTTCCCGTCCTGATACTTTTCATCTTTTTCTCATCTCTTTCCGTTATCTCCACTTTTTTTTGTTCGTATAATACGTTATTTACACGAACTAGACGCGTACTTGTATTTATATTTTAATTATTTTCAATGGCGTGCGGTGACCATTTAGAAACCCGAATCACTGTAATTTTTAAGTAAACATTAGTAAATAGTACACATTGTTCTATATTACTAGATACTACCTTGTACTTTCACACACTTCCATATACATTCGGCAAACCAAACCCGTAAACTGAGCAAAACCGAAAACAATACGAGTTGAAACACTCCGATACACTCTCTGGCTCTGTATAGAATAAACTAACTCCCTGTCCGATGCTAGCTTCGGTTGCAGAAGAAATACACGTACACGGTCCGTGACCTTGAGGTGCGCGCGCAACTGTCTGCCACTGCTGAACTGATGCGAGCGCCGCAACCGAATTGCCCACACTTTAGATCCAGAATTGCGCACAAATCTCACTGACCTGTTTTGCGCACAGATTTTGATCGAACGTTGCCACTTTGATAGCTTTAAAGTCTGTGCGCAAAACTGTTTTTTTTCTTTAGACAAGAAGAAAGAGAGAAATTAGAAATAAAATAGTAAATCTCTTAAGGATTAAATAAGAAATATGATTTGACCAGTACATGTAGCAAGTCAAGATACAATTTTCATATCAATTTATGTAATACAGTAAGTCACTATTGATGTTTTCAAGATACAATTTTCATACCAATTTACTCAAACTCAAAAGTTAGGTTAGGTTAGGTTAGGTTTGGTTAGGTTAACGACTGCACAACAAACACTTCTGTCAATCGAAGCTCGTGACCTTCGGTATAAATACGAAGATACACCGACCATTACATTCTAGTCCACCAATCAGGTTCATACTCTATGCCTATCTAATGTGTAAGTCCACACACACACAAACAAACTCAATAGAAGTGAGAACGGCTTGAGAACATTTTATATCTGACAACATCGCCTCATTTTTTTGTGCGCAATCCTGTAAATTGTGACAGCATGTCAGATACCACTGATAAAACCGAAAAAGTGTGCGCAATCCGGCTGTAGCCCATTTAGATAACCGAAGCACTGAATATATGATTTTTAAGTAAACAATAGTAAATAGTACACATTGCTTTATGTTACTAGATACTACCTGGTATCTTCACACACCTTCATACACATTCGGCAAACCAAACCCGTAAACTGAGGAAAACCGAAAACAATACGAATTTAAACACTCCGATAAATTCTCTGTCTGAGTAAACTAACTCCCTGCCCGATGCTAGCTTCGTTTGCAGCAGAAATACACGCACACGGCCCGTGACCTTGAGGTGCGCGCGCAACTGTCTGCCACTGCTGAACTGATGCGAGAGGGAGATCGCTTCTGCTCGACCTCAGTGCAGGCCTGCAGGGGCTGGTATTTGCCTATGTGTATGGAACGGTTTTATCTAGATATTATTGAATAATTGTGTGATAATAATAACATAATATACTATTACGTTATTGCATATTGCATTCCGAAGCAATGCTTCGGTAGCTTACATTATATGCACGCCATTCATTATTTTGAAATTCATAAAGGAATCGTCACAGATGAATGCTCAAGTGAAGATGAATGTTGATCAGATGAAGTGGATGAACTTACTCAGACAAGTTACCTAAGATAGAACTTGCAACTGTCCCCAGTGTGGAGCAGTTTGTTGCAATATTTTAAATAAAAATAACTTTTCAAATGTTACTTAACAAAATTAGTATATTAACCAATTTCTACAATTACTATAGTTACGAATAACAAACAAAATAACATCAACATTGAATAGAGTAGCACAACAGAATTTTCTTCATTCTTTTCAGATTATGCTCAAAACGAAATAACAAAATATAATTGCAATAAATGTCTTTGAATTAAAGAACTGTTGCAATAGCCTCCTCCTCCGGTTGAAAACCTTGACATCATACTTTGATGTAGAAATAAGTATATTTTTCAAAGGTAACATCTTCAATGTATCATCTTCACTTCTTCTTCTACTACTTCTTTGGCAGCAATCTCATTCTTTTCACATCTTCTTTACAGCCATCTTCAGTAGATTTCATCTTTACTGCAATCTCATTACCATTACTATTTCATAACCATCTTATATCCATTTAAAGGTTTATATTCTTCACTAGTGCACTTCTTCCCTTTGAAGCTATATGAGCAAATGAAGTCCTTCATTATAATGGTATACCATATTACATTCATTTTATCCTACATTACATATATTCCTTCTTATAGTTCTTCCAGCGAGACACTTTGTATATTTTCTTCTTGGCGTTTTCCGCTTTTATTCGTGTTAGATACTTGTCTTTGATACATTGAAATGTCAGACAAGTAAAATACATGGCTTGTGAGAGGAGAAGCCAAACATAAGTTCTTCCATAAAATACAATATGATGATCAAAAGAACATAAATAAACAGATCAAATACAATAAATTCATGCTGTTTTACACACGATAATAAGAAACAATGAACTTTCTTGTAACAGCGATGAACAACTCACTGTTCAAATAAACTCACGTAACCTTTCAGATGAAACAGGATTATCCGTTCTAGCATCCGGGTAATTTATCGAATTACGAGAATTATTACAAATACTGTCACTATTCAGATTAGTATTACAATTAAGTGAATACTGACCACTAATATAAGATGATTGTTCATCAACATTTGCATTTCTTCTAACACCACCTTGTTACGACCTTGCTTATTTTGTAACTTTGCAATTCCGTGTTAAAAGAAAAATTGATATAGTGTTACCTCAAGTCCTTGTTAATGTCCGTGATACTACATGTTGTGACGCAAATATGAACGCGCCAATCAAGGCGTTGTTGAACTAATGTATTCACCTTTCTGTAACTATCTAATGAAGTCAGCTCGCTTAAGACAACGGGCATTTATTATGATGTAAATATAGATTTGCCAATCAAAGATTATCCATGTTTGATGAACTAACCTAATTGTAATTAAATAATGGCGGAACATTTAAACTTGTATATTTCCAAAATGTAAGTTTTTATCAACGTTAAGGAAATAATTGTTAACTCAAATGAATATGTAAACTTTCTTTGTAAATTATTAATTGCCAAACTATGTATTTTTCAAATATCTTTCTGTTGTAATTTGGAATATTGTAATAAGAAATTACCTAAAGACAGGTGTTCGAGGCTGGAACTTTGGGTATAAATACGAAGCAGTTTGGCAGGCCTCCCGCACTGGTGCAAAAATCCGAATAAGGTTAATTTCGGAATTCATTTGTTCGTGCATGAATTAAGCAGCTACCAGTCGGCACCACCATCGATGCTAAATCCTAATTTTCTCATTAAAAATTTAGTTTATGTATCTATTAATCAATGATGATCACTTGTACGTGATTTTGTATTTTATTAAATGCCTTTCCCTTCTTAAACATGTATAAGAAAAATCGTATTTTTAAAGTCACTAGTTCTACATGACGTAACATCGTTCCATATGATCTCTCATGGACGTACACTAACTATTTTAATAAGGATGTAGAAGAACAAAAAATAAAAACAATGGCTTATTGTGCAGGTTTTTATTGTAAAAACTGTCAGAAGAGGAATCCAGAGCTGTGTTCGTGTTCTGTCATATCCTGAAAGGTTAGTTATTTATGAATTCTGTTCGCTCTTTATGTAAAAATAATTTCCATAAAGTTAGTTTGCACGGAGAATAATTCCTAGCATGTCTTCGTATTCTGTATTTTGCTTCATTTAAGTAAAAGGACATGTGTTAAAAAAATCGTCTGAAAGATTAAAGGTTCGATTTTGTAACTTAATGTTATTTATAAGTTACACAGGAGGATAGGAAGCCAACGAGAATAGTAGGAATGACTTGAAGTTTGTTTGAAGTTCGGAAAAGCTCATTTATGCATGTTATAATGCAGAAAGTTGCAAGGTATCGCGCTCCTATTCGCTTCTGCATGAAGTTTATTTCTTCTAGCATTTAAAACTTTGTCAACATGTACAGGAGATGAAAAAAAGCGTGTAAATATTAAAGCAATGAAACCTAAGGTAACGGTTCCTATCGTTCTATGATTTTTTTAAAAATTCTCTTAGCAGGAAGACTAATTATCGTAGAATTTTAGCAATCATTGTCACACGAAATTTGAACCTTTCTTAAAGTAATTAGCACTCTTTGGATTTTTTTTAAAAAAATATTTATGTTGAAAAAACAACTTAAAAATTACCTTACGCAAGCTTGCACGCTTCCCAAGGACAATGTATTTTCCATTGACAAGGGACTGTAAGTATCGTAGACTAGTGGGAATTAATGTAGAAGTAAATCGGAACCTTAGTAAAATGAATTTAGGTAATTTATTTATAATGCTAAGAGAACCAAACCTGGCCTGCCTAACCTAACTACGAAAGCATACATTGAACCAAATCATAAGTAATCACTAGTTTTGGAAACGAAATGGGTGTAACTAACCTACATGTGCAATATATGCAAAATATTTTACGAACATTTACACATGTGTTACTGTAAAGAAAAATCCTTTATCACTGGTGCCACGGGAGGAAGATTTTGCGTTTCAAATCGCATTTTAATCTATGTGCTTTAATCCAACCCTACAGAATTATGGATGTTACTCCTATTATTAATAATAATATATTTTGTTGATGGAATCATCTAATTATACCTGTAGTTAATATTATTGCTGTAATAGCTCTTGTTGCTGGTCATGGGCTTTGATCTACTAGATGGTATGGGTGATTTTGATTTGTTGACATATTTCCTGTCCTGGTATCTTCTTCAGAAATATGTTGTGTCATAACATGTTTCTTGAAAGCACTCCCGGGAGTAGATTCCATGATCCATTCAATGAGAAAAATTGCGTTGTTAGCCAGTTGTAGGTTAGGCAGTAAGCTTCAGGGACTCTTTCTAAAAGATAATGTGGTAAAACTTTGCTTCATATGTTAGAAAGTTTAGTGAAATATCTATAATATTTTTTTATTTGCATTGCCACACACTGTATGGTGCCATAAGAAGTAGTTACGATGAGAAATAATGTGAAAATTGAGTAAAAATAAATCAATTGAATGGTGACAAGCTCATAAGATTTTGCGCAATTGTTGAAGGAGCTATCATAGGACCCTTATACATTTGACACTACTTTATTCAACAGATACAGATAGTGATCTAATGCATATTCATTTTCAGTAACTTTTCTTTGTGTTGACACGCTTTGACCTTAGCTCACTAACAACTCTTGCATCTTGGAATTTATCTTTTTTGAGTGACATAAAATGCAGAATGCTTTGTCTTGTATAGTTATATGTTTCTAAAATAATTTTTCGTCTTTTATTTTTATCGTAGAGCTGAGATATAGTTGGAGAAAATATGGCGAAAGGACTTGAGGCACAAAGTAAACAAAAAGTTACAGAGTTTTTGGAGACAATTTTTCAGAGAAAATGTTTATGAATTCTAATAGAAATAAGTTAGTGCATAATGCATACCCAGATGTAGAACCAAGTAAGTATATTGCATTTCTTATGGAATAACATTGTCATCAGTTATGTGGTTCATGCATAAGAAAGTGTATTTTCCCTTTTCTGCATTAAAAAAATATATGCTTTAGAGATAAATTTTGCTTAAAGTACATAACACCTAACAACACGATACATTGCTTGAGGATGTTAGAAACAAATGTATTTAATGTTTCACTAAATATTCCAAGCAGGATAGATGAAAAAGATATGATTTTCAGCTAAACAGTCCTGTAAAATATTTGAAAAGTTTGATTAAAGGAAATAAAATGCACATATTTTTCTGTTTGAGACTGTACATATGTGAACCTACTATGGAAATGTTTGTTGAGTGTGTTAATGATGCTTTAATAATTTCAGTAACTTTTATTCCAGTGAAAGTCTGTAGGACCTCAAAGAGATTATCATACCTTATGCAAAATATATTAATTACTAGTGATTCAATAAATATATATATATACCTGAATAACAACGTGTTTGTTTATTTTCCCTTACATTTGTTATTAGCAATAGAATATAATGTTTTACATTTCCACAGTATGAGTATTAAATCATTAAGAGTAATGTACTTACTCTGAAACTGTTCTCTTCTTCTGGAGTATTTCAACATGTAAATTCATTCTTGGTGAAGTATAACATGTCACCATAGTGAGTGTCCGAACAAGAAACCTATCAGTATGACACAATGGGTTGTCTAATGGAATTTCATTAACAATATTATGATAATATTCAATACAGTGGAAATTATTTGATGTAGGATTTTAAGGATTTCTTATAGTATTTTACTTTATATTCCATATGTTTAATGCTAACAATATAATGTATATGTGTAATTGGAAGTAAGATGCTTGAAATAAATTTTGGGACTTGTAGGCATAATGAGCATATTGGGCCATTCAATGTATGTGAGGAAGAATCATCTTGAGTTTGAACTGTTCTTTTAGGTCTACTTTATGCACAGAAAGGCTAATTGGGTTGAACCTACCGTTTAAAGTGGGATCCGAAACACTATGGGTCTCCACCGGGTATCGAACCCATACCTGAGTTAAAGAATGGGTGTGAAGAGCCCCTTGAGAAAGGTTGAAAGTGAAATGTTATAAAGACTTGCAAAGGATATACACAAAACTACGAACTTCCTCAGAGACAGTATAAGAGACCAGCTCTTCTCAAAAAGGTAATGACATTTCTTAAAGTGCTTTCATTATCTCCCAACCTGGTCAATAATTGGTAAGATCAAAAGTTTGAGGAAAGTATGATCTACACATTAGGTAGGAATAAGCCAATCACTTAACATTTAGACATGACACATTGGATGGTCTAGCCCTTGCAGCAAATCATCATGAGTGAGACACCTATGTTCAATACGAGGCCAAGTTAAATTTACTTCTTGATGGAAGGGATGATATGAGAAACATGCACCAATGATCGACCTGATAGTGTGAAGCTTGAAAGAATGATTATTTATTAACTCTTTATGTTCACTTTCTTTTAGACTGACTAGAAACATGTGTGACATTATTTAGGAGTAGCAGGGATTTTGTCAATATGGCATCCACTATGAGTGAAATGTTGCTGTTCATTGGTTCATTTCCAAGTGGCATATGTCACATGTCACTTTGGTGTGAAATCTCTCTAAATTGCAAAAAATTCTGTTGGTTTCTTTGTCATGAGCTGGAAATTTGCACATTTATTTTGTTTTTAATTAGCTTTAAAAATTCATGTGCAATATTTATTCTGAATGCATGGATTGTATCATCTTCAGTACTGTATTAAGTATATGAATATATAAAATACATATCTGTGCAGGATAAGATCTTTCAGTGGTGTATTTTTAATTCCATTGTGTGTGTGTTTAGGAGTGGGGGGCTGGGAGTGTGCTTATCTAGCTTGATCCTACATACTCAATGACTGCTTTGTTTTTTATTCTAAGACATTCATATTTCGAGTCCAGATTTTTGTGTAACTATGAAATATGTAATGCACTGGTTCCAGTAAGTAACTTCGAACAAAACTCGCTTGTATGACATATTCCTACTCCCATTCTAGATTAAAAATTAGGGATTTTTGACAAATACTAAAATGAATAAGCATTCAGTGATTAGTTAATAATATATCTTACAAACATTCACACGTTTTTAGAAATGGGTTGAAATTACTCTCATGGAAACCAGAAAAGTGAAATTTCATACAACTTCGATTGATTGATTGATTTGGTGTTTTAAGTCAACTTTGTGCACAGTGAGGCCAATTGGGACTGGACCTACAGTTTAAAGTCGGATCCGAACCACTATGTGTCTCCATATGGGTACAACTTTGAGATGAGGTGGTTGCTATATAGGCATTCTAGGTTAACTTGTGTAAGGTGTGACCTTTTCTTACTCTATTTTCCTATAACTATTCATTATCACCATCATAGTAGTTTTTACAGAGAAATAGACTGATAGAATTAAAACAATTACAATTTTATTCCAGAAATTATTCTGTTTGATAACTTCCCCAATGAGCTGTGTCACTCATAGCTATTATTTTATTCTGTTCTCTCATGGCAGATGGCACTCAACTAGTTTCTATGTCGTATTTTCTAAAATATTATTTCATCTACAGAACACTGAATGTAAGTTATGATAGAAATTAACTGTAGTGTAAAATATTTACTTTCATCTACAGCATAACATAACCCATGGTTCTACAGAATAGTTTCTCAACCTATAGGGTGCGACCAACTCCTGGGTCCTGAGGGGACATTTGGTGGGTCGGGAAGTTGGGTTCGAAACTTTGTTAACTGGGTCTTAAAAACCTATTACCTTAAATTACTTAGATATATTGTTTTAACAATTTAAATTCAGGCCTTGTTGTTGTAAAAGAGCAAATATATGATTATAGACTAGGTGCACACCCCTACAAAGTAATTCCGCTTGTTCCCATCTTATGGGTCCCATGAAGTGTAATATCCTTCAAGGTGGGTCCCCGACTGAAAAAGGTTGAGATCCACTGCTCTACAGCCCTGGAAGGTCCTTGGCCTATCAACTGACTGCCAGTCTGCCTCCCACAACCCTACCTAGAGGTGTGGAGATCTTCAACCAGTAATGGGGTGACGTAGGGTCAGCACATCGAACCCTCAGCTGTTACAGGAGATTTCCCAGACTGGGTTACGGTACTCACTTGTAGGTCCCCAATTTTCTTAGGATGGTGGTTAAGTTTGGAAAACAAGTACTGACTGACTATATGTATATATATTTTATTCCAGTATATTTCATACCTACAAGCCGCCAGCCGATTTGTAATGGTTTCGTTAGATGAATAGCGCTAATGTTCCATCAGTAGTTTTTAATATACGTTTTATGATTTATTCTTATTTCCTGAGACAAAACCTTC
Source organism: Lepisma saccharinum (assembly GCF_977018435.1). Lineage (NCBI taxonomy): Eukaryota > Metazoa > Arthropoda > Insecta > Zygentoma > Lepismatidae > Lepisma > Lepisma saccharinum. The sequence continues at coordinate 52,297,701 of NC_139237.1, read as the reverse complement.
GAATCCTGTCTTTTGTTTCCCTGGCATTTTCAGCATCAAATCCCCCCCACCCCGCCCCCCCCCCCCTCTCAGGGTACTCCACTGATATCAATTGCAGAGAAAGTGGATGCATTTGTCTTTCGTTTTATGAGGCCATAGACAGATGAATGGAATTTTCTACGTTGGTAAATCAGAAGTGTCTACATCTTGCGATTGAATATGGTAGGCCTACACAAGGGATAAAATTACAGTGACGCCACCAGAAACAGTTGCTGGTATTAGGTGTGCTGTATCCTGCAGATTTCCACCCACGTTAAACTGTGCAGCAATTACTTTGAAGAGAAAGAGATAATTTGGGAAATTTTGCAACATGGCTCGAGCGCCCTTTAGAACACTTTGGGTAGCGCAATGATCTGCTCACCCCACCCTTCCATTCCTGCTTTTATTTTCTTCTAATAATTCGGGACATATCTCGTAAGGTCGTAGTATTTATTTTATTTAAGTTCATAAAAATGTTCTACAAGGATAAATACCATTGTTCGGTTAATGCAGGGGTCCTGGGTTCGAATCCCTGTTAGAGCTTTCTTTGTGTCATCAATTTTTCATAGCATCGTCGCGATTAGCCTAAAATTGGAAAAATGCGACGCTAAATAAACAACGACGAGGGAGGGGTAAAACGCATTGATCTACGAACAAAGTAATCGCTGTAGAGTTTACACAAGATAAAATCGCGATTTGCCCAAAATGTCAGAAAAGCAACGCATAATAGGCAGAATACGACATAAAAATACTTATTACCACAGATAATACACGGACCATTTTTCATGCACAACGGAATGATTTACATGTTGGAATTTCAGGATCTTGAAATTATTTTCGTATGTTGTGCTTCTGGGCTACTTATTCTGTATATCTCGTAACTTAGATGTAGAAATCATTCAAACGTAACGTGCATTAACTGAACAATGGTATTTATCCTTGTAGAACATTTTTATGCACTTATATAAAAGAATTAAATCGACCTTAGGAGATATGTCCCGAATTATTAGCAGAAAATAAAAGCAGGAATGGAAGGGTGGGGTGAGCGGATCATTGCGCTGAGACGCATTCAACTGTCACTGCCAAGAGTAAGATATGATTGGCGGAGAGGTTGCTATGACAACGCTTTACGTTTCGAAACAGCCGTAGGGTGGCTCCACATGTCCGGTTTGGTATACGCACAGATTACAAAGGAGAGATAGGAAGTAAGCGATCTTATTAATCTGTGAGTTTGGTCTGTGGAAAGGTCTGTTCTGGTGTCAGTCTAGGAAGAAGTGAATAGGTGCAAGCCGCTCTTCTGTAAAACCTAGACTGGCCAAATAGGAACGGTCTAATCTAGGAAGAAGTGAATAGGTGTATGCCGCTCTTCTGTAAAACCTAGGTTAGCCGAATGGGATATACGTTCCAATTTAGGAAGAAGTGAATAGGTGCAAGCCGCTCTTCTGTAAAACCTAAATTGGCAATCTCGGGTGATAACTCCAAGTCTAGGAAGAAGTGAATAGGTGTATGCCGCTCTTCTGTAAACCCTAGGTTTGGGCCACCCTAGTTTGACCTTTCTAGTAAGTTTGAAATTATCTATTAACAATTGATCTCCAAGTTCCAGTTATGAATTACCTAACCACTGGCTTTAAGTACTCAAGCAGTAAATAAACATTTCATTAAAACTTCACGACGTTGGTTGGATTTGTTCTGCACCTACCCTGAAGATAGGTTTCAGTGTAGACCCTTAGAGCCTCAATGCTCCCGGCTATAGGAGTAAAGGGTGAGGAAAGTTACTAGGAACGTAACAGATCCTTTTTGGCGCCCATCGTGAGGGCCACGACAGTATAGAATTTCAACCACCGACGTTGGATACTGGGCATACAACGTAGAGGCTCGACAATTGAAGAATCCAGCCAGACGACTATTACGGAAGAGGTCCTCGTTAGAATCGCAGTTGCAGTTGCGCCGTAGAAGCTGAAGAATCCTGACCACTCCAGTCGAAGAAGATGACCAACGACGAGTAGAAGATTCCTGTAAGAAGCAATAACTGAAAGACTTCATTAGTTTAAAAAGATTCTTCAAGACAAAGGACTTACATTTTAAAAGTGTGAAAACTCAAATATTAGTATTTAGTCATGTCAAAAAGGAATTAAGGGGGGAACAAAGAAAATTAACCATGGTGACCTTCAAGTGCTGCTCTGATGACTCCAAGTCCGAAGAAGGAACAGTCAAATGTCAAGGATGCGAGTGTTTGTTCCACTTGAGTTATTTGAATATGGATGCCACGAATGAAGATGTTGATAGAACTAGTTTTAAATGACAAGGTTGTCAAAACAAATCTTAATCTGCGAACCAAATGATAGATTTATTGAAAACGTGGAGACAAGAAGATGAAGAGAAGAGACAGAAAGATGAAGAGAAGAGACAGAAAGATGAAGAGAAGAGACAGAAAGAAAGACAAGAAGAAAGACAAGAAGATGAAGAGAAAAGACAGAAAGAAAGACAAGAAGATGAAGAGAAAAGACAGAAAGAAAGACAAGAAGATGAAGAGAAAAGACAGAAAGAAAGACAAGAAGATGAAGAGAAAAGACAGAAAGAAAGACAAGAAGATGAAGAGAAAAGACAGAAAGATGAAGAGAAGAGACAGAAAGAAAGACGAGAAGATGAAGAGAAGAGACAGAAAGAAAGACGAGAAGATGAAGAGAAGATACGGAAAGAAAGCCAAGAAGATGAAGAGACGAAAAGAAAGAGAAGAAGATAGTAAAAAGATGAGAGAATTAATAGAGGAAGTAAGATTAGAGTGTAAGATCAATAAGAATGCGTTACAAAAAACTGTAGAGGAATGCCAAAAGGGATTGAGGACCGAAATGGAAGAATTTAAACAAGTGACGAGTCAAGAAGTGAAAGATCAGATAGAAGCAACCCAGAAAGCCTTATTGGAAGAAATAGATGAAGAAAAAAGTCAGAGGAAAACAAAAGAAACTGAATTAACAAGCTTATTTGAAAGTTTAAGGCTTGAAGCTACCAAGAGCTTGATCGAAGAAAAACAGCAAAGAAGAAAGGAAATGGAAGACGAAATAAAGGAAGTACAATGGAAATTTCACAAAACTTCTAGTGAAATAGATTCTTTAGACATGAAATTAGAACGCCTACCTTTGAGTGCTAATTCAGTAGACCAAAGTCAGAGGATTCACTCTGCCAATTCGGCCACTCCTGTCGCTAGTGTATCTAAGAGGAGGTATACTGAAAGAAGTAACCTCTCATCCTCTAGTGCTACGTCCGATGAAGGTTCGGAGTTGAATAGAAGCCGACGCTCGAAGAAAGTGAAGAAGTCACAAGAATTCGTCAATCACCTTTCGGGTGAAAAGACTAACAACAGAGTTAGGAAATCCAAGTGTCAGAATGTTAGACTGGCAGATATAAAAGCCTTAGAGAAGTTTTCTGGAGAAATAAATTCAGTCTCAGCCGAACGATACATCGAAAGTTTAAAGACCTATCTAGATATAATGGAAGTTTCAGAATTTTACAGGTTGAAAATTTTACCTTCCTTAATGACAGGAAAGGCCAGATCCTGGTTTATAGCAAATGAAAGGAAGTGGAAGAGTTTTGATCAGTTCTGTTATGCATTTCGAAAGCAGTATGCTTCTTTAGAGGCTAAACAACGAGAAATGCAGCTGTTGAGGAATAAGAAATTTCAGAGGTCCCTTGGATTAACGTTAGAAGAATACTGATGGGAAGTCTATGGAAACTACTGCAATCTGGTGGAAGTAGTAAATCAAGGTGAAGTCTTGCATTTGATAATCAGCCAACTTCCGGTGAAAGTTCGACAACTAGTATTGACTCGAAATCCAAAAACCGTGGAACAACTAGCAAATTATCTTAGTCGATATGAAGCCTCCGAACAACTGGAGATAAGTAGGGGAGATAACCCCAAGATAGAAGACCGAAGGTAGTTTCAACCCAGTGTTAGGCAGACTCAAATAGTTTCGTCTAGATTTAACAACGAAAGTGAAGGAGCGACCAGAACACCTCAGAATCCTAATAGGAACAATAATAGAAACCAGAGGGGTTACCAAGGGCGGAATTTCTATAGCAACGGCAATAGAAGTCGACCATATGGACGACCATGGAATCAATCCCGTTGTACCAACAACCACTTCAATAGAAATTCCAATATAAAGGAAATCTACTGCCAAACTGAAGAAGTCCCGACTGAGTTAAATCCAGCTTGGGAAGGTTCAATGCTCCCAAATCAAAATTTAAACCAACCCTCGTTGTATGTATTTGAAGACTCAGTATATATAGTCCGAGATTTGGATAAGGACCTAGTATTGGGAAAGCCGTTCATGAAAAGACACCTGGAAGCAGGAAGACAGAGATTTTACATAATAAAAGATGGACAGTTAGTAGAAGAGGACCTAAGAGAAGAGAAAGACCTTATAAACAGATCCCAGGGAACTGAGGATGTTTCCATAAGCCGAGTAAGCGTTATTGCTTGGTAAGCCAAGTAAAGGCTACCAGGGGAAAAGATTGATTCCCTTACTCTTCGAGGATAAAAATGGCTTAAATTGTAAACGTTTATAAGAAAGGTCAGATTTGATAAAGAATGGTTTAATGTTCAAGAAATGTGAGAATCTCTAAAATTGCTGTTGTACAGTGACATTAAAGGGTCATTAACTAATACTGAATGGTCTAGCCTGTAAGAATGAGTATATATTTGATGTTACTTTTGTGCTACGCAAATAAAAAATGGTCAAAAAATCTTATAAGGGCAAAGTCTTCAGAAAGGAATAAGAACTAATGAGAGAATTAGAATTTCCTATTATGTAAAAGATAAAGTTTGAGATGATTACCAGATCAAAGGTTTGGAAAATAATAATTCATAATTATTATGTGGATAAACTGAAAAGTATGATATTTAAAAGCCAAATTGTTTTTGAATAGGCTTATTACATAAACAAGATTAGATATTTAAAGGAAATATTTGTCCTAATTTTGTATTAAGAAGTTGAACATGTAACAAAGAACCTTTATTGTTTACTGTAAACCTCTCATAACAAAGATGATTGATCTGTAACTGATATGACTGAATAAGTTAACATTAATTTCTGTGTTCTTTTCAATAATTCGAAAGGTTTGTGATGTTGGATTTGTTTGTTAAATCATTAAAACTGTTATGTTGAATTAAAAACTCATCTTCTAATTAACCCAAGTGTGTTAAAGATTTTAGATATGGGTTAATAACAAAAGTTTATTTGAAAAAAAAAATAAAAGAAGAAAGCAGTTTAAAAAGTTGTGATCAAATATTTCTCTTTCATTTAATAACGTTTGAGAATTGTATGATATGTTGATTTAATGGTTCTATTTAAAATTTGAATATAACATTGTATTTAAGAAATGTACTTAATTGAAAAGCTAACTATATCATTTCTAGTGTGTTGTTATAAATGTTGATAAAGCATTAATATTTGGGAAACAATATAATTATTAGTTCTACTGAACTAATCATTTAATTTGAAATAATAAACCCAATTCCTATATCAAAAACTTTATACTCAAATGAACCTAAATGTAAGTTTACTGGGATTTTAAAAAAAAATGTATAAGAAAGGCAAAGAATTTAGAGAAAGAAAAATTTGTTTCACTTTCGTTTCTCAAATTTTCCTTTAAACTACAGAGGGGGGAACCTGTTACGACCTTGCTTATTTTGTAACTTTGCAATTCCGTGTTAAAAGAAAAATTGATATAGTGTTACCTCAAGTCCTTGTTAATGTCAGTGATACTACATGTTGTGACGCAAATATGAACGCGCCAATCAAGGCGTTGTTGAACTAATGTATTCACCTTTCTGTAACTATCTAATGAAGTCAGCTCGCTTAAGACAACGGGCATTTATTATGATGTAAATATAGATTTGCCAATCAAAGATTATCCATGTTTGATGAACTAACCTAATTGTAATTAAATAATGGCGGAACATTTAAACTTGTATATTTCCAAAATGTAAGTTTATATCAACGTTAAGGAAATAATTGTTAACTCAAATGAATATGTAAACTTACTTTGTAAATTATTAATTGCCAAACTATGTATTTTTCAAATATCTTTCTGTTGTAATTTGGAATATTGTAATAAGAAATTACCTAAAGACAGGTGTTCGAGGCTGGAACTTTGGGTATAAATACGAAGCAGTTTGGTCTGTGGAGAGGTCTATTCTGGTGTCAGTCTAGGAAGAAGTGAATAGGTGCAAGCCGCTCTTCTGTAAAACCTAGACTGGCCAAATAGGAACGGTCTAATCTAGGAAGAAGTGAATAGGTGTATGCCGTTCTTCTGTAAACCCTAGGTTTGGGCCACCCTAGTTTGACCTTTCTAGTAAGTTTGAAATTATCTATTAACAATTGATCTCCAAGTTCCAGTTATGAATTACCTAACCACTGGCTGTAAGTACTCAAGCAGTAAATAAACATTTCATTAAAACTTCACGACGTTGGTTGGATTTGTTCTGCACCTACCCTGAAGATAGGTTTCAGTGTAGACCCTTAGAGCCTCAATGCTCCCGGCTATAGGAGTAAAGGGTGAGGAAAGTTACTAGGAACGTAACAAGCTCTTCCATTATTATTAGATCTGGATGGATAATATTCACGTCTGAAGTTAGAATTATTCACGTTATTATTAGTTCTTTCAGACCTTACAAACTGCCTTCTTGAGGGATTGCGTTCAAATCTTCTGGGAGATGGGCGATTATTTACATTGATTCCTGCATTTTCAGTCTGTGTTGTAGAATCATAAGAATTCCGCTCAACATTTACTTGCCTGACGAAGTATTTTGTTCTGTCGAAACTTCTCTTCTTATTAGCCCTGTCATCAGAATCTGTATTATCACCGGGCAAAGATAAACTTTTATTCTTATCACTCGAATACAAATCAATAGTCCTTAATTTCTGTGTCAGTTGCTTAAGATCTGTAATGTTATGGCAACCCACATTCTTTGAAATTGACTCAGGTAGCTGTTTCAAAATCATTCGTATTACTTCAACTTTGTTTGGAGTTTCCACAAGGTTACAATAAGCAGAGTACGTTTTTAAAGCGTATGCTTCCAATGATAAACCTGAAGCTGGGTTGTATTTCCTAGATCGTAACAATGTCAACTGACTTTCTAATAATTCATTAGAAGCAAATTGGTCTAGAAATTTATGTACAAAGTCCTCATAAGAAGTGAAATTCTTCTTTTCACTGTTGAACCAGTAAGCGCCTACATTATAAAAACACTTACGAATTATACATAATTTATACTTGGAAGGAACACCAATTAAGTTTAACATTGTAGTTAGTTGTTCGATAAATTCTCTAGCAGATTGTTTTGAAACATCTCCTCCAAAACGTGGCAATTGACTGAGTTCACTAACTCGTGAAAACCTATTAGAGCATGTATCAGAATGATTATAAGAATTCCATGTAGAATCATTATTCAGCCACATCGGGTTATAAGTACAGTTTGTTCTAGTACAAGGACTATGATTTACATTTAAGTCGTCAGGAAACTGATCATGGATTAAGGAATGACATGTACTTTGACGTTGGCAATCACATACTGAAGTTTCAAGACCTGTGAAATTGTCTTTATTATCACAAGCAACATAAGTTCTAGAAGGTATGGAATTTCTGTTAGATGTAGAACAAATTTGCTTTGATGTGTCTGTAGCACATAAAGAACTAGGTGCTATATTTTCAATATCACAAGTCTGTACGTGCTTATTATTATACAGTAAAGAGCTGTTCAACGAAGAAAGACATGAATGGTTATTTAGTGAACATGCACAATGGATTTTGTCAACAGTATGATTGCTATTAGTAAATTCAGTATTATCTAAAACACAATGTCGCAATGCATATGTATTCTTGCCTTGTGAAGTGGAAGCTTTACCAAATTTATTTCTACTTTTATTGTGAGCAGATTTGCCTTTGCACAATTTGGTTACATTTTCCTTTACAGAATTCACTTCAGCATCAGATGTATCATAGACAGAAGAACCTTTATGAAATGTTTCGCATTTATTGTGTTCACTAAAAACAACATGCTTTATTTTAGAATTTAATCTTGTATCAGTTTGGCATGCTATGTGCCTATGTTCATTAATAAGAGCATCAACATTACTTAATTCTTTATCTGGTTGTAGAACGTCTCTAACCATACTAGTACAAATAACATCGCTTTGCTCTAAGTTAATGCATTTCTCATTTAAATCCTTAAGCATAGAATCAAATTCTTGCAACTTTACCTGCGTAGTATTCATATTTGTTTGTAGTGTACTTAGAAGTTTCATGTTGGCACAACTGGTTTGATAAGTGTTGTTTTAACTCATCATCATGATGGTCTAGTTTTGATTCAATATCACTGACTTTCGCATTTAATAAAGTTACTTCATCATTTATACGTTCATTTAGTAACCTATTAGCTGATTGACAAGAATCAGAAACCTGCTGCAACTTATTTTCTACATGTTGGAGCCCTTCATTCAGTTTTTCAGTACTTTGCTGCAACCTAACCAATTTTGTGCCCCAAACTTCACAGTTTGTTTGTAAACTTTCGCGCAGCGTTTCAGTGTTCTGATCAAGTCTATCTTGTAACCTATTCTCCAAAGCTTCAGTGTTCTGAAGTAACCTATTCTCCAGCGTTTCGGTATTCTGGAGCAACTTGTCTTGCAACCTATTCTCATGTTGGGCCAAATTCAAGTGAAAAGCAGATAAAATTTGGTCAATATTGGGATTTACTGTATCCAAGTATGATTTTAAAGTGAATGGATTGAATTCTGGATTGCATGTCTTACAGTAATAGTCTTCTTTCATAGAGCTGAATATTACCCAGTGAATAACTGTAAGGCCTCTACAATTTACATGTTCCCATTTCTTGCATGACGTGCATTCAATCATGCGAGTGTCAGAAAATCTGTCCTTACAACAGAGTAAATCCTCCATTTGCTTACCAGAATTGTCCTCTTTGTTGCTTACTTCAGCAACATCACTGAGATCCGGTTGAAGACACACGCTACTTCGAAGGACGTAAGGCACTTCTCTTTTCTTCATTATAGCATTATCAGTTCAGTTCTTATCAACTCACAATTTTCGAATCCTGGCTGGGTCGCCAATTTATTGCAACTGTCCCCAGTGTGGAGCAGTTTGTTGCAATATTTTAAATAAAAATAACTTTTCAAATGTTACTTAACAAAATTAGTATATTAACCAATTTCTACAATCACTATAGTTACGAATAACAAACAAAATAACATCAACATTGAATAGAGTAGCACAACAGAATTTTCTTCATTCTTTTCAAAACGAAATAACAAAATATAATTGCAATAAATGTCTTTGAATTAAAGAACTGTTACAAACTCTAATTCGAAATCTCTCTCGTCAAGTACGTGATTCGACTACTCTTCTTACTCGGTGAACAAAATGGCTTTTCTTCTCCAAGAACATATCTAGAAATAAATTTCAGCAGGTTCCTCGAAGATTAACCATGAAGTATGGAATGAAATAAATTGAGAAAAGACAGACGGGAGAGAGTATAGGAGAAAGAACGAGAGATAGGGAACAAGAAAATGATCAATAAAGAACGTCGTTCAAATATTACGATTAATAAGGAAGGAAGTAAAATACCTTCTCGCTTCATTGCCCCTCCACCGGTCCCTAGGTCCAGATGAAATCCCCACAATATTCCTACGTAAAACTGCCGACTCCTTGGCTCTTCCTCTGTCTGCCTTACTCAACAAATGTTTCTCTAAGGGTGTGTTTCCTAAAAACTTCAAACGGGCCAACATTGTGCCCATTCACAAAACTGGAGATAAAAAATGTGTAAAATCCTATAGACCAATCTCGCTTCTATCGCCACTATCAATTATTTGTGAAAAAATCATCAAAAACAGGTTACTTCAGTTTACGTCACCATATATCAACACAGCACAACATGGTTTTCTTCCAGGCAGCTCTTGCCTAACAAATCATTCCGTCTTACTTTCGCATGCTGCCAGAGCTATTGATAATAACTCCCAACTTGACACTATATATTTGGACATTTCGAAAGCCTTTGACAAAATTAATCATAAATTTCTCCTTCATAAATTATCATCCAGATTTAACATCCATGGCAAATTTCTCTCTTTACTCCAGGACTACCTCCATGAGCGTGAACAACGTGTTGTTCTTTCAGGTACCTCTTCTAACTTTCTTCCCGTTTTGTCTGGAGTTCCCCAGGGGAGTGTCTTAGGACCGCTCCTATTCCTTCTGTACATGGATGACCTCCCTGAAAAACTGTCCTCCCTCCCTATCAATATACTTTTGTTTGCGGATGATTGTAAACTCTTTAAGGAGATCTCATCGCATCATGACATGATGATTCTTCAAAATGCTCTCACAGAACTTGTTAAGTGGTGTCGTCAGTGGAATTTAGAACTAAACCCTCAGAAATGCTCTTTCCTTACTTATTCCCTAAAAAAGAACAAAGTGGTGTCTACTTATACTATTGAAAACAAACCAATCCAAAACGTTTCCACCCAAAAGGACCTAGGTATTATCATGGATGAAAAACTCACTTTTAATTATCATATTATTGCTACCACTAAAAAAGCCATGCGCCTTCTCGGTCTTCTATACAGATTTAGCGAAATTCAAAACCCATCATCTCTTGCTTTATTCTTTAAATCTTTCATCTCGCCCATCCTTGAATACTGTTCCCCAATTTGGGCAATGGCCTCAAAAACCAATCTCACCAGAATAGATTCTGTTCTCAGTTTCTTTCTTGCAATTGTTCGCCATAGAATACCTTCCTTTCGACATGTATCCAAATCAGACACCATGGCTGCTCTGAATATTCACACTCCATCCTTTCGTCGTGATCTAGCTGACATGAAATTTTTATACAAAATAATAAATGGCAAAATCAGAACAGATCTCCTAATCAGTGAATTCTCACTTAGGGTACCCCAAAAGCTAACGCGCAACCTGCAACTCTTCCACAACCCAACCACTAGGCTATCCCTTCTACAACGCTCCTTGTTTTACAGGCTCCCAGAAATCTATAACAAACTTCCCCTGAATGTAGATATATTCCTTCCAGAACGTAACTTTTGTATATTACTGACGAAGAACATGTAAATCTATCCCATCTTGTTATTGATTTTTATCTTTTGTTATTATTTGTTTCTACTTTATGTTGTTTCAGTGTAAAATGGCCAAATAAGACTGTATCTGAAACTCTGAGTAAATAAATAAATAAATAAAGAATGAAAATGCTTATTCATAAGAAGTAATCTTACATTTTATTCGGTGAAGTAATCTCCATTGGAATTTAAATACTTTTTCCACCTTTCAGGCAGCTGGGAATCCACTGGCAATAGAACGACGTCTGTTGAAAGTCCTATAGACACTGTTTTCAACACTACTTTTAACCCCTTGAAGGATTCTGAAGTGGAAATCCACTAGGTGGTGCTACAGGGGCTGGAACAGGTGATAGTTTGAAGGGATGGGTCAGGAAAATAAACCGTCTGAGGCAGAACTTCCAAGGCCTATGAATAAGGGACCCCGTTAGTTCTATTTGCCGTGTGCGGCCTGGAGTTGTCATGCAGCAATATCACCTGCCTATTCTCACTGTTAGTAAATGGTCCTTTCCTCTCAGTTTCTTTATTACTGATGCGTACCTCTACATCCCAACATGAATAACAGTTTAATTACTAAACTGTAAGGTCTATTCACCACGTCTCCATGGTGATGGTAATCAAAGTCGAGACAATTGTTTTAATTAACAAAACTTGAATTTATTTCTCGTGTTTATAACTTTATCCTCAAGTGTTGAGTGTTAATACTTTTCTATTGGAGGAGTTCAAGTATTTTCATAATTCAATAGAAAATGACTAAATAAGCTAGGATTTGATAAACACTTTTTGTGAATTGTGATAGTTCTGTGAAGTAAACTATGTAAAACTCAAGAAAGTGTATTAATTTTGTGCCAGTGCTTCTTTTGTTTATATAAGTGCATTTTATTTATAGTTAATAGACATAGTTATAGTTAATAAGCACCAACAAGAGTGCTCTGCACAAGTGCAGTGGTTATTAATGATGTAAAACAGTCGAGATATTTCTGTTAAAAATTGAACTTCCAACGTTTGCATAAACATATGTTCCCTAATTTGTCGGAGGCTATTAAAGCAACACATGTACAGTATGCTTGTTTGTGCGATTCTTGAATAATTAAATTATAACAAAACAGAATACTAAATGTTACAGACATAATAATTTCAGTGTAAAAAATACCCTCTTTTTCTTGATTCTGCGTGAGCTTGCAGGAAACTGATGAAAATACTGCAGGCCATAAGGAAAGAAATGGGAACAATGACTTGCACAAGACAAGAGCTTATTTTATTTTATTGGTTACAATAAACGTAAAGTAGGAAAGAAAATGGCGGACTCACATTGCTCTGCTTAACTTTATAGTCGTGGTCATTCCGACAAGGGTTTTTAATATTCTCTGACATTGCACACGAAGGTTGGTGTGGGGAGATGAAGAGAAAGAGGGGGAGGGAGGAGGTTGCTGAAAGCATGCTACATGTGCAAAAGCGGTAACTCATAATGCCTAGTTTCTGTTGTTCATTGTTGTTAATGCACGAACAACACACGAGTTATTCGTGACGTAACTCCAAATGCAGTGTGTGCTCTTTGCCTGCCTGTGTGTAGGGTGAAAATGTACGCCTCTCGCTAGATACAAGGATATACCCTTTCTGGCGTAATTTTAGGGCTGTAGCCGAGACCGAGATGGTCTTGCAAAAATTGATCGATTGTTTTATTTTACTTCGCATTTTGATAATCGCGAAGATGAGGATGGGTAGCGATGAAAGGTATGAAGTGACAATCAGAAACATATGTCAATGACACAACACGAAGCTCACAGAGGATTATACTAGCTGTGAGTCTAGACACAAGAGCCTCTCTAGCTTGTCAAGTCAAGTTACACTACGAGTTGGGTTGGGTTAGTGTTTTTTAAGTCCACTTTATGCACAGTAAGGGCAATCGGGACTGGACCTACAGTTTAAAGTGGGATCCGAACCACTATGTGCCTCCACCGGGTATCGAACCCGGGACTCCTTGATTACAAGGCGATGACGCTACCACTGCGCCATCGGGAAGGGAGGTTGACATTTAGGTGTCTCTAGAAGGTTCAATCCAGTGGCGGCGATTATGGGCTGCAAGGGGGAACAGTTGCTTTCCCCAAATCTTGCCCCTGTATATCAAGAGAAGATAAACTTCCCTTGCCCCACACCCCGCACCAGTTTTGGCACGCATTACCTACTGGTTCACCCCTTGTAAAAAAATAAGCCGAAAATGACACCAGACTTTTGAGATTTGCCGATACGAGAACGAGACGTGTAGCTGTAAAATAGAAACAAGTTGGAGACTTAGTGTTCGAGACTTTAGTGTGTTTGAATAAAACTTACCTAAACCAAATTAACTTTACTATGCAATAGTTCAGACATAACAAATGGATAAATCAAACACTTTCTTAATAGTAGACCTGATTGCCAAGTTTATCCATTAGGTGCAATTGTAAACTTGTGCTCCTGGATTGCAAAACTAATCAAGATAAATTTACATTTTCTTTTCGAGCGTTTCGTAGCGTCAAAACGAGGAGTCAAACAGAAAAACTTTAACATGGAATTTGTTTCACTTAATGGCCTCTATACGATATGAAAGTTGGGGTATGGTGTTTATGTTACGTATTTTGAGAATTGAAACGAGACCTCCTAGACGAGACTGAGACGAGAACGAGATGGGAGTTTATAAAACAAGACGAGATCGAGAACGAGACGAGAATTTACAATTCAAGACGAGACCGAGACAAGCCTCGTCTCGTCTCAGTACCAATGTCACTAAAGACACAGTAGAGAAAAATAGCTTTCCGGATGTAATTACATATTTTGGCTCGTTTTATACAATTAAAACTCCAACTAGAACTACCAAAAACAAAAAACAATATTTTCACTAATACAACCACTTCAAAAATTTTCAGTAGAAACTTTCTTAGGTGTCTCTGTCCACGATGCAACTTATTAAGGTAAGCGAATTAGAAAATGATTTAAAAGAGCACTCACACTAAAAATGCAGGTTTGTTAGATCCACCAAGATAAAATAAGAATACCACAACACAGAGGCACCAACTTAAGATAAATTTGGGAGGCAAGGTTGGCATAAACAATATTTTATATATGCATAAATATATATAAAATGTGTCGTCCCTCTATGTAAATTTGGGGGGCAGAAAGTACCTTGCCCACCCCAAAGTCGACGCCTATGCTACAACATTTGAAAAAAGAGAAAAAATCTGAAACATGGAATTTTATAAATAATATGAGAGTAATTAATTTGTATACTTTTATATTATTATATAGTATATTATACTATGTTATATCATTGTTTTGGTGTGATAAAAATGTATTGCGTCACTTATTGCAACTTGTAAAAAAGAGTATGCACAATGCCTCTCAAAGATATTTCTCAAAATATTCAAAACTCAAATTCAATTCAAATAAATTCATCCCTACTTTATTGTATCATCCTCTATAACAGTATTAGAATTATTTCTTGTCTTCGTATTTTAAATATTTGCATTTTCCTTATTTTAGAACGTTTTCTGGCGCTTTAGCTAATCACGACGATGAAGATGAAGGGAGATAATGAAGGCATAACAATGTCGTGGCAAGGATCTTTAACTTTGAAGCGAGATCGTGAATATCCTCGGTCACCTAGGACTAGGAGACTTGTTTTTTTCTGACTCTCAAGATTCAAGTGAACTTGATAACACTAGTGACATAACACTATGTAATTAGCTTTCATCAAGAAATTCCTAAGATATTTTAAGTATTTGTTATTGATTAAAAGAGATTAATAGATTTATATGTTTAATTCAAAAGTCTCGCAGAACAGAAAAAAACAATGTAATGTTTCTCGTTTGCTCATTCTTACAACAGTCATAAATAAGGATGTAATTTTCATTTATTTTAAATATTGGCTTTGTGCAAAACAGTTGCACATGATGCAGAACAAGGAAACACTTAAAGTACATGTTGCAACAATATGACTAAGAAATGAAAATTAACTAGGCTGAATAAATGTTTCATACGTTGTTTTATATCTTAACTTCTTCGTCTAATCATTGTTATTGTTAATGATACACATTTAGTTTCTCATTTAGATGAGTGAAGTATCATTACATAATGTAGTGTTGGTTTACCTGACTTATAAGTAGTTGAATCCTGAAGAGAATCGAACCCTCTACCCCATTTTCTGCGTAAACACTCTCTAATGACGGTTGTTACATAATTAATAAAAAATGTTTACTTAATTGATGGAAAGAGTTTGAACCCTCTAAACCCTCTAAACTTCAAATCGGTCATGGTTATATTACACGAGACTCTACCTTCGCGATTAGCCAAAGGTGGCAAAATAGCGAGTTAAATAAACCAAATCAAATCAAATCAAATGAGATTCTGCCGGCATATAAATTATAGATCTCTGAGCACGGGAATACGTTAAGATTTTTGCAGTCAATCAAAACTCAGAACTTATTTCAAATATGGATTCAAAAATCCAATCAATATCATAATATTCAACTTATAATATAAATGTACATAAGTGTACAAGGCAAAACTAAAGCAGCAGATAAAACAATTTAAAACAGGCCCCAGTAAATCAAGACGTAACACAGAGTTAAACAAGTAAAAATGTCAATATCTGACCCCGAGACAGTAGTCTCAACAAAGGTTGGAGATTCGAAACCAGACAGCAAGAAATAATATTCACACGAAGACCCTTAAATGAATGTGTAAATTACGATGCTGAGAGGGAAAAACAATCCGTAACAGGGGTTGATGACGCCGTTGGTATATAACTGATACTCCGTCTAGAGGGGGATGAACTCCGGCACCCCCTCCCGTTAATACGCACCTTCTGACTGCCATTCGGAAGCACGCAGCAGAGCGAGTTTTCCGTCTCTTCCTGTCGAGTACAAGTTGGCGCAAGGCTGAAGAGCTTTCGTGTTTGTCCGTCAGATGTCAGAGGGAGCGTGCGCCCTCTTGCGAAGGAGAGTTTTGCGTTACCCTCTGCCTCCAAGTTCCGCCGTCCGTAGACAGTTCAATGTCCAATTCTCGGCCAATTGGACACGCAAATGTTGCTTATGAAGGACAGATCCAGTGCTCGGAATTCCCCAAATACATCTGAACAGGTTGTCAGTCAAGGAGACCGCATGCGAGTCATCATCATGTGATAGACCTAGTCTGCCGATTCTCACGCAGTGATGTAAACTCACCTTACTGGTTTGATTTTCACAACATTTTCAAAAGATATCGTAAGTAGACTACATTAACAGAGCGTACTGGTTCTCCTAAAACCAAGATGCAAGTCTTTGGGGTGGGAAGGAACAATGGGCAATGCAGGAATTCTTTCTTCGTGTTCTTTTTTTTTTTTTAATAACATCATAGTCGCTCGGGTATGGAGGAAGAATAAACACAGCTATACGTACTATAATAAGTTTAGACAATAATATAATTCAGAAGAATCAGAAATTATTCTACTTCTCACGTGACGTTGTTACGTATTATTCCAGGACTCTCTGATTGTGCATTTCATCTTATATTCTAAACGCATTGTTATATATAATGGTAACAATGTGAAATGTTAACAAAACAATATACAAGTATCATTTTTCCATACTACTAAAACTAACAACTGTCAAAATCAACAGAAAAGTTGTTTTCTATAATACACAATGCACATACAGGGACGAAATATAAGGCTTTCTTGTGGAATGTACACTAATTTTATTTAAATACTGTCGATTGTATAGAGTTTCTGATTTTATAGTCACAAAATAGACATCTCCAACATTACACAAAAACTTTTACAAAAATTATATGAGAATTTGTCAGCTTTCTCATATTTGGTAAATACATATAAACATTTGGAAATTCCTAATTTTGAGTAAGTTTTAGCGTGTAAAATATATCAGATGTTGATGTGTCATTAAAATAATATAATAACAGGGATATAACATAAATACAGAATACCGATATGCAGCTAAATATAGAACATTATATGCATATGCTGAAAATTGTTACAGAAGAAATAACTCTGCAAACATTAATAATATTTGGCACAAAGCATAAACTTACAATAGGGTGGTCATTATATACTTAGGCATGAATCCATAAAATTGTGAGTAAAACAAAGTATTTTTGAGAAGTGTGAAGTGATGTAATATGTTGTCATCAGGCTCCGGTGCGAATTGTATCTTTATAACAATTTTATTAACCATGGACCTACACCGCGCCTAACTATATTTATAGCTAATTTTATTATTAACATTAATATGCCGCCTTCCCAAAGTTCATTTATAGTTGAGTAGATGTGTTCAGATTTTTAAAACAAAAAGTTATAAAAAGATGGTGATAAGATAACATGTAACTGTAGGTTAATTAAATCCTATTTTTTTCAAATATCTTATTGTTCAGTTAAAAATGGCCCATAGACCGTCAGTTGTATTAATCGTATTGGTTTCCTAGTGAAATATTGTTAGAAATTTTCCATTTCACATGTGAATTATTTAAATACGTATGTTTCATATAGAATGAGAATGGAGATTTATATTTTGGATTATGGACGACATCACGGCGTGGAAATTGTTAAAAAAAATCACAGGATATCGTGCAGACAAACGAGTGTTAAAGTACATACGGAAAATAATATTAAACGATTGCAAATATTACGTATAATATTGTTCATTTTGTAATAATTTCTGTTTCGAATTTAATGAGAATAAACTGTGTACTGTGCTTCTCATGAACCTTTATACGTCAAATGTGCGTCATTTTTGGCCTCCCAATACTCTTTCTCCGCCATTATTTGACCCAACCTGTATACATTCGTCTTGTCTCGCATAAGCTGAATTGGCGGAGACTGCCTACACCACGGCGATAAGCGCCAACCAAGCAAGGAACAAGTTGAAACTTGTTCCGCGGGGAGGAATGAGCGATTCGTTGAGAAGTGGAAAGCAATGTATGTTTGCTTGTGTATTATCATCAGTCTTCGGTGCAAGTTATAGCTTTCTAACAATTTTATTAATATGGTGGTTACAGTGATGAGGAAAAAGAGAAGATATTATCGTTAAGAAAGCACTATGAAAGCAATGGAAGGTTCAATTGACCGTTAAAATGTCCACGAAGTGAAGTTGGCAAGTTTTCGACAGGTAAGAAGCATATCTGTAAATCCTACTTCCTTTCTGTAATGATTTACCCTTGCACATATTTTGCTTCACAATTAAATAGTTTAAAGGTTTTGTACAGCTAACAGATACCGTAATAACATAAAATGCTGTTGTTTATTGAACAGAAAGAGCCATTATTGATAAAAAACGTAACGCAATCGTGTACTTCTTTAAATATTCGTTCATAGAAAGTAGAAATATTTTACGAAAGCTTATGGAAGTACTAAATTACACTAACGTATAGGCTCAAATTCCCATGCGAAACTCTAGCCCTGTGATGAATATATTCTATTCTAATTCTGGGATGTAAAAGGTGGTTTTATTAAGTGTACCTTAGAATATTTATAATATTGTTAAGATTAAAAGTATTCAAGTACAGTGGGATCCATGACCATTACCGTGCAAATTGTCCCTCACCATGTTCATGCACTTCATTTAACCCAATAAGAGCTTCAAGAATTAAAAGAAAACTCAAAACAAGCTGTTGACAACTTCTGCGCCAGCGTACATAAAAATCCATCGCTTAATAACACACAGGATGTATAGAGAAAAATTAATGAAAATAGTCATGGACAATTTACACGGTAATACTCATGGATCCCACTGTACATAAGAAAAATATAATGTCTCCGTCATGTTCAAGCTGCTGCGTATAGATGGCGTTGATGGCACTTTTTGTACAGACCGGAGCATAGTTTTGCTTTTATGACTGGTAAGCAAGATTTTGTTGTGAAAAACTTATGCAGAATGTAGTCGCATGCGTACCTTCAGAATCTAGTCCAGAAGGTAATAATTTTGAAAGTAGTGTTTCATCGCAATAAGCTACATGGTGCAGCCGTTAGCAAACACTGTTGCCGAGAATTTATTCCGTGTTTTCTAACGATATTTATGGGTGCTTTGAAACCTTGAAACAAACCAAGCTGACAGAGAATAATATCAGACATATTTTAGAACAAGGGCACAAAGCTTCCACCGAGAATGTGAGAGAACGAACAAGCTGAAGGGTGAGACTTAACTTTTAATTATTTGTTGATTCATATTATTAACGAGGTAAGGAAGTGATTTGGTAAAGCGTTACACTGACCACTCATCATGGAGGTAGACTTTTCAATTGATCCATTCAGTGTATAGGTTGATTTCTTGTAAAGGTAAAGTGTATATTAAAATAAGTTACTTGAGAAAACAATTATTCTGTCAATTTTTGTGTGTGTAATGCTGTTTTTACCTATAATTTTTAACATACATTGTAAACTTTTATCTGAAGCACCTTGAACTTTTTGTTTTTTTCTTATTTAACGTATCTATTCTGCCTCTTGCTGGCCCCAGTGGCGGAGTGGTTAGCATATCGCCCTGCGACACCAGGAGTCAAGGGTTCGAATCCTCATCCCCATCTTTGCAAATTAGCCAAAAGTGGTACAAAAAGCGAAGTAAAATAAAGTAAATCAATCAATCTATCTATTCTGCCTCTTGACAGATTTCGACGATGAGAATGGGTGATGATTATATGAATTTGTTGAAGGGACACTCACAAAGAACACTCATGTCGATGCCGCCAGTGAACGCAGTAACTTCGGTGCCGTCGACCAATTAACGCACTCGGCCTCCCACCGTGAATCAAACCTGGAACCCCTTGATTACGCGACGATAGCATAAACCATTGTAGTTTCGTTTAATCTCATTATTTTATTTTCACATACGTTTACAGAACACTTGTAAGTTTAGGACTTCATTATTAATCCTTGAATTGTTTGAAGTTTTTGTAACATTATAAAATGTAAATATTTGAAAGAGAAAATACACTAGAAGTTCGCAGTCTTACATGCAATTTTAACGCTAAATTTATTTTAACCTTTGCCGTTAAGCATTCGAGAATTTTGTAAAAACGGACAACATATTTGATGCACAATACCAGACATGCCCTATCGCAGTTTGTGGATAAGCTCCTATTGAATATGAACTCATCAATACAGATTGTTTGTACTTTTCGTAGCAGAGTACATACATTTCTGTTTGCTTGCCCAGACAATCGGTGAATGGGGGTGATTGATTGGAAATCAATAGTCCATAATGCGCTCAAGAAATGGTGTTACAAGACGTATTAATATCGGGTTGCAAGTAGTCAGAAATTGTGAATTGTACATGAAAGAAACTGAAAAAATCTATTATTTTATGTCTGTAAATGGATGATACATACTCAATGAGATTTTTGCAAATTTCAATTTTGAGTTGAGTTGAGTTGAATGTAAAATTTTGGGAGCGTCAGCACTTAGGCTATTTTGCTCCCGTCACATTATACGGGGTCCAGCCCCTTATCATTCCAAAGAACAACTCTAACGTTGCGTAACTAAAAATCTTAAAATGTTCTGACTTCTGTTAAAAGCTGAGGCTGTAAACGGGCACTCAGCACACATAAGGACAAGAAACAGGACAACACACACAAAATTATACTGGCCATAGTGCCAGTCGCCAGAGCCTCGTTAGTCTTTAGTCCAGGGTGCACTACGTGGAAGTGAGGTTGACTTTTGGGCACCTACGTGGAAGGTACCCCTTACACCCCATTTCAATTTTGAGATTTTTTTTCAAAATCTTTGGACATTCATTGCTTGCTTAATTTGATGATGCCCAGACAGCAAGAAGTATATCTCTCAGCGAATGAAATAATGTTTTCAAGGTTAATGAGAAAGAAAAGGAACGAAGATACATTGAATAAATAAAATGTTAATGTGAATTGTTATGACATCCTGAATGTCTAGTTTTAGTAGTCTCTCTAAGCAATGATTTGTGAACTATTTTACATTTTGTTGTAACAGCAATTATTATATTTTATCTGAGAAAACCTCAATCAAAATTTCTACCTATTCAATGATGAATTCTATAAGATATGATTTAAATTAACTTCTTAAGTAACGTCCCGCACTTGAGCTTATTTTTTACTCTGCTACTTCTGTGTTTAGTATTTGTCTACAATCTTATAATTAAATTCCTTTTTTCATTATTGTTATTAAATGTAATGTGCAGATTGAACTATCATACTCATGGTGTAAATAATTATGAAAATTTTAGAAGTGAATATTTTATTTTAGTCTTGAGAATTGAAGAAAGATTTTCTGAGCTAGTTCAAATCGCATCCCTCGAGTGTATATTAGATATCTAATCTAACACACTGACTGATTCTAAACACATCCGTATCCTCCTTCTGAAAATCTTCCAACTTAAGGATAATACAAGGAATGGAAAAACGAAGTTCTCCTTCTTTCGATTATGCCCGTACAGTCTTAGAAAAAAATACCTGGGCCACGGGACGTAGAATTTCGTAACGTCTTAAAGCCTGTTGTTTATGCAACCCAAATAACAAAATATTCGCTTAAGTTTGCCTGGTGATTCTGAGTTCTCGGGAAGGATTGAGCTTTGATAGCATGAGTCACATGACTCGTGCCCCAGCCACAACAAACAGCTGGGTGCTACGATGCCTCCAGAAGAAAATTTCAGGAACTGGTTTCTTGACAAGACCTACTCGTAAAGAAATACTATTCTTTCAAGTGATATTAGAGTCATTGTCAAGAGGTTCGCTGAAATAATGGTTCTCATCACAGACCACATGCCACACGTTAATTGTTTAAGTCCAGTTCATGCACTGGACCTACAGATTAAAATGGGATCCGAACCAAATGCCTCTCTATTTGGTATTGAATTCGGAAGCCTTTCATTACATGGCGAAGACGTTACCACTACGACATCAGAGAGGCAATGGAACCCCTTGAGAAAGAGATAAGCGAAAATTGCTACGTGACAAACCATATTTGCCCGTAAATTTTAAAAATAAGACAATATTTTGTACTGACAGTTTCGAACCGTGGGAGAGGCATATATTTTTTTGTACCATCGTCCATTTCACGAGTTTATAATTCTTCCTCACCGACACGAGTAACGCGAGTGGTAAAAGAAAAGCGAAGTAAAATAACTGAAACAGAAATAAAAGGAAAAAGCGAAATAAATTTTATTCATAATATTCTGCAGTCACTTGAGTTGTATTCACGGGATGCTATCTTTAAAGAAAGCCGTGGTCTCTTCCTTGTCTTTTTTGCTTTCTTTGTGCTCTTGCTTCCCCCGTCACGATTGGTCTAAAACTAATTAATGCGACGTTAATTAAACAATCCAAACAACGAAACAATGCACAATCAACTGCACAAAACAACATTCCAAATGTTTTCGAATCGGAAAACAATTGAGATGCTGTAAAATGACTTAAGATGCAGTAATAAAGTGGTAATTCGGTACCGTATAGAATTAAATCGGTAGAGATGTTCGATTTGATTGGATGTTTGTTATTTAGATTTGCTATTCTTTCACTTTTGGCAAATAGCGACGATGAAGATGAGTGATGCTATGATGAAATTGATGAAGGGATACTTACCAAGGACACCCACGCCCAAGTCGAGATTCTAACCAGGGACCCATGGCATCGTAGCGCGCTGTGCTAACCACTCCTCCATGGAGTGGACATTATAGCATATTTTGTGTGCTCAATTGGGATCAATCAATGGAATGAATAGGCATATTATATGATTAATAAATTTATATCATAATACCACGTCATATTATTCGGCACGAAGTAACATCAGAGACATTCAATCTTGCATTTTTGCCTTTCAACTAATTCTTTGAATTCAGGTTAATCACAACAATAAGATAAATTATGAAGCAAATGATAGTGAATGTGGGATATTATTACGAATTACCTGACAGAAACAACATTAAGCAGGCTCGGTGGTCAAGCTCATTAAGTGATTGACATTCGATATCGTCGCCAAAGTTCCCGGGTTTGAGTACCGTCCTTGTCGGGGGTGTTTGACTATTTCGTCATCAATTTCATGTAATGGTCACTCGTCCTTATCGTCGCGATCATCGAACAGGGAATAAAAATTATAAAAATAAATACGATGGAAGAGTACTTATTTCATCTCTCACGAAATCTCCTACAAAACCGGAATATATAAAATACATGTATATTCATTCACATACATTTTCGATTTCTATATTTAACTAATCGAGACCGAGAACGGGAGAGCAATTTTCAATTCGACAAACCGAGAGACGGAGAAACTGTCAAGTCTCGTTTCTTCTTGGCACCTCCGTAATCGAGTTGTTCTGTTTGTCATTGGCTTTGTATTGGCAATTATTGCCAGTATTCTTCCCCTGCAGGTAAACCATAACGATGAATTATGATGAAATGAAGCAGATAAAAGGGCAAGAACAAGAAAGTCATGCCTGTTCGGGACTCCAACCCAGAACCTTATGTAACGAGATTTGAAATTCTGGAGAAGGCGTCCGTGTTTCGCTTGGTTTTCTCTTTCCTCTACTTCTCTTATATTATCATACATGTATAATAAAAATGGATCTGATACGATATGTTGCGATTCATAATTGTGCTGGTTAGATGCTACAGATGTGAACTCCAAACTGCAATATATTATTCCCTTGTGTTTCGTATGTGGTTGAACATGAAATTTTCTTACACTGTGACAATTTCTTTCTTAGTTTTGGTTTGGTGCACAGATATGCTAATCTGGACTCGACCTTCAGTTTAAAGTGGGATACTAACCACTATGTGCATCCACCGTGTATCAAACCCGGGATCCACTGATTATAAGGCGACGACGTTATCACTACGCCATCGAGGAGGCCCCATGACAAAATGTTATTCACTCGATCTCTACCATAATTTATTTCAGCATTTACATTTTCGATTTCTTCTTCTTTTTTCCTTTTGTTAACTACTCTTATACAACTCTTTTTGCGTCTTCGAATTTCTTCTTGTTTCAGGAAAAAATAATACATGCAGGCTGTATAAAAATCCCCCGTTCAAATAGATAAAACGTTCACTCTCGAGAACTAATTTACATGTTTATCACTAACGTAACCATTAGGAAACTATTCAAATGTTAACTGATATAACTGCAGATGAAACAATACTTACAGCCACTAACGAAATATCTATTCTTGTGTAGGCCTCACAGACAACAAGTATATGGTGAGTCATTCACTCTTGCTGACTACGGGCGAAGGTCACTGAACCAAAGGGTGGTGGCAAGCAAGCAGGCTTCTGCTCTACCAAAGACGAGGTCACGTGTTCCAGTTATCAATGGCGTACGAAATAAGGAGGAACACGGCTATCTGCCGTATGTTTTGGTCCCGTCATTGCACTTTATCGTCGTGGCCTTGAAGTTCCCTCAGGGCACTCCTACGTAAAGGCTTCTCAGCTAGAAGGATATCTTCCCCATTGAGTGGAGGAAAAGTGGGTGCGTATAGAGGTCCTTCAACTTTCGTATTCTTTTTCATTTCAGAACCCGTGCTGTATCGTCGACTTAATCCAATCTATACTATGTAGGTTTTAGGTTCTGTTTCTGTTCGGTTATTTCACGTTGTCTTCCTGCTTATGTTATTCGCGACGAAGATTCTGGATTCGATAATCTGGACAATAACGGGATTGTGTTAGTTGCTTGATTTGGTGTCTTAAGTCCACTTTATGTCCTGTTAGGCTAATCGTGAATGGACCTATAATTTAAAGGGGGATCCGAACCACTATGTTCCTCCACCGAGTATCGAACCCGGGATCCCTTAATTACAAGGCGCCCACGATCCCACTGCGCCATCGGGGATTGTGTTCGAAACGAATGAATCAAATTTGAGTGATATGATATGCAACCATTGGAAGACTATTGAAAGAAAGCCAGTTTTTCTACTGCAGACAGGAAACCATAAACATGGAAGAGAAGCTTATATTCTATGAAACCTGACGCTATGTGCTCGAATACGGGCTAAATATAATCCATAGAGGCATAGCAACGTTAAACAACCTCTTATATGATACATATAGGTTTAAAAAGGTCAAAATACAAAGATTGTGTGCGCCTCACTGATGGCGTAGTGGTAAGGCCTTGTAATCAAGGGGTCTGGGGTACGATACCAGGTGATCGCACATAGTGGTTCGGATCCCACTTTAAACTGTATGCACTTCAGCTTAGTCTATCTGTGCCGGTGACTCAGTCGGTAACGCGTCTGACTACCATGCTATAGGTCCCGGGTTCGATTCCCGGCCGGTAAAAGCCCGGGAACTTTTCTAACGTTGGAGGCGGCCCCAGCGCCCACCTAGCGTCGAATGACATGGGTTCCTGGGGGAAACCCTGGTGGTAAAGGCGGTCAGGGGCGTGATGCTGATCACATCACCCCCACTCACGAACGAATCAAGAAAGTGTGGGGCGGCGTGATGCTGATCACATCACCCCCACTCACGAACGAATCAAGAAAGTGTGGGGCGTTACCCCCACACCCCCTATACGCCTTCATGGCGTAGCGCCAAGCACAGGTGAGAACTTTACCTTTTTTTTTTGCATACAGTGGACTTACAACAAAATTTAAACTTGCGATAAAGATTATGATAAGGTATTAAAGAATTGGGTCTAACACATTTTTTTATTGTTTACCAATGACATTATTAACTAATATTCTTAATTTCAGTTTCAAGATGAAATTGGCTACGAAATAAAAGGAGTGGGTTCATATTTCTGTTACGAAAGTCCACTTTTGTAGTAGACCTGTGCCACACTAAGTTGTGACAATAAACAAATCTGAGACACTTTCAAAGTATTAAATTTCTATCTACGTATTTGGGAAAAATCTTTCAATATAATACTTTTTGGACGCGTCAAATCATAGTATTTAATTCCTGTTTTAGCAGCTTTAAGAAACCTGATTTTTTGGGGGGGTTACAAATGCCCTTTCTGCTCCCGTCAAGTTACGCCTATGACAAACAGGAATTCAAAGTAAAAGACTGTCCCGACTAAATCGGGAGACACGTCTGATAGATTTACAATTGGGAAAATCATAATTAAGCGTGTAGTTGAAAACAACCTATTTTCATATATTGCATGCAGCTCTACTTTTTCTGCAATGTGGATCAAGAACTGGGGACGTGGAGAAGCACAACACTCCACGTAACCAATAGTCACGTGACCCTCTTTGCTTTCCTGTCATGTTGACCTTCGCGTGGAACACATTTCTCGGTGTTAAGACAGGCAAAATCACCCGATCATCGAAGGGTGCAATATGTGTTGCCTACCCTCCTGCATTACTTGCTCCTATTAAAGCCTTATGGGGAAGAACTTTTTTCCATGACTGTACATCACACCACATTATACATTACATATGCATAAAAGCAAATGTATTTCGACGCATAAAAACAACCCCGAAGCCATACCCTGCCTAAGTTTACTCAAAGTTTAATACATTGGCATAAAATGGCGGCGAGCTATATCGTCTTCTCATGAGATCTTCAATCATAAAGACTGCCGCCTGTCGCACGGGAACGTGTGAGAACCATGCGAGTTTTTCGAGGAAGATTACATCTTCAAGTATGGGAGAAACGTATCAAACTTGATGGTTCCTTTCTTAAACTTTTATGCTCGCATTGAAATTGAGTTGCAACGTCTATCAACTTTGTATCATTTTCTTCCCTTAGATATCTGACGGTGGACCCGCCCCACGTTCTATGGCCAATTTTATGCGTAGATTGCTGTGTAACGTTATGGCAGCCAATGTACAGTAAAC
Organism: Lepisma saccharinum; assembly: GCF_977018435.1. NCBI lineage: Eukaryota > Metazoa > Arthropoda > Insecta > Zygentoma > Lepismatidae > Lepisma > Lepisma saccharinum. The sequence continues at coordinate 52,270,787 of NC_139237.1, read as the reverse complement.
CACGATAATATGCTATTGTGTATTGTTGATGCGTGGGGGTCCAACGCCCACAACAGTGTATACGATCCCGTTCCTTTGTTTCAGGAACCTTAACCGTGATTGTTTTCCCTTTCTTAAAGCACGATGTAAAGATTGTCGCCGTAAAATTACGGAAATTATTTTCGGTAAACTTACCGTAAATTTGCGGTGAACGACATCGTATGTTGAATAGCGTTTACCATTTCGGGTAGTCGAGAACATAATCTTTCACGTTCTTCAAAGGGTGCAATGGACGCCATGGCTTGCTGTGGCCAGCAGCCTGTATGTGTATGTGTGTGTGTTGTGTGTGTGTGTATGAAGTATACGAGTATTACATTGTCACGGCTGGGACGCCCAGACTACATTTTTCACATTAAAGTAACTATTCTACTGATGGTTAAGCAACATTTTTCTTACAGTTTCTGTGAAATGAAATATCGAACTTAACACTGTTGATTAAACATAACTACTCTTAAAATACTTTACCAGGTTTATAGCTGTCTGTGAACAATTTTGTGTCAAGGGTGGGACAGAAGAAACATTGAATACTTAATAAGAAATTTATTTTAATTTCTGTGAATTGTCAAATGATGGAAAATAAATTATTTAAGACAAAGAGAGAAGCTAATTGGCTTTTGAATATTCTAGTGAAGTTGAGTTGAAAATGTAACAGTTAAAGGAGAAATCAATTGTTTTTCGATGCCATGTGTGGGACACAATAGAAAGCAAAAGCAAATCAAGAAGTTAAGATAAACGAAATACCTACTACCTTCTAATTATGTATAATACTTGAACTTCTAGGCGCATGACAATTTTAGATTGCTCACTCACAAGATAGGATAAAGTTACAGAATTGCATTTAATTTTAAAAATTGAGGTTCAGGGCCTCTTTCACATTGAACGTCCCATATGTATATGTACATACATACATACACACATACATAATGTCTGCTCTTTCTTAGGAATTTTGAAAAGGCAGAAAGTGCCACCCCAAAGTCGGCGTTGTTGGCTGTGGTTTACATTTTCTGCATCGGACGTGTATCCTTTTTACGTAACTTGCTGAAAACATCATAGCAGATATGAAAATGCATATAGCTAAGATGGTTTCATACAAGTAGTCAACTGAACAGATTCTCTCGGGATATCAAACAGGTATTATTTCAGTATACGAGGGGAGAGTGAAAAGTCTTGAGCCTCACAGAGAGCTAGAGTTTCTCATAATCTCTATAATCAACCACCAGATCAATGCACTTATGCATTCTGTGCTGCAATTTCTTTACAGTCATCTGGTAGAATGATTTGTCCTGAGCGTCACACCAGTGAATGACCGCCTTCGTCTGTGTGGAAGTAAAGTCCTCGAAGTGAATTCTTCATAGCAGGGAAAATATGAAAATCTGACGGGGGCAGGTCGGGGGGAATAAGATGGATGGGGAAGTGCGGTGAAGCCACACTCGACCAAAGCAGCCTGTGCAGTGAGGCCTTTCCGACAGAGGAACCCAATCACGGCTCTGTCGGCCACTCTCTTCTCTGAGACTTCATTCATTTTCAACCTGACAAGAAAATGGAAGAAAACATATGAATTTCATAACAGTTCGCACAGAGTGTCCTAAAACTCAAACCTTACATCCTCCAAAATTGTAACTACCTAGCATCACTCCTTCCATGTGAGGCTCGAAACTTTTCACTCTCCCCTCGTATAGTCAGTCATATACCAGTCATATATAACATGACTGACTGAGAATTGATATTTTCTTCAATTTCCATGTAATTGTCCTTATTTATAAATCAAAGTTAACAAAATGAACCCAGTGGTAAAAGGGATAACTGAAATAATTTGAATGCTATTTTGCTTTGTTTTTCAACATTTTTTATTACATGTTTGTACACGTGTACTCATGTTCAAAAAGTGGGTAGAAGTAAAGTAGACTGGTCTCTCGAGAATGTAAAAAAAAGTGTTGAAATCGCTTAATAGCAATGTAAGCGCAAGGCTTGAGTGCGGATAATGCTTATATATAGGCAGCGTTTCCAAATTGCCTTACTCGCAACACCTGGGGCAGCGCATTACCTAAGACATAGTGCATGAGAGAGAGAGAGAGGGGGGCAGAAAGGGGGAGAGTAACAAAGCAAGAGGTGTGGGGAAATGCTTTTTAGAAACGTACCATCTTCGTCAAACATTCTGAAGAGAAATTGCAATACCTGTCTGGTGTTTATCTTGTGTAGTAGTTATGCTGTCTAATGTCTCTCTGTTTGTCTTGTGTAGTATCGGTGGTGTGTATGTATGTATGTGTCTTCTGTTGTAGTTGTGCTGTCTAGTATGTTTGCGTAGTAGTTGTGCTGTCTAATTTGTTTGTGTTTGTCTTGTGTAGTAGTTGTGGTGTGTTTATATTGTGTAGTAGTTGTGGTGTGTTTGTGTTTATATTGTGTTAGAGTTGAGATGTGTTTGTGTGTGTCTTGTGTAGTAGTTATGCTGTCTAATGTGTTTGTGTTCGTCTTGTATAGTAATTGTGCTGTCTAATGTGTTTGTGTTTGTCTTGTGTAGTAGTTCCTCCATTCATATTGGGGGTTAGGCGTAGAGCTGACAACTCTGCACTGTAAAAAGACATGTCAAGAAACAGCAATATAAGGCCATGGATGTTCCCAAGGTAAAATATTCCGGAGGTAAAATAGTCCCCCGTTCGGATCTCCGGGTGGGGACTACTTTGGGAGGTCCCTGGACTAAGGATAAGATCTACGTTAGGAATAAGGATATTAAATTAGGCACCTGGAATGTTCTGAGCCTTTACCGGCCTGGGGCATTTCAGTGTACAGTTAATGAGATAGTTAAGTATAAATTAGATGTAGTAGCTGTCCAGGAAGTTAGGTGGCCAGAAGAAGGGAATTGTAAAACTAAAAATTATACTTTTTTCTATGGTGGTACTGAAAAACATAATTTTGGAACAGGCTTTTTCATAAATAATAGAATTATCTCGGCTCTTAAAACAGTAGAATTTATTAATGATAGGATATCATATGCAGTTTTACAGGGTAGGTGGTGTAAAATTATTTTAATAAACATACATGCACCAACGGAAGATAAAGATGATAATACTAAAGATGATTTTTATACAGAGTTAGAACAGGTCTTTGATAAATTTTCTCAGTATGATATGAAAATTCTGTTAGGTGACTGTAATGCACAGATTGGCAAAGAAGAGACATTTAAACCCACGATTGGTAAAGAAAGTCTTCATGAATTAAGTAATGATAATGGTATAAGATTGATTACTTTTGCAACCTCAAAGAATTTAATTGTGAAAAGTACCACTTTTAAACATAAAGATATCCATAAATATACCTGGTCTTCTCCAGATGGTAAAACTCATAATCAGATAGATCATATTCTCATTGATAAGAGAAGGCATACTAGTATAATTGACGTTCGTACACATAGAGGTGCTGACTGTGCCAGCGACCATTATTTAGTAATTGCTAAATTAAGAGAAAGACTCTCAGTGATAAATCATAAGCAACAAAATCTAAAAGTTCTAAAATTTGATACAGGAAAGTTTACTGATGAAAGAATTAAGAAAGATTACCAAATTAAACTGTCAAATAGATTTGATGTTTTGCAGGATTTAAATGATGATGAAAATATAAATGAAACAGACGTAAATAAGAATTGGGAGCACATACGTAATGCAATAGAATCAGCAGCTAAAGAAAGTATAGGATACCATAAACCGAGAAAAAGTAAGCCATGGTTTGATAATGAATGTCATAATCTAATAGAAATAAGAAATCAGGCTAGACTTAGGTGGTTAAATAACTCTGATGATACAAATCTAAACAATTATAATAGAATAAAGCGAGAAGTTAACCGCACGTTTAGAAGTAAGCAAAGAGATTACTTGAAAAGTAAAATTAACGAAATTGAAACAAACAGCAAAAATAAAAATATCAGAGATTTATATAAAGGTGTAAATGAGTTTAGAAAGGGGTGGCAACCTAAAGTAAACTTGATAAAAGATAAAGACGGTGATTTTCTAGCTGACCCAAGCGATATTCTAAATAGATGGAAGAACTACTTTAATGACCTTTTAAATGTCCATGTAGGAGATAAATCAGAAGTAAATGAAGTACACACAGCAGAACCTTTAGTTCCAGAACCTAACTTGACTGAAGTTAAAGATGCTATTAAAAGGCTAAAGAATAACAAAGCACCTGGCATTGATTTAATACCAGCTGAGTTAATTAAATATGGTGGAAATTCATTAATATGTCAAATTCATAAATTAATTTGTTTAATATGGAATAAAGAAGAAATCCCTCAACAGTGGAAAGAATCCATAATTGTTCCTGTGTTTAAAAAAGGTGATAAAATGAACTGCAATAATTACCGTGGAATTTCTCTACTCTCAACAACATACAAAATATTGTCTAACATTCTTTTAACAAGACTAACCCCATATGCTAATGAAATTATAGGTGATTATCAATGTGGATTTAAACGTAACAGATCAACTACAGATCAAATTTTTCACATCAGACAGACACTTGAAAAGAAGTGGGAATATAATCAAAATGTCCATCAGCTATTTATTGATTTCAAAAAAGCATATGATTCGGTCAAAAGAGAGAAATTATATAATATATTAGTAGAGTTTGGAATACCTAAGAAGCTTGTTAGTATGATAAAAATATGCACCAGTGAAACAGAAAGTAAAATTCGTGTGGGTATTAATATGTCTGACAAATTTACAATTCATGATGGGTTAAAACAAGGAGATGCATTATCTCCATTGCTCTTTAATTTTGCCTTAGAATATGCTGTTAGGAAGGTAAAAGAAACTAAAGAAGGACTAAAATTAAATGGTGTGACTCAGTTGTTAGCATATTCAGATGATGTAGACTTACTGGGGGATGATGTGAATACAATTAAGAATAATGCTAAAATATTTTTCAAAACTGCTAAAGAGATAGGTTTGGAAGTTAACAAAGAGAAAACTAAATATATGCTTACAGGCCGAAACCAAGTGTTAGGTAATAATCAAAATCTAATTATTGATAACAACTCGTTTGAACCAGTTTCCAAATTCAAATACTTAGGAGTAATATTAACAAATGAAAATTATATTAAAGAGGAAATAAAAAGTAGGCTTAATTCAGGAAATGCATGTTACTTCTCTCTTCATAAACTTTTGTCTTCTCGTTTAATATCTAAGAAACTAAAAGTTAAAATATACAAAACAGTAATTTTGCCTGTAGTATTATATGGATGTGAAACTTGGTCCCTTTCATTGAAAGAGGAACATAAATTGAGAGTATTTGAAAATAGGATCCTTAGGAAAATCTTTGGACCTAAAAGGGATGAGGAAACAGGCGAGTGGAGAAGGTTACATAATTTAGAACTACATAATTTGTATTCATGTCCAGATATTATTAGAATAATTAAATCAAGAAGACTTAGGTGGGCAGGCCATGTGGCACGAATGGGAGAGGAAAGAGGAGTTTACAGGATTCTTGTTGGGAAACCTGATGGTAAGAGACCTGTAGGAAGGCCAAGACGAAGATGGAAGGACAACGTTGAGATGGACCTAAGGGAAATCGGTAGGGATGGAAAAGAGTATATAGATCTTGCTCAAGATAGGGAAAAATGGAAGGCCTGTGTTGCTGCAGCCATGAACCTTCGGGTTTAAGAAGGCTAGAGAGTTAGTAGTTAGTTAGTATTGGGACATAGAAACCAACAACGAGTTTCTATATGCGTTTGAATTTGAGATATGTGATCACCAAAGCACAAAAGTTGTTAAAAAACATACTCGAATAGGAAAGTGTCTTGAAGACAATGCTAAATATAACAGTACTCGCTTTCCCTACATTTTGAACTTGGAAACATTGTTTTTACTTTGTATACTGGAATAATAAATTAGCCTTCGATTCTAATACAATAATCAGTTACTTTCCTAGATTCATTAGTTTAAAGAACGAATTATTTAAGTATTTCACAACTATCGTGATTGATTTTTTTCACTTTTGAAAAATAAGTCTTTCATACCAACAGCTGACCTTTTATCGGTCACTTTTTACATTTTTAAAGTCATGTTTAAATAATTTTAACGTCATTTTATAGATAATATTTTGAAATTTTTTAGCTGGTCTTGTTTGAAATTTTGGTAACTAGTATACATTCCTTTACCAGTAATACTCGTATATTACTCTAGATTGTATCCGTTTTGAATGCTTTAAATGTACATTGAGGGTAAGATCAGAAGAATCTTAAAAAAAAATGACAACATGCGAGAGTATAGTAAACCCAAGTGTGTTGTGTTTTTCAATTTGTGTGTGCCTATCCAACACAAACTTACTGGAAGCTATTTTCTTTATTTCGTATCTAAAAATGACTGTATGTGCTGCTGGAATATTACAATCGAAAGTAAGAATTGTGTTTTATGCAGTTACAGCCTCATTAAGGGGAAGATTTCATTGTGAATGTCAGAAAAGGGTTAAATAGACATACTGAATTAAGCAAACATAGAGAAGATAGACTATGGCGGATTTGTTAACGTTTAGGAAAGTCAAGTACACGTTAGCTTTAGTCAGACACAAACCAAATAATACTAAAGCATCAAAACGAAAACAGAAAGAACAAGAACATGAAGATGAAGAAAGAAGATCACGAAGATTAGCATCATCATTCTCTTACAAAATCTGTAGTCTATTTTTTGCAGAAAGGGTTTCAGCTTCAAATCCTAAATTTGAAAAAAAAAAAAATGGGAGAAGGCGAATTACACAGGTTCAAACAACGGAAATACAGAAATCCATTTTGGCGATATGTGATTAACGAGAATATAAGTTACGCTAATAGGACAAGTATTGCTTAACGCATATGGACTTAATAGCAGAGGAAGCTCGGTACCATAATGATTTCTATGTAAGTTTGAGACATACAAAAGGAACATGAAAAAGGTGGAAGGTCTGTTAGTGATAATTAAACATGTTACCGTATTACAGTTATTGTTCTATTATAATGGAAACTAAGGTGAAAGTCCAAACACTTTATCTGAACTAATATACGTAAATTATCACACTTTTCCGGAGAGAAGGCACATTGTGTTGTCATACTTTTCAACATAAAAAAGGCTTACATTTATTCCTTAATGGCACGTTACATCACAAAATGCTAAAGACAAAACACGATACGATCTTACGGCGAACATATTTTGTTCTGAAACGTTCTTTTGACAAAAGCATTGTCCCAGATTCGGCTTTCAGACTGGACATAAGTGTTCCTTTTTAGTGTTCCTTCATCAATTTCATCATATCATCAATAATCCATGGTCTCCGTCGTTGGCGAGTAAAATAGCTCTTAAACAGTTTACATAGGTTTATTTTTTTACGTGAAATGAGTAGAATTTTTCAATAGTTTTTGGTTGTATGCAGATCGTAAATTATTTTATTTTCAACCTTACTTCTCCTACACAAAATACATCAAGTGTCAGAAAATCCACTTGAAATGACAAAAATCAAAATAAAATTGTTCCTGAGATAATTATGAAAAATTGTGTTTTCCAACATGGTGGTAGTAGAACATCTCTATTCTTAGAGATCCTCAGTATGTTAATCAGGTGATAAAATACTGTGCTTATATCAGTTACGTCGCTTGTAAGTTTTTTCTAACTGGTTGCAAAATTACGCTGAGAAATAGCAAAAGGTATTACGAAAAGCAATGTGATCCTCTTTAATGAAATATGTCACTTTATATAAAATTAAATTAAATATTTCTTCAATGAACAATGAAATAGGCAGTTCGCTTATTGTTTATTAATGAAAGTTTATTTCAGAGTTTTCCCATTTTCTGAGCGCACTTTTTAGTGAAAATTAAATATTCTTTACTTTCGCACTGAACTTTGGAAGTTGTAAAAAGATCCTGTAAGATTGAAATATCGTACAGGATGGCATCTAGCGCCAAACTTTGTATCATCGTGGAAACTTTTCTAGAGAACGTCAGAGGCGTAGATCTTACGCGATCTGCATTTCTATACTGACTTCGTCAATTTCTGTCACCCAGGCATAATGGCAAGTGAAGAATCCCAAAGCCAGCTCAAAAGTTAGAAAAGAATGGCAGGGAGAAAAGACCATGATAAAGCGAAAGAAAGGGAGATGGATGAGGTCGATATGATCTGTTCGATACCATGTATCGAATGGGGGAAGCTCCGACGGTGGTATGAATTGTGACAGACTGCGAGAGAGCGATTTCTAGGGTGCTAGGGGGAAGGGGCGGAGGGTTCTAGAAGCGTCGGGATTGGATGAGATAGAGAGCGCCGTGCGATGTTAGCTGCGAGGATACGGGAGTTCCCCAACCATCGGAAAAAAAAGCCGGCGAACTTGAAAGTTGAATTTGGGAGATTGCGAGGGAAGAAAGAGAGTTGGAGAGTGTTCAGGGGGTGTCGTGGGTGGGATCGAGAATTGCTCCAGACCTTGAAGGAGGGTGGGACAATACAATTATTGCTTCTCTGGTTTGGTTCTTCCAGTCTCAAGAGGCAGGATTCAATATTGGGGCATCCAGGAAATCAACAACCACAGCCAACCCTTCATAAATACCCACACCCTTTCTCCAATCAGGGAAGGTCTGAGGAAACTCAGCGCCCTGAGCGAGATAACTGCGAGATCCTCCAGTTTCTGTATTGCAACACAAAATGTTCTTGTATTTCAATCAACATGCGTGTTGGTATGCTGTCTATAATTTGGACCATTGTTTAAGGATTACTCGTAGTTACCAATACACAATATGATTCATTGACCGAAATGAAAATTTTTTGGTGCATCAGCATTTGGGCTCCATTATCATAGCTAAAATCTACTAAATCTACTAAAAATCTGAGACCGTAAAGTGACCCTCAGAACAACACACCCTACAAACGATTATAATGACTCTAGGTCCAGACGCCAGAGTCTCGTTAGCCTGCAGTGATTGGGGGTGTACTACGTGGAAGAAACGTTGACTTTTGGGTGTCCCTTATCCCCCAGCACGTGATATATACACCACAGTGTTTCTTTTCTCTGGGAACAAAGGTTCTGGTACTCTTGAAGCTGATTTCTTCTTGTGTTCATCACAACAACTACTCAAAATATTGTGATATATGTTATATATATATATATATATATATATATAGGGTGTATCATAAGTAATAGCGCAAACTGACACAGTTGAAAGTACGCGATAATAGAAGCAAAAAAGTCTCAGTAAACATGGGTCTGCAAACGAGCCGTTTCCGAGATAATCGCGAATGTGTGATTACAAGCCGCCACTGACTTCATTGTTTGTAAACGTCGTCCTAGTTGCTAAAATGCTAATAATGCGTGCGAATGTGTGGTTACATGCCGTCACTGATTGCATTTTGTAAACACCGAGTGCTTTCCTCCTTGCGCGTTCCGAGGTTTGCTCTTTGTTTACAAAACAGAACATTTCCGAGAGGTGGCGTTGTAATCAAACAGGATGGATACAATCAGTACAGAGAATTGTACATGCTTGTGACCAATTCCGAAATGAACCGGGGGTGTTCGAAAAAATTCGAAACTCAATGCAGAATTGCGTACAGTAGTATTGCATCCAGATGCAAGGAACGACACTTTGAACACCTCCTGTAACAGGTACGAGTGTAGAGTAATTGTAACTGTAACATACTAACGTTTGTTAAAGTAAGTAGAATGTTCAATAAAAGCAATGAGATCTCCATGACTTTTCTTACTGTATTATTAGCATTTTACAAACTAGGTAAAAACAATGAAGTCAGTGGCGGCTTGTAATCACACATTCGCAAGTATCTCGAAAGCGGCTCGTTTGCAGAGCTATATTTACTGAGATGTTTTGCTTCTATTATCGTGTACTTTGAACTGTGTCAGTTTGCGCTATTACTTATGATACACCCTGTATATGTAGTCCATTTTGCATAGCATTTGACAGCCGAGGGGTGACTTGGGTTCGCTTCTTATCGTGGGTGATGCCAGGTGAGAATTTTTCAGCCAATGTCCTTGCATGAACCTGCCCTTTGATTCACTCAGCCTCCAATAAATGAGTACCTGGGGGCAACCCTGGGAAGTAAATGCAGCCGGAGCATGGTACTGACACATCACCAAAAAATGGCCGAGATTGTGTATGTGTGGAGCCCTATCCCCACACCCTATATGCCTTCATGGCATGTTGGAATGCACAGGCTGTGTGTCCGTGTGTTGTGTATATGCGTGCGCTGCATTTTCAGATGTAGGAGCATCCCCCATATCACCCAGACTTTGCACATCGGACTATTATATCTTTCCCAAATTTAAAATTGTTCTGATGCGCATTTCGATGGAGCAGATGCATAGAGGCTTGGTTTGTAGAGCAATCGTATTGCAAGGTCTGCAAGCATTGCAGCAGCGATGTGAAAAGTGCATTGCGTTGGGAGGAGAATGTGCTGAATAAAATCCCCAAGCGCTGTTGGGCATATCTATGTCTTGTAGGGAAGGCCGCGAATTTATCGACTTGCCCTCGTATATTGTTGACTGGTTAGTCAACATTACAATACCGAGAAGAAGGGTATGTTACAAAGGTAGGATGTTCTCGTCTGTTTGGAATGCAGACTTTCCGGTGGAAGGGAACCAACCTGAACAGCCGGGTCTGAATTGACAGGTAGCCAGCCTACTGGAATTCATATTGTGTGACATGTACTGGGAATAATACCCTCCACCATACACACACGTTTACAGAAAGAAACATACTCCGCTCCGAATTGTTTATCAATATTTCTCCAGAAGTCAAATCTCACAAGTTGACTCTTGCTTTGCATATTCGAATCCGGTTTTATGACACATATGGGAACGACAAGTGCTGGACTAGGTTCCAACTGACGGAGTGACAAGTATTGTTCCCGCTCCTCCCCTGCGTTCCTCTGGCACTTGGATTTGTTTCGCTCGCATCCTTTAGGGACCATTGATCTCCTCAGCTCCCTAGGGTGCTGCCTCCCTGTTCTTCGCTGCCCAAGGGATGGATGAGCACACGGAAGTCCTCCATCTCTCTCTTCTCCCCCTTTTTTTTGGTCTCCTCTGTGATGGATTTTTGCAGGCGATCGATTGGGAAAAAGGAAAAAGAAGTCGCTACAACGAAATCAACATTTTTTTCTCCCTCTTTGCGTTCTCTTCCATCAACCAGAACAATCCTTTTCTTTCACTGTGCATGGGAAACACCTTCTCCCCTGCCGCATTGTTCTAAGCTTTTGAAACAATAGGAGCACCTATATACGTGCGAGGAGCCAATCATATCGGGTGTTTCATAAATACTTGAGGAGTTACAAATATTTATTGCAAGTGAAATATTGAACTTACGTTCAGGAAACCAGTTCAGAACTAATGAAGAACTCAAGCAGTTTCTTTGACACCTACAAATGTTCAATGTGTGCACCGCGGGTGACACGGCACGCATCGATACGATGGTCTAGTTCTTGCCACATTCGCATCAACGTGGGCCTGTCGTAATGTCTATCGCTGTGATGATACGCCCCCTTAGGACTGCGATATCACGTGACATCGATGAGACGAATACTTTGATGAAACTCCACAAAAAGATGTCACACGGTGTAAGGTCCCGGGATCTTGAAGACCGAAACATTGCACAAAACACTGTGAGTGATGTGGAAGATTTGAGTGTCGCCTAGCGGCAGGGTATGAACTCTCAGCTTAACGAAACATGCACGCACAAACTGTTCGCGTTCCTATCGTGTCGATTAGGGATTACCAAACGGATCCGGATCCGAAAATCCAGATCCCGATCCGGATCCGAGAGTTTCGTATCTCAATCCCATATAATATTACCAGTCCTTAAAAGGTATTATGATCTTCGATTACAAAGAAATGTTCATTATTTAGTCCTACAAGATTTTTTTTCAAGTGTTGTTCCTAAAATACTTTGCTACGCGTCGGCTAACACACTCGTGCACAAAAAGAATCTTACTTGTTTAACATAAAATGTCAGAGGTGATTTTGTAAATGCCATTGAAACTAATATGTATTAATTCGAATGTATTGGGAATTGAAACACACATAAATGTGAACTATTCCATTCCAGGATGAAACCTGTAACACATTTAACAACATAGAAATGATATACAAAATTCATACAATTGTTCTATAGTTACAGTTTTAAAAATTAAAAGAAAACATTATAATATATGCAGTGTTATATAATTACAAAGTGTAAGACTAACTTAAGTGTATTAATTACAAATCGCGCACGCGCGCACACACACTATATATATTATATATATATGTGTATATTAGCAGGTAACAATATGTCATAAACACATTCTTACTTTACAAAGAAGCGCTCATGTGGGATGGCCAAACGGATCCGGATCCGGAACAAATAATTCCGGATCCGAAAAATTTTAGGATCCGGAACCAACCGGATCCGGATCTGGCCATCCTTAGTGTCGATGCGTGCTGTGTCACGCGTGGTGCATACACTGAACATTTGTAGGTGTTAAAGAAAACTGTCTGAGTTCTTCGATCATTCTGGACTGGTTTCATTAACGTAACTTCAATACTTTACTTGCAATAAATTTTTGTAACCCCTCACATATTTATGAAACACCTGGTATGAGAGTTATCAATGCGTAGTTTATTATCAGGGCCGGTCCTGGGTGTGTGCGGGGCCTATAACCACAATTTCTTTCAAATGTCTGAAAAATCAGGGATTTATGTTGCTTAGTCTTCAAGACAGGTGTCGTATACGCGTATAATCACAATATAAATATAATTACAATTAATAAATAAACAATATTATATTTCGTATACTCACCTAAGAGCAATCATAAAAAACTGTAGAATCTTAGAAATGTAACGTTCAACGAACTCTAAAATCCCAGACATTTAGCCATCATCTTTACAAACAGGAAATTGTCAGACATTGCCGAGCTTCCTTGATCGCCATCGCTGCAAACAAATGTAAACGACCGCAATCAAGGAAGAGATTACGGGATTGACTCTGCATTTGTTTAGCAAAATCAATCTGAATAAATATCTGGGGAGAGAGAGAGTGGTTAGTCAGATACGGTCAGTTTTAGAGCGAAGATTGAGAGGAGAGTTACGAGCATTAGATGGAGAGAGGGAGAAGTACGACGAGGAATAACGCGTTAATGCGAGTCGCTAGTCAGATTTTTTTGTACATTCACAACCATAACCATACTTCGCAGAACTTCAGCTGCCATCCAGAGACAGGTATACCGTTTTCCTTTAGCCAAGCTGATCCAGTCTTTTGGAGTTTAAAACTCAGGTGTTGTGTATTTGCCATTCATACGTGCATAGTTGTTACCACTCGCACCTTACCATCAAGCTCACCATGAGTAGCGAGTTGCTCCATAGAATGAGGATAAATGATCAATGAGCTACATCAACCCGATTCGATCCCACATACCGAAGGGTATGATACGCAATAAGCAGGACATGGAAAGCTAGTAAAAGTCTCTAAAGTGACGTTTCTCTTCATTTCAGATGTGCCATGTACATTATATTTAAATATAAAATTGGGTGGGTTCAATAACAAACTATAATTTTACGAAAAACTCAATATGCTGACCAAGGCAGAAATTTATTTTATTTTAAAACATAAACTAAACGTAACGTTTCAACCTTCTAGCTAGATGTTTTTCAGACTCTGTACCAACTACAAATTTGTACTTGGTACATGATTCGAACCTGAGACCCCTAGCGTCGTCACGCCCAGTGCTAACTACTTTGGCAGGATGTCTGCTTATAATCAAACGCATGCACTATTTTTGATTGAAATATTTGAACGTAACTTTTATGTAATACTTCTTTATATAACATGATTTTAATAATTTTGTACAAACAATGAATGCTTAATTGGATCTACGAGCTTCCTACAAACTCGTAATAAACCGTACACAAACAATTATTTTATATGGGCACCGGTCTCGGGGAAGTGTCCCAATTGACCCTTCTTACGGTCCGCTCTCCACTAGGATCTCCAACTTCAAAGAATTAAATTCAAGGAGATTTCTTTACAGCCTTTAAATCCTTTTGATTAAAATATTCTGGAAAACTAATATCCTGAATGTCAGCTGTTATCTGTTTGGGTGGTCTTGCTACTGTGAAAACAACATCGAATCAACTTAATCAAAACAACCTAGCAACCACGATTGTAACATATCTTGCCCTTCAGTCATATAACTTTTGTTTTCATTATTATTATTGCTATTATATTGTTTCTCAATATGTTATTACATCTTATAAGGTTTCTATTTGTTCTAGTCATAAGGATTTGGGCATAATTATTGATTCTAAATTATTATTTGATGAACATATAATTGAAGTTTGTAAAAAGGCTAGAAAGGTTTTAGGTTTCATAGTTTTTAATTGGACTTCCCTTAATAGAATGGAAATTTTAGATTCCTATTTGGTTCGAACATTAGTGGAATATGGAAGTGAATTATGGAACGTATTAGCAAATAGTCACACCGAGAAAATTGAATCAATTCAGAAATTATTTATTAGGTTACTTTGTATGAAAATGAAGAAAAGTTACATACTCGTATCACTAAATTATATGGAGTAGTTGGAGATACTTAATTTACCAACCTTGAGCTCAAGAAGGAAATATAAAATTAATTTATTGATACAAAACATTTTGTCAAATAGGATTGATAGTGAATACTTTATAAATGCAATAGTCTATAACGTTCCAAAATATAAAACAAGATAAAATCATTATTATCAGTAAATTTGAAAAATGGTGGTGAATTTATAAATTTTTTATCTATGAATGACTTAAAATATTATCTTTAGGTATAAGATGAGGTTTACTGTAAAAACCATTAGCCTATGAGTTAATCCTTTGTGACATAGTGTTGTATAAGGTTTTTTTTTAACTGTTCTCAGTACTTTAAGATAAACTTCTATTATTATTATTATTATTATTATTATTATTATTATTATTATTATTATTATTATTATACTTTACAAATCCTAAAATGTAAATTGCATTGAAAATTCTTTGGCGCTGTATACAAGTTCAGACTCCTGTCTGCTATCTGGATTCGCCTTGCTTCCGTACCATAAACATCAATCACTTTGTTGATGAACAGTTTTTTGTCTTTCTCAACGATACCGAACCGAAGGGTACAGTAAGAAAAGTAATAATTCAAGATGACTGGGTGTGAATTATCATTGTCGGATCCCGACTTCGAGAATGATTTGCAGACTTTTAGTAATCACAGATGGCCGAGAAATTCCAGAGGATCTTATTTAAAATAGATTAATTCTTTAAGTGCCTGAAATTTCTTGAAATTAACACTTAGTGCAAAAACAATCACTTGAATGGAAAATAGTGTGTAGAATTCTAGTTTTCACTGAATCGGTAAATTTTGAAAAATACCTGTCCAGAAAATTACACGACCTGGTCGGGAAATGAATGTCAGGATTATTAATAGATTTCTTCTCAATCTTGTCCCGACCAAAAATTATCTGTCTTCCACAGCCCTAGTTACAACCGTCAACATGTGATTCTAATGTCTCCTGTGAAAACGTTCTCTCATTATATTGTGGGACACGGCAGTTAATTGCTCTAACTGTCAGCCTATAAATCGCAGAAAACAACATTATTTGTAATAAAATATTGCTACAATTTCACCATTCGATTACATGAACATTTTCCAGATATCTCAGAAGGGTGTTGATTTATAAGCAAACAAAAAAAATCAATATACAAATAGACAGACTCTCTTGAAACCTAATGCTACAACAAAATTCTTCATTAAATACCATAAAAAGATAATAGCTAATAAAAATAATAATACTAAATCTCTCCCTTCCGGGAGATAACAAAGTTTGTCCGTAAGACCGGGAGAATGAGTTCGATTCCGGGACACTCCCGGACATTCAATTCTAGGAGGTTTAGCAAGCTTACTCCGATCCACACTACAGTGTAGAAATCAAGTTCCTATGCAATTTTTCATGTTTTGTCAATGCTGTGATGATAAAAATATGTACATAGCCCACACAATACTTCATAAAACATACACTCATATCAGTACTGTTTTTGTGACTAGACTGCTTTCAAATCGCTTACCGCAGTTGTAAAACCGGTTTCCCTTGTGTAGTTTTAGTGAGAGTATCGTTTGTCATGGCTTTGCTGTTAAAAAGTTATCGTCGCTTCTAACGCAAGCTAAAAAAAATACTTCTCTCTGATGCTAAAAAATACATAATACACAAAATTCCTGACAAGGTATTTTTACCTTAATAACAATTTTCACATATTTTAAAATGCCCTACACTTTAGCCTTTTTAGGTTATTACTATTCGTCACTGGCGTGGCCTGCGTACTTGTAGCGCTTTCCCACCAACTCAATTACCTACAATTCCCTTGTCCTAGTTCGTTTTTAGCTTGGTTTCTGTACGGTGTGCTCTGTGATGGCTTAAATCGCTTGAAAACGTTTAATTTGACGCTGTTAACCATAAACATAGTGTGTATGTATGGTAATTATACACTGTGTCCATTTCCTGAACCATGTTCTAAGAGCCTAGGAACGAATTGACTGAACCCCTGTGAAAACACTTTAGTCGTGTTCAACTGGACATGGAAATTTCCGACTGCGTTTTATGCTGTGAGTACATTTTCATTTTTACTACAAACTGCAGACTGCACTGTTGAAATTGAGCGTATGCGTACGTGTTAGACACAGTATATGTTTTCTAAATACCTGTTCTTATTGGGGGGGAGGAGATTCCAAAGTTACAAGATAAGTATGGTGACGTTACCCATTTACATTCTTGTCCCAACATGCCTTTTGTTTCGTTAGTAGTGCTAACTTAGCACAGATTGTCTTATTCAAACGTGAATTGTACTGATCAAGAACAACCTTTTGAGTGCGAGAAAAGCATGCATGCATTTCTATCATGAAATGACGCCTACCTTCCAATTTGTATTCTATACTGTTGAATTTTGAAGTGTGCAAGGGCAATGCCAGTTTTCACATGTTTAAAGTATACAAAGTTATGAAGGTGACATGTTCAACCATTCTTGTTCCAGCTATTCCGAACGTTGTACGTTTGTCAACCTTGCTTAAAATGTTCAACGTTTTTGTAATGAAATAGCAGAGCGTAAAAATGTAAGAACAATGAAGTAAAAAAATATTTCCTTCCTCACAATACTACTTCGCTCCCTTACTATCATTTGTAAAGATAATACAGCTTGCAACGTTGTCTGTAAATTATATATTTGTATGTATAATTTGCCAAGCTGTTTTGCCCTTGCACATAAATGTATGGGCCGAATATAAGGAATAGGTAGGTGAGAATAGATCTTTCTCATTCATACATTATGCTTGTAACATCATCTGTAAATATTGTTATTGTGACATTAGTCTATATTTTCCCACGAATCTATCGTTTTTGTGTTAAAGTGGTTTTGTCCTTATGAACACACAACCGAACATTTTCTGAAATCATCTAACTAGAAAGTCCCTAGTAAAAAATGGGTTTGTTGGAAAGAGAATGTTGCCTTGATTATTTTGTAACAAAGAAACATTGAAACCGATTATTGTTCTGCTGGACTGAATTTTGCCTGCTTTTTAACGGGACCGTAATCAAGAGTTCCCAAGTAGTCATGACAATATATTGTACATACATAGGTTTTAAATGTTTTAATGCTATTTTGTATAGTTTTCGTTTCTCTACGCTCATGACATTGTTATTTTTAGTCTGTGATCTGATAAAAAGATAAATTTCGTAAAACAAATCTGTGGGCATTGGTAAAAGCAATATAATCCTTAACAGCTATCGTTGTGAGAAGGGTGACCTGTAACTAAAAGCTGGATAAAACTGTGTCATGAACGGATATGGGGTAGCGGAGCAAGAATAGAAGCAAAAACAACTTAAATCTGCATTTGTCGCAACTGAAGTTGGTAAATAGTCCTTACACTTAGTGGTCGCTAGTGCAGTTATTTACAATGGTTTTGTGAGAAGGAAATTACATATGCGTATTACATTTATTTAAATAAATGTATATGAAATAATGATGTATTGATGAAATGCAAGTAAGTATTGAAATAAACTCATGACGCATGCTATGAAATGATTATCTGTTTACGTTGAAAGTGTAATTGTAGCGATAAATAAATGAGTACTAAAAGTGGTAAACAATGTAAGTGCCAAAAGCGAAACTGTTGGGAAATCGCATCGTTCAGCACATCTGCCTGTACGAACGTTCACACTAGTGCCTTTTTACACACCCTTTGAACTACTTAGAGGGCTACCCGCCACATTTCACGTTTACCACATTATCAAGCATGGCACATTTCACAGTTTAACGTGGAAAATGGTGCTTGAATTTTTGTGGCATTTACAGCGTTTACTAATTTTAGTCTTCAATAACCTGAAAACGTAGAGTGAAAGCGGAATTCGAAGGGGTCTCATGTCAAATTTAACGGCTTGTCATTTTTGAACGCGTAGGTGTCTTCTCTTATTTTTGTTCTTCAGTCCGTTTGATTTGCGTAATTATCTTGAGGTGAGCCATGCGTTTGCTACTGCTTTTTTTAACGATTATGAGGCTTGAATAATATATTTTTATGATATAACGGCTTCGGATATCCCTGATAGTTTGGCCCTTTAGTCAGTCACCTTGGTTCGAACCCCCGTAAAGGCACATTGTACAGTTGTTCAGAATCCATTTTGAACAATTGGTGAAGTACTTATCAGCCTCTGTCTAAGCATAAACTGGATTAAGACAAGCTTCTCGCAGGTTTTACATTTTTAAAACAACAGTTTCTCACTGCATTCGCATTATTAAATGTATTTTTAAATATAATCATCTATAATAATTTACTATGTGAAAAATAGTAATCGTACAATATTACCTACTAACCTGCAACGGAAGTCGTATTTTTTAAATCAAGATGGACTGTTGGGTTTTATATACATATATAAAGTATAATTATAATTTGAGACTACAATTTATCTATTATTACCAACACGGATTATGAGTAACAAAATGCTGGATCATGTTGTAGAGCTTTGTTACAGTATTTTTTTAAATTTTCATAATCTGTTAATAATATTACCAATAGCCTCAATGGAACTTTGAAACTTGTACTTACTAACATTCCAAAGATTTTGAATATCCTTAGGGAGGAAATGCCACTTGTTAAATAATATGCTTTGAGTAACAGATAGGTCTTATTTTATTTGTAATATAATTAATGAAGTATTGTTGAAATTGATATGAAAAAATTGATGAAGGAACATTCACAAAGAACACCCATGCCCAGGACAGGATTAGAAGTAGGAAACCCGGAAACCGTAGTGTCGCAGCGCGCTGTTCTAACAACTCTACCACAGAAGTCGGCAACATGTGAGTGAGAAAGAGGGAGGAATAAGATGAAGGGAATGAAGATATTGTTTGGGAGAAGGAGACAGAGAGAGAGAGAGAGAGAGTGGGAAGAAAAAGTAAGTGTCATGTGTGTGTGTGTGTAAGACAGAGAGAGAGAGGAAGACGACAAGCAATGAAGGAAGAGGGGAGGGGAGCAACAGAAGAGGATGTATGTCCACTTTATATTCAGGTAGGCTAATAAGGACTGGACCTTCAGTTTAAAGTGGAATTCGAACCACTTGTGATATGTTCCTCCACTAGGAATTGATTGATTGATTGATTTGTTATTTTAAGTCCACTTTATGCACAGTAAGGCTAATCGGGACTGGACCTACAGTTTAAAGTGGGATCCGAACCACTTGTGCCTCCACCGGGTATCGAACCCGGGAACCCTTGATTACAAGGCGACGACGCTACCACTGTGCCATCGGGGAGGCCCTCCACCACCAGGAAACGAATCCGTGACCCCTGGTGAGACATCGTATTGTTTGGTGTTGCACTACACAACTTCAATGTGAATGCTTGTACTTATTTATGCGTGTTTTAAAAATGCATTCTACTTCCAGGAAGTACGTATGTAGAACGTAGATGGTGTCTCTCAGGAAGCTTTCACATCAATATGACATGCAACTTTGGAACGAACCAATCAGCAGCAACGCACAAGCCTGCGTTCGATAGGTGAAATGTTGAAGTGACGTTTGTCGCTTCGGTGCGAAATCTTCCTTAGAGACAGAGAGATGATAGAATAAAAATAAAAGTCACACAGACACACACACACATCCCTAAACCTTTGACAAATTCTACACTATTGAAGGTGGATTGAAAGTACATGCTCCTTTGGCTAAGATTAATCATTCCCATAATTCGTTTTTCAAACTCTCCTCGCAAATGCCTTCGCCATTTCTTTACATTTTGCACCCTGAATAGCCTTACACAATAAATTCGCAAAGGAGCCTTGCAAGCGAAACGAAAAGTTGACAAGAACCATTGTCCCATCACTTCAGACGGTCCCGAACAATCACAAGCGCTGCTGTCCCTGTATGTGTTTACGTATCACAGTCATTTGTCTCCCTTGCTTTCTTATAAGAACGTCTCCTCCTTATCCGGAAAGATGACCGGGACATATCTCTTTTGGTCCACATAAAAGATGCATCGGCACGTTTCGTCTCCAGAAAAAGGGTTTTCTCTGGGTGTGCAAGGCGTTGTCCTAAAGGGCCAACAAAGAAAAGCTCGCTGTTTGCCAGCGTCCGGAAAACAACAAGAAAAAAACAGGGAAGGGCGACATTTTGTTGGCGACGGATGACTTTTGTACGGCCCGTTCGGGCATGTGGACTTCCATATTTTTCTGTCTGAAGTGCTGGAGCATTAAGAAAGAAGTTTGAGAGTCACACAGTCACATTTTATACACTCTCCCTCTACAATTAATGTAAGAAGGAATATTTTGTACAAAGTTGATACATTCATGTCATATGTCAATATTTTAGCATGCAATGTTAATTGCCTATTGTCTAGTGCAGGGTTTCTCAAACTTTTTCGTTCAACGGCACCCTTAGTGTTTCCGCGGCACCCAAGGCCTATCTAACACTTGCAACTCTCAGTTAGTGAGT
Organism: Lepisma saccharinum; assembly: GCF_977018435.1. Taxonomy (NCBI): domain Eukaryota; kingdom Metazoa; phylum Arthropoda; class Insecta; order Zygentoma; family Lepismatidae; genus Lepisma; species Lepisma saccharinum. The sequence goes on along the minus strand of NC_139237.1, from coordinate 52,249,769 downwards.
TTGGGTTGCTTGCCTGAAGTTAAAATATAAACAGATATTTCAAATTCAGCAACATTTTATGTATAAAAGATACTAAATATGTGTATAGTGCGGCCAAGGAAGACGAAACTACTTGGAGACGACGATTCCAAACGCGAGAGGGGAAGCAGGGTGAAGCACTTGCCAAACTACCCTGTGATATTTCCCTTGTATGTGTTCGCTGGTTGACTTCATTACCGCATGCTGTGTTGTGTCTGTGATTTGTGATGGCTCTTACAATTCGCAAGAAACCGTTTTGAAGTGGAATAAAGGAAATTGAGACTTTTCGGCCCCTGTTGCAAATTTACAAAATAATCTTGTTATACTAGAAAATGTCACAAACCATTCAGTTACTACATTTATATTTATAATGCTATTATTAGCGAACACTATCCTGATTACTGCTTGTACATTTATCCTAATTATAATATTTACTAAGGAGATCAATGTAATTGAATGATCTAAACTGAAGCTACTGGTTTACAAACAAGTTTATCTACTAATGATCTACTAATGTGACGTGATGAATACTTTCATGCTTGCTGATGGATGTCTATAATTTCATCCTGAACCCTTACATAATTCGTAAACATCTCTCTATATATTTTGGAGGCGATATTGCTACGTTGAAACTTCATTTTTTTTCAAGAAACCCACTTCCTGCCCAAAGCGCCGTCATACCTATTTAGCCACTGAACACGTCCGGTTGGTGCATGCGCACTTTCGTCCTTGGTCTCGGCTAAAGCAGCCAGACAGTAAGTGTCATTTCAGTGAAGATATTGGAACATTTCGCGGCTCCCCTACAAGCCAGCCACGGCACCCCAGGGCACCGCGGCGCACACATTGGGAACCACTGATCTAGTGCTTTAAAACTATACTAATTCTAACACCACGTTTGGAGAGAGCAGCTCTTCTTGTGATGTTTTTTCCCTGTGTTGGGGATTGAACCTACGACAGATATATGATTTCTACTATAAATCTGGTGCTCTAACCACTACTCCACGGCGCTAGTGGAGGACCGGGGTTGTAGTAAAAACCATTCTAATGCTACTGTATAACCATTGTCACTAACATTCAGAGAATCTTGAGAATATTTTTCTTACAAACATTTGTAAAGCAGCAGTAAAGGGGAAAAATGATCAGAACATTCGAATGGATATACGTCTATCCGTTGCATGTAATGTGGGATATTCCTTGTGTGGAAATCTTTTCTGTGGGGAAGGTAGGGGGTATTCCAGTGTGCTTTGTGAACATACAAATTTCTGCAAAGGCTGCATAAAAAATAATGGCAATATTGAATAAAGAGATATTGTTGTTATTATTGTAATCACGTGATCTACGCGAGTCAGATGGCGTCCGGACTGTGTCCGAATCGGCAGCTGTTGCAGCCTAGGGCACCGTTCCACCCGCCGAATGCGCATACCGTTACAGTCCGAATTCGCGGCATAAGTGGAGTTGGAGGGTAGAGGATAAGGGGAAAACAAGTGCATGCTTCAACTAACTGTAGCGGTAGCCTTATCAATTCTCACTTTGTAGAGACAACGTTTAAGGGATAGGCTTGAAGATTTTATCGATTCCACTGTATTTAGAACAATTCTAAAATAAAAAATTACGTGCCACATTTTCATTTTAAGTAATACATAAGTGGAAAACATTTTGAAGTTTGGTTGGCTTCTGCCTTCTGCTTACGCATTGTGCAACTGCGCTCCACAGCACGGTGGTTAACGTTCGAAATGACACCTGGCGAGGAAAATGGCAAGTGTGGTGTTAGCGAGCTTTTATATTCGGACAACTTGACGGGCACAGGAATGAGACGGGGTAGATGAAGAAACGCCCCTGGAAGTGAATTATGGGACATGTGAGTGAAAGTAGTGCTCACAGTTGTGTATGCTTACATAGTAGTGGGTGCTGTTTTAATGTGTTGAAGACATGTTTGCAGGATCAGAATAATTCTCTTGATAAAACATTAAGATTGTACAAAGTCTAATATTTTTAGTATTTTATTTTTGTTATTTACCCTCACTTTTCTGCAACTTCTGGCTAATGCTTACGATGGGGATGAGTGATGATAAGATGAAATTGATGCAGGGACACTCACAATGAACAGCCAGGCCGCGATTCGAACCCGTGATTCCTAACGCCGTAGCGCACTGTGCTAATCACTTCACCACAGGGGTCGGCTCAGAATTATTGCAAAGCACATATAAATGCAACAATGCCTTGGTGTGGGTAGAGGCGTTTGGAAGTTTTTCGGAAACTGTTCAAGTCTCATACTCCTGTCTTGGAAGTCGGAGAGACTGGAACACCCGGTATACTGTCCTGACATTAGTTACTGCACGGGAAACGTTACTGTACCAGATATTTCTCTTTTCATGTCTTACGGTGAACACTGCACATCAACAAGAATGGCCGATTTGACAGTGTTTGATGCCCTCAGCAAGTGTGGCAGGAGATGGTAAGGATAGAGTGAGATTACACTGAAATAATACGAGTGTTTTTGGTTTTGGTAATAAGTTTATTTGAGAACTGCACGTATATTGCTGCTATTTTTAGCTAACCTTTTTAGTTGAGCATGAATTGTTATTCGAACATTGTCTAATGCTTCTGCCTTTACCTATTCTAACACTATGTTTCTCTTGTCTTCAGACAAATACATTTCTTTTTGCCCTTGATGAGGATCGAACCAACGACGGACCCGTGACTTACTGCAAAATCCGGTGTGAGACTATTGAGCTTTAATAGGTGAGTAATTACTTTCAATGTGCTCTAAAAGTGTTCCAGAAGTGCTTTTGTTAATTTTCAAAAATTGTTCCACACATGGAAAGTGTACTACAAGATAAAAAGTGGTCTTTTCGGGAAAAGTTTATGCACTTATTTATTTCTATTACCTTAGAATGGCCTGGTGGATATTTGTATGAGTCCTGTACGGATGTGTATGTAATTACAACATTCTATTCCTTTCTAGATACATACCTTGAACAGGAAAATGTCAACGAATTATATAACTAACATGATTTTGCATACGTTTTATGTTACATATTTTTACATATTTGCCAGGATTATTCATATTTTAAATATTTGTTAATTTACTTTACATAAAACAACATATTTCGGTAATTTCTTGATACATTTTCATTCGATTGTTCTTTCTGTAGACCTTATTTTTACAATTTGTTTCGAAAGTTACAAAGAGCTCTCTTAACATATTTACATATTCTACAATAATTTGCAATATGAAAAGTAAATAATAGTTGACAAAATTGGTTTCTTAAATATATACACGTTGGTGTGCTTTTATGAGTTTATAAATTTGATACAGTTTTTAATTTGAACAACTTATGTCCTTAAAATTATGTTGAATATGTTCAAGTAAAATAAATATCTAGCAGAATTCTTGAAATTGCTTGGATAATCGATTATATTTAATATTACATATTTTTTGATAGTACATATTTAGGTACATACACTAGTGTCCAAAATTAAAGCAACAAACAGAAATCCTTTCCTCGTGTGATTTTTTTTTTGTTGATAAATTTGCCAAGTATAACCTGTTGCTATCGTGATTTTTTTTGTTGATAAATCCTGGCAGGAGTGCCCATAGGGGGATTCTATGGCGCAGGTTGCGCCATCGAGATTTGGGGGGGGGGATTTTTTCCCTTCAAATAATATAAAATTCAACATTTATATCTTTTCCAAAATATATGTAAAAATTTTACACCTTAAATATTTAATCAATTAGATGAAGAAATGAAAGTGTTTAGGGCATTATCGAAGGGGGTATCGAACTCCTATATATTAGGCCTTAATTGACACGTGGGTTCTGAGGGGGATTCTGAATTAAACTTTGGGGGGGGGGGGCAGTATCCAACTCTAGGTCTTAGATTATGGCGAGTACTTTAGTTAGAGGGGATTGAGCATTAAATTGAAGAGGGTATCCAATTCTTGTTTATTGCTATTGTATTAGACTGAATACTGGTGGGAATTCTGGTGTGCAGACTGAGAATTATTTTTTTGGAGGAGGCAATATCTACTCTTCAATATTAACAGTAAGTCTAAAATTGCCATTGAAATTTGAATGGTAGGATTTAGTATGAAATTTAAAGGGGGAGATAAGCAGCCCTTGATAAAGTGTTAAATCCTAGATTGTCAAGGGATTTCTGTAGTGGAGAAGAGTTCGAACATTACATTTTGGAGACTGTATTTAGCGATAAGGCATCCACACGTTTTGGACCCCAAATGTGCCAAAGAAAAAGCTGGAAAAGGAAAAGACTAAATATCTCGGGATCTTAAGAAAGTATTAACACTCCATTAAGTTAATATTCTTCAAAACCTGCAAAGAAATGAATGTAAAAATTTTCTTGCTCGCTTCGCTCGCAATTCCTTGTTGCTACGATGTGTTTTTGGCGCTTTTATGAGATGAATATGAAGTTTTTATACTAAAGCTGCATTACAAGACAAGTGATATTCTCGATTGATTGATTTGGTTTTTTAAGTCCACTTTATGCACTCTAAGGATATTTGGGACTGAACCTACAGTTTAAAGTGGGATCCACGCGATATTCTCGATTATGATGAACAATTTTAGGGGTGGTCTTGAGTGATGGCACCCCTACTTAGGGAGGAGGGGAAGATCAATTATAATGTTCAGTAAAGCTAAGAAAAAAGTTACTTTCGGTAGACACGCTGTCGTAATTAAATATTTTGTGGGGATTACGACATGGTTTAAGGGCGCGAATGATATGATTTGGGGGAAACGCATGACATGATTTTTGGGTGGATGCGCCATTGGCCTTGGGGGGGATGGGCACCTCTGAATCCTGGCACATTAAGGTTAGTTTATTTCCTATCTTAAACCAGTTGTCTATGACATCATAAATATTACTATCACCTGATCGTATTATGTGGTCAAATGGACACACGGGAAAGAATTTCCGTTTGTTGCTTTAATTTTGGACATTAGTATATATTATCAATTATTATTACATATTTATGTACATATTTTGTACTTTGATATTATGAGTTTTGGCCAGAGCTAAGGAAGAGAATAGATGAACACAACAAAAACACAAGGAAAGGAGAAGTAGATAGGTCGAAAATAGCCGAACTCACATGGAATGAATCGAGTTGAACAACGTAACAATTATGCACAAATGAACCAAATTAGAAACAGAAAAATGAAAGAAGTTTTCATAGCAATGGCCTGCTACAATCCCAGTGTAGATTTCAAGTTCATTCGGTTCTCTCTTCTAAGGAAATATAATTCGTAACTTAGCAAAACAAACGAGGGAGAGTCAAATGAACATTTTTTTATTATATCTAGTAGATTTCTGCATGTAGCATAGAACCTTTACTGATTTACGTATATTTATAAGTGTGAGTTTTGTAAGTAACAGCAGACACATCGTCTAAATTTGAGTTGTATTCAGAGTGTCAAATAATTCTTGTCAGAGTTTTAAGATTATAATTTGACTCGTATTCCCTCCTGTGGCGGGCCATATCCATATGTATTCATTTTTTTGTTCTATCATACTGCGTGGTCAGTTTTTCCTTTATTGTAAAGCCTGCCCTTTGGCGGAGTGGTTATCACATCGCGTTACTACGCCAGGGATCCCGGGTTCGAATCTTGGCCTGGGCATGGATGTTAATGAGTGTCCATTCATCAATTTCATCATATCATCACTCATCCCCATCTTCGCAAATTAGTCAAAAGTGGCACAAAAACTGAAGTAAAATGGAGCAAATCAATCAATCAATCCTTTATTGTAACATATTAAGTTAGCACGTGAGCATTTATCATTGTACGTGATCTGTTAGGAAAGTAATGAGACTGATTTTCTGTAAACGATGAATTTTATTATTTTTACAAATCAAGGTTATCCCCTTCAAAATAGTTCCCTTGGGCAGCTACACAGCGATGGAGGCGTTGTTTCCATTCTTCGTAGCAATGCTGGAAGGCTTCTGCTGGAATACCTTTTAGCGCGTCGGTTACGCTCTTCTGGATATTATCCAAAGTATCAAAATGGCGTCCTTTCAAGTTGGTTTTGAGCAAGGGGAATAAAAAAAGTCACAGGGACTGAGATCCGGCGAATAAGGGGGCTGAGGAACCACAGGAATGCCTTTTTTGCCAAAAATTCATTGATGGAGACTGCCGTGTGACATGCTGCATTGTCGTGGTGCAGCATCCAAGTGCATGCAATGTCTGGTCGCACACGTGCAACCCTTTTCCTGAGTCTTGCAAGGACTTCCCGATAAAAAGTTTGATTGACAGTTTGTCCTGGTGGAACAAATTCCTTGTGGACGATCCCCCGACTGTCAAAGAAACAAATGAGCATCGATTTGATTTTGGATTTGCTCCTTCTCGCTTTCTTGGGACGGGGAGAGTTTGCAGTGTGCCACTCCTGACTTTGGCGTTTTGTATCGGGATCGTACTCGAAAATCCATGATTCATCACCTGTGATCACGCAACTGAAAAATTCTGACTCCCTGTCAAGGCGGTCCAGAAGATCAAGAGACACATCCCTCCGATGGGTTTTCTGCTCAGGCGTGAGGTTCTTTGGAACAATCTTGGCTCACACTTTTCTCATGTCCAAATCTTGTGTTAAAATTTCATGGACGGTACACACGTTCAAATTTAACTCACTACTGATCACTCTCACCGTCAATCGACGATCTGACCTCACAAGAGACCTCACTCTTTCCACATTGTCATCCGTTTTTGAGGTTGAAGGTCTTCCCGCACGAGGTTCGTCTTCCACTTGTTCTCGGCCTTCTAAAAAGGACTTGTGCCATCTGTACACTTGTGCCCTAGATAGTGCATGTTCTCCATAAGCCCTTTGTAACTCTTCATAAGTCACAGTAGCAGATTCGACAAGCTTAACACAAAATTTGATGGCACAACGTTGTTCAAACTTTTGCCAGTCCATTTTCGTAACGCACCTCACAAACACAACTTCACGTCAGACGCTCTCAACAATCGTGTAGCAACTGTAGCAAGTTGAAACTTGTACTGAGTCAACGGCAAGCGTTCGCCTACCTGCCGTGTGAAGGTGGGGGCAGCAGCGTTGCCGGTTCGTTCACAGTGTCGCCAGTCTCATTACTTTCCTAACAGACCACGTATAATGTCGCCAGGTGCGATTAGTATTGTATACGTTCAATCAGAGGCGTCTCGTGAACGCATGCGGTGCATGCTGCGCATGCGTCAGTTGTGGGAAAAAGGACAGCTTGCTCTGCGACGACATTCATGAGCATTTCTACATTCTAATTTCTTCGTATAGGAGAAGTATTTATTTTACACGAGAGCGTTGAACTAAGCTTATATTACATTTCTTGGATCTGAAGTGACGTATGCATCAATTGTGGAAAAATAATTATTACTTTATTTCACTTCAGATGCAAGAAATGTAATATAAGCTTAGTTCAGCGCTCTCGTGTAAAATAAATACTTCTCCTATATGAAGAAATTAGAATGTAGAAATGCTCATGAATGTCGTCCCAGAGCAAGCTGTCCTTTTTCCCCCAATTGACGCATGCGCAGCATGCACCGTATGCGTTCACGAGACGCTTCTGCTACAGCGCCTTGAATAACGTAGTGTGGAAAACGGCACAGTTCTGCGCGCTCTGGCTGGTTCCACTCGAAAATGATCCGCTAGAGGCGCTGGTGTGGAACCCGGTGCTTGGTATTCGTCTACTTATAATGGCAGTAAATGGAGTTTTCTCTGCAACGTCTGATTCTTTTACATGAAGCATTTCTATGAATGTGATAACTGCTATGATATTTGGTACAGTGGTCGCGAAGATATTAACGAACATTCTAGACAGTCGACCACGTCCTGTTATCGTCATACTTTCGTTAATAATACGGGAGAAAAAATACGCGTGGAATGCTCTTGGCAACTAAATTCTTGTGTATGAATTAGGTTCACTATTATTATCATCATCATCATCATTTCTTTTAAAGATATACAAACTGAAGCATTTGTATTTTGGATATTTACTGTCTCTTTTCTTCCGCTTTAAACTAATCGCGGCGATGATGATAATGATGATTACATGAAACGACAAGGGGAACCCCACAAAACTTTCTTAGTGCCATCGACATGAGTGTAAGGAAACTTTAAAACCAATGGGACAATGCGACACGGGATGTTCACACTGTCACACTAGTGAGACACACTTCCAGACTGTAAAATAGCATTCATTGCACATGAGGGTCCAAACAGCAAACGACACGTTCATATGGCGTATTCTCGTGCTACTTGTTACTTCGGTCGGAAAGCTTCTTAATGGATGGGTGTTCAGACCGAAGCGACGCGCTACAGGGGGAGTTCCCAACTATGTGACAAGCGACATGGTGCCTTCAGTCTCTTGGCAAGCGTTCGCTGCTAATTGTGCGAACAACAGATAGGCGATACGAAAAACCGCACATTACAACAACAGATCTAGGCGACACGATAAGTCACACGTGTCGCTTTGTCGCTTGTGCGTCGCTCAAACTGGACCATTTCCTCAATAGCTTGCAACATGTTGCCGTGGTTTGTTGTTCGCGCATGCGCGATGCAATGCGTGTCTTGCCTTAGGGATATTGTGCACCAAAGCGACAAGGGGCACGCGACACTTATCGGTTGAGGATTTAACCAACCGAACGCTGGCCTGTGCTTCCCGTCATGCCGCTACGATGTGAAATGTTGCTCTTAATTGGCTCGTTTCCAAGCAACATGTGTCGCTTCGATGTGAAAGTTGCCTTGGACCGAAGGACCCGTGTCGCTTTGGTGTGAAATCCTCGTATCGTTTGTCGCGTGTCGCTTTGGTGTAAAATCTCCTTGAGAAAACGGTGCAGTCAGAGCTTGTGTCCCTACGGTTCGAAAGGCTGCATTGATTACGGACTGCTCGCTTCCAAGCGACACTTGTGGTTTGTCGCCTCGGTATGAAATATCTCTCAAGATACTATTTATATTCTAATAACATAGAAAAATAAAACTCTAGTACACAATCCAACACCTGACGTCCGGAATCACTTTGCGATGTTTCTTCTTGTGTTACGCATGCTATTTATTTATTAATTTTATTTTACTTTTCTTTCCAAATTAATGTCATTTCGTGACTGCAAATCACTCCACAAATATAACTGTTTCCATCAATTCACGTACCGCCTTTCAAGACAAACAAATCTACATAATATATTCCAAAAACTAACAAAGTCGCATTACTTTCATAAGAAAATTAGCACCGACACTGATCGCACTGCCATCTATGTTTCTCATCCGTCAGGGGAACCAGTTTCTTGGGTCGTTTTCCACACTATGTTATTCAAGGCGCTGTACTTCTGCCTTCAATGATTTTTATTCACTAGAATATACAGATGATTAATTGCTAGGAGTTAGCAATACTTAATACAAATGCTTTGCTATCTTGTTTTATATGATGTCATGCATAGCACCGATCGGATTTGCATAACACAGAATGCATTTAAATCATGACACACATTAGACCTTTGAAAAGTAATAGATAATAATGCAGTTGAACCGTATAGCAGAAAGGCCCAATGCTGTTGTGTGTAGATGTTGTTAACAACACTTCACGCCTATTTCTTCCCATAATTCAGCATTAGGACACGCAATGCCTATACCTTTTAGTGCTCCATTCTCGGGAAGTGGAGCAGATGATATCTCATGTCTTACAACAACCTACTACACCATATGTTATGCACGTCTGAGAGAAGTTCGTGTTTGGAAGCCAAAGTCTGTAGTTTAACGGCGTGATCACTTGGTACCCCTTAACCGGTTGTGCACTTCCTAGCGCCATGCATTAAGAAGGACGAACCAATAGCCTTAAAGTATTCAAAGGGAACTCAATTGCTCCCGCAAACCACTTTATGCATTCTTGCCAGTATCTGAATTAAATAATTTCAGAGAGATCATTTCCAAAAATGTAAAGGCCTGTTAAATGAGTGATTTTTTTTTTGCTTTAGGGCAAAGCTAAATTCAGTCATAAACAAGAAATGTTTATATTTATTTTGATATTCACATTATTACATATGATATTAGTATTACAGAATTACGTATCAAGCTGCTGATTACATCACACACATTTCCTCGCTCCTTAGGATTGAAAATTGGATAACAGCGACAGAGGGTTTTTCTCTTATTGGTAGAGCAAGACGCGATTTAGTGTGTTCCGTACTGAAAGTTTTGGAGTCTTCATATAGGTATAATACTTCTGCACAAACTACTTGATCACTTTTCATGGATTAGTTCACCTTACTTATCAAAGACAACCGTGGTTGTGATCAGCATCACGTTCCGGTAGCTTTTACCCGCAAGTACTCTACCCGGTGGAGACACGGTTCCCACTTTAAACTGTAGGTCCAGTCCCGATTAGCCTGTCTGTGAACTTAAAGTGAACTTAAAACAAAAACTCAACTAACCAATCGCAAGTCAACCAACCAATCGCAAGTACCCGTTTGTTGGAGTGCGTGAGCTACAAAGACGGTTATGCGAGTAACGAACGGGAATTTTCTTCCATCAGCCATTCTGCAAATCTATCCGAATTGAGTGCCTTACTCACACAAAGTTTTTGGATAACAATATGAAGGGAGATAATAAATGATTGTAGAACTTTGTTGAATTTTCGGCTGGTGTGTTATTAGAGATGTGAAATCAATCTCCATAGAGTAGTGGTTACCGAGGCGCTACTAAGCCAGAGGTCCCGGGTTAGAATTTCAGTCCTTGGCATGAGTGTTCTTTGTGAGTGTCCCTTCATCAACTTCATCACTCATCCTCATCTTCGCGATTAGCTAAAATTGGCCGAAAAGCCAAGTAAAGAAAGCCAAATTAAATCAATCACTCAATTAGAGATGTCGAGATTGGGGGTTGATGCTATAAATGAAGCATATTTGAAATTTTGAACATCCTCGTAGCGACGTGTTTCCACCTGCCGCCGTTACAGCGCGATTAGCCAAAAGGAACAGAAAAGCGAAGTAAAATTAAACAAATCAATCAATTAGCAAAATGCATCAACAGCATTTACCGTCATTTCCTGCACTGAATACTTTTCACATACAGTAAATAAGTGGGCCTGTACTGTGATATGTTACATTATGTGGAACCTATCTTTGTTTTCGAAGTCAAACAAATAAGAAAAGATGGCGTAATCTTTGCTCAATATCATTATTATCTTTATTGCTGATAATATTATGGCCGATGTTACAATTAAGTATTCATTCTATGTGAGAACTGTTGAGCAACTTAGGGAAAGCAGAATATACCTTCATTGTTGAAAGAAGAACCATTTATCATTCCAAAGCAGTGACAACTTATTAGTTTTCGTCTTCCTTTCATACTTTTCAACAAAACTTGTCTTGAGCCAGAGAACTGCGGCAAGTTTGTTCGTCTCATTCTCAGCCAGCTTTACAGGATGTAACGAAGATTTACGGCGGTGACGTAGAGCAAGTAGCATGCAGATGGAAAATACTGGTTATGTTGGGAAAAGACACGGCATATGAGCTGTTTTCCACAAGCCATCTTCCGTCCGGCTTAAAGGTGGTAGTGGGATACCTGAAAACTTTAAACCAGAGAAAACTCATTATGTTTTCACAGAAACTCTAAACAATGTAAATAACACGAGAAAATATCATAAGAGGCGTTTCAAGTAATTATATCTACCGGTGGCAGATGTTGCATGTACATCATTTGCAAGAGTTTTATAACATTTACATTGGTTTTAAGTATTATCTCTACAGTCTCAATCGGTTAGGAAGACTGAGTTATTTCCTAAATTGTAACTTCTTATTTGGGGCAATTTTATACCAAAACTTACTTTGGATTAATTTTCACCTTTGTGTGACTCCTTAATTGTTATTATTATTATTATAGTCAGTGATGTGTAAGAAGTATGCATAATTGCTATTTGAAAGTTATGAACATGCTAACAGTGTTGCTAATGGGGGAATAAAAGAATTCTTCCAATGAGTTTTTTACAAGATTTAGGTGTGGAAGAGAATGGTAAAAAGAGAAACAAATGGAAAAGAAGAGATGGAGAGGAAAGAGAAGATTAACAAGCTTTCGAGAGCTAACGTCACTCTCATCTTCAGGGTAGAAGTCCACTTCTACCCTGAAGATGAGAGTGACGTTAGCTCTCGAAAGCTTGGAATATTTTCCACAACTCACCTGGTCGATAGCCCGAGAGAATCTTTTCATCTTCGTCTCCAGGAAATCTTCAAGACTTACTTCAAGATTAACAAGGTTCTATTAGAGAGAAACAAACCGACATTTCTTCCAGAAACATGATGGCAGTTAAATTGTGCAGATTGTGTGTTGTGAGATCATACTGTGATTAGACTTAGCTCATGAAACTGTTTTTTTCTTTTTGCTCTGGAAGGAAAAAGCACGGCGTTTTTCCCAAGTGAACAGGTTTAAGTAAGTTGGGACAGTTGGAAATGTGGTTCAGAAGTATGGTGGTGTCTAGTGCACATATTTCTGGCTTTGTATGTGTGTCTTTTACACGTCACAGGAGGTGATTGGAACAGCCACGGTTATTCTTTGATTTTTTTTTAACCCAAAATGTGAAAGATCTGGTAGACTAAGTTTAAAGTAAGCAGAAACACACTTCAAAGTGAGATTCAGAACTTCTGAAATCTGGCAAGAAATTTGTCAATGTTTATTCTAACCGAGCACTTGCAAGTGAGATGGGGCAATTAAAAGTGAGGTTTAATAGCACTAAGGTGTGCACTGGCGTACGCAAGAGGGGCTGGAATTGTAAAGGTGGATAGTGCGTAGGTGCTTTTCTAGGGGGCGGCATACACAATCAGATGGTTCGCATGTTTAGAATTTTCCACTCTCAAAAATGGTAAGCAGAGATCATTTTAAAGATATTTTTATTTGCCTATTTGGTTTTTCCCAACTTATTTACTGCTTTTATTTGAAAATATGTTCTTCTCAAAATTTAGGAGGGGGTGTAGCCCCATCAGCCCCCCTTCTGCGTACGGCATTGAAGGTGTGGTAAGAAGTTTAAGCCTTTGTTCTAAGGGCTAATGGACACACTGCTCAGGACAGTTCAAAGTGTGATTCAGAACTTATGAAATCTGGCAAGAAGTTTTGCAATGTTTGTAAGCGCATATTGTGGGTGAATTAGGGTAGTGATATAAAATAACTACTCATATCTGGTAAGAATGTTATCGGTGTTTGTTGCATAAGTTTGCACAATTAGGCTACTTGGAACACTAAAATTCTGTTCAGAACCACTCCAAGGAGTTAAGAAGTTTCATTGTTTGTTCTATGTGAACACAAAGAGATACGACCCATTGGTAATCTATCCTGAAACCTCTTTCTAAGCAAAATTCTCAGGCAGCTGTTATTTTCCAAAATGCAGCACATTATATTTTTAATGTCTTGTTATAAGGGGGAAGATGCCCCACAATCACACGTCCACTACAACTAAACGAGATGCTATACCTGTATGTGGAGGGTTACAGAAAAAATAAGAAAGGTTACTACATATTGACGTCATACCATCAATGGGTATTACAACAGCTTATTTAAAATTAAAATTGGAATATTAAATATTAAGTTTCCCCGTGTAAAGTGTGTCTCTGGCAGCTCGCTCTGGTGTCGGCGTCTTAAAAGGAAAAATCTGAGGAACAAGAACATTCTTCGCCAGCTCTAAAAGCACCGTTAGAGTGTCGGCTCGCCGATGCTGGATTATTAATGCAAGTTTCTGTATGAGGCGGGGGCTACTCCCCCCTCCCCTCCCTCTGCTTGTTAAAGGCTTGCCGTGCTTATACGTCGAGAGCAATGTTGTTAGGTAGGGAAGGTTACTGCGATAATTAGAGTCTATACTTTTAAACTTTAAGCTGGGGGTAGGAGGGTGATATAGTGAGAATGGGGCTATCTAATCCAAGGCTCCTTGGCTGCGTATGTAAGTTTTATATGCGAAAACTCAGGGCCAGCAGGCCGTTTTTTTTATAACACTTTTCCCTGCGTAACTTATACATTATGTGCGTTCGTGTTCTTTAAGCATGACTTTCTGCTGTAGAAACCAGAAAAGTTATAATACATACACAACATGCGCGCGCGCGCGCGCACACACACACACACACACACACACACACACACACAAACACACAGATAAATATAATATATATGTATTGTATTTATTTGGATGTGTGTGTGTGTGTGTAGTAGGGTGTATCGAAAAAAACTTATTTTCGAAATGTTAAGGTGGCTAGTGCGGAAAAGTGGCCATTTGTGGCCAAAAACACGTCTGATTTTTTTCAGATTTTTGGAGGTCGTTTAGGTGGCGCGAATCGACCTTGAAGTTTCGATAGTGATTTGGTTATGCAACACGCACAACAATTTCACAAAAATGTCATTATTTGGCTATTTAATGTCTTTTTTCTGCATTATGGTCATTTATTGTTTTGTTTATGGCAAATATGTTACATTCGTGCCTTAGGGGTGGTTTCCTATGCTGTTTACATATGCTTTTGGTCAAAAATTGTCAATTTGAGGCTAAAAATTCCATTTTTGCTATTGATGGTTTCCAATTGGTTTCGACTTTGTGTTTTATTCGAAAGTTTTCCGATATAAAAGACTAAATAAAATATTTTGGCTTTCTAATTGCTAACAGCTCCTCAATTACTGTCCAGCGCTTCGCTTATTTTCATAGCTTATTATGCTTTGAAAATAACCCAGAGCTCACCACGAGGAGGTGGCTGGACTGCGACCTCCACCCACCCACCCAAATTATGTTGGCAAACATAATTTTATTAAGGGGCAGGCCAAGATTTTCTTCTAGTTTTCTCCTTGAACTTTATAGTCACTTTTGTTCGAAATGTCGGCATATGTTCTCTAGATTCCAATTTCGCTTTGATGTAGCCATCACGTGCGCTGGCGCCGAAAACGGAAGAAGCAGCCTCTGTGATAATTTTCACAAGTCGCTCCACTCCTTGTGTGTGGCAGGGGAAGTCTTGAATTTCCGCTATTTTTTTGTTTTTAATGTAGTCATCTACTTCTTCATTTGTAATATTATTGGTCAACGGAGGCTCGTGGAGGGAGCATGAAGCCCAATCAACCATGTCATAGTATTGGTCTGCATTAAAATTGTTGGTTGGTAAAACAAAAGTGCGAATTCTTTTATAACACCATTAAGCCTTGTTTCCATGATTATGAAAAACTAAATATGCTGACCAAGGCAGTAATTTATTTTATTAAAAAAATAAACTAAAACGTAACGTTTCAACCTTCTTAATCTGATGAAGACCTTGCTAGAAGGTTGAAACGTTACGTTTTAGTTTATGTTTTTAATAAAATAAATTACTGCCTTGGTCAGCATATTTAGTTTTTCGAATTCTTTTGCCTTTTTTCAATCCTCTTGCTTTCTTAATTCTTTGCCAACCCAGACTTCTTATTTCTGGGTTTTGGTCGGTTATTAAAGCCAGCAGGAGATTTTCAGGATGGGCTAAGAATACGTTTTGTTGAATGACCCTATCAATCAGATCTCTCAAGTGATGTGGGAGAAATCGAGACAAGTGGATCAAATTCCAGAGGTGTCGAGCTCCTTCAGTTATCGATGGTTCCATATACACATACTACATAATGAAGGTACATAGTGATCCCAAACCACACCGGTGCGTACACCTTAGTGTGTAGTCTATATATATATGGTAGGACGACCTTTTAACTTTGTCGCCTTGTGATTAAAAGGCCCCGACTTTGATCCTCGGTTAGGATCTACTTTAAAATAAAAATGTAGGTCCAGTTCCGATTAGCCGGTGGACAAAGAGCAGCGGTGTTCTAGTCGGTTGGGTGTCTGCCACGCGGGAGACACGGGTTCGATTCCCGGGGTGGGTAATCTAAGGTTGGCATTTTTCCGGCATTGTTCCCACATAAAGCAGCACCAGCCTCATATCAATGTGTGGTTACCTGGAGGAAAAGGCTGCTGGGGCGTGGTTCTGCTCACATCACCTCCAACATGGCCGAGATAGCGAATGCTTGAGTTGATGTTTTAAGTCCACTTTGTGCGCAGTAAGGCTAATCGGGACTGGGCCTACAGTTTAGAGTGGAATAAGAACCACTATGTGCCTCCACCGGGTATCGAACCCGGGACCCCTAGATTACAAGGCAACTACGGTACCACTGCGTCATCCGAGAGGCCGAGATAGAGAATGTGTTGGGCCCTACCGACATACCTTAATCCTAAGATGTAACACTGGAATCTAATGTGCATTTTTAAAATATAAAAACAAATAACCTCAAATACAGCGATCTTTAGTTTAAAGTGGAATACGAACCGCGTTATATTTTATTATATTATATTGTACCCCTAGCAGGAACCAAACCCTTCTTATATCTCAATGACCAACATAAAATGTTCCTTTTCCAGAGAGACAAGTAAAAAAAAATAAAAGCTTCCCACAATAAGGTTTATCTGGATTGAACCTACTGAATCCTGAAATGTGAAGTCTATGCGAAGCTCTTGTTTAATTACCTGATTGTCTGAAAAAGTGTACTTTATGTTGTTCGGACATTTTTCTTCTCGTTGGGATACCAAAATATCATTACTTTTTAAATAATATAAAACTTAGTCATCTCCTTTTAAGAGGTGCAAGTGCCCCCATGTCCCTTCCACTAAATCCGTCATCTCTCCGCAACGGAAGCCGGTGCATATTTAGTTTATTAGAAGGTTCGGTATACCAATAAATATTCCTCCTTTCCTAATCAACTCTTAACGGGATTCACAGTAATATGACTTAGGGAATTTGATATTCAACAATGCACATAGAATTCAAACAATTAAAATCTGTCTCGAACCATTTGCCTTTAACACTGTTCAAATTAATTCTGTCCAATTATATTTGTAATACATTGATTTGTAACAAGAATGAAATTTTTCCATGTGACTTTTTCTGTACAAGAGTAGCCCAGCGATCTCCATCAAATTCAGGCAAGTAGCCGGGGGCTGAAGGCTCTCCGAAATCCTACATATATTTAATTTAAATAGTGTATAGTGGTAATTAATTCTTCTTCCTTAGCAGGATTAAACATCTTGTAAAATAAGTTGTAATATACTGAGAAATTCGTCTTCAAGGCTACTACCCCCCCACTATTTCGCCTTTACATGACGGCTTCTGATAAGGAATGAGCCCCCCCTCGAAATAAAATTCCGGCTACGGGCCTGATCAAGTTGTACATTCGCCTCACTTAACACTCCTTCATTTTGTTAATGCAACATATTTGCAAAAGATACAAATCAACCTACATGATTGGATTTCAATAAAGCCGTAATTTCTATACGTACCTGTAATATAATTTTCATTCTTGTTAATGAAAGTTTCTAAAGAAAGTGTGTCAATATACACTATATAAAACACACCGTATTACTAAATTCGTTGACCCTGTACATGTGAAATATCAGTTCAACAACCCATAACTTACATAAACATTTATATTTGTACATTAAAATAAAATTAAATCCTAACAATAAAGTTAACATTGTTGAAACTAATATTGACATTCGGAGCGTTTTGAATATATTTTCAATGCAATCTGCTTAGTAATAATAAGGTCAACTCCGATTATAATGAATCCATACGGAGTCACGTATTTCGTCATCACCACGAGTCACAACCTCACCCCCTCACCCACGCTCTCGGCCTCAACCCTTTCATTTCAGTCTCTCTGTTACCAAAACAAAAACAGCCAGAAAATCTTTTGTTTTGAAGCACTGCA
This sequence comes from Lepisma saccharinum, assembly GCF_977018435.1. Classification (NCBI taxonomy): domain Eukaryota; kingdom Metazoa; phylum Arthropoda; class Insecta; order Zygentoma; family Lepismatidae; genus Lepisma; species Lepisma saccharinum. The sequence continues at coordinate 52,232,028 of NC_139237.1, read as the reverse complement.
CTGTATTTACGTATGATGCTAACAATGATAAATGTTCATGGATACTTCATTTTTATGTTCACTAAAAGCGAAGTTGAAGGAAAAACGAAATTTGTACTGTAATTGGATCGAAACTTGCGATTTAGGTTTAATATCACCGAATGTTCTCTACAAGCGAGTTCACTAACCCAAAGTTTAGTGTAATAATAATTACTGTTTAATAATGACATAGTAATAATCTATCTATATATATAAAAATAGATGTATGTATGTTTGTTCCGGCATAACTCTCGAACGCCTGAACCAATTTGAACCAAACTTGGTACACATATGACTTACAATGTGGAAAGAAATAGTGTGGGGGTAAGCACCCCTGGCACCCCATAGGGGTGTGGTGGGAAGGGGTTACATGTAAAAAATAAAAAAATCGAAAACGACCGATATTAGTGTGCAATCCATAGCTTTCGGGGTCGCTAAGATGAATATTCTTGCTCCTGGAGGTGAAACTAAAAATGTTGTTTATAATCAAGTTTTGAGTTAAATTAATATTATAGTGAATTTGTAAAAGATTTTACTTTATAATTTGTATACTATACCTATACTTTTAAATACCTGTAAATCAAATTAGTTATATTTTATAGTTAGAATTAATTATTTTCCTGTCTAATAGAAGACTGGGATAAATAAATACCCGGGCAACGCAGGGCAATTAGTTAGTAATAACAATAATAAATAATATTATCTTTATATCCTTTGGCTAGTAAAATGGAGTTCTTGAGGCAAAGTAGTCTTGTGGCTAATACACGCTATTAGAACGATTCATTTGTTTATGATTCTTTTGGCACTTCCTTACCAACCCCTGGTACACATGACCTGCATTCTTCATGCACTGACAGTTCTATACAGCGTCCTCTTCCATTTGCACATTTCGAATTTTCGTGCTTGCTCTGTATTCTCGCGAACAAAATTAGTTGCCATGACTTATTTCCCAAGCCTCGTATATATTCTCGGACGGACTATTCAATGCCGAAGGTGTAACAACATACTGCACGGCAACGTCAAATCCGAGTTAACAGCAGATGCACTTTGCATCGTGCCTTGAAGACAGAAAGAGGGGGGTGGATATAGGGCCCCACACGTTCTCGATCAAGGGCAGTTTTTGGTGTTGTGATCAGCACAGGCCGCCTTTAGCCCCCAGGGTTGATCCCAATATCTATTTATTTGAGACAGGGTGAACCACAGAGCTGCTCTATGTAGGGACAACGCCGGACCATGGTGATCATCATCCCTAGGAATCGAATTCGGTCTCCCACCTGCAGGGTTGTGCAATTACGCGTAAGAAAAGGTTTTCTACATGAAATGTAAATTACGCGAAAAATACGTATGAAATGTAAAGTACGTAAAAACTAGAATCAAACATAAAAATTAAAAGAAAACCTGTTTTTTGCGATGGTTATGTTATGTATGGCAGTTCGCACGGGTAGAAAAAAAAAGCTTTAAAAAACTTTCCTTCCGAATTTCCATGTGCTCTTATGTTGGAATTGTACAAACTGCCATATTCACTTTGACATCATGATTAGCTTATGCTGATTGATTGATTGATTGAATTGGTGTTTTAAGTCCACTTTATGCACAGTAAGGCTAATTGGGACTGGACCTACAGTTTAAAGTGTGCCTCCACTGGGTATCGAACCCGGGACCTCTTGATTACAAGGCGACGACGATACCACTGCGCCATCGGGGAGGCCTAATTAGCCTATGCAAGTGTATAATACGTATGAAAAAAATTGAAGCATTTACTAAAACTTTTAAACCAATCCACATAAATTGTTGTTAATCGATATGTTATGTAATAAATAGGTACAATTATGTGCTAGTGCAAGACCTATATATCAAAAGATTTCTCAATTTTTAAAAATGTGTGAAAGAACAGTTCTATTTTTAAAATCTGTTAGTGAGGGTGTGAGGTGGCTGTATAAACAATTTTCAGAAAATATTTTTGTGCTGAAATATGTAAGAAAATTAATGTTTAAAATGTAATGTAATTAAAGTAGTTTTTATATTACCAATTTAAGAAAGAAAATTAGTTTTTTACATCTGCGTAAAATACGTAACAAGTAAATTACCTTTGCAACTCTGCCCACGTGCCAGTGAAACGCCCTACCGACCGGACAAACCGCAGCTTCAATACCAGAAGGAATGTTTGGTGACCGGAATCTGTGTAACAAGCCCACGCATAGCGGCAGAGAAGGGGGTGGGGGGATCGAGTGGGCAGAGCCAAGCAGTGCTGCGAAGGTTGGTAACTGCAGTCGCTTCCCTCTCCATGCAATCCCATTCCCCCCTCATATATTCATTGGAGGAGGCATCCCGCATCACTACTTGCGCAGAGACTTGTTTTCGTTCGTTTGCTCCAGAGATTACAGGGACAGAGTATAGGTGTTTGACATTCGATCTTGCCTATGAAGTTCCCGGGTTCAAATCCCGGCCTGGGCACGGGTGTTCGTTCTTCCGTGAGTTTTTTTTTATCAATTTCATCTAGTCATCACTCACCCTTAATGTCTTGATTGGGCAAAAGATGTAAAACAACGACCCTGAATAACAAAAATACTGTTACACTAACTCCTACGTATTTGTGCTTGTTACGTTGTAAGTCAACGGCAAAGATAACGGTAGGCAAATTGTGCACACGTATTTTCATTACTTTTTTTTATTCTACATTCTATATTGGTTCCAAGCAGGAGGCATTGTTCTCTGCTTATTGACGTCATTACTTCAATTCACTATCATCACATTGTGTAATATAGACCGAATGAAAATGGTGGTGGACAATTCGCATACTGTTTATTTCGCCGTTGTGTATACCTCTAAGGTGTTGGCTTAAAATCATACGGTTCTGGATACCTATCAATATGAGGCAGCATCGTATCGCCTCTTTAATCCAAATCGGTTCGAGATATAATTGAAACAAGAAAGTTCTCCCGTCACTGCAGACATCACTACATTCGAAGGAACACATGTATGTGAGATCTAATCATTGTCCGCCGTCATTACTGGAGTCACGTATGTGCGGGCGGACGGATGACGCTATCTGATCCTGAAGTTGATGAATTACCGTGAAGGAAGGAGAGGTGGGGGTTGCATTCGTCGCTATAATTATCCCCCGGCACACGATCTTCGTGGATTAATATTCACACTTGCTTTGCAGATATATATTGCCCTCACTAGTCTACGGCCCTACCTTTTCCAGCGCACGTAATTATCGGCGCTGTCCGTAGTACGTGTTGTGCGGTTTTTTTGTGACTTATGTACAGGGTGTTGCCCTGCAACACCGACGAAGCATAACAGGATGTACGGGACATCAAGGTGAGCAACGTTTTGCTACTAGTGGCCTAGTTTTGATGTTACAATCTCTCGGAAAGTGGTGTTTTCTATCCTGTAGTTGCAGCGGAGAATCAAGATTGGCACAGAGACATGTATATTTTATGTCGGAAATCGATAAAAGCATTTAGTGTGCTGCGGACCAGGTCCGTACCCAGGATTTTCTTTAGAGAGGGGCCAGATCCGAAAAGTGTTCATATATCGTATATATCTCTCATATATGTATGTATATGTGTGTGTAAAGAGATGTAAAGAGATTACAATATTTGAAATGTTTCTATTAAGTGTTGGATTTTATTTGATTCTTACTTTCTATTAATAATCATCAATAAGATTTCATACTTGTATTAGTCTTGCATTCGTGTTTTATCTTTATTTTGTGTATGTTTCTATGAGGTCCGTACCTAAGATCTTTAGTGGCTCCAAAACTGGGGACGTAAGAACATTTTTTTCCCTTTGGCAGACAAGGCTCAGCATTAAGGGTCTTAGTGCAGGAGCAAAACAGGAAAATATCGATGAGGCAACTGCCTCTCTACGTCCCTCTATGTGGTAGCCTCGCATCAATGGTTATGAAATTAAAGCTACCCAATAATGCATACTAAAGACTTCTGTTGCCTGCTTCTATGCACAAAAAACACATTCATTTATGCAAGAACAAAATTGAAATTTTCACGAATTTGAAAATATTTTCGGTTATTTTAGTAGCTATTTATAGGTTCACATTAATTATTTCATAGTTCGAGGGGTTGGGGCATGGCCCCCTTGGCCCCTCCCCTGGGTACGGGCCTGCTGTGAAACTAATTCAGGTGCACATTTTGGAGTGGAAATCGTGATGATTCTTTAATACAAAATACATAAAATAAGAATTGGTATTAAACAAAGAGAGCAAACCCCACAATGGCTGTTGGTTTTTCATTGTTGTCAAATCTTTTACAAAATATTATTTTCTTCAAATTGTGTTCGATTGTTGAATTGAGTCGAGTTCAAAGTTTGGTTTCAGTCTCTAAGACTAACTGTGCTTGCAGTTATAGCCTCGATTTAGAGGGACCTGAAAAAAATGTAATGGTCAAAGAGGAATATGTATGGCTGTAGCTGTTGTGTGCTTATTGTTGTCATATCTTTTTGGATTGCGAGTTTAATTGTTGAGTTCAAAGTTTACTTTCAGTCTCTGAAAGACTGTGCAAAACGCAATGTACAGTACCATTATTTATTCCATGATTAACTATATTAAAAATTCAATAAATCGCCATACAAATGTATTATTATTATTATAGTTTTTCATGGGATCGACGTGGAACTCAGTTGATGGTCAGCGTAGATTCCATGCCATAGTATTAGGTCCAGCTTAATAAAGCTCACAGGCAATCATTTACTTTTCCCGTTTGACTCCAAAAGACGCGCCTAGTTGCATTTGACGAATCCAAACACAAGAGTGGATGTAAAAACATGCATTCTGTACTTTCACACCAGTATTTCACTTCTATGTTTTCAGTTGTTTATTATCACTATTGTAGGTTTGTGTGTGTGTGTTTGTAATTTGTACTATCTGTTACAACTTGTAACAAACCTCTCCAAGTAAAAAAAAAAAAAGGGGCAATTTTTATTGCATCTGCACCCGCCACTCCTATTTTGTCATTGGATTCATCCAGTTAGTGCATGCGCACTTGCGTCGACGGTCGCGAATTACGCAGACAGGTTCTAATGATAAACTACTTCCAGTGTTCGCCTGGGTTTAGAGAGTACTGGACAGGCTACAGCCCCGAACCCACATCTGCAAAGGCGTCTCCATTGCGAAAAAAGTTTTCAAAAGAGCAACAAAAATAAAAAGATGTGATTTGCAATATGATCAAAATATTATACCTAACTGTCGTTTTTTATTGAGTTTGTGTTTTAAGTCCGCTTTATGCACAGTAAGGCTAATCGGGACTGGACCTACAGTTTAAAGTGGTATCCGAACCACTGTGTGCCTCCACCGCGTATCGAACCCCTTGATTACAAGGCTACGACGCTACCACTGCGCCATCGAGGCCTAACTGTCGTAATTGGCCTGAAAGTTATACTGAAATTGTATAATGGGATTGGGGGCGCCTCGATGCTGTTAGTTCAACCCCTTCACACACATATAAAAACCCGTATCTGTTCAGTGCGTGCACTAAACTGCAAGTAAGCTTTCAACCTTTAGACCATAGTGTACAGTTTTGCATTAGTAAATGTTTGTTTCAATTACGTCGATATTCGCTTGAAAGAAGTCTCCAAAGTATTCTAGAGTATGTATTTCTCCTCACGTGGGAGATAGCTTTATGTCGAGTATTAGGCTATATAAAGCTTATTAATGTTTTTGACCCCTGCGTATTTCTTATGGGGTATGACAAGAGTCCACTTTATGCAAAGATAGGCTTCTCGGGGCTGGACATACAGTTTAAAGTGGGATTTGAACCATGCGAATTGAACCCTAGACCCCTTTATTAAAATGAGGTAGCGACACCAGCACGCTCATGTAAAATAAAAACGCATCCTATTTACCTTAACATTTTCACTGCTCAAAGCGACATTTTTGGAATTTCTGGTCTGACTTATTTTGTTCGTGTTTCTTTGTGCATTTTTATCATATGAAAGTAGGTAGTACTTGTATCATGTGAGGCCACGTAGCTTCTCGTTAGGTTTTGCGAATACTTTGAAGGAAACTATACCTCTTGTCCTTAATCGTCATGATATATAGCAAAAAGAAACGGGAAAGATAATGAAGGTCGGTAATAAACGCCAAAGGAAATTTCCGAAGGATGTAGAATTAGGGTGATAGTATTTTCAGTATGTTATTTTGCATACATATTGCGTATATGGTGAAACTTTACTTGTTTACCGGGGGTCGGTAAGAGACTGGTCGAGTGGGTGACGTCCGTCCCTACTCTCTCTCTCTTTCTCGTGTCGCAAGATGGGGGCATAAGCGGAGTTATGGAGGGGCCAGGGGGGTCTGGCCCCTCAACTTAAAAAAGACTAAAAAATAACACATGATTAAGTTCAGTTACTACATTTTTGTTATGAAGCCATACAACAAACCTTGACGTTTGGCATGATGGCATGTGCGGTAATTGCGCCGCAATAGCGGGTTTTAGACGATTTGATTGATGTGTACAATTTGAAGAAAGAAAAACGTAAACTGACTTTGTGTTGAGTCAACAGTTACTGCTGAGGCATCAAAAGAATTTTTCAATTTAATTTTTCTAAAATTTCTGAAGCTTAATATTGTACCGTAACGTTTTAAAAGTAATACGAGTATTGTATCAATAAAAAATTGAAGACTAAAATTGGTAAACGTTGTAAGTGCCACACGAATTCAGACACCATTTTCAACGTTAAACTGTCAAATGTGCCATGCTTGATAATGTGATAAACGTGAAAAGTGGCTGGTAGCCCTCTAAGTAGTTGAAAGGGCGTGTAAAAGAGCACTAGTGTGAACGTTCGTACGGGCTGATGTGCTGAACGATGCGATTTCCCAACACTTTCGCTTTTGGCACTTACAACGTTTACCAATTAATGAAATGCAAAATGGAATAATCGTACTGTTTTGCTTCCTTTAAAACTGCCAACGAATATACTAATTAATATTTGTTTACTTAAGCGAGGAAATTTAACATTTTCAAATCTAAAAGGCCTAGAACTCAGTGTTTTTAAGTTGTTGTTTTTTTAATTTCCGGGGGAAGGTCTCCGGACCCCTTATAAGCTAGGGTATAGTCAAGAACCCTCAGGTACATACGCTTCTCCCAGAGTCTGACCCCCCAAAGAAAAAGCTGAAACTCCGCCCATGGATGGGGGTCATGTTTCACAAGGGTTTCCCATAGTAGTTATTTCCGTATGTATGTCTCTGCGCTATATTTAATTTACAGGATTACTACACACAAAATATTTGTTTGTTTGCACACTTTTGTGAACTAACTGTAAGGTATTAGCCGGGACAGTTCCTTTTTTCCTTTTAGTCTCTGTCCGGAATTTTTAAAACGTAAAACGGGACTCCAAAATGTCCCTTTTTGTGACAATGACTTATCGGCAGAGAATTTCTGTAAACTTTTAGAAAATACTATTTAAAAAAAAGAAAGGATGTATTGAAGAAGATCCATTCGTGGGAAAAATATCAATTAATGACTTTTAATCGTAAAATTATTATTTGATTTGCTTTATTTTACTTCGCATTTTGTGCCACTTTTGGCTAATTTGCGAAGATGGGGATGAGTGATGATATGGATGAATCGACACTCACAAATATCCATGCCCAGGCCAGGATTCGAACACGGGATCCCTGGCGTCGTAGCGCGATGTGCTAACCACTCCGCCACAGGGGCCGACTTTTAATCCTAAAAGACTGCTTAGTTGGAGTGTAGTGCACATCACCATATGATGTAAATTATTTACGCACTATTTATTTATGTAATTTTCAAATAAAGTTTATGACAAAACAGTTTTTATCTTAAAATGTGTACATTTTGCTGTCCAGTTTTCCTTTCGGGAAAATATGAAAATTTCCCGTTCAGGTCACCTTAATTTACTGACATAGTTGAACGTGCAATTTTAGTGTCTTTGAATTTATCGTGTCTCACCTGTTCATTTTGTTTTAGTCCAATGGATTCTCGCAATGATTATATGTCATTACTTTTTCTCACTTTTAACTCTAAACGTACCATAACATCCCCCTAAATGCGAACTTACAATAAGCCGCGGTAGCTCAGTCGTCAGTCGGCTCCTGTGGCGGAGTGGTTAGCACATCGCGGTACGACGACAGGGGTCCGGCGTTCGAATCCCGGCTCAGACGTGGATGTTTGTGATTGTCTGTCGTACCATGCGAGGGACCCGGGTTCGATCCCGGCGCCCACCTAGCGTTTTATAAAGCGGGTAACTGGAGGAAACTCTGGGTGTTAATGGCGACCAGGGGCGTTGTGCTGATCACATCACCCACACCTTCATGGTGTGGTGCATATCCCTTTACCTTTACATCCCAAAATGGAAAACTCTGGACTGCGAAGAGAGGTAAAATAACGAAAGAAAGGGGGAGTATACACAAAAAAGGCAATTAGGCACACTATCGGGTTCGAAATTACAAGAAACTACTTTAACCCCCGGTGTTTGAGAATATTTTTTAGAGGTTATTAGTTGCCACTTTTTTTTTCGCCTGTCTCTTCCTCCAATGGAGTCTGTAGTTTCATGTGTTGAAGGTATTTTGGTTATATATCCATTTGTTTACGTAGCACAAAAAAAGGTTTCTTCGTTGGCGCACTGAGTGCGCAGCGCGCACTACTATAATTTCTATCACTATTATAGTTTTAACACTATTCAGTGTGGTGTCATGTGTTGAAAGAGTCTTTTCTAGTTCAGAAGAACTAAAAAATGCAATAGATCAATCAACCCCGAAATTATCGTCCAGCGGGAGACAATCTGGTAAGCTCTGGCCCAAAAAACTTAAAAACCTAAAGCAAGTCATGAAGAAAGCGCGTAAGCTGTACCAGAGGACGCGAATACACGCTCTGAGGGTAATAAACTTAGATCTCTACAGGAGGGCCAAGAGCAGATACGAAGCCGAGCTGAAGAACTTTAAAACCAATAGCTGGAAACGCTTTGTCGAATCAAAATTAAAAAATGACAAATGGGGACTCCCCTATAGGGTTGCAATGGACAAGATAAAGATTGGAACTGGTTTTACAACTCTGCAGAAAGAGGACGGCACCTACACCAAGGACCTGCAAGACACAGCGGAATTGCTACTTAACACTCTACTTCCCGATGATAACGTAAATGAAGATAACGACACCCATAAATACATCAGAAGTAATTATAAAGAAAAAAACAACAACAGACCCCTCCTTCCCTTCAGCGTGGAGGAGGTCATAACTGTAATCACGGCCACAAGAAGCAAAAAATCGCCGGGTCCAGACAAAATTCCTGCCGAAATCATTAAAATGGCAAGCCCGGCAATCGCCCCTTTCCTAACGTCTCTGTACAATCAATGTCTCATTGTTAAGGAATTTCCGAAAATTTGGAAGGAATCTGAACTTATTATTATTAAAAAAGACGGGAAAAAAGAGGAAACGCACCCCAAGTCGTACAGACCGATCTGTCTTATCAACATATTGGGAAAAATATTCGAAAAATTACTGACTAAAAGACTTTTGGAATTCACAGCTTTAACAAACAGCTCAGACATTCAATTCGGCTTCACGAAAGGCAGATCTACCGAAGACGCTATAAACAATCTATTAAACACGATTGGCTTGGTTGATGAGAAATATGCAGTGGCGGTGCTGGCGGATATATCGGGGGCCTTCGACAACCTCTGGTGGCCCCACCTCTTCCAAACTTTGCGGAACTTGGACTGTCCTGGGACACTGTACACTATCTTACTTGACTACCTCACCGACAGGAGAGTGTTTTTATCTCTTCCAGAAGGAAAAATCAACAAACTTACATCTAAAGGATGCCCACAGGGATCGGTCCTCGGTCCACACTTGTGGAATGCTAATTTCGAACCATGTCTCCAAGTCATGAAGGGCCTACAGGTAGTACACAAGTGTATTGCGTATGCAGATGACTTATTGCTGGTGATAACTGGAAATTCCAGACGGGAGATTGAATCACGCACTTCTACTGCTCTTAATAGATTGACGCAATGGTGTAACAAAGCCAAATTGGATCTTTCTGCGAATAAAACCAACTATGTTTTACTAAAAGGAAAATTAAGTTTTAACAGAAACCCTACAATTAAGATAAATAATAATTCCGTCAAAAGAGTGAAGGAAGTAAAATATCTCGGAGTCACTCTCTACGAGGGGCTGCTTTTCAAGAGGCACATCGAAACCATTACCTCTAAAGCAGAACTAATAATGAACAAGGTGGCCACGATAGCCTCCAACAAATTCCATCTGCCACCCTCAACCTGGAAAACGTACTTGGTCTCCATTTATGACTCGATAGTATCGTATGGTGCATCTGCGTGGGCATCGACATCCCTGGGGAAATCGACGTACGTGTATAGACTCAGATCGTCGCAGAGAAAGGTTCTGCTCAGGCTAACCGGGGCGTTCAGAACAACATCTACCGAAGCCTTGCTCACAGTAACGGGCACCTTGCCGTTGGATTACATTATAAAGCTCCGGGCCCTTTCCTACTTTTTCAGGAAGGGCAACGAAAGAAAGATAACCGAGATCCTAGGAAACTTCTACCCAACATTCCGTGACATAAAGCATAGAGTAAGAGAGGATTGGCAGAGGGAATGGAGCTCTTCCGAGAAGGGTAGGAGACTCTACCAGTTCATGCCGAACACGAACGAGCCTTTGGTGCATAAAAACAAGGGGTTCTCAAGGGGCTTGATCCATTTTCTCACGGGCCACGGCCCATACGGCACCCATCTTTTAAAAACGGAGAGACGAGACAACGATCTCTGCAGGTCCTGCACGACGGAAATCGACACCCCAGAGCACAAGGTATTTTTCTGCCAAGCTTCGGACGAAATTATCATCGCAGCGAGGCGGGAACTTCCCCACACGGACGTCTACAATCTGCTAAGGAGTCCACATTTTGATAAACTAAATGCTCTGGCAGACACGGTGTCCCATGCGGAGCTGAAGATATTCATGCGAGATAATCGCCGGCGACCTTTTGCCCCCCTGCCCCGCCCAGCCCCCGCCGAAACACCAAGAAGGAATCCGAGGAGAGGAATCCCTGCGCCCCCTCCCGAGCCCCTCCCCGAAGAGGAGTCGCCGGAGGGTGCGTCGGGGCGTCGCTGCTGCGATGTCGCCGCTGGACGAAGGAGGCGGCCGAGAGAAGAAAAATCCACCCACCCCGCACGCCTGGGGAGCGACACAGGAAGTACATGAGACGGATGGAACGGCGTTAGGAGGAACAGCAGTGTTAAGTAAATGATCTCAGCTCGATCCCCAGGGAGGACCAAAAAATGCTAAAGAAACAAATTTAAAAAATTAATTTAAAAAAAAATAAAAAAATAAATCCCAAAACAAGAAACTGACATCCCGGGAGCTTCCCTTCTGGAGATTTTTAATTTACTTAAGAAAGCTTATCTGATCAAATTAGATCAAATAAATGAATCACCGCTGGAAGCCAGTGGACTCCCTGGAAGTTGAGCTCGGGACTGAGATTAGAATTACAATTTAAGATTATAATTTAACAACATCTAATATGTTCATTGCGTTCAATTAACTTACACAAGTTGTACGCTTAGCATGGTTAAACACATTCTATTTTTCTTATGTAATATATTAATGTTTATATTTCTTGTACTTTAAACATATATAATTTTAACAGGTGAAGGTAATAAAGGGATATTTTTAGTTTCATAAACATTAATCACTCCCGTTACATTGATTAAATAATTAAATAATAATGTAATAAAACAAAAAGTTATGACCCCTGGTAGTGAGACGGGCGTGATAGGATGCCATTTTATAATGTAGAGAAGCAACGACAATAAAGCATCTTTCTTCACACGGACATTGCTCCTTGTCCCCTCCCTGGAATGCAGACGCTGCACTCTTGCATGGACGTGTGCCAGATCAGCAGTTGTGCACGCGGCGGTAACGACCCTAAAGAATTCAAATACAAATACAAATATCACACTCCAAAATTTTAATTTTATCTCTTCTTTCTAATTAATGAATAACAATCAGTGTGGGCGCAGGATGCGGCCTTTCTTTGGGCTCCCTGCTCTGGTATGCCAGACTGGGGTTCTGGACTTGTGAGTTGGGTTCTGTGGATTTGATGAGGAAAATAATCTTGTACATCAAACCGCTCTGGAATGCCGGAACGGAATCTTCTGCGACTCCAATTTTATGCATGCTTGTCTCACTGCCAGGGAAACGTTATCGAGAATGTTATTGAGGATGTTCTTCATGATGTTGTTAAAATAATATTATTAATATTGTTATGTAATGTAATGTCATCTGTTCTGGATTCCAGAACAGAAATAATATCACATAAAGTATTGTATACATCAATTATATCATGTATATATTCCCTGTATAACATTACAATTTATTATTATTATACCTATTTTAAAATGCAAATAGTAATAAATAGAGGAAATAAAGTCGGGGGAACCGTCAAATTCGGAGCAACTGACGTCCTGGTATATTTTTAGGAACCAGGACAATAAGACCATACCCTCGAATGTAGGCGGGAGGAGCCGGGCTTACTTCGGGGGTTCCCCCCCTTATTACATGTATTGAATAGCTGTATATTTGTGTATGATTGTTGTTTATAGTTGATAATTGTCTAAATTATATGATAATGCAAATTCAGTATGTAATGTAATAATGTAATAAAGGGAATTATTAGTCTTTTCTACATTGGTAGAAAAACATTTTCTAATTTATTTTCTGCCGGCTCCCGTAGCGGAGTGGTTAGCACATTGCGCTACGACGCCAGGGGTCTCGGGTCCGAATCCCGGCCTGGGCATGGACGTTTGTGAGTGTCCATTCATCAATTTCATCATATCATCACTCATCCCCATCTTCGCAAATTAGCTAAAAGTGGCACAAAATGCGAAGTAAATTAAAGCAAAATCAACAACAAATCATTTATTTTCTGGGCGACTACTCTTGTTAAATAGGTTTTCACCTTAATTTCACCTAACACAATTGTCCATTACTAATATAGGGTGAAAACAAATAAATAAAATAAACATGCATAAACTGAAAGACAACTGAAATGGTGTCCCGACAAAACGTACTACTTGGGTTTTCGCTACGAAACATACCACTCAGATAAACAGCTACCTGTGAAGGATCCACTAATATCTTCAAAATATTTACTTCGCGACCAAACGTACCACTTAAAGAAAAACGATTGAACTTGCCTTTGACATGTCAGACATTCCAATAAGGTGCGCTAACTGCCACCCGAATCAGCACCCAGCTAACTTGACCTTGAGTTAGGTTAGGTTAGATCAAGGTCCGTAGACCGCTAGATTCCCCTGCTCTTCAAAGCAGGAGGCAAACAAGTCAACGGACCTTGGGTTAGATTAGGTTAGGTTAGGTTATAGGTTCGTGCTCCCAAATTGGCAGCCATATCTGCGATTCGCCAAGTGTTTCCTTCGACAGAAATCAATGAGTGGGTGCTTCTTCCATTTTAAGAAATGCCTTTGGCGTAAAGTTCAAGATATAGGACTTTCGGTCGAGTATCGCGAGAATGAGGAAATCCGTTTGCATATACGCATGTGTGCCGCTCTGGCCTTCTTAAAAACGGAGGAAGTTTATGATGGATGGCTGGAAATATACTCTCAAGCCCCAGAATCAGCGAAGCTAACTCTTTTCTTTGATTACTTTGTGAATAGTTGGTTGCAAAAAGCGGAAATTCGAATAACAGTGTGGAACTGTAATAACAAACGACACGATTTTTGATGCCGTCCCATCAAGTGGTACGTTTTGTCGCATCGCAAATATTTTAAGACTCATTAGTCTGTCGCTGGTACGTTTTGTTGCGTATTCAACTGAAATATGTAAGAATCTCCCTGAATAAATGCATTTGTATTAAGGAAGTCAATTTTTGAACAAAAATGCCACCTGCTGCACCTTGTGCGCATGCGCGGAGTTTGAGCTTTTGCTTTGGGCGGGGGCAGACTCTGGGAGAAGCATATGATATTATAAAGTAGTGGATATTCAATAACCCTAAGGTATTGAATATCCCCTATTTTATAAGGGGTCCGGAGGCCTTCCCCCGGAAATAAAAGAAAACAACTAAAAAACACTGAGCTTTAGGCCTTTTAGATTTGAAAATGTTAAATTTCTTCGCTTGAGTAAACAAATATTAATTAGTATATTGATTGTCAGTTTCAAAAGAAGCAAAACAGTACCATTATTGCATTTCATTATTGTTTTTGATACAATATTCGTATTACTTTAAAAAAGTTACGGTACAATAGTAAGCTTCAGAAATTTTAGAAAAATTAAATTGAAAAGTTAGTTTGATGCCTCAGCAGTAACTGTTGACTCAACACAAACTCATTTTACATTTTTCTTTCTTCAAACTGCACACATTAATCAAATCGTCTAAGACCCGCTACAGCGGCGCAATTACCGCACATGCCATCATGCCAAACGTCAAGATTTGCGGTATGGCTTCATAACAAAAATGTAGTAACTGAACTTAATCATGTGTTATTTTTTTTAGTCTTTTTTAAGTTGGGGGGGCAGGCCCCCCTGGCCCCTCCAGAACTCCGCCTATGCTTGTGCGCCGAGCGACCGACCATCCATATTATAAAAACAGGTGCGACCGTCAAGAGGGTTAAAACAGTTAAGACTGTGTTTTAAAGCATGCCAATAAAAACGAAAAATGGGGAAAAAATCGGCAAGTTACTGTGCGGAAATGTGGGTACAAAAGAATATTGTTTTCTATTAAACCCCACTGTAAGCAACTAATACATTTTAAATAAATTCATCCTACACCGGAAATTTTTCTAGTGCTCTGCTTTACGAAGAAATTTTAAAATTGCAGAACGTTCAAGGAAAACACGCTAGAGGAAATGACAAATTAAGCATATTGGCCCATGTGAAGATCGTGATGTCCGCAAACGCGTACTCATCGACAAACATTTCCAGTACCAGTACTCGCCAAACGCAACGCAGACACGCATGCTACACTCTTTTGTTTCCGTTTAAATCTCCTGCGTTCCCTCCCCCACCTCCGCGTTACGCATCGTGAAATTTGCAAGGTTTTTAAAGCACAGCGGTCGTATTAGAAGAACCCGTTGTAAATCATAGAACCTCTGTCTCTCCCGGCAGACGCCTAAAAACTTTAAGCTTGTGCGTAAATAGCCTTTGCACCGTTGACATGGAGACCTACATATGATCTCCGTGACGTAAGAGATCCAAAGAGTTCGCATCCGATGGTGGGGTGAGGTGGAAGGTAACAAGCTTGATCAAGCAGGGGTTGTGGATCTGTTGTTTGTTTCAGTAAAAGAGGGGGGAGGTGGTTGCGTGGCTTGTGCACTGGACGCCCCCCTCTCCCTTCCATTCATTTCAGCTCCTTCTCCCCCGAAGCGAGTCCCTATCTAGGGGGACCGAAGAAGGGGGGTTGCAAAGCATGAGTCAGCTGTGGTTCACTCACTGATTTGGCAGAAGGGGGATAAACCCAGACGGCAAAGTCTGTCGGCGTAGTAAAAAGGCGACTGTTGTGTGTGGCGTGTGCGAGTGAGTGTATGGCGTTGGTGACCTTAGCGTACCTTTCCTTCCCAGTGCACCTTATCGGCTGTTTGTAAACACAACCAGTAAGGCTTTACCCAACATATCACTCCTTTCCCCGCAACTATAAGACTGAAAACTTACCTCAACCCCCCCTTTGACGTCATGCTGATAACCAACATGGCAACCGTTCCACCGACAAGCGTTTACGTTGAGAAGATCTCGTCTCCCGTGAATGTTCTTGGTTCGAGTACCGCGCATGGAAATGTTCAGGTGTCCATTGTGCAACCTACGACTATCCACAAGGACCGCGACGCGATCAAGTTGTTCGTTGGACAGATTCCGCGTCACCTCGAGGAACCTGACCTGCGACCGATGTTTGAGGAGTTCGGAAAGATATACGAGTTCACGGTGCTGAAGGATAAGTTCACCGGGATGCATAAGGGTAAGCCATTTTTACCATTACGTAGCAACCAACGCTGCATTCTCCTATCTAGCGTCATTGTTGTCAACAGTCAACAATTACCGTCTTTGTTTCTATGCCCTGTCTAGCGTCATTGCAGTTAAAATTAAAAAATTAGCGTATTTGTCTCTATGCCCTGTCCAGCGCCATTGTTGTCAAAAGTCAACAAATAGTGTCTGTCTCTGTCTTGTCTATCGTCATTGATGTCAACTGTCAACAATTAGCATTTTTGTCTCTATGTCGTGTCCAGCGTCGTTGTTGTCAAAAGTGTACACTTAGCGTGTTTATCTCTATGTGCTGTCTAGCGTCATTGTTGCCAACAGTCAACAATTAGGGTCTTTGTCTCTATACCCTGTCTAGTGTCATTGTTGTCAAAAGTCAACAATTAGCGTCATTGTCTCTGTGCCCTGTCTAGCGTCATTGTTGCCAACAGTCAACAATTAGGGTCTTTGTCTCTGTGCCCTGTCTAGCGTCATTGTTGTCAAAAGTCAACAATTAGCGTCATTGTCTCTGAGCCCTGTCTAGCGTCATTGTTGTCAAAAGTCAACAATTAGCGTATTTGTATCTATGCCCTGTCCAGCGTCATTTTTGTCAAAAGTCAACAATTAGCGTCATTGTCTCTGTGCCCTGTCTAGCGCCATTGTTGTCAAAAGTCAACAATTAGCGTATTTGTATCTATGCCCTGTCCAGCGTCATTGTTGTCAAAGGTCGACAAATAGTGTCTGTCTCTGTCTTGTCTAGCGTCATTGTTGTCAACAGTCAACAATTAGCGTCTTTGTCTGTATGTCGTGTCTAGCGTCATTGTTGTCACAAGTGTACAATTAGCGTGTTTGTCTCTATGCCCTGTCTAGCGTCATTGTTGCCAACAGTCAACAATTAAGGTCTTTGTCTCTGTGCCCTGTCTAGCGTCATTGTTGTCAACAGTCAACAATTAGCGTCATTGTCTCTGTGACCTATCTAGCGTCATTGTTGTCAAAGTCAACAATTAGCGTATTTGTCTCTGTGCCCATTTCCACCATAACCAGCCTTTCTGCAGCGTTAAGCTTAAGTGCATCACTCTCAGAATTGTATCAAGAACCAGAGACCCACAATAATATAGTCATCAACTACACGGAAGTGCATTAACTTCATTTTAAGAACTTGAAATGCTTCAAAACCGTTTCCTTCCATTTTGAATCCCGGCCATCACTCATCCTCATCGTCGAGATTAGCCAAAATCGGAAGAAAAGCGACACTAAATAATAAAAAAAAACAAATCGAATCAAATATATTTAGGTTATTTTTCGTCGCTCTTCAACTTCTTTGGTTAATGGCGACAGCTGGGATGAATGGTGAACTCACGAAATTGATGAGGGTTTATCTCTGGCATGTCTAGAATTCGAACCTGGAGCCTCTGGCTTGGTAGCCAGTTACACTGAACACACCACGAAGGCCGGTGCGTGTTCTTAACTCCCTGGCTCGTCGTGCATGAACGCGATGCATTTTAAATGGATCAAGAGAAAACGGGTGAATCAGGGTCACACTGGGATGCTTTTTAGGTACTTACTGGTTTGCTTTCAATGCATTTATCGGTAATTTTTACTAACATTAATCTTTTGCTAAATATCTGAAAATAGTTCTCTGAAAAATGAAGAAATTTAATACCTATTAAAAATATGGAAATATCATCATGCAAGAGTTAGGCTTAACAGTTCGGTAAGGAAATATTATCTCAGAAAGGCTTTAAAACCTGAAATATATCCAATATAAGTAATTATGTACGTACTATATGTAGAAGAAAGGGGGCTAACAACTCGGCAAGCCCCCCTTTCCCTAATCAGAGCCGTAACTACAGATTTTTTGCCATCGATTTTGGACCCCCCCTGAACCAAATTTGACGCACTCCTGCATGGAATAAATGTGATTTCCCCAACTTACAGTTCTTTGTAATGCTCACGCGTCAAAACTACTACTCGTAGACCCAGAAACGTATCCGTAGAAAATAAGTTTGTGTTATTTGGCGTTGTTTCTCTGCCAGTTTTCCACTTTTAACTAATCGTGGCGATGGAGATGAATGATGAGATGAAATTGATGAAGAGACAATAACAAAAAGATCCAATGCTCCATGGCGGGATCCAAATTCGGCTACTTATTGCGCGCAGCCACCTGGCATAACAAGCTTAAATGTATAATTATTAAATGGCATATTTTAATTTTGTCCCTAGTGTTCACGTTTTTCCACAGTAAAGATTTTCTGAGCTGCAGCAACGGAAAGTGCATCTGGCACAAATTATTTCTCTACTATACTGGGTAACTTCTAGTGCGTTACTAGGCAGTGTATTAAATACAATTGCAGTACAGCCTTATTAATCCGGACTAATGGGGGGGGGATGAGTTGACCGGTTTAACGAAAGTCCGGATTAACTGAAATAACCTAAAAGAACAGTAGAAAGTGCATTAAAATTCTGTTTATAGCAACAAAACACGTTTATTATGCTGTATTTAAAGGGCATAGGCCTAAATACACTACACGGTACAGTACAAAGTCTGCGGGAAACATAATTGCATCAGTGGTTGACTGCCTTTTCTTTGGGAAGTTCTCTTGTTGCCATCTAGCCACATTTAAAACCTTGCATTCTGCTCTTTTTTCTTTTTTGACTTTTGCCTGTCCAGATTAAACGAAGTCCGGCTCATCGAGGTCCAGACTAACGAGGTTTTACTGTATTACAACATGCAAAGAATCAGAAATACATTAGTATTTATAAAAGAACAACATTGAAAAAATTACCCACATCTGCTTTAAATATGATAGAACACCACAACGAAGTATTATTTGGGTTCTGGCTAGGTTTTTGTTTTAAGTTCACTTTATGCACAGAAAGGTTAATCGAGACTGAACCTACAGTTTAAAATGGAATCTGAACCACTATGTGGGTGTCGATCCGGCACCGATCAATGCTGAGAACCATTTTATGTATTTTTAATGCAGCTGCATTACAAGCTCTCATAATAACTTTTTCAAAACACATAGCTATATTTCAAGTTTTTGACAGTTTCTGTTTTTCCAAAACGCATCTGCACATATTTTTGTCATCACTTGGCATCCTGTACGTGACACCATCATAAACAAGTCGCCTGCAATATCTCTTTTTCAACAACAAACCTAAACTTGAGGTGACTCTTACAAAAATGGTTCAATATCGACCGAAGCAATAACAAAAAGAGGGAAAATTAATAGTGCAGTTTAGAGTAATTTTTTTTTTGTTTTAAATACGTAGCTCATGCATTCTATATGAAAGAGGGTGAAATGTATGTACTCATAGTCAGTGACAAAGGAATCTTTTCTTTATTCAGAACAAACGATAAAGAATTTATAGGGGCTTCACTTTTAATGTGTACTGCAGTCAAACTCGTCAAATCATCATGGATCATCTCAAAATCACAGTATCAAGTTACGAGTGGATTATTCCATTATCTTTCCTCTTGTAATTCATATCAGCAAGTACGATTGTTAGTATTATTATCAGTGCTGGCGATTGTGTACCAAAACTGGGAGGGAGGAAGCAGAACGGTTTGCTTTTCCGCTGGCTGTTGCATTAAATTAAAAATATCACTACAATGTGACCTTGGGAACTGACGCACAGAAAGAGGTAGCTTTGAAAACGAGGTGATGGAATTTATTTCCACAACGAGGAACAGAAACTGCGTTACTTTTCAAAATAAGTAACATTAACTGAGTTACCTTCTCCATAAGTGTGATCTTAACTAATGAATGTAAATTAATTACTTTTCAAAATGAGTAACTGTAACTGAGTTACTTTTTAAAAATGAGTAACCTAAAGTTAGTTAATTTTCAAAGTAAGTACCTGAAAATTTGTAATTTTCCGCAATGAGTAAATGTGACTTGATTTATCTTCAATTTTAATAACTTTAACTGTGTAACTTAATCTTGGTCAGTTAGTTACCTTCAAAAGCTACCTCTGGGAACACTTCTCTTTAATTCATTTCCCCCTCTACTTCTGAAGCGCTGACACAGGAGAGAAACGAGTGACAAACGAGAATTTCCAAGAAAAGAGAAATATCGATTAACGTCTTTATCAGAAAACTTCGATTTGAGACTAGTAACCGAAGTTACGTGACTCACGCTCACCATGTAGCTAGGTATTCTCGCTAAAACGGTCCTCGGCGGAAACTCGAATTTAAATGTTGGCTGAAAAATACGTTACGGGGGAGGTATAGCCCCAATGTAGTAACTTTGTAGTCATTGATGCTAATATACACTGCTCACAAAATAAAAGTAGTCACTTATTGAAACTTCTATAACTTTATTGCATTGCTACATAATCAATTGAAAATTTCAACAACATGAAAATAACTCTTCTTCTTTGTGACACTCAACAGAAATTCTCTTCATGTATTCCAATTCATGGTTTTGTTTGTCCAGATGTCTGAAACCAAAGTGTTCATTTGCCACGAATGAAAGGAAAGGTGTGTGTACTTGTCACAGACGAAAGTAATCAACATAGTTACATGGTAATCCTTGCAAGTTCATATGTAATGCTGCCTGCCCTGGCCTGAAGGACAGGATCACAGCGCCTGCTCATACTTCTTGCAAGACACCGTCTGTTTACTTAAGGTAGACTTCTCCATTCCTTCACAAGGGTTTCTGGAAGGGCCCGTGTTTGGGGAAGGTGCTATTGGTCGGTGCATGTTATCCCAGAGATTATCAATCGGATTCAAGTCTGTACTCCTAGGTGGCCATCCCATTTTTTGCAAATCGTGCTCCTGGAAGAATCTTTGATCGACATCAGCGGTATGACATTTCGCGTTATCATGCATGTATAGTGTGCATTTTCCTCAAGTCCTCTCATCTGAAGAATGACATGTGGTACAAGGATCTCATCAATATAGGGTCTCGCAGTCAAGGTCCTATTTCGAACGATGTGGAGATCAGCTTTTGTATCCAAATTTATGCCTCCCAAGACCGTAACAGATCCACCTCCATAAGCAACAGTTAATTGAATTGCTCGCGGATGGAATCATTGTCCTTGCCTTCTCCAAACACGTTTACGGCCACTTTAACCATACAAGGAGAAACAGGACTTGTCAGAGAATAACACAGGAAGCCAGTGTTTGTTTTGGTTTGAGTTGGTGTTTTAAGTCCACTTTATGCACAGTAAGGCTAATCGGGACTAGACCTACAGTTTAAAGTGGGATCCGAATCACTTGTGCCTCCACTGGGTATCGAACCCGGGACCTCTTGATTTGAAGGCAATGACGAGGAAGCCAGTGTCTTAGCTGCCACTGAATATGGTCTCTGACGAACTGTATTCTTATTGCATGATGTTTTCTTGCAAACTGGGGAACTTTAGCAGGTCGTCGAGATCGTAAAGCCGTCTCCCCCAGTCTGTTTCTGACAGTTTAGTCTCTAATTCTCACATCTGAAACATGCAAAAGTTCCTCCTGCAGTTCTGGTACAACATGGCGGGTCCGTAATGCATGCAAAGGAACAAAACGGCCCTATGCTGGGGTTGTTTTCCTTTGGCGGTCTGTTACAGGGTGACAGGCAACAGTTCCATGTTCTTGAAAACATTTCCATAGTTTCCCCATGGTACCTGAATAACTGTAAGTATTCTTGCAACATACCGCTGGGAATGAACCTCTTGAAGCAGTGTAACTGAGCGAGTGGCTTCATTCGACGACAATTGACGCCCTCGCTGCCTCTTCACGATCAGCCACGTCTTCTAAACACCACGTTGCACACTGACCAACCGACGCACACACTCTTTTCTGTAGCAAAGATTATTCGAATTTAGCTGTAGCCATATTAGATCATTTGTACACGCTTTCAATGTTTTCAAATATAATGTTCTCCATGCGACTACTTTCATTTTTTGAGCAGTGTGTAAACAAACTAGAATACAGTGACACAGAACCAGCCATAGGTGGGTGTGGCGTGGCGCCTTGGGCATACAATATACGCGAGGCCTATGAACATTTTTTTTCACGGCTCAGAAAAGCGAAGTAAAATTTTAAAAAATAATCAGTCAATAATCAGAATATGTTGAAGGATACAATCAATAATTATAGGAGGATAATAAAAGTTTCTAAATTAGTGTTTCCTTTAATTTCCGATGTGCGACGTTCATTGTTTTAATAACAAAACTGGGTGTGTTCAATTGTCAATCTATTATTTTACGTATCAAAGTGACAATTTTAAATTATATCCAATAGCACTGTGTATTATAAGTATCTTTTATTTAGTTTCCATTATATTTGCACTACTTCATGATAGCATTTTATAATTAAACGAATAGTGCATATTGACAATTTTTGACTGAAATATTTGAACACGAATTTTATATAGTACTTAATTTATAATATAATTTCAGAAAATTTGGATATTTTTAAGTAGCCTGTATAAAAAATCCATAAAGTCAGGAAAAATCAATTATAAATAATGTATAGTTGCTTAATTGGAAGCAGCAGCGTCTCATAAGCTCGTAAGAAACCGTACACAAACAATTGTTCTTGTCTGCTGCGAGGCCCCCTGTAGGGCTGATGGGGCTACAGCCCCTCTCGGAATTTTGAGAGAATTAAGATTTTCGAATGAAAGCAGTAATTAACTCGACAAGAGCCAAAGTGATAGCAAATCCCACGATTGCCTTTCTTGTCTTTGAACATTCTTTTAAAACGAACGTTAAAAATGGAAATTAGGAAATATTGTATTGTCTACCCCTCCACGACGTAACTATTCAATATCCACCTTTACAGTTCCAGTCCCCTCCGAAATAAAATGCTACATACGCAAGTGCTTCTGCACATTGCAACTTACCGTGAAGGCAAATAGCGAATCTCGGCAGTCTGTGGTTAGGAGGTGATGCGATCAGCACCACGCTTCGGCCGCCTTTATCCCCAGGGTTTCCCCGCCTCCATTACCCATACAGGCTGGGTGAACCCCAGAGCCTCTCAATCCTGGGATATTGATAGAAAACAATTTACCAGAAATTAAACACCCCGGAAATCGAATTCTGTTCCCACATGATTACTGACTGGACCAGTGCGTCTGTCTCTCTTTATATATTGAGTTTCAGGTTCAGACACTCCCAAAATTAAATCCTGGGTACTCTACTGAGTATTTGTAATTATTAGCGTATTCGTTCACCCACATTCAAATTTGCTTCAATTTTCCTTGTCTTTCTTAACCACGACAAGAGGCGAGATTATAATTAGTACGAAAGTCATACGAACTGAAAAACACTTTCTGATTCACCTCCCCTTTTCTTGGTTTTTGACCTAAAAGCAATTTTGCCTGACCCCTACGACGTCAGGGGTCCCGGATTCAAAATTCATCACTCATTCCCATCTTCGCAAATTAGCCAAAAGTGGCACAAAAGCGAAGTAAAATAAAGCAAATAAATCAGTCAATCAAAGCATATGCTGAAAGCTGACGTATACGAACCAGAAATAAGAGGGTCATCCAGAAAATAAAGACCGTTTGGTTATACAAAATGAAAAAACACAATATTTATTGGAAAAAACAATTCTGTTACATATCTAAAGCTTCCTTCACTTCTCTACATAATCACCTCCTACATTTAAACATTTGTCGTATCTGGGCACGAGCTTCAGAATTCCCGTGTTATACTCTTCTGCCCCCAGTTCATTTAGCCAGGTGGTCACTGCATTCTCCAACTCTTCATCACTTCCAAAACGTTTACCGCACACAAACTGTTTCAGCTTAGGGAAAAGGTGGAAATCGCTAGGAGCAAGGTCCGGACTATATGGTGGATGATCAAAAATTTCCCATCCTAATTGATCCAGAAATTCTTGAGTTGCACCAGCAGTGTGAGGGCGGGCATTGTCGTGCAGAAGCACAATTCCTCCAGAAAGCATTCCTCGCCTCCTGTTTTGGATGGCTCGCCGTAGTTTTCTTAGAGTCTATCAATAACGATATGCATTTATCGTAGTGCCTTTTGGCATGAAATCCACCAAAAGAACACCTTTACGATCCCAAACGACGGTTGCCATGATCTTAATGAACTGGCGGCAGAAGAGTATAACATGGGAATTCTGAAGCTCGTACCCAGATACGAGAAATGTTTAAATGTAGAAGGTGATTATGTAGAGAAGTGAATGAAGCTTCAGAATTGTTTCTTCCAATAAATATTGTGTTTTTTTTTGTATAACCAAACGGTCTTTATTTTCTGGATGACCTCGTATATTACGAAAACTACATTTTATGACCTGCCGCAACTACCTGACCTGTGCAGTTTGAAACGATCTAGCATTGCTTGAAACGAAGCATTTTGTATACATTTTTACCGTACACA
Source organism: Lepisma saccharinum (assembly GCF_977018435.1). Classification (NCBI taxonomy): domain Eukaryota; kingdom Metazoa; phylum Arthropoda; class Insecta; order Zygentoma; family Lepismatidae; genus Lepisma; species Lepisma saccharinum. Next base: position 52,207,720 of record NC_139237.1, on the reverse strand, counting down.
GTTTGTGTCTATGCGTAAATTATATCACATTTATATGCGACAGGAAGAAGTTACCTTCTTCAGCATCGAGGTTTGTACTGGCAACACTGCAGGTGCTCAGTTCCTTCAGCGTGTGTTCATCGATGAGACGTGTGCTCTTCGCGCAGCTTGCAAGTTAAGCGGGCCGGACGAAATTGGTCAAGTGTTGCTTATGTAAGTGTTAAATCGGTACTGAAAGGTTAATTATTACTTCATCTGTGTCCCCAATATGTGTGGAAAATCTGCATGTGTTCATGTGTGTGTGAAAGATGGGGTAAAAATTTACTATTCTTCGGACACCTATAACTTCTTCGTTTCGTCAATTTTTGACATTCGTACTTACCTATCTGCTTCGCGGGACATTCCTTAAAGTGTATTGACGTTTTTTTGATCAAAGTAATTGCAATTTTTCACATTACGAGTACTTTTTTCTCGTAGTCTTCTCGCTTGCCTGAGACACAATATGGCGCGTACACCTTCCTACATAATCGCGCGTCGTGCTTGTGTTTTGTCGTATTCATTCGGTATGCAGTGTTTCAATCTTCGGAATCCAAGAAATGCCCGTGAACAAAGCCAATGTGATTTTTTTTTTTTATGAAGAGAATTGTAATGTTTCGTGGCGCTATCCGTGAATGGTTTTTGGTGCTATCCGTCCCGGAATCGGCGGGAAATTTAAACGAAAAAATCATTTTTGTTTGAAATTTTTGAGTCGAAATTTCCCACCGATTCCGGGCTCCGCCCCTGGGGTAATTTACCTACCGCCCCTACCGCTACCTCGGCCCCGCCTCCGCTCCGTTCAGGATACCCGGCTTTCTCTATAGAGTCCCTGTTAAAGGTATGTTAGAAATTGGCTGGAGTCAGCTGCCGCCAAATGAGCCCCAAACTTGTAAATTTGAAGAAATCCGTTTCCAGGATACGGAAAATTTACCTGAATTTCACCACGCATCCACGACACGTCATATTAGGCATATACCCACAGATGATTCCTTCTAACGAGTATCTTACATTCACTGCCACATTTTGGACATTCCTTTCCTTTCTTCACGATCCCGTGTTCAATTAAATTAAAAAATCCACTGGATCTTCCACACCCGGTACGAATTTCACCACGCATCCACGACACGTCATGTTTGTAACTTTCGTTGCAAACACAGACAGTTCGAAACACTGGATACCCAATGAACTTGAACAAAACACAATCACGATGCGTGATGATGTACGAAGGTGTACGCGCCAAAGGCTAGGTAAAATTTTGGTATCTGCAAAACGTATTTCGTCAATTTTACAGGAGAAAGTACTTACCGAACTGACTTTCGGTACACTTTTGAAAGGTCGTGGAAGTGTTTTTTCCCATCGCTTAATTTATTTCGCCGGTAAATCATGTATTTTTGAAGATTAATGTCTCTCCAATGCACGAAAGTTGTTGCCTGTATGTCCTTCCACTACGTGAACCAAATGTTGAGTGCGTTCGATGATGTAACCCCTAACTACTAATAAAAATATCCTATACATTGATTACCCTTCAAAATTGAATATCACTCAGTTTTAACCCTAAATTTCAGCCATTTGCATTAGATGTGGTGAAAAGAGATACGGAACATAAAATGTAGCCTGAAATGTACTGAAAACAATGTTTTTTACCACAGATTTCTATATTTTTTCTTAGCTGAGTTATCATAATTATCGCAACTGTCTGCATATGCCAAAAATGTAGCAAGTCATGAAACAAAAATGGCCGCCATTTTCAAACGAAGTCTAGTTTTAGAAAAATAATGCCTCTTTTGAACCACCCTTGTACAGGGGTTACAACGACAAACAAATGAAAAAATTTAAAAATGGTTGAGAGACCAGTGCTGGACCATTTGGTAAGGATTGACCCTGAAATTTTATGCAATTTCCAAAAATCATAGCATTTTCGTTAGAAGGAATAAAAAAAACCAAAAAAATATTTTTTGTAGAGAAAGAGTATGTCTTTGCAATGATTTTCAACATCAAAAGTTTTTGGTTCCATCATACGCACATGATGAAAATTCAGATTTTCATAACCTAGTTTTCCCACCACAAAAATTAGGCTACAAATCCATTATTAGTCTTTTTACAGGCATTTGTAAAACTTTTTGAGTGCTTATGTATTTTTTTCTGAAATCCTCACTATTTCATTGAACTTTGTGTAAGATTTCAAAGAGATCTGATGGTTGGTTAATGCGAAAAGAAATACAATGTAAACAAGGGTATCTTGTGTCGAGGGTCTCAAGAGTGACAGACAACACTGATTTGATGACATTTGAAAGTGCTGTAAAATGAAAATCGTTTGAGATAGAGTGAAAAAAAATTAGGGTGTTTCTTCCAACCATAAAGGAAAGATGTATACCAAATTTCATCGAAATCGGAGTTGGTGGGTGTCATGATATCGTTGAAATGGCGTGGAATGACCCTATATACAGTATCAGAAGCAGAAAAATGTATATTTACATGTAATTTTTAATTTGCTTTATTCAAACATTTTACAGGGCTGTTTACAAGAAAAAGCCTTTATATAAAAACTTGTATGTATATGTATGGTGTCGAAAACCATACAAGCAATTTTAAGCGTATTTTTGTTTTAAATTAAAAAATCGATTTAAAAAAAATCTGATATAAATAAATAAATAATCAAATGATTTTTGTAAATAAAAATGTTGATTTTTATCCACCCTGTGTAGCATACATAGCTTGCGTGGCGGACTTTTTCAATTCTTGAAGCTCTCATTGCATGAATCAAACACAATACACATGGCGTTGGCAAAATTGCTTTGTAATACTTACGCATCCCACTCTACATGCATACTGCTTTGTTGGGTATAGGCTTCCCCACATTTTTCCCAACAGGCTTCCCGTGAGCGGCGTCCTGGATTTTCACTTATGAAATACAGCAACCCTATCCGTATTACACAAAACAGTATTACAAAAAACGGACAATTACATTATCTTTAAACGGTAAATACATCATCGCATATTTTAATAAGGTAGGTGAACCAAAGGTGGCCCAAGTAAAGCTTCAATTTACAAATGGCTAATGAGGGATAAATTTCTGAAATTAAAAGAAATAACTCCTTTACCTAATTAACATGTACCAAATTGATATTTTGTAACATTGCTTGTAACTCTTCTTTAAAAATAGAATTTCAAAACCGTTACATCTGTTCCCAAGGTGGGCCACGTAGTTGGCTTCGAGAATGATGCTAGTGCTCAAGAAAACATATTTATTCATGGTTCTGCATCTTATTAGTGAAAAATTTAGGTGTCAAACTTTTGATTGTTGACATGCATTATATACAGTGACGACGAATAGCCGACCTCCGTGGAGGACTGATCTGCACAGTCCCTATGACGCCAGGGGTTCCACTGTAACTTAAGTGAAATGGCTGCTGGCAGCCGAAGACAGTTCATTTTCTGCATGGTGCACCCAGTACCGGCAGAGGGGAGGGGGGGGGGCGTACCGTGCCACTGGCCAGAGCGGCAAAATTCGAAGAGAAGAAAAAATAAGCCTATTGAAAACTTGGAAGTTATAATATTACTGATAAAACGTTTTCCAAATAGGCTCAATTTTACTCCACATAAATGTACTTAGCAAATATCTACAAAATATTAATCTCGATGTGATAGATGCTGTTAGACTTCTTGCAAATATATCAGAGCACTTTGAAATAAGAAAAAGTGATGAAAAAATCCAGTTACTTAGTCACTGGCGGAGATTGGGTTCCAAAACCAAGGGGTGGGGGGGGGCAAGGTGCAAAAACTGGTTGGGGGAAGACAGTATATTTCCCTTTGTAGATAAGGTTTAGTATAGTGCTGAGGCACAAGTGGCGAGAAGTGGTGGTGAACCGCCCCCCTCCGCCTAATCATACCACTGTACTTAGTTGATGCGAGAGAATGGCATCAAATTTAGATATAGACGATCCAAAGATAGGCAATACTGTACAGGTCCGAAATCGAAAGAAGCAGTAGTCCCAGTATGACGAAACAGTTGAAGATCCGCAAACACGGTAAAAAGTTAATTTTTATTAGCATGTCCTAGACGTGATTATTTTAGCTCGTAGATATTTGAGCAGCTTGAACATCATAGCGAATTTTTCGATTTCTTGCTTGATATTAGTAAGCTTAAAGACATGCCATCTGAACATGGGCGTCGGAAGGGGGTTCGAACTGGTCCGTCGATTACCCCTAGAAATAGGCATAGTTTATTTCAAGTTCGGAAAAGAAGTTTGTCAGATCTGGAGCCAGTTAATATTCGAACAAAGTAAAAACAGCGTTAGATCGAAACAATTAGTGTAAAATACAGTAACCAGGTTATGTTTTCATATTTTACCATTTAAACTAAAAATAACGCCCACCCAGCGTCGAATAACATGGGTACCTGGGGGAAACCCTGCGGGGTAAAGGCGGTCAGGGGCGTGATGCTGATCACATCACCCCCACTCACGACCGGGATCAAGAAAGTGTGGGGCGTTACCCCCACACCCCCTATACGCCTTCATGGCGTGGTGCTATGCACAGGGGAGCACTTTACCTTTACCTTTTAATAAATGGTCCTACAGTTTTCCAAATTCCAAAAAAGTGAGTTCTATCAGTTCTATGGGGTGAGGCGAAACAACACAACTTTATTACTAAAATTTTCCTAAATATTAATATTTTCCTTGGACAAGTTATGCAGAAGTTAACAACAAAATAAAATAGTTTTTCATTTCAGTACACTAACTGTTTGAAGTGGATATTCACTAATTCGGTGGATCGATTAGAAGTCTCTCCCCAACGATATAATGATAATAAATTTGGAAAAAAGTGGGTTTATTTTCATTGGTTTAGTATGCTCCATTGTGCTAAGCACCACGCCATGAAGGCGTATATGGGGTGTAGAGTTAGGGCGCCACACTTTCTTGATCACGGCCGAGGGTGGGGGTGATGTGTGATCAGCCCCACGCCCCTGGCAGCCTTTACCCCCCAGAGTTTCCTCCAGGTACCCAGGTATACGAAGCTGGTTGGGCGCCGTAGCCGCTTGAATAGGTGGAAAAAATTCCGGTTCTCCCCGCCGGGATCGAATCCGGGTCTCTCGCATGGTAGTTAGGCGCCCTAACGACTGAGCTACCACGGCTTCTTTTCATAGGTTTATAATAGTTATTATATCATAATTATCAAGACAATGATAATAATAATTATTGTTGTTATTTCTACTATTCAAGTCTTATCAACGTCCTGACCGCCCCTATAAAAAATTCTGGCGTCGCCCATGCATCTGATCTTTTGTCTCAAAAGTGTACAAAACTTGCCTGTATATTTGATTTAAAAGATGAAATGAAAGTACTTTAGGCTGTCACAAAACACAATAGTGCACCAAAGGAGATCATACGAAAAATAACATTACATGTATTTTTTTAAAAAAAATCCAATCATATCATAGACCATCAATGGTAAAAATATGAGGCCAAGTCTTCAAGGCATTTCTCTCCTAATATCGTGCGTCCATTTCGATCTGCAGCCGAGAGGTCGGGAGAAGCGTGGCGGGCGGCGCTGGCGGAGATGCCGACATTTGCGGCCTGAAATGCCCGCTTATTTTTATGGACATATGCAGACATTTATATAAATATTGCAAAACGAGCACCAACCTGTATTATAAGAGTATGGTTTTAATTTTAGTAGCTTAGTGACTGTATGTGCCGATGATTTTGACACGCCCACCTCTTGTGAAACACGGCGTAGAGGTTTGTTTGGAGAACGTTCTAACGCTGCACCAATATCATCGAGTTTTGCTTCGGTTAGAATCCGTCGTTTTTGCTTAGGTGTTTTAAAATTTAACGATACAGTTTCTCGTAATTTAAGGACAAGATGTCTAACCGTATCTCTGTGTGGAGTTGAAACGCATGGGAATTTCTGTACAAATTACCTGCACACGTCTCGACACGAGTTTGTTTTCACGTACGTGTCATACATAAAAAATCTTTGTTCTAACGTGAATCTTGCGGCTGGCATTCCAATCGTCTCACTGACACGTCACACATACACACTACAATAACACAAACAAGTAACTGCAAGTAACCAAGAATAACACTCTTGCGCACAGTACGAAATTAACACGCTCTTGGTTTACATTGCTCCCCACTATATTTACAACTCTGTCTTCATCTAGTCACGAAGGAACAAAAAACTCGAGCTCGGATATTTCGGATTGCAAGAAAGCTCACGAAAACCATTCACTTTTATCGGTTTCGTCTGCAGTGTAATCCTGATACAGTGTTGCACATTCGAAACCTCCAAACGATTCCCATGGCCACAAAACTCTTTCAAGGATATAAACTTAAACAGGACGTTACTGGTCAAAACTATGATTAAAATGCTTTATTATCTGTGGCTCTTAACATCGTTTCTATAGCGTATTTATTTGTGTATATAAGAGCAGAACTTGGATGAATTACAGAAGAACTTTTGCGTGTTATAACACAGGTTAGTGATCGTTTTGCAATATTTATATAAATGTCTGCATATGTCTATAAAAATAAGCGGGCATTACAGGCCGCAAATGTCGGCATCTCCGTCAGCGCCGCCCGCCACGCTTCTCCCGATCTCTCGGCTGCAGATCGAAATGGACGCACGGTACTTGTTACATTTAAGATACGTATAATGAAATTGTAATTTAGTGTCGCATTTTATAAAGTTTTGCTATGGTAGAGACATCCGTTTGTTCAATAGTGTAACATTATGTATTTCATTTATTATTTTATAGTTTGATGTTTTACTTAGGAATATATTGATCTTGATTTTCAATTTCCCGTTGCTGCGTAATGACGGGGAGGGGGGGGGGTCGAAAGGGAGCGGCATCTGCCGCGGTTGCCCAGTTCGGCGAAATGGCTAGCGCAGGCCCTGGGTGTGGATACCTACATTAATGTGTCAAATACTAATATAATTTTCGTAATGTGGGCCACCTTTGCCTCATCTGCCGTAGTGGAGCGAAGAGTGCCGTCAACCTCACATTTATTTATTTATTTATAAGCAATCCTATAACAGAGCAATGCTCCAAATACAATGGGATATTACAACAATACTCACATTATGCAACACAAAAAAGAAAATAAAAAGATAAAAAATACAATACAAAATACAATACAATATACCCACTGACAAACATAATACAACTAATACAACATAAGAAAAATTATAAAACTAGAATAATGCTATAGTACTAATATACATGAATCTAAAGCTTCAGACTTCAAACAGTATAACGAAACTCCATATTAAAACCCGCACTAAACAAAAGAGACAAACACCCAACTCTCATTTTAATATTTTTCAGATTATCGAACATATAAACATAAAAGATAATATACAAATCCATAACGTTATAGCAAACAAATTATTTCAAGTAAATCACAATTTTTTTTTTATGAAAGTGTCCAATAGAGTGCAGCACGAACAATAAAACATATTGATTAATATATATTTTCCCAAGTAAAATTTAAGTATGTAATGTTATTTGATTTACAAAATCCACTAACCGCAAAAATAAAAAGAAAGTTTATTAGTTTGATAAGAAAGAGAAACAAAAAACCGACACATTAATAAGTTAGCCTATCCATCGTTTTCATTTATAAATGAATTTCTCAAAAAGATGAGCTACTAAATTTTGCAGTAGTCATTTTCTTTAATCTTTAAGGTATAATTCTTTTACAGGTGCAATAGTTTATTTACTCCCCCATCCAATTAAGAACCAACAGAAGTTATTGTATTTTGTTATGACAATTATTGACTACGTTCTACCGGAAAACTGTCAAGTGTCGTTACTTCTGATTTTCTTTTTGGTTGGGTTATATAGCCTACATACCACGCCCCTGCTAGGTGCTTCCACGGCCTGTGGATATGTATATATAAAATTATGTGTGTGTGTGTATGACCCATTTGGTTATCGCGATCACTGGCGTATACAGGGGAGAGCGGATGGGACCCACTCCCGAAATTTTTAGAAAATCGAAGAACCCGGGAAAAGCCTAATTAGTTGCTCTTTACATGACTCCAAAATACTATTTTTGTCCTCTAACAACTTTTGAAACGAAGGTCAAAAATGCGAATTATGAAATATTTTATAGTGTATCTCGCCGCCAGCTATGGAGGGCTCGAAATGGAAATATTCACGAAACGGAACGCTTTACCTTCGTTAACATGGTGCTGTCTATAACTTTTTCCCCCTCTGCCTCTGACTACTATAGCGACAAGATTGACGTCTATTGAATTGACGCGCTGTATTACAATTAATAATAGTTGATATAAAAAGATGTACATAAATATCAAATAATATAAAAAAAATGGACACAAGTTGTCTGCTTCTTCTATTTTTAAAATTTAAATAGTCTGATATCGTGAATGGTAGCAGCTCACCCTACCGGAATTTTTAAAATTCATTGTACGTATCTTCAATGCTTGAGTTAATAATGCGCATGCGCAAGCGAAAGATACGTATTTCCATATTGCGTACGATCAAAGATTGGATTTATTTTTCGTAACGTCATCAATGGATTTTCTCAGTTTAAGAAAAGAGAGTGATCTTAATTAGTGTAAAGATCTTGTGCAGGAGAATATCTCTGTGAGAACAATAGAATCTACAAGACACGACAAATAATAATTCACAAGTAAAAAGTCAAAACAACCACAAAAGCACAAAAAATGAAGGTAACATAGACGCCATCATACTCTGCTAAGTCTCCTCTCAGCAAAAGCGCATCTCCCTTTACATGAAGCTAATATATTAAATGCTATAATATGCACTATTAAAGAGCATTAACAATTTAGTTCGCACTGAAAATCAAATTGTAGTGAAATATGTAACATAAATTAAATTAACCGGAATACGTTTCCAGTGTGTGTCACCAATGTTTAGAACTGATCTATACAGCAGGTACTTTTTATGATTATTCTTATCTTATAATAGAAATATTATAGACATGATATAAATGTTCGATCATCTCTGATTATAATTTTTACACATGCCCAATATAAAAAAAATCTATCTGATTGCCCGGCGTTGCCCGGGTATTTATATTAGACAGGAATATAATGAATTCTAACTATAGTGTAAAGTGAACTTGGAGTTGAACAGCATTGAGAGTGTCACTATTCATCTCAGCGACCCCGAAAACTATAGATTCCACACTAATAACGGTCGTTTTACATGTCACCCCCTTTCCCACCCCCACCGCTAGAGGTACCAGGGGTTTCTTGGAGTTGAATGGCATTGGGAGTGTCACTATTCATCTCAGCGACCCCAAAAACTATAGATTCCACACTAATAACGGTCGTTTTACATGTCACCCCCTTTCCCACCCCCACCGCTAGAGGTACCAGGGGTTTCTTGGAGTTGAATGGCATTGGGAGTGTCACTATTCATCTTAACGACCCCGAAAACTATGGATTTCACACTAATATCGGTCGTTTTCGATTATTTTTGCATGTCGCCCCTCCTACCCCCACCCCTAGGGGGTGTCAGGGTGTCTTAGCCCCACAGTATTTCTTTCCAGGTTGCAAGTGATACGTGTACGAAGTTTGGTTGAAATCGCCCAGGCGTTCGAGAGTTATGCCGGAACAAACACACATAAATACACACATACATCCATTTTTATATATATAGAAGAGAGATTACTTATAATAATTTAATAGTACTCTGAATGTTAGTGACAATGGTTCTACATTAGCATGCAATGTTAATTGGACATTTTTGTCTAGTGCTTTAAACTACACTTCTAATACTACGTTCCGAGATAGCATCTTTTCTCTCATCTTCAGGTGAACAAATTTCTTATTCCGGTGGTGGGAATCGAACCTGCGAGAGACCTGTGATTTGATTGATTGGTTGAGTTGGTGTTTTAAATCCACTTTATGTACAGTAGGGCTAATCGGAACTGGACCTACAATTTAAAGTGAGATCCGTAACACGTGCCTTGATTACAAGGCGACGACGCTACCACTGCGCCATTGGGGAGGCCCAGGTGCTCTTTCTAAACGTAGTGTTAGAATAAGTATAGTTTTAAAAGCACTACATAACGCGCACACGTATTAAAATTTCTTTAATTGATTCTGTGACAATAACGGAAAACAACATAAAATCGTAGTTTGTGACTTATGTGCATATACTTGAACACGCTAGAAATGTTCTTTTAGTGAATGTGATACTAAACCAACAATTTGAGGGGATTCCCTTCTTGAAGTTCGCTAGGTTTGTTTTCGAACACACTGGGCACGAGGATATGAATTATGTTCAATACGTGTGTTACTTATTTGGTATATCACGAAATATCGTATCTAGCTTCTGCCTATCGGTACATACCGATAGTTGACGGACTGCCATACCAAGGTACAAAGATACTTTTTCAGTTTTACTGATCAAGTTCCTAAAATCGTCAGCGTGTCAGCTTGGAGTATAAGCCCAACCTAGATGGAAGACTTGTTGTACGGAAACCGGGGGTGCTTGCTACCCCCATCAATAATTGAGGAATGCAGTGCATGAATGCCATCATGCAGCAATTCAATTACATCCTGGAGGTATATATATAGCTAGCTATGCCTGGATTTGTATGCAAGGGTAAGCGACGCCGTGGACGTGGAGGGTTGAGGGGGCTCTTGCTCCCTTGTCGAGAACGCGAACCCTTCATTCAGCTCAGTTGTGAAAATATTAATAGATAATATGTTAAACAATGTACAAAGTAACAAGCGATTGTTCTCGGCTGAGAATTGTCAATTAGCCTGTGTGTAATATTACGTTTCTGTACTATTATTGAAGCGCTTTAGACTATAATTTTACGTCTACATGCTTAATGTAAGCATATATTACGAGAACATTGGTTTACGTAGACAATGTGAACTACACTAAAATAATTTCCAACAATGGTTTGAACGATTCATGCCCGTTTCGCCCAGTACCGAAGAACTTGTTTTATTGGCCCAAGTGATAGCACGCGTCAGAACTGAAGTACCGTTTCGCCCAGAGGGAAATGTGAAAGTAAAAATTCCCAATCGTGTAGAACCTCGTGTCCTAAACCATTGTTTGCCTAACCTAACCTAACCTGCTAATACTATTATTGATATTGTGTTTGTACTGTGTATTCTTATGTATGTATCAGTGTTTCTGTTATTAATGCATTAAACAGTGCGACAAGGCTCGCCTTTGGAAGTCACACCTGGTTATTTGGCTTTCTACTTTCAAATTTCCATTCACATTCAAACATTATTTTAAAAATTTCCTCTGGGCTAAACGGTACTTCCGTTCTGACGCGTGCTATCACTTGGGCCAATGAAACAAGTTTTTCGGTACTGGGCGAAAGGGGAATGGACGAAACGGGCATGAATCGTTCAAACCATCGTTGGAAATTATTTTAGTGTAGTTCAATTCGTCTACGTAAACCAATGTACTCGTAATATAAACGTGAAGACACGGGTTTGAACAAAAGGTGTAATTCTTCGAAAGCGTTGGTTAACATTTTTGGTTGAAAACAATCATATTTACAACCAAGTAGTGACTAGAGAGCGCGTCAAATCTCCTGCATATGGCCTTGAAAGGCTGAACAGCACCAGCGAATCACAGACGTGCAGCGTTGCCTATTTCGGAACCTGTTCGTTTCGCTCAACCACGCTGTCTCTTTTCCGTGTGAGATTTCGACATGGCACCGCTGCAGTGCGCTGCTATTGGCTATCGCCATGTGCAGGAAATTTGACTCGCACTGTAGACGGTTCGATCAATGAACACGTGAGAGGTAACGGGATTGCGTGGAGGGAGGGAAAGCGACTTCATCTACCAGCCTTTACAGCAATGTGTACTGCTTCGCTCCGCCAAATCGCTTTCTCCCCCTCTCTACCCTTATGCTTGAGATTCTCGTGATACAGTGTACTGACAAAAGATGAAATGAAGACACAAGCAAGTGAAAATTGTAACACAAAAGAAGCATATTTTTCCACCAACCACGACAATATTTCACGCATTGTGCTTGATGCTTAGCAGAATATTGGTCGTAATTTTTAAATTGCAGTTCTTGGAGTAAACTATTTACTTGTAACGCAGTTACAAGTAACATTTACTTTTTTGAGGAATCCTAACTGTGCCTAACCGCTTTCAAAAGAAACCAGCTGTAATTATACCAGAGTTCCTTTTTGAAATAGAAGTAACGCTATATATAATTACTCTTTTGCAGTTACTTTAAGACAGAAAAATTGTTAACTTGATTTTTGTAACGTGGGGAAGAACTAAATTTGGAAACTCTGTTTCCAACTACATGTCTTCTCTGGATGAAAAGGTGAAAGGATTCCGTGGAATCTCCTTGTTGTGAGTATATGAGGACATATTAGGTACCAGAAAGATAAATAAAACATATTTATTTTATTACAATTAAATAACATTTCGTGTAGTTTGTTTGTGAGAAAATTTCCATGCAGAAGGAAACTGTGAAAGTAACTTAGTTACTTAGCAAATACCAGTAACTGTAACTATAATGAGTAACTATAACTCAGGTACTATTTGAACTGTGCAATTATGACTGTAACTTTCTGAACACTGATGTATGGTACTGTTGAGACGCAATATAATTCTATTTCACTTCTGCATTGTTAAGCCTACGCTGGTCGCCATTTTGTTTACATATTTCACATTGTCTACGTCTATTGCTTAGTGTGTTTCTGACCATGTAGATTAATCGTTGTCACGCTTATAGAGAGACAAAAGCTCTCGCGCACCTTCTCCTCCATCCGTTTAACTCGGGCCACAAGGAAACCTGCTCCAATCTACCCCCTCCCCTCCACTCCGAGTACGATACACAGGAGTCGAGGGTCTGCGCAGGTTCTTTTCCTGCGGTCCTACCACATTGACTGTCATTCAAGCACGGTTTTTATGCGATCACGATAATCGCCGAGTCTGTTTTTTTCCCTTTTTTTACAAGCTTATTGATTGGCTTGTTTGTTTAATGCATGAAAACAAATAAGGAAATCTACATTGTCAGGTTAAACAGTATTTTCTTTATTTTGAGGCATTCTGTACAGAGGACGCCAAATAGAGGGACATGTAGTACAGTTGGCTACTCTGTGCTGGTGTTCAAAAGCTATGTTGCCAAATTAACGATTTCTGGGGGAAACCCTGGGGGGGTAAAGGCGGTCAGGGGCGTGATGCTGATCACATCACCCCCACTCACGACCGGATCAAGAAAGTATGGGGCGTTACCCCCACACCCCCTATACGCCTTCATGGCGTTGTGCTAAGCACAGGGGAGCAATTTACCTTTTTTTTACCTTTGGACTTAGAAGGGAACATATGGTGTAACTCACTAAGTGCAGGAAAGTAGCTTTTTTGTGCACAGATGCTAAGTTTAAAAGTTCTTTGCCTAAACCTAAAAGCAAAAGAAAAATATATAACCAGAAAAGAGGGGGTGGGAAGAAACTTCAGCATGTTTCGATAAGTAACAGTTCCCGTATTTTTTTGGTCTTCAGCTTGTCTTTGGAATTTGCAGTCAATCAGTCAATTTTAGGTAACCGTAAGCACATCTTATTGATTAGAAAATATGATATCATATGAGGTACAAATTTTCTTCATGTTTCAGGGAACGAATATATAGGAAAAAGGATCAAGATAGAAAAAAAATTACCGAAATATGATGTTTTATGTAAAGTAAATTAGCAAATATGTAAAATATGTAATATCCTGGCAAATATGTAAAAATATGTAACAAAACTTATGCAAAATCATGTCAGTTATATAATTCGTTAACATTTTCCAGTCTAAGGTATGTACCTAGGAAGGAATAGAATACGTAATTACATACAAATACGAGATCTAAAATAGTAATCAGTCAATAATGAGAACATTTTTGTCTTGTAATTCAAATGTTGTGTTGAGTGTTTTCCATTTTCCAAACACCCCCGCACATATTATCAATTATTACTCGATACTTGTGTATCACATAATCACCACTAAATTATATACATTTTTTAAAAAGAAAATAGCATAAATGTGATGTAACCCCTACACAAGTGGTTGTAAGAAAAACATTTAGAGCGTTAATACTTTCAAAGGGCGCCACAACATTTACTCGATTCCAAATCTTTGCCTCGACCCCCGGAAAACCTAGTGGTAAGTGACCTGGAAGATGGAATGGCAATATTAAAAGATAGACCCAAAGAAAATTGTTAAGAAAGGCCTAGCATAGCGTGCCACAAAATTTAGTAATTGGAATGAGCTTAAGAGAATAACGAAAGATGGCAGAACAGGTTTATTGAAAGCTTCAAAGTGAGCATTTGGAATAAAAATAAGCTATAATATGCAGAATTTATGAAGATTATCAACAGCTAATATAATACTTTAGAAATACAATTATTAAATGCATTTGTAGAGTAGTAAAGGAATACTATGAATATATACACTACAATAATGTAAACGGGAAGCAAAGATTTGTATTAAAATTAGAGGATGACTACCAACAAGCAATGCGATCCTGTCAGTCACTGATTCCTTGCACGTTAATGGAACATTGGGAGCTCTTTTGAATCGTGAAATTTTGGTATATAATTGGGGAAGCAAGAAAGTCTTCCTAGAACTTTTCAAACATATGCTTGTCTCTCATACACTTGCAAGAACGATTTGCTGTCCCCCATCATTCAACACTGGAACTGCTTAAATAAACGTTCCATGAAGTATGTACATGTCTATTCGGCAGTACGTATTATAGGCTACGTAAGAAAGTTTACGTTTGTGTATCAAATTAAACTCAGTATTTTATGTATATTCTAAGGCTTAACTACAAGAGAAACCTAATTTTCCTGAGTCGAGTTGTGGCATCGAGACTACATTGATTTTGTCCATAATAGGGATGTGTAGAATCTTCTGGTGTACAAATGCCAGAGAGTTTGTGTTTGAACTTAAACTTTATGGGTAATTTTTGAGAATTTATATCAATTTTTCCCCCCTTCTCCTCGTTTCTTATATAATTGTCCATGTTAAATTTCCCTGCTTGGACATGGATCTGTTTAATCCCTTCTTCCCGTTAAAGGAAAATGTTGATTTCGTCAACTGCATTTCCACCTGCAGTATCCAGCGAGGAAACCAGAAAAAAAAGCGTGCAAGCAGACCTGCATTCGCCGCCATGCGCTCCTCTGTACTGCCGAAATCCAAAAACGATTCACTTCTTTTGTCCGTAATGCGAACCACGCGAGCCGAACGCTGCACTACGCAAGTGTAGTTCGTACGTCGAGGAGTTTACATGCGCAAAAACCCTCCCCCTGAACCCCCCACCACTCCGCCGCATTGCTTTACCCCCCTGCGCACTTCGCTCACCCCCTTCATCTGGTTTTCCACGTACACCTTCCCTCTTCCGAACGGTCAGCCAGCCATCGTTTCGGAGCGCAGGCGGCGTGCGCGGAACAGTGCTGACATCTATACTCTTGCGAGGAATCCGTTTGCATGGAGTAGTCCCGAGAAATGCCTGAGTGAGACTGGTTGCGTGTTAGGGCTAGTGCATGGACTAAAGTTCACCGTGTTTTCCCGAAACCGTTTTTTCCTAAGACATACGTTCCGGGCGGACAATCAGAGGGAGGTTTCTGTGTGTGTCTGAGGTACGGCATCAAGACAGAAGAGGGATTTTCAAAGGGGCTCAAAACTTATCTTCCAAAAAACAACTGACGAGGGAACAATAGCACGCATTTTTCCGACTGACCCCAACGCACCGATCTTGTTCGAGTGAATGGCTATAGCCTGCTGTGTGTCTGAGATCGATGCTGCCGTCAGTAGTCATTAGAATCAGTGAAATTTCTGGTGTCGTAACGTATGGAATAGTACATCTGGCATAACACTGGATTGGAAGGTGAAGAGCCTTATCTGCGGACAATTTGGTGGAGTGATATCTTCCAAGGTAAATATACTGTTTTCTCAACCACACATAGTATGTTCTCTTTAATAAGACAAGATTTCGCGCTGCCACCCTTAAAGTTAGACTATTAGCACTACGTGCATGTATTCCCGGTTATCTATCTCCCTAGGATAACGTCACGATGATCACCATTATGCGTGACCGTTGTCACACGTTATTATCTCGAGAGGAAGAATAAATTTCGATCCGGATATCGACTACCTCACACCCTTCTGTCATTGTGCCAAAACTGACCAGGCTTTGTAGAGAGAATTTTTTTGACACTCCTGACAACCAGATATGTTTTTTCCCGGACAAAACTCTATATCATTTCCAACCTCTCGTGGGAAAGACATAACTGTCATGCGGACCGGTATCAGCAGTGCGTCCCAGCGTGACTCTACACACCCACATGGTCCATTGTGTGAGTGTGTGTGTGTTGACTCCCAACGTGCTTCGCGTTGGGTTGGCGCGTGGCCGATTTTTTTCCCTCCCTATGCTCCGTCCTCCATGTCACACGCAGGCACATGCACATATCCGATGAACGGCTTCATTTTCTCTTTTGCTAACATCTTCTCCTCTCTCCTTTAATCTTCCATTTCTTTCGTCTGGCTTGTGTTTCCTCTTCCCACGTTGTCATTGAGCGTGGCGCGCCATTCTGACCCTTATGAACGTTATCGCGGCTGGGAAGCGGGAATCTAGCCACACACCCCTCTTTATAAATGGGTCGCTCTGACGAGGGTATTCGGGAGAGCGCACGAGGGAGCCGAACTAGGGTGGGTTGTGGGTGGAATGCTGCTATTAGGGGAGAAACATCTGAAGGAAAAAAACAGGAGATCCATACTGTAATGACAAGGGGTTCTAGTCGAAGGAGAGAAGTACAAGAACTGCCGTGCACCAGACACTTTTTGTTGTAATAGCAAGGTGTTCAATGGTCACATTTCCTAGGAGAGTTCAAGGCTACGGGTTCAAGGACACCACTGTACCAATTACGAAAGTTTTAACGTGCAGAAAGTACCCTCACAGCAAAATACACGTTACAGTAAGAAGTCTGCACTGATACACAAAGAAAACATGTTATACACAAAGAAAACATGTTGTGATATATTGCAGAACACCTTATCAATGTTTTCGCGCGTGGAGAATGTATATTTCCCGCCGAAATGTTGTTACGTGCCAGTAACGAATGTCATTAAGTTTATTTTTAAACCCAACAAACACGAATATTACGAGTAGGTGGCATAAAATCACTCAAGGGTACACCACACAACAATACCAGTAGCGCGAAAGATTTTCTTTCTGCAAAACCTCTTATCACAACTTTATAGCAAGATAAGAGTTAAGTATTGAGATGGTAATGACGCTTCAAGAATTGTTTATGTAGACGTGGCGATGGTATAATCATGCGTTTTCCAACTCACGCTAAAATGAAACTGTCGACGTTATTAATGTTTCATAATTTCAAACACACAACTTGTTCCTTTGTACGGCGAGATATTATTCGCCACATGTTATCTGCAAAGTAATTTGTTGAACTCGTTAAATAAATAACGGAACGTGAAGCAAGTTTTAAATTGCCCCACGACGTTCATTCGACATTTTCGCCTTCAATATTTAGTTAAAATGACAAAAGAGTACGCAAGGTGAAATATATCTCTTTAGAACGATTAATGCACTTTGCATCCTCATGATATTGTCCTTAGAAGTAATACATTATTAGGGAATTATATACATAGAAAAAATTTGTACTCACCAGCAGAAATTACTACAAACGTAACATCAGAACGGATCAAGAAAAGGATTTTTAACGGAAAGTGTGTTTATGAGTCAATACAAGTCTTTGGAAATGAAGTAAGGTATGCCGTCTACGGTTACTTGAGCGTAGAGCGTGAAGCATAATATGTTAGGGTAAGCAGACGCGTGGACGTTTTCCAAATCGCTTCTTTGTTCCGTCGGCAGGCGACAGGGATCGCGCCGCGATCGCTACGTGGCCCGCTCGCGTGGGCGCATGTTGAGACATACAACGGGTGCGTGAATGTGCTTTTCTCACTTCATTCGTAGAATATACGACACAGAGGGAATATATTTGTCACCCTGGAGCATTGTTTTGTAATGTATAGTATTGGAAGCAATCCAAAACCCTGCATTATTAAAGTGAACAATTAATTATTACCGCTTAAGAGTTTGATAACAACACGCCTTAAAATAAAATAACAGTAAATTGAGAAGTGGTTGTGATTGATGTTGAACATATCCCTCTTAAATTTATTTGTGGCAAGTTAATTGTAATTGATTATAAAGCCGTGTCAGAAAAATGTTGCACATTTGAACTGCTCGAAATACGCAATGGCAAAATCATTTTAAGTCGAGAGTTCTGGGTGTAGTTATCACAGAACTATTCGCGTAACTAATGGTGTGAAAGTATCTCAAAGGAAACAATTTTTATTTTGTGGGAGTCTTCCGGTACTAAATTCTAACTGAGTAAATTTGAAACAAATATATGTTGGAAATAGAACTGGTAAGGCATTTGTTTCTTTAAATGTCCTCACACACAAACACACACAATGGTGAATGTTGAGTAGGTCGCATATCATGTGCGACACGACAGTGTAGTGTAGTCTTTACTTAAGTACAACATGTAGGCCTACTAACAGACCTAATCAATATTTAAGGCAGTGATGCTTTGTGTTTGCAATCTAGCTGATACGATTTTAAAAATTTATTTAAAAAAATGAAAAGAAACATCCATAGCATATATTTCCTCGCCCTATCTGCGATGCTCTTGAAGTTGCTATGCTATTCGCAAGGAAAGTCTGTATTGTCATTTTGAATTAGGTTTTTCACTGACAAACAAAAGTGTTTTGGCATAAAATCTTTATGCAAGATATTAAACGAAATAACATTTTAGAAATTACATAACCCTCGTGTGGCTGAATGATGATATTATCGCCTTGGGTAGAAGCAATTCCGGGTTTGATTTCTATGAGAACAATTTGCGAGAAACCTGAAGAGAAGAAGTAGCCGGCTCAGGTGTAGATAGTAACGACGGCGAAACTCGACGCGCTGACCATGCGTAACTCTACGGAAAGCTGCTTGGCGGACTTCTCTCCTCAATGAACTTTTCAGGCACGGAGTTTAAATCTTTTATGCTAATCTTTGTGTTATACGTGGAATCTTCTTTGTTTGCTTTTAAATGCACGCAGTGACCATCTAGTAGTCATTTTATATGATAATTGTATATTAAGCTTATAGATGGTTGACGACGGCTCACCCCAACGTACTGTGACATCTCCCCTCGTGTAGATGCTTGGAAGACATGAATGAATTCATATTCCAGAGGTATCGCTATTGGAAAATACCTGTTTAAATGCAACGACCCCTGAAGTCGTATTATTGCAGAATACATAATACATACATACTGTACATTATATTAGTGTTTGTTTGAGTTTTAATAGGCTAATCGGAACTGGACCTACAGTTTAAGGTGGGATCCGAATCACCGTGTGCTTCCACCGGATATTGAACTCGTGATCCGTTCGTTGCAAGGTGACGACGTTAGAACTACACCATTGGGGAGGCCCGCTATATACGAGACTTTATTAATTCCACGATGAGAATGAGAATCATTAAGTTCTAATTTAGGAATATTTCAATGCTGTCCTTCACATAGAAAACTAAATGCATGAAATCTATTTGATGCACCAGAAACCATCGATTTTTTGTCTGTTTCAACTGATGCAACGATGCGCGCATCGTTTTGAACACCATTCTGCATGATAGTTACATATGGTTAGATGTAGCCTGGCGCTATGTCAATCAAGAGGTGCTGATGCGGTGCAGAGCTTCATCTGAGGGATTTATTTATTTTAAAATGTAGTGACCCACAACTATTATTATTGTTATTATAATATGTAGAGATGTTTTAGCACTGTAAAATCACCATTAAGTTATTTACCGTTTGCTGTAGAGTTACATCTACACCTACAGATTTGTTTTGTAATCTGTTTTGACGAAGCCAGAAGATTTTGCCTTTGCATAAATAAAACAGACTGCAGTGTTAACGTATCTTACATGTTATAATATGAAACATAGAAATTTAAAAAGTTACGGGAGAGTAAAGAAACTTCTTAAATAATTTTAATGTAGGAGATTAACTAAAAGAGGTAAAAGCAATAACACTTCGTAACTGGTTTACAATCAATTGTTTCTGAATGGTAGTAAAAGAACAGTAGTTATATTTCACAGAGACTCCACTTGCAGTTATGCTGTACAACATGTGTACGATAAAACATTGTTTTATGATTTAGTATTATTAATATTTTTATTCCACGCACATTTTGTTTATCGAATGAGTTCGGAGTAGGTATTGGTTAGGTTCGAATATTTACTAAAACAAAAAATTGAAAGTCATGTCGATGTGACACACAGCACCCATTTCAACTATTCAAATGTTACACTTGTATCTTATATAGTTTCTAAGAAACCTTAAGATTAAGAATTGATTGACTGTTAGATTTTAATAGGTAGGATATTAGATGATCACATTTGTTATTTGTAATGACACACACCTCGCAATGTGTAAAGCAATTTCTTTATTTGGTAATTAACATTTGCTTCTTTATAATCAAACCTCTTACTTGTTTTAAGCTAGAAGAGAACGTATCACCATTTAGTTTATCTCTTGTTTATGAAATTATAGACCAGTATCCATATTTCAACTTTTATCTTCATTTATCAATAATGAGGAATAAAAAGTAGTTATTGCATAGAGGGACGAATTGTAATATCCAGTTACAACATCCAGCTTGTAATTTATTTTCTTTAGTAATGGTAAACAATAATTTAAATATATGTTCGGTTTGATACCGACAGGTAGATAACTAACCACCATCACAATAAATGCGTTTTTGCATGAATGACGTCATAACGTATCACACCAACACGGTCGTTATAATAATGATGATGAAAATATGTTTTTATTAATTCTGTTGTTAACTAGAACTGACATATGAGGATTGATTGATTTTTGATTATGTTACGTTGCTTGTCGGCTATTTTAGAACAGACATATGTACAGTAAATCGATAAGATGTATATTACATCATGCTAGCTAATTCAAAGTTCTACCAAGTCGCCAAAATTCATATTTCTAACTTGAGGACTTTCCAAGATATTGAAATAATACAAATCAATAGATTTTTGACACATTACTTTGCTGTTGCACACACAAACAGTCGAAATAATTTTGTAATGTTAAGCTATTGTTTCCTAAATCTTCAACGTGAGAACGTGTTATATTTTCCACATTTACCGGCTTCCGAGTGGTGCTTCTCACTGCCACTCACATCGTGGTACATTATTTTACCGTTAGCTATTCTTTGGCAGTTATAAGAGCCCTCTAAATTCCACCTTTGTGGCTTTGGTAGTGTCTCAGACGTCGGTAGTTGGCAAGGACGACCAGACGGATACAATTGTTGCACTAATGTACTTCTGCGTTTCCTTAATAGTACAGTGAAATGAGAAACTAGGTTAATAGAAGCTTTTATTGAAATGTTTTCCTGTTTTTAAATCTTTCTACCCAATATTAGGTTCAATTAGAAATTTCCTTAACGTAGACTATCTGTACACAGTGGCACAGAATTTAACTGGATGCACAGATAAGTTAATCAGGACTAGACCTACAGTTTAAAGTAAGATCCGAACAGCTATGTACCTCCAGCGGGTATCAAACCATTATTGTATTGAATTTGCACTGTAGGACGTTCATGAGAATGTGACTAAACTTACCTTAAGTGGGAAATGTTTATTTATTTACAAAATAATTCCAAATACAGCATTCAACCTTTTTGTTTTACATTTGAATGGACTAATTTTACCATAAAGTAGAAAGTGACTTACATAATCTTGTACAACAGTCTTCTAGAGCGTGCTTCATTTCCGAAACATCTTTTCGAAAATAGAACAGAATGAATGTATGACTGAAGTGAAAATTGTGTGTACTTCAGCACTTACGTTATTTACACCCATCAAACCCCTTACCATAAGTAAAATGAACATATGTCTCTGAGGACTATAATCTACTTACTAGGTTAGAAGGTGGGGTTGTGAAGAAGCACTGAAAACACGATCTGTTAGAGGATTATACTGCCCGTAGGTCCAGACGCCAGAGCCTCGTTTTGCCTGCAGAAATGCTGTTTTCCGGGGTGGACTGCGTGGAAGTGAATTTGGCATTTGGGTGCTTGCGGTAAAGTCACCCCTGACTTTATGAAACAAGGAACGCTTGATGAGGAATTAACAATACACTTAGCCTCGAGTTGGCGAAAAGTTGAGCGTTTCGTGTATTGTCATGAATGTACTCGGAAAATGAATATCCTGGAGTATGTGCCCACTTGGCTATTGTATGTAGGATATGTGATCTACTAGTTTGTGTCTCTCGTTAAGAGTTTGGATGTTAAGCACTTTCGTAATAGCCTAATGGGTTTTTGGCAATGCCTTGTTCAGTGTAAAAAAGTTGACGATCTGAGACAATTTCCACTCCTATCCAATTGAAGAATAAGTGACTAGGTCAGTTTTTAAAATGTTAATGTGAATTACAAAGTTAACCATAATTAATTTACTTTTAATGATTTCGTTTTTAAAAATCATTTATGGTGCATACAACCGAAATTATAACGATTCCATGTCTTTAGGCAAGACAAAAATATTCAAATTTAAAACTGATTGTTTCGTTATATGTCTCAATTCTCTAATATAAGTCCATATAAACTGTTTGAATGTGTGTCTGTGTTTAATATTCTAAGTGATTGTCGACGTCATGTGCATGCGCTCAAGAAAGAAAACAGTTAGCGTCCCGTTTTTGTAATTTAACGACCACACTGTTAGATTTTAACGGTAATTTATTCTAGATTCTACTGTAACTTCTGACGGTATATATCGAATTCGTTGACAGACAGTGGCTGTAAAAAGTTGACTGAAGAAATCACGGTTTGAGGCCCTCAATTTTCGCTGCCATCCAAATACTGTTAACAAAATGATCGTGATCGTTTTAAAACTAAACGGCTATCACATAGTTATAAATTTTGAGTGATTCAGTTTTAACAATTCTATTTATGGCATAAGCAAGTGTAAACTATATTCATTATTTATCTTTATACATGATAAAATATTCAAATTGAAATAAAAGAAACGTTATGTACCGTTTTTATAAATTAACAAGCTGACGGTTAAATTTTAACTGTAGAACATTGTAACTTTTACGGAAACTTCTAACAATGTGGACAGAAGTTTAGGACGGAGCTAAGTCTAGCTAGATTTGAAGGACATGCAGTGGACCAGTTCTGATGCAATACGTATTACGAGAAACGAAAGCTTTGTGGAATGTTTTGGGAACAGAGAGATTGCCGCTTTCTGTAAATCGATAGAGCAGACTCAACGTACGTGCAGAACACTTATTGACAGTAAATATATGTTTAGGAAATGCAAGTTGTATGCATTCTAAATACTTAAAATAAGGATGATATGTATTTTTACAGTGCCGTGGTAATCTCCTATGTGCAAAAGCCTCCCCGATGGCGCAGATGTAACGTCGTCGCATTGTAATCAAGGGGTCCAGTCCAGATTAGCCTTTCTGTGCATAAAGTGGACTTAAAGCAACAGTTCAAACAGTTCCTATGTGCAAAAGCAATAACAAGCAAAATGTGGTGTATTAAACGCGATTGATTAGAATTTAATAATACAAGTCATAAATTCAATGGATTCTAAAACGCACAACTATTGGGAAAGTTGAACTCTTGGAATTTCGATTAGGATATCAGATAAATTATGACATTACGCCGACCTTGTTGAGAATGATGGAAAGGTGGCTAGATATACGAGGTTTCGAAAACATTCTCTCTTATTCTTCATACGCATAAACGCATCAACAACCCCCTCCTCCTTTCCATTGGTAGAGGTCTCTTGTAGAACATGAAATAAAACAGATCGGATCATGTAAAACATGAGAACTGGCATGGCTCTGCAGAAACATTCGGGAAACTCCGACCTCGATGTTCATTTGTCCTTTAGAGGGCTATTCGTTCGAGTTTTGTTAGTTTACGCGTGTTGTAAAACAGCGTCAGGGCATTGTAATAAGAGTTTCGAGTTACTGTATTTCTCGCTGCGAAATGACCACTGAATAATAACCTCTTCAGTCAGATGTATATTTGAAATTAAGGTGTGCGGTTAATTGTGAGATAATAACTTACATGCAATAATTATTATTGATAACGTTAACACTAAAATATTAAGTTAAACCTTTTACAATATTCTTTTCAATAACTGAATATAGTGTGTATGAAGATACTGGCAAATCAAATGAAATTGCATAAAATCTAGGATGATTGATTGATTGATTTGGTTTATTTTACTTCGCATTTCTGCCACTTCGGCTAATCGCGAAGATGAGAATGAGTGATAACATGATGAAATTGTTGAAGGGACATTTACCCAGAACACCCATGACCAGGCCGGTGTGAAACTCCCGTATGGCGTGTTATATGTCACTTCGGTCCGAAAGATCCCATTTATCTCGCATCTCTCGTAAGATATCGACGTGTGCACTTGGTTCAAAGCATCGGAAAAATGCATAGATTTGGAATATAATGAAAATTAATTTTGGGTGTTGGTACAGTAAAGGCTATGCTTAAAGCAACATAAAATTGTGTACCTAATCTTTTTCGAGGCAAATTTGATGCATTTTCTTTAAGGGAAAGTATATTATTACAATGTGACGACGATTTCTGGGAGAGTATTTAGCTGTTTAAACTTATTAACAGGCAATATTGATTGTACCCTATATACCAGATGTTTGCTGCATCATTTAACTATTCCAACACAATGTTTCCTCCTCCGTGACCGTGCGGCATAAGGAATTTAAATCATTTCTAGGAATATTTAACCATCAAGGAAGAACATTAATGTTTATTAACATATTTTAAATAATTTTATTCAATAATTCAATAGGATTCCCATATGTATTTATTAGATCAAGCCACTTTAAACTCCGACTGCGGGACGACATGGGTTCGAGTCCGCTTGGGTTCAGTCTCCGGGTTCTCGGCCTATAGGACCGGTGGCAGACCACCATCGTGAGGAAACTGGGGAGCTACAAGTGAGTAGCGTAACCCGGTCCGGGAACTGTCCTATAACGGCTGGCGGTTCGACGTGCTGACCCCACGTTACCCCACTACTGGTTGTAGATCTGCACACCTCTAGGTAGGATTGTGGGAGGGAGACTGGCAGTCGGTAGATCAACCTAGGTCCTTCAAGGGCCGTCGAGCAATGGGCTATTTGTTTATGGTATTATTAACACAATGTTTCCAGAGATAACGCCTTCTTCCGTCTTGTGAATGTCCTGCTCGTTTGCAGTGGTGGGGATTGAACCCATGTCGACTTGTGAATTACTATGATCCACTAGCCACCTCCGTTGACTCACGGTCTCGACACCGAAGTAAGGGGTCCCGGGTTCGATACCCGGTTCGGATTCCACTTTAAACTGTAGGTCCAGTCCCGAATAGCCTTACAGTGCATAAAGTGGACTTAAAACACCAAATCAGTCAATCGACACCGAAGTTTTCAGGTACGAGTCCTCGTCTGGGCACGTTGTTCTTAGTCCGTTTTGTCATTTCATCCTCATCGTCATGATTAACCAATAGAGGCAGAGAAAAGTACACACGATTGGAAAAAATAAAACAAATACTATTTTATACTCCATTCATGTCGTTATAGCCCTTTTATTATTTCTTGAGAAAGCTTGACCGGTGAACTCTTCACAGGAATGCTTTTTATTCGTTGTGTGATCTATGCTAGATTTCAATTTGTTTCGAATTTGGTTATTTTTGATGTAATCGCTCCAGTGTAGGATATGTGTAGTAGAACATCCTTGGAAATTAATCTTCAATATTAAACCTAGAGACAAATTTTTGAAGCTATTTCTGGAAATAAAAACCAGCTAGGAAACATGTATTACGTTACCAGGTACAGGGTGAGGCAAAAGTCCGGAACCAAACTTTTTGAAAACGACTTGACGCAGGGCGATAAAATCTCGGATATGGGGTGGGGGCACACCAGATGGGGCTAGTGTGTTTCATGGCGGCCATCTTGAAAGCCGCCATCTTGGAATTACATGTATGTAATAGGTATTGGGTCATCACACAGGAACCAAAACGTGTCAATTGACCATTTCAAAGATATTGACACAGATAGATGTGTAATTATGTATCTTTGAAATGATCTGATCTTCCAAATTGATGCATTTTAGTGCATTACGCTGAACTTCATCTGATAAGAATACCCTTTTATAAATTTCTCTGTGTATTTTGACACATAATTTGCAGTTTATGCATGTTAACGTGAAATCAAAATATATGTGTCATAACACGTTATTGGGTTCTGTGTGTACAATATTCCTGTAAGGATCTGCAAAATATACTACAGATGTCGTGGACGTTTGAGTGTACTAATAGAAACTAGTTTAATACAGTGATCATGAGTTCGATTTATAATTTACTGTGCAATGCATGAACTGAATCGTAGAATTCTATAGCTATTGTTAGGTTGTCTTTATTTCGCTCTGTTTTCTATTATTTCCTAGCCACGAACTACGAATTATTAAGGAATAAAGAAAAGTCACCGAACAATAGTAACAGCTCTCTAATTCAATTGGAATGATTAATTTACACAAGTAAAATATAGTAGAAACAAGCAAAACCATAAAAATGAATGCAAAAAACCATTTCCTCACACTCATTAATCATATGACTAGTAAAACGTCACATGGGGAATGTAACAAATCGATAATGAGCCATCGTACGAAGCCGCAAAATGCTATCAAAATAAATAGATGTTCGTTATTGATGACTCGAAATCATTAGCTAGGTCTAAATTAGCGAATATGTGATTTGCAACTGAAATGAGCCATCTATGAAGCTTATCCGTATGTGTTGTTGTTAGAATTTCGGTTGGTTGCCCAGCATTAAATGGTATTTGCATCATCCTTTATCTAACTCAGGATGTTCCATAAATGTCGTACACACAGTTATAAAATTCTGTTGTCCTTATCGCGTTTTTAGCAACACGTTATTGTAAATGATAGAATGAAAATATACGAAAGATACATTAATATTTACGTAATCTTGTTCGAAACGTGGACCTTGTGAAGAGATCCTTACGTTACCACATGAACTATCGTGTTGAGGCCAGGATTCATACCTGGAAACGAGTTGTGATTCACAGGAAGCCATGGGTTTGATCCTCACAACCAGCAAGGCGAACAGAACGTTCAACCTGATACCGGAAAAGACGTGTTCTGTCGAAAGATAATTGAATGATTCGGTTTATTTAGCGCATTTCTGCCACTTTGGATATCTTGAAGATGAGAATGGGTGATGGTGTGATGAAAGGTTACACAAAGAACACCCGCCGGGATTCGAACCCGGGACCCCTAGACATCGTTGCTGAATTGAAAATTTGAACATGTAGTGTATGTGCGGTGTGTTTAGGCACATGAGTAATGTGCGTGATGTGTGTGTATGAAAGTAAAACTACCCCTTCAACAGTGCAGGAATATCGTGTTTACTTAGGCAGGGCCCCACACTGATTATCTCAGCCATTTGTGAAAGTGATGCGCTGAGCACCGTGCTCCGGACGCCTTCAACCCCTCAGGCACATATTTATTAGTGTCTGGAAAAACTCCAGTGCAGGAACATTGCTGCAAGTATTTCACCCTGAAATCGCTTGCAAAGGGAATCGAAACCGGATCTATAGGGTGCCAGTCATACGCCCTTCAGACTGGACCATCGAGACTCTTATATTCATACGTACACATGGATGTGTGTGTATAGCATACGGTACAACGACGACTGTGCTACGCCATTGTTATATTCGTTGCGATTAGCCACAATTTGCAGAAAAGCGACGCAAAATAAATCAGGAAACAACATTGTGTGTATGTGTGTGTACCGTATATAACGTGAAATGTTTCAAGAACTACCAAGTGTATTTTGTTTTACGTTAATTTATGCATTTAATATTATGTTGGCTCTCTTACCAATACAATGAACTGAATGAGCCAAAATATAAACATTTATATTGTGTCCAAAACGGATATACTAATAATAACATGCTTTTGCACATTGACAGTATCCTAAGTAAACAATCCCATAAGATGATTTATAAGTACACGCACACATACGCGTGCGTGGGTGTGTGTGTGTGTGTGTGTGTGTGTGTGTGTGTAATTAAGGAACACTCATGAAGAGTAGCTTGTCAGTAAGAATTCTGCAACGTCATTGAATTCTATTTTTTTATGGTCATTTTATTTAGCTTAATTATCTCGCTCATTTTCTCTTTCTCCACCCTCCACCCCAAAGCAGCGAGGAAAAATGAGTTTTCCATTGATTTAATCTTAGTGCTTTCAAAGAAAAGGCTCCACGTTTGTCCCTTTTTCTTCAGACTAGGGGAAACCGCAATGGATAAAGCCTGTGGTTGCCCACAGTTATAAAGAGAAGGGGAAAAAACTTTTCTGCTGTAACTTGCTCTGTAGAGAGTTCCTTTTCAAGCGAGGAAAAATACGCAAAGCCAGAGAATTGTTCGAGTAACTTAAAAGATATCTTTGTTTATTGGATATGAGAAGGCTGTGTGCTGCTGGGTGGGACTTGAATCCAAGCTAAATGTCGTCCAACATTAAATTCCTTTGAGCACTGGTGTTATTTTTAACCAGCTGACTGCATTGCGCATTTATTCATAAATATTCCAGTTTGTGCCACGGTGGGTGGATACAGGTGCGGCAATTGACAGTAGCGAATGGTCATTGGTTGACAAGATGATGTCATGTGAAACTACACTAAGAGTGTATCATCAACCTCAAAGAAACTTACTATCAACAAACAGCCATAGTAGTAACACATGAAATCTGAAATTAAGCGAATATCTCAATTCTTAGGAAACAAAAACGAGAGAAAACCTAATGTTTATATCCACATGAATATACCTTACTACACGTACGCCCTTCTCAAAGCCAATGGCGCATCCTCCAAAAATCATATGAAACCATATTGTAATCTCCACAAAGTATTTAATTACGACAGCGTGTCAACCGAAAGTAACTTTATTCTTAGCTTTACTGAACACTATACTTGATCTGCCCCTCCACCCTAAACAGGGGTGCCCATTCCTCAAGACCGCTTCTAAAATAGTTCATCATAATACCCAAAAATAGTTTGGATGAATACGTAATAATTGATGTCTATTTCAATAAAATACCATGTTAAACTGTACATATTTTTTAATGTTCTATTTTTTAAAAAAACCTAAAGCTAGCACATTGATTGATTAAATGCAGTAAATTAAATTATGTAAAGATGCATGTAAATAGTGTTTATGAAACTCACAATTTGAGTATTTAACACAATTTTTTGTTACACAACATAAGATAAAGATAGAAAATTCAACCTTGGCAAACCAAATAACATGCTCCAGCCGTATGTCTGATTCAATTATTGTTTCACGAGACTTACAGAACCCTAGCTAGAAATTCTTAAGCTCAGGGCGATAATATAATACGGTTCCTCTTTCAAAGAACCCAGCCCCGCACCCCCCACCCCTCTCCCGTTATCGTGGGGTAAATTATTTTAGTAACCGATAACAATAATTACGTGGATTTTATCTTCAGTGCAAATTTATTTTATTAGAGTAAAATTTTCCTATGACAAGAAGTTAGAAATGCGGATTCGATATATTTTTGTTCCAAATGATGCACTTGCTATAAATTATGCAGTATACCCACACCAAGCATTATATTTTAAGAAGTGATATTATTAATGTATATCAAGAATATTGCTTATGATTGATTGATTTAGTTTATTTTACTTCGCGTTTTGTGCCTCTTGGCTAATTTGCAAAGATGGGGATGAGTGATGAAATGATGAAATTGATGAATGGACATTCACAAACAACCAAGCCCGACCGCAGCGCGATGTGCTAACCAATTGGCCACAGGGTCGGGCGAGAATATTGCTTATGTCTTGTAATGCACCTATAGTATAAAACTTCACTTTCACCTTACTAAAGCGCCAAACACGCATTCTCGCAACACATAATTGCGAACAAGACCATTTTACATCCATTTCTTTGTAGGCTTTCAAGAATATGAGCTTAACGGGGTGTCAATCAAGGATGCCCCCAGGATTTTTTTCTCAGGGGGGCAGTCATAGAAACTTCTTTTTATTATTATCATTGCTATTATATTTTGTTATTATTATTAGTTACTACTACTACCACTTTACAAACCATAAAATTGAGATTGAATTGAAAATACTTTGGCGTTGTATACAAGTTCATACTCGAGTCTACACATTAGATAGAAACTGGATTCGACTTATTTTCGTATCTATCACTTTGTTGATGAACAGTTCTTTGTATTTTTGCAATTTTTCACAATGCACATACGAGGGCGGGCTGAAAAGTAATGCCTTCTATTTTTTTGTGACGGTGTAAAGACATTTTAGATTTTGAGCAACAATGCATTTTATCTTCAGACTTTCCCCCTTCTCCATTCCAAGTTTTAAACTTCTATCACCATGGGTTGCTGAACTAGAACGAGGAAAATGGCAGCATGTAACCATACTATGTCGGTGCACCTGTAACTGCGTGTGGTTATCGAGTTTCTAACTGCAGAAAATGTGTCCCTGAATTGACATTCATCAGAGAATGAAGGCTTTCTACGGCAATGAATGTGTAACGTCAGTGCTGTATGATGTTGGGCTGTTCATGCTCACAATGAAAACCCCTGCCGAGGAACTCTCAACGTGTGTGACAAATAACTTCTTGTCTACAACACTAGGTGTCAATACTTTCTTAGGATACCGGGATATTTAATCTTTTCCAGCTCCTCGTTTGGCAAGTTCGGGGTCGAAAACGTGCGGATACCATATCGCTAAATACAGTCTCCAAAATTTACTGTTCGAACTCTCTATCCACTACAGAAATCCCTTGACAATCTAAGATTTAACACTTTATCAAGAGCTTCCTATCCACCCTTTAAATTTTATACTCAATCCTACCACCAAAATTTCCATGCCAATGTTAGACTTACTTTTGATATTTTTCTCTCTTCAAAAAATAATTCTAAGTCTCCACACAGTAATACACAAGCATTGGATACCCCTTCAATTTAATGCTCAATCCCCCTCTAACTAAAATACCCGCCATAATCTAAGACCTAGAGTTGGATACTGTCCCCCCACCGTCTTTTAATTCAGAATCGTTCCCCCAGAACCCACGCCTCAATTTGTAACGACCGCCAAGTTAGGAAAAATTTAAGTCATATAAATATAAATTATTTATACTTAATTGTTTTCATAATTCATGTATATATTTATGTTTTATCTTATGTTATTATATTATTCGCGTATTTTTGCAACATTAATTCAGATTTTATAGGCTAATAATTAACCTAAATAGTATATGCAACATTTTCATTATTTTTTAAATCCAAGATGACTAGGATTATTTATATCTTTCACGCAAATGTTGTTCTTTAAGCACATGTTAAATACATTTCTTCTCATACCGATAATTCACAACAATAGATAAGATTCAAGTATCGTCTTCGTTATATATCCGTAAACTAAATCTTTATTTAATCATTTTATGTGCAAGGGCAAATACGAATTATTTTATCAAATCAGTTTCGATATTTGTTGTGCTAGTTTAATATTATAACATTATAGCAAAGCACTTTTCTCTCGCTTTCAATAATTTAACGTTATCTTATTGGCTGTTTATTTTAGGAGTGGGGAATGACGCTACGTGTATATGGCGACGTAAATAGTTCCACGTTGCCATTCTTAATTGTTGCCAACCATGACCAAAGCTTACTATCGCTAATTAGCATTAATCTGACATATATTATTAGCTTTTCTTGTGTTATTTTTATGGTAGGAGTTTGTAACATTGTAAGAAAGAATCTGTTAAGATGTGCGTCGCGCCTGAGGTTAAGCAGTTGAGGTCTTGCGATTAACAGTGAAGTCGGTGCGCGGATTCTGTCGTGATAAATATGTTACTCATCACTGCCTACAAGCGAGCAGGACCCAACACAGTATATGTTTGGCTTGTGCGAATAAGTATGTACGCTCGCGAACGTTGATTAAAGTTTTTGGACATTTTTATTATAACATATTTGATTTAATTTGCGGTGACGTGTTGCAACTCGGTTGTTACCTTCCTGGTAGATTGGGGATCGCCTTCATCCCGATCCCTGGGTGAGAACTCGTTCCAACTGACTAGCCGAAGCAAGGAGCAGAGTGTTGCGAATTCGTGGCTCCATGCCCTGCAGTTACGATTGTGGTGGCACGTTGCAAATTAAGGCCTAATATGTAAGAGTTGGATATTCCTCCCTCCCTCCCCTTCGATAATACCCTTAAACACTTTCTTTTCTTCATTTAATGGATTAAATATGGTGCATTTAAGGTGTAAACTCTTTACATATATTTTGGAAAAATATATAAATGTTAACACTGTTAAGCCTTCTTTCCATGTTAATAAAACATTAAAATGCTGACCAAGCAAACTTTTATAGCATAAAAAATATACATAGAAACGTAACGTTTCCACCCTCTAACAAATTTATTGTGAAGTTTCGTCTGAGGAAGACCGTTAGATGGTGGAAACGTTACGTTTTTATGTATATTTTTTATGCTATAAAAGTTTGCTTGGTCAACATTTTAATGTTTTATAAATATAAATGTTAATTTGAGTTTTTTATTTGATTTGCTTTATTTTACTTCCCTTTTTGTGCCACTTTTGCCTAATTTGCGAAGATGGGTATGAGGGATGATATGATGAAATTGATGAATGGACACTCAGAAACATCCATACCCAGGCCAGGATTCGAACCAAGGACCTCTAGCGTCGTAGCGCGATGTATTAACAACTCCGCCACAGGGGGCGACTTACATAAATGTTGAATTTTATAAAGGGAACAAACCCCCGCAAAAATCTGGATGGCGCAGCCAGCGCCATAATCCTCCCCTGTCAGTACCCCTGCGTACGCCTTAAAGTGAAAAGAGTTATTTCATTGTTAACGTCAATAATTTTTCTGTTTTTCAACGATATTCCATGCTATAGGGTAGGAAGAAAAGAAAGCTGAAAAATGCCCATTTAACATTCATTGCAAATTACTTTCTCAAACA
Source organism: Lepisma saccharinum (assembly GCF_977018435.1). Taxonomy (NCBI): domain Eukaryota; kingdom Metazoa; phylum Arthropoda; class Insecta; order Zygentoma; family Lepismatidae; genus Lepisma; species Lepisma saccharinum. The sequence continues at coordinate 52,174,572 of NC_139237.1, read as the reverse complement.
TTTCTGAGCAGTTAGCCAACGTCCCGAGACTCACTTAATTATACTCAAATAATCAACCAAGCATATTTTAATTATACTTCGTAGATATATATTTACGTTTGTAGCTGTTTCCCACACCTAATTCGTAAGATTTAATTTGAAAATTAAGCTAATTTGTCAACTATTTTAGGACAAAATTCCGTATTCAATTAATTAATTAATTAATCTTTGAAATTTGTTACAATACTATTATTCTTCAGCAAATTCTCAAGGATCTAGTAATGTCTCGCCATCTACAGTGACCGTTGAAGATCGTAAAATATATATGCATCGTATCGCCTCCCCATATATACAGTGTACACACACACACACACACACATACATACATAGAGGAAAGTTGCCCAAATCGCACCACTTTTCAAATTAATGGTTGTAGCTGCAAAACTAGTGACATGACTTTTGATATATCAGCTCGTAAAGGGAACTTTTACCTATCTTCATGTGTTTTTGGATAATTTTATTCCAATTGGAAGTACCAGAAAAATATGAAATTCCAAATTTGCAAGCGGTGCGATTTCGGCAACTGGTCTCTTAAATCGCTCCACAGGGAGCCCAAATCGTACCGCTGTTTAAAAATTGAGAGATAACATGTTTCACAGGCTCAAAGACTGAAAAATACAGTGACATGTTTTCTATCGACAGTAAGTATGTTCATTGAGAGCCACAATCGTTCCATACATATGTGATATATCAGTTCTTCAGTATAAGAAATGAAAAATAGAAATTAATAAACAAGTAAACACATTCTCGGAGTTAATTTTGAAGCTGGAAAAAGTAAACCTAACATTGGAGTTTATTTTCAAACATCACAATTGTAGAAATACAGTTCCTCGTTCGAGAGACCAGAACACGAATATTGTACCCATTTCTTGCACTCGATGCATTACACCATGTTTTCTTCCACAATTTCTCCGCATAGGAGAAACTATGTGCCATTTTGTGTCATTGTGTGTGTCATTTCCCTCATGGGATTCTTCTCCTCTGATAGTTAACTTTTGTTCTCTCCATTGGCAGTCCTGAAATCTTGAAGTATAGATAGAGATGCAAATTGTTGTTTATGTTCTTTCATATGTTTCTTTGAGTGACTCCTTGTCTGCGATGAGGATGAAGGATCCTATCTCTGTGCAAACGCGAATATTCGTAGAGTTTTAGTAGCGACATGGTGCGATTTATGAGCTCCCGCCATTTTCAAATAAAAAAATCCCTGCGTCACTGCGTAAGCATATCATAATGAGAATTTAGTTAAAATTAATCTAACAGAATTGTCAAATGTGACAAGTAACTAAACTTAAAAAAATATAACTCACCCGTCTCCTACATCCTTATGAAAAGGTGCAAAAAATAGCATGAAGGACAGGTGTTTTCTTCAAACACCCACAAAACGTCTATCACTTCACCAACAGCTACAACAGACATGCGGTGATCTTGGGCGTGCCTGAGGTTCCATATACAGCCGCTAGATATTATTAATGTTCAATACATTGGATTTTAGACCAGTAGTGGTGCGATATTGGGAACCGGTGCGATTTAGGCAACTTTCCCCTACCTACATGTATTGAATTTTTTTAGTCCACTTTATGCACAGAAAGGCTAATCGGGACTGAACCTACAGTAAACTGGAATCCAAACCTCTGTGCCATATGCCTCCACCATGTATCGAACCAGGGACACCTTGAATACAAGGCGACGACGTTACGTCATATAGGCTATACATTTATACACACGCGAGCGCATTGCATCGCGCCATGGTAGCATAAAGGAGTGTGGAATTAGAACCGCACACTTCCCTACCTTGGTCATAGTGAAAGAGTTGTGATCCACCCCACGCTCCGAACACTTGAACGGCAACTGTGCCCATTAAGCTGAGACTGGGTGAACCCCAAAACCATATTATAAGGACATTTTCTAGAAAAATTCTACCACAGGTCACCTACCCTGAGAATCAAACTTGGGTCTCCCAAGTGGGACAACGCCTTATCGATTGGATCTCCGCGGCTCTATTTGTGTGTGCTTTTGTGTCTGTTTTGCTGATAAAATACATTCACCAGATGGTGTTAATGTTTGGAAGTATTTTAAACGTAAACGAAACCTTAGTGATAAGTACATTCTTATACGTATTACAAAATTAAACATATTTTAATATTCTAATAGTTAATGTAAAATTTTCAGTGCACACTGGATCCACATAGAGGATGGAACTTGCAGATTTGTGTACACAGGCACGGAAACGTATTGCACATTGTGTAATTCGTTCTGTTTTCATACGATAAAAATGATTTCTCTACTGTCGGACGTTGAAGTAATTGGTACAAAAACATGTCTGAAATAATCAAAATTTATATGAGAATCCATCACTGTGTGGGAAGCTATCTGTGTCATTCTTTCGAACAGAGTCAAAAGTAAATTCACTTGCAAGTGCCAAATACTGCAAGTGTTGTCAGAAATATAGGAAACCATGTTTTTACGCTGGTTCAGTCTGGTCGAATGTCTGGCAACTTAACAAAAGAACTTATGGGAGTTTCTTATTGCAAAAATAAAATGGAATAGCACACTATTCTTGAACCGTCAACTCCTTTGGATCTTTAACATTGATCTGTCATGTTCAAATTTTGTAATATGTTTCTAAAATGTCCTGGTTTAATTCTTAGAGGATAAAAGGAAGAGGTTTTACGTATATGGAATTCTGAGTCGGAAATGACATCATATCTTCCATTAGTTAGGCAAAGGCATTTTGAGAATATTTTGCTGGCACGTAAGTCAGAATATGATTTGTTCAGGGGATTGCTACACAGATAGAGGTAAATAAATATTGTTTACAGAGCTCCAGTAGTAGGTGGCAAACATATTATTATTTACAAACACAAATTTTCTTCAGTAATTCTGACTAAAAAGGGCCAATTTATTTAGAATTAGTAAACATGGTCAACATTGCCAGATTTAATAATTAATTAATTAATAATAAATAATTAATGGCTATCGTGTATTTAGGTTTATGGTTACCAAAAAGCCAACCAAACGATTTAGTTAATTCAGAGAAATCTCTTAAATCTCAATCAAACATTCAAGTAAATCACAAAACCGCAATTAAGCACTTTTGGTTCATTGAAGCAAATCTCAAAACTTCAACCAAACAATTCTGGTTGATTTAAAAAAAATCTCAAAAGCTCAATAACATTTTTGTTGAGTCAGACAAATCTAAAAACAATCAACCAAACACTTCTGGTTATTTCAAACATGGCGCAGTGGTAGCCTCATTGCCTTGTAATCAAGGGGTCCCTGGTTTGATACCCGGTGGAGGCACAAGTGGTTCGGATCCCACTTTAAGCTGTAGGTCCAGTCCCGATTAACATTACTGTGCATAAAGTGGACTTAAAACACCAACTCAAACCAAATAAATGTATAAAAATCTTAACCCAACATTTTTGCTCTGGTCAAAGAAATTAGTTTTATCCTGTGTATAATACCTTTCGTCTAAAGAATACAAACACGTAGAATCTACAAAATTGCAACAATAATCTTAGTTTTGCAAGAATTTCGACAAACCGCCTTGGTGACTGAGCACCTATGGAAGGATCCCGCCACAGAAGGTTCCAGGTTCGAGTCGTGACCTACGCATGGAAATGCTGTGTCATCCAATCATCACCATTCATCATGATGGGGATCAGAGAAGGGACGAAAAATAAGAAACGCGATATTGCACACACCGAGGCATTATTTTGGAAGGGATCTCTTTGCAACTCACCACCCTGCCAATACAAAGGACTTGAATTCCTTCGGGAGGGTTGGCGCTATAACAAACGGAAGAAAATGACCCTTTCCTCTCCTCGATTCTTTCGCGTGAGTAAGTGCTGACGTCACTGCTCTGTTAATGAATAACCCACCTACCTATAAATAGCCCTGCGCCATAAACGAGCCCTCACAACTCCTTCGATTGGCTCGAATCTGTAAATATTTAATCACTGAGCTTTCCGCCAACTTGGTGTTTTCAAAAGGTCCGATCATTTGCAGATGTTTGAGGGGAGGAAATTCCAGAGTTCCACAAGGGAACAGCGACTCTTGTCTTCTACCTTGGCAATTCCTTGCGTTCACAGTTGGAACACGATCGAATCCATCAGTAATTTAAGCTGTTCTATTTGTGATACTACGTCGTAGAATTGCCGAAGGCATGAAACCTTTTTAGAGTTGACAAATGTGAATATTAGAGTTTACAGTCACTAGGGCAGGGGACTTATCAGAAATTCTTGTAGAAGGCCATGTTCTTGATGTAATATTGACTAGTACAAGCAGTAACAATAATCAAGTTATTACTTATTCCCTTTTAAAATATGGTATAAAAGCAAAGTCAATGCGTAGTGTTTGAGTGTTGCATTGTACTTACATGTCACTGTTGCCAATCTTCTCTTGGGCGTCAAACAAAAATATTTACGTATCTGAAGTAAATCAAGTTGAATGCCGTTCCAGTGCAAGCCCAGAAACTAACAATCGAGGCAAATTTAAGTAGAAAAACCAAGGTGCAATAATTACCAGCTGAATGTCGAAAAGCCATTCTGGAATTTCTACTACACACACTTTATTTTGGAAAATATAGCAGATGTGTAATGTATTTATAAGCGATTTATTCCTGCACCTTATTTTTGGAATATCTAGCATATAGATACCATACACTGGAACAAATAAATAACAGATTTCTACACCATATTTTGGAAATGGAAAGAGTGTACTACATATATTAAGTTAATATTTTTATTGCCAATATATAATTTTCATAAATTTGGAGAATTCTATTTCACACATCAGAAATTTTGATTTTGGGTTTTAAAGTCCACTAGTCCATAGGCTAATAAGGACTGGACCTACAGTTTAATGTGTGATCTGAACCTCCACCGAGTATCAAATCGGGGACACCTTGATTACCTTATACACCAATTAACTCAATATCGGAACCAACTGTTGTTATTTTCACATTGCATACCGTTAATATATTGAAATGCATAGTTGTTATATTTTATCATTAAAAATACACAGCTCTTTGGGCGAACGCAGGAAAATTTCCACCTTAAATTTTCAACCTCGGGAATCGAACCTGGGCTTACTCACTGATCCGCCGCTGCTCTGCTTAGCCACTGGATCATGAATGGATATATTCAAAGGAAAAGCGATATATGTGAATGCATTTCAGAATGGAAAGTTGTGTGCCAGAGAGAGTATAAATTCTTCCGTCGACGTTGCGAGTCCTTTGAAATGTCTTTTCATTTCATGCTATTTCATTATGTTAAGTACAGGGCACCATCTAACGGAGGTTATCCCGGGAATTTCCCGCGTGGCAGTCAGACGTCCTGTAGACTGGGAGCTAAAGCGTTAATTTTGATAAAAGCGTGGCTATTTTTTTTAACGTTAAAAATCAAACATTTCATATTGGAAGCAATAATACGAGATGGAAATAGGATGGAAAGGAGTTCCGAAAATAAGAATAATAGATGGCAGCACAAAAAGAAAGAATATAAATAATTTGTTGGAAGATAAGTATCGATTTGCTGAAAGTAAAAATAAGAAAGAATATGTAAAATAAATATAAAAGACGTATAATAGTAGATAATATATCCAGAGAAAAATAGAATTGGTTTTCATTATTCAAGAAGTTCAAGTGTGTAGTCAATTAATTGTAAGTCACACATAAGAAAGTACTCATCGAGAAGAACGTACGTAGATTTTGTTTTCATCATTCAAGAAGAAAAATGAATCCAATCGTAAATTGTTAGACACTCATAAAGTACTCAAACATTTAGGAACTCCAGCTTAATATAGCATGTCTTCATTGCTACCATCCGTCAGTGGAGGAAAATTTTCAATTTAGTGCCTCATAACATAATATATACATTGTAAAATCATGTAGCAATTTAAGGTAAGATATTACTATTTTGATATCATTATGTAGGTCTATAATATACGTATTGATTGATTGATTGAATTTAAAATTTTGTTTCCGTCAGTACTTAAGCCCCACGACAGGTTAAGTTTGCAGGAAATTTTCACATATATAGAACCAAACGTGCGCGAAGAAAATAGTTCCGCTGCAATATTGCCGATTTTCTCACTGTCTGTGATGTGAATAGCTCGGCGGTTGAGGCAAGACTGGCACGGGAAATGCTGAGCGCCGTTTTCGCGTGTATTAATACATAAAACCTGCTGCAAACTTAACTTGTCGCGGGGCTTAGGTTATTTTGTACCCGTCACGTGATACGGGCTCCAGCCCTTTCTAAAATATAACTAATAATACAGTTGTAAGGTCGGAGACTAAAATATTCTTACTCAGGTTAGAAGCTGAGGCTGTAAAGGGACACTCAGCACAAGCAAGGACAAAACACAGGACAACACACACACAGTCTTACGAGGATTATACTGGCCGTATATCCAGACGCCAGAGCATCATTAGTCTGCAAAATGTAGTCCTGGGTGTACTACGTGGAAACGACACCCCATGAAACGTATTCTTTAATAGTAACACTTAGTATTTAAAAATTAGGCTACTATTTTCTAGTTTAAAACCACAAATATATAACATGGCCAAGGAAGGGAGCCAAAAATCCACTTCGTCAGAGTCAAAATGTTATCTCGAGCCCCCCCCCCCCCTGGGTATCAATTCAACATGTTTAACTCGCACGCTGGTGTTTTTGAAGTTATCTCCGGTCGTTTTGTAAGTATTCGACAATCTTTCTCTACTCCTTGTTCATTCTGTACCATTATGTCTTCGTTCGCTCGTACAAACTCCAGTTCCTCCACGGCGGCAAGATCTGTCAGTGCGCTTCTGAGGGACTGGGTCTAATACGAGAGTGCGGACATTCTTTACGGCTCGTGCCATTCTTAAAAATAGAACCGTTTTCATGTGGACCTCGGTGGCTGTTTGCTTCTTACAGCGTCTTTGACGTCCACACGACCCCGGGAAACGCGACGGGAACGCCCCCAGCCCCCCACTCGGTTACCCCATTCTCTCTCCCCAAAAAATACAACTTTTTTTCGGACTCAGGAAGGAAGTGAAGAGTTATCATGGGGAGGGAAAGAGGACGGCAATAACCGCAATAAGGCGAGACAATGTGAAGCATTGCTCTGGAGAGAAAAATCATTCCCTTTGGGCTTCTAACGTCGTCATTTCTAAAAGAGAGAGAGAGAGGGGATATTATGAACAGCTGGAGGCATACGGTCTCGGAGAAGTGGCTTCAAATCCCGTCTTGCTCTTGCAACAACGTCATCAGACATAATGAAGAAAAGTTTCTCAAAATATAATCTTGACGTTTTGGACAGATTTCCTGTCTTCTTGGCATGTGCGGATGTTCTTTTGGGACTGAATTGTTTCTACATGTTATCATCGACGGAAAACTGTGACACTGTTGTACTTAATAATTACTTAATTTCGGCGACGTTTCTTCGTATTATTTCATTAGATTTATTATTAACAATATACATGTACAACACGAGACCAAACATCAACGGGGCTTTCCCGATGGCGTAGTGGTAGCGTCGTCGCCTTGTAATTAAGGGGTCGTGGGTTCGATACCCGATGGAGGCAGATAGTGGTTCGGATCCTACTTTAAACTGTAGGTCCAGTCTCTATTTGACTAATGTGCATAACGTGAACTTAAAGTCCGACTCAGTAAAAAAGAACGGTCTAGTAATTACGAAGTGAGTTTGCTTGTTTCAATTATAAAACAAGGCATAAGAATTATAATGTTGTGAAAAATTATATGTTGTATTTTGCAATGTGAGGCTTAGACCTAGGGTTACGTATTGTACACATGAATGTGGAGTGTGTTAAAAAGTAATATGCAGAATCCAAAGTCTCTCAAAACTTAGATTTGTTTTATTTAGTACTGGTCAAACAAGATATCTATACTAGTAGTGACATCTTGTGTATGCTATGGAATTTCCAAATCGTCTTTTCTTGTGTTTGTAACAATAGCTTTTTTTTAAAACTACTATGTTTACGACATACCTTGTCTCTATGGAAGAGTTGCTAGTGTAACGTGCCACGAAGCTAGGGGTTCTAGGTTCGAATCCCAGATCTCTTCATATATTTCACCACTTCATCTTCGTTGTAACATTTACAACAAGGTAAATGTAAGCAAGGTACAGTGGGATCCATGAGTATTTCCGTGTAAATTGTCCATCACCATGTTCATGCACTTTATGTGACCCAATAAGAGCTTCAAGTATTAAAAGTTAAAACAAGCTGTTAACAACTTCTGCACCAGCATACATAAAAATCCATGGCTTAGAAACACATAAGATGTGAGAGACAAATTAATGAAAATAGTCATGGACAATTTGCCCAGCAATACTAGTGAATCCCACTGTACAATATCTCTACCTCGACATTTTTAGTTTACAAAAGTTTTGTACGTTTAAGGTCCACAACATTGAAGCGCCTCGAATAGTTTTCACTCAATTTCAATATGTGATAAGTCATTGGAAGTATCTAGCTTCTGAATGAATTTCAGCTTTAAGCCTATAAATTTGCTGTTTTTATCCTGTCATAATTTTATTGATCTCGCCCTAATATAACTTCACGTCCCTCTTAAACTATGCACTATATTACTATGAAAATCTTATAGCATGAATGGCATCCTAAAATAGATCAAATGTTAGTTTCTTTATCTCCGAAAATGTGGTGGAGACAGTGGTTTGAAAATATCGCATAATTCAAAGACCGACAGGACAGTTATTCTTCCTATTTGACGGATAAATTCGACAACCCTCGTACATTTGTGAAGATCATACTTTATTACATATTTTTTTAAAAATATATTCAAAACGAGACCTGAAACCTACGTCGAAATATCTTACGTGTGAAGGATTTACAGAGACTGAGAGGAATTATCTCTTTCTCTCTCTCTCCTCGCTTCTCTTCCAACGGCTTCATTCCTATTCATCTGCTCGTGCTGTTCACGCTCAGATAGTAATTCAATTAAAACAGTCTGCATGTTATTGACATGAAGGTATCTCCTTGGAGAACTCGAAGAAAACTTCAGCCCTGCATCTGACAATCGAGAAATCCTCCTCGCTCCAACCCTTCCGCGGCGTTCTGCGAGGTTTCGATTCTTTTGGGTCTTCAGAAACGCTCAGAGCTTGGGAAAATGCTCACCTCTCCGGGTAACGAATGGTTCTTTGTACTCGAAAAATCCATTGCTTCCTTATACTTTGTTGCATAAACGATCTCGTCAATCGCACAGTTAACATGACATTAGCAACAATTAACAACGTCACGATTTATATTTGAGGGCCAACTATCACGGTTTTACGGTACTATTGGTCTTCGAGTGTATACTGATCGTTTTGCCTGCTCGAGCGTGGTCAATTTTGTTATTTTATTTTTGTAGGTTTGCTAGCCGCATAAGCACAGTTGGTAGAGCATCTGGTTATCGCACGGACGACGCTACATACCGTACGAAATTGAGAGCTTCTTCGCTCGTGCAGGCAAAACGACCAGTATACACTCGATGTCCAGTAGTATATGTATAACCGTAACACTTCTGTAGCAGTAAGCCCTCAAATATAGATCGTGAAGTGACAGACGTAGGGAAATAGTATTTACATAAACTTTAATTGATGTAGCTTTCACCTTTAGCATAGGCCTATTTTAAAACTCTGTTTCACTTTCAATTTTGTATTTCTGTATACTTTGGAAGATACGCAAAATGTTTGATTTCAGAATTTCGTTAAATAATTTAACATATCCTCTATTTTGTGCCTAGTGTCCCTATTATCGTGTATATTAAAGTAAAGTGCTCCCCTGTGCTTTTTACCACGCCATGAAGGCGTATAGGGGGTGTGGAGTTAGGACCCCACAATTTCTTGACCACGGCTGAAGGTGGGTGATGTGATCAGCAACACGTTCCTGGCCGCCTTTACCTCCCTAGAGTTTACTCCAGGTACCCACTTTATACGACGCTGGGTGGGCGCCGGAGCAGCTTGAACAGGTGGAAGAGTCCCGGTCCTCCCCTGCCGGGGATCGTACAACCCTGGTCCCTTGCATGGTAGTCAGACGTTTCGTGTATATTGTCCTACCTTATTTTAGGCATATTTTTCTGTTTTAGTACATATTCTGTCGCATTTCCTTATTTTAATGGCACGTTTTTTACATTTAGCGCGCATTTTGTCCTTTATGTTCTATTTTTACATGTTTTGAGAAACTTTATCATTGCTCCGATTCCTTTCTTAGAGGGTGTGTGGCGTCACTAGGTCACAGATTTGAAGCTCTTGTTTGTCCCAGCATCCATTTTATCAGATCATTTTCATCGTCGCGATTTACCCAAGAGGTAGATAAGCGACGTAAAATAACAGTAATAGAGAGAGTCTTTGCATGACATATTGGGTTGTTGTTTCTTAAACTGTTGAAATCTCGCAGATGATACTTGTAGGAAGATTCCTGCATCAAAAAACCCTTCGAGTGAAAGCAAGAGGAAATGCAGAAACGTTAATCGAAAGCGATTAAATAGCGGAGCTGTTAAATATTTTAAAGCTTGGCTCTTTCTGAGCGTTGAATATTCCAAAGGAAGTAGATCCAAGAGACAGTAGCCGGCTGGTTTAGCCAAAAAAAAGGAAGGTCTGCACGGAAAACTAAAAAGATCTCGTTTAATATAATCTTTTAAGCAATTTCATGCAAGTACAATAGCGCATGAAATAGGGTCAGGGGAAGGGAGCCCCCCTCTCCCCTCTGAGACAATATCAATAGTACACCATCTGCTGGGCGATACGTCTGTGCATCGCAGAGGGGCCATCAAAAATTCAATGCGAAATACTGCCCGTGGAGGAGAAAAAGAGTTTAAAGCGGGTCTAGCATTAACTCCGCGAGTTCTTTTCGCGAGCAGTACCCGAAAGAGAGGCGGGTGGGGGGGGGGGTGCAAAATCTGCTCGGTGTCCATAATTAGCATAACAAACACATATATCCTCTTGACACGAGCTATGACGCATAGGAACGGAGATATGGCAATCTAGTCTCTCTCCTTACGTTACTTTGCATTCTAATTGCGGTAATCGGGCAGAAAATAAAAATATATATTTCAGAAATTGCTGTTATCTTGGTCTCTCTTGCTGAAACAGGTATTATGACGCTCTATCATTTTTTTCTCGCCAGATTTTTTAGATATTATTTTCCTGTGTTCTTTTTATCGCTGAAACATCGCCGAGAGAGTGCTACAATTTTTCCTTATCTGAGATTGGATTTGTTTCTGTAAGGTGAGCAGGAAGCAGCTTACGAAATTGCCAATGATGTTGGAGCTGCGTTATGCATAGTGTGATACGCTCCGCCGTAATTGAAATTGATGAAGAATACTAGAGGAGTCATTCCTTTGCCGGGACTCGAACCCGGGAACGGAATTTTGAATGCCATGGACTGACATACAACTGCTCATAAGGTGACGTGTGGTGAGCGCATCGAACCCCATCGCCGCTGTTTTCTGGCATTGGAGAGCGGAAGCCGTAACTTCCTTCTTTTCCAGTATCTCCCAATTGAACGTGCATAACTCTTTGCAAATGCTGAAATTGTGGAGCTATCACCGGGTATCGAACCTGGGGCCGCTCGCAAGAGATTACGTAATGGCTGTTCTCATTATGCGTGCCAGGGGACAAAATTTAATTTCATCTTAATATTACTATTATTTTTATGTCTTTCTCGCCAAAAGAATGTGGTGATTTTGAAAAAAATGTACTGATCTTTTGTTTGGATCTGAATCTACCATAGGTAACATTTCCACAACCAGAAGAGTTTCAATTGTAAAGGGTTTCATAAAGTGCGCAGGTTTTGAAATTGCAATATCTCAGCCTGAATTATATGAAAATAGATATTTATGTTTTTATTATTATCCACATTCACTACGATTTCATAGTGAAGAAGAGAAAATGTCTGGCATATGCCCAGGCGATTTAAGAGTGAAAATTATATCTGGCATATGCCCACCTCCATTTTCTAGGCAGGCAGTAACTCGATCACAATGACTCTTTTTTTACAGACGTCTGTGTTGTTCTTCGTGGATTGCTCTGGGGTTTTCTTATCTTCAAATGCATCAAATCTGTTTGTTAACAAAACCTGAGAGATGGAAATGTGCCTCGTCACCGAAGATTACTCTTATTGCAAAATTCCCACCCTCTTCATATTTTGTCAAAATCCACTGTGCAAAATTTCTTCGTTTCGCATGATCTGTTGCTTTGATCTCTTGCCTCAACTGAACCTTGTATGGGTGAATATGGAGGTCTTTTTTCAGTATTCGTTTGCAATGAGGATACCGATAATCCCAACTGTTGTGAACAACGACGAAGCGACTTCGCGGGGCCTACGTTCACACTGTCTTGCACTACTGCAATGTTTTCTTCTGTGCGACGAATACGTTTTCGCCCAGGCGAATTTACGGTAGCCACTGACCCGGATATCTCGTATTTCTTCACCAATCTCATAACTGTTGTTGCAGTGGGGACATTGTCACGTCCGAAGATCGCGCGAAGTTTTCGAACTGTCTCAGCATAGCACTCCCCATTTCTGTTATAAAATAACGACGCGTTTCTCGACAGTGAACCACAGCTCCATGGCAACTGAAATAACTACTAGGGGGAATTGGTCAATGAATAATCGGAATGATAAGAGTTAACGAAAATGATAAGAACAGTGTTGCCAACCTTCACACAAAAAAATGAAAAGCGATTTAAAACCTGCGCACTTTATGAAACACCCTAAAGGAGGTAAGTATAGACTATTAAAACACACAAACACACACAGACCGACAGACAGCAAGAGAGAAAGGGGGAGGAATATAATTGCGGGGGAAGGAAGGAAACAATAGCAAGAAATATGAACCTTCAGAACAGAATCCAACTTGGAAACAAAGTTTAAAAAATCTGAACCTGATTGCAACTAACCTGATACTTGTAAACTGCTGTATTGGATTAAATTATCGTTCTGCACGGATTCCAGTCGATTCTCTCCACTTCAGTACCGATTAGACTATCTGGATAAAATGGACTTAAAACTCTCACTCTTGACAAGACCTCTGATTAGCAGGCACACAAGACGCACATACAAAATAGCAGGTTTTTCTTGACTTCTCCAGTTGGGTACCTCCAGGCAATTGTGTTCCATGTTACTTTCGCCTTATCCTAGACGGCTTGTAACCAAATATACTCTGCTGTCAGTTGGGTTGCATAAGCAACAGGATCAGTACAATGGGTTACAAACGGATAGGATCCTTATACGGACTTTGACATTAGATATTGTTGCACTTAGGAAGAGAGAGGAGAATACCAGTGTATGCTGAAGACTCAGGATCGAATCCTGGTTGAACCTATTTCGTAAAAAGCTTCTGGATATTCCTGTACGGTGTGGTACTAAAATATGCAGGCAATAAAATGTAAAGCCCCTTCTTCATGCATCTGAGCGATCCCGATGTCGTAGTGGTAAGGATGTCGAGTTGTAATCAATGGGTCTTTGGTACGACTCTCGGCGGAGGCATACTGCACAGTGGTTAGGTTTCCATTTTAATCTGTACTCCCAGTGCCGATTAACCTATACAAGCATAAAGAGGACTTAAATATACTATTTCATCCTGCATCACTGTAGAAATTGTTGTATTTTCTATTCTAGGCCATATCGACTCTGTTTTAACCAGATATATCGGATAAAATTACAAAAATAATTATATATTCTTTCTATTTTATATAGCCCAAGTTTTTAATTTTCCTAATTAGGTATTATGCTACTAACATTTCAACTCTCATTGATATAAATATTACAATTACTAAACAAAAATATGCCATTTCTTCTTATTTACTTAAATATTTGTAAACGTAAGACTTCCAATATGTTATTCCATATCCAGGATAGGGCTAATGAGTTTTCTCTATATATAACTATATAGACTGCTTGGTTTACTATATTAACATGTAAAGTAATAAAAATTACATACTGTAGTGTTTGGAAAGATTGAGCTGTTTATATTTGTAATAACTTATTTACTTCCCAATAACGTAGCGGCTAACGCCGTTTCCCTGCATAAAGCACCACTGATTTCTACTCCAGAAAGAAATGCATATCACAGTGGGTTAGTATATCGTAGTATTCATTATGTTGCGTCGCTTTTCTGTCATTATTTTGTTAATAACAGCTATGAGGATGATTAGGTGAAATTATTAAGAGACAAAAAAAATGTTAAGACCGACTCTCGAATCCGCACCCTTAGGTAACGACGACCACTAATAGTGGTTAGGATTCCACTTTCAACTGTAGGCTAGTAAAGATTAACATATACAGGGTGATTCATAAAGGACTTTTTGTAATTATATATAAATTTATTCACACGACTTACAGAGCTGGTTTTTGTGTCATATTGTAGCAAAATACATAAAGTTTTTACCCTATAAGTTAGTAAGGTTCAATGTGACTTCCATTGGTAATTTGGCAGACATCCCCATCTGAAGTAGATTTCTTGCCAAACCCGTTGCAGCATGTCGCCAAACCCACTGCAGCATGTCAGGCGTAACTTGCTCAACTGCAGCGTAGATTCTTGCCCTGAGATCAGCGAGTGTAGCATGTAGGGGCGGTCTGAAAACTTGGATAAATCCCCAGAAGTAAAAATTAAGAGGTGTCAGGGCTGGTGAACGAGGTGGCCATGCAATCGGCCCACGTTGACCTATCCACTGATTTGGAAAGCGCTTACTGAGGAAACTCCGGCCGTCGTGGAGGTAGTGTGGCGGTGCGACATCTTGCTGGAAGTGAATTGGCAAACTCTGCAAACACCAGTGAAGGCAGCCATTTTGGTAGAACTGTCGGTGGTGTGATTCGGAACTAAGCTACTACGTGAGTCAAAACTTGATGTATTTTGCTACAAAATGACACCAAAACCAGCTCTATGAGGCGTGTGAATAAATTTCTATATAATTAAAAAGTTGTAAAGTCCTTTATGAAACACACTGATGTATAAAATTGTCTTCATAAGGAGTTCCATAGTCGATCTTCTACCCTTTTTGAACAATCGCAACTTCTTTTCGTTCTACTTGAAACTAAATAGAGAGCCTAGTAATAATGTAACTAATTTGGAAACACTTAACCTCTTTTTCTTCTTCTCTTGCTACTGAGTATTCACCGTTTGAACCTAGAAGACACGGCAGGAGAAAAAGAACGGTAGAAAAACACGAAGGTTGAATACTCGAGAGCCCAGCGCAATGCGCTCCAGCGCGTCATGATCGTCGTGAGACCGTCACAGCACAAAAACCCAATCACACAGACGCGTGAAATTAGAGAGAGCGCCATCCCTCGCTGGATTTAAACCGTCCCATTGTGACGATTACCCAAATTAACGCTGCTTTTTACGCCGGGCGTACTTCTTGAGTTTTCGCGCCTTGGCTCGCTCGACTTCTCAGTTCTGGCTTGTTCAGGAGAGCGGCTCTAATGGAAGGGGGCTTAGTTATGGCGTTTCTGTCTGCAAGAACTTTTTTATATTGATTTAAATCTGCACTGCACGTCTTGAGGCAGACTCTAACTTTGCAAACGCATCTATACGGTATGTGTGGTCTCACTATATGCTTTTAAAGATTCCGTTTAGGCAGCTGTTCTCAAAGAAAGATACCCTCAGTATCTTTGGTTATTGGTTTACAAAGTTTGTTTTTTCAAGCCCACTCTATGCTCAAATAATGGATGTGTGTATGTATGTATGTTTGTTCCGGCATACCTGTCGAACGCCTGGAGCAATTTCAACCAAACTTGGAACACATACGACTTGTAACCTGGAAAGAAATACTGTGGGGGTTAGACACCCCTGGCACTCGCGGGGGTGGGGCTGACATGTAAAAGTAACGGAAAAACGACCGTTATTAGTGTTGAATCCATAGTTTTCGGGGTCTCTAATATGAATAGTGACACTCCCAATGCCATTCAACTCGAACACACCCCTGGCACCCTTAGGGAGTGGAGGTGGGAAGGGTGTGACATGTAAAACTAATCGAAAACGACCGATATTAGTGTGGAATTATTAGTTTTTAGGATCGCTTATATGAATGTAACACTCACAATCCCGCGGAAAAACGACCGTTATTAGTGTGGAATCCAAAGTTTTCGGGGTCTCGAATATGAAAAGTGACGCTCCCAATGCCGTTCAACTCGAAGATACCCCTGGTACCCCTTGGGTTGGGAGTGGGAAGGGGGTGACATGTAAAACTAATCGAAAACGACCGATATTAATGTGGAATCCATAGTTTTCTGAGCCGCTAAGATGAATAGTCACAATCCCAATGCCGTTCAACTCCAAATTAATTATTTTCCTGTCTAATAAAAGATTGGAATAAATTAATACCCGGGCAACGCCGGGCAATCAGCTAGTGTGTCATAAAGTAGAAGAAAATTAATGCTAGACTTGGAAATAGCTTCTATCAGTATTTGCATAGTCAGTTGGTTACCATATTTCATTCATTTCCACATTAATACGTATCTAGTTTATAATATGATACGAACCCGGGACCACTGGTGTCGTAGCACTCTGTGTAAAGTGTCTGCATTGGGAATTGAACCCGAGGTACTTTAATTACAAGGACATATTCTACCATGTGCTACCATTCCGTCCGTAGATCGGCCTCTTTACCACCTCTTTTGAAGTATTAAATATTTACTTAAAAATTTTCATCAAATAATTTTTATTACCATTACTAAAGTACGTGGTTCAACAGTCTTTTGAGAGTCAGATCCTGCCAAGAAGCTTTTTCATTGGATGATCCGTGGTCAGCAAATAGAGTCACATCGCCGTTGTTATCTGGCTTCTAGACAGGAGTCCTCTTCTTTTCAAGTAGCTCCACATGTCCTCACTGTGGTAGGACAACACAGAATTTATTTAGAACTGCCATCGGCAATTGAATCCGGAACAGCTTACAGCTAAACCATGAGCGCTACGCTTTTTTACAATTTTGCAATAGCATTTATTACGATATCCGTATTTTTATTGTAATAATAGGAATAGTACTGAAAAGCGAGTAGTGAACTAATGTTCCGCTTATGGTCCTGCATATCACTCGCCAGTCTCACTACATATAGAGCTAAAGCTTAAATTTGTATAGTGAGTTCTGCCAAACAGTTTGTTTACTTGATCTTAAGATACATAAAAGTATGCCCATTACGAAAGTTAATAATACATTCAGGGTATTCTTCGATTGTTTAGAAAGTACTTTGCCAGTCACGAAATTCGGAAATGACTTTTCCTTGACGATCTCTGGCGATTTGGAGATGTGGAGTTTACTAGTTTTGTAGTACATACAATCTACAAAATTAATAAAAACAAATAACAATTATGTAAACTCTCCACCTCTAGCAAGTTGTGGATCATATTTAATTTTCAAATCGGTCTATGTAATAATTAACACGTAGTCACACTGAAAAAACCCTGGTGTTAAAACGGTGCAGAGAATGATCGTAGGAGATCCACACCACATTTTCGTACATGTTTAACCTCAGAAGTATTAAAGTGGTGTTGATTGCACCCATTTTTGTGTGTTATTTTAGCACCACTGGTGTTGAACATCTCGTCTCGTCCCTCGCGCCGAGAAGAAGTGACCATAACGCGGCTCCGAATTGGACATAGCCGGCTAACGCATCACCATTTGCTGCAAGACTGGACCCTCCTTTGTGCCGTACTTGTGACGTTGTTTAAGTGTTCAACACATTCTTCTTGAATGTGTCGGTTTTATCAACCTCCTCAGACAGAGTCCTTCCCAAGGACATGTCATCCATTTTGGCTGACGATGTCAATATTTTGACGAATGTTATTAGGTTTTTGGGAAGAGCAGGTCTCTTCCACTGTTTCTGAGGTAGGTTTAACATTTCCTTACCTTTTTTTAATGTGTTGTGTTTGTCCAACAGGTCTGTTTACACCCTTTTTTATCTTTTTACATTTAAGGTAAGGGTTTTAGATAAGGAGATCTTCCTCGCATTCATTGAAGAGTGCAAAATGGCCTGATGTGCCGACCACCCAAAATTTTTATTCAATCAATCAATCAATCGATCGATCGATCAAAATGTGGAGAGGGCGTTCAGGAACCACTCTATTTGTCACTTTAATACCATTCCTTTTTACAGTATACTGTAACACATCAAGTCCCATCTTCTGTCTTTCGAGACTGGAGTCGATTACTTCTTCTTTTCAAGTAGCTCACCATCATTTGTCATCGGTCGACACCGCAAGTTTTGTAGCTTACACCAGAGATCGAACCCGAGACCGCTTACACTAAAGGTTAGAGCGCTAACCATTCAAATATCCTAGATGATTGTATTGATATTTTAATTCGCTGTTATACGTATCTCTCTGAGCGAATCGGAAATGAACTGATTGAATACACGATGGGAAACACAAAATGCATCCCTTGCTTGCGGTTCGTGGAAACTAGGTTTTCCACTCTGCTATGCTGGCCAGTAGACCACGGCAGCCGGAAACACATATTCACTGACAAAAGTCGTCCTTGGTTCAAATCCCACGTTAAATTATATGCGAGTTCCCAATTAGTCCGTGTGCATGAATCGCGCGACGACACAAAGAGCGCCGTACTCTTTCCTTGATCGCTTGATGAATCTAATGACTTTCAGCTTCGAATTTCAGCCGGCACGTTCTCCACCAAAGCGTGCTCTGACACGCCGACACACGACCTAAATGCTTCCCATAGAGACACATCTCGCGTGGATACATCGCAATGAAATTCTGTACGCTCCCCTGATCAAAGATGGCCTTTTAGGACAATCTGATTACAGTCCGCTCTCCACCATGTTGCATTCGACAGTTGCTGTTTGCAAAATTCACGGTAAAACTTTGTTTGTATACCATAGTGGCAGCGTGTGTAGCGTTGCTCGCTGTGATGCCGGAGGTTGGAAGTTGGATTCCGTGGGAAGAATTTGTTCCTTCTCGTTTATTTAATCAATTCTCCATTTAATTACATGTATATATTATACATGTAGTCTGCACAGAAATTTGCGAGCTACGTATATCGCGGACACAATATGTATTTCCTGTCGCATGTTCATAGTTGGTACCTTCACACTCTTCAAGAAATTTTCCAAACCGAAACTTAATGTATTACAACTTTTACAACATTGCACTAAGGACATAATCAATGAGAGAAATATCCGCAACTGGAAATAAAAGCTTTTAAAACCTTTCACATATTTTAGAAAAGGGTAAATATGTGTTGAATTGTTACTGTAAAGTACCAGGTGACGCAAAAGTCAGTTTACCCATACACAAATTCAAGTTTATACACAAAATTCAAGTATACATACAAAATACAAGTAGATACACAATATTCGAGTTTTCGTGGTTTTGTTCAAAGTGTCCTCCATTGTTTGCAATAAATACATTGTGTGCAACGATCAACAACAGAATTTCAAATACGATGCAGTAAACTTGTATCATTGTTGATGACATGAAACGTATTTATAATTGAGACTTTTAGTGCATCCAAATCTGCCGGTGATGAAGAGTATACCATATCCTTAACAATTCCCCACAAAGCAAAATCACATGGCATCAAATCACAAGAACGGACAGGCAAATCAATGGTACCACGACGTCCACTCTTCAAATGTGTCATCTAACAACAAACAACCACACTACAACAAGACAGAGACTCAACTGTCGACAAAAGAATAACGAGTGCACTGTTGCTAGTGTCACGTGACAATGTTACCAACTGTATACCTACAAAATATTACTTAGCACAAGAAGCATATACACTATCGTAATACTATTATCAATGTGCTTTTTGGGTAAACTGACTTTTGCGCCACCCTGTATATGAATATAAGTTAATATAACATTATTATTGTACGGTATACCATGTCATAAGAACGGCGATAGTATATTCGTTACGGCGTCTAAATTGGCAGGCAGGAGACCAGTCTTTCATTCCATGATTGCGTATGATACGATTGAGTGATTTAAGGTGGGGATAATTTCATGAATTAGTTTTATCGTACTCTCTACAAGCTGTGAACGTTGGTCGGTGTTCTACGTCTACACTATGAATATATGTGTGTGAGAAGTCTGTTGGCTGTCACGTATGAGTAGAATAAACGTCTACTTCGTACATGGGTCCGATTTTGGAACAACAACTTTGAATTTCTCCCAATATTCGGACCTCCATTCGGCTCACATTCACGATCGCAACTTCTTCCATGTCATATCATGGAACGTATTTATATGTACATACATGTTTATGTTTGAAACTGAAATCAGTTATATCTGTATTATCTTTGCGCATCATGGCATGACGACTCGAAAAATTCAGTTTTCATTTTCCACATTTGTACATATATTAGGTTTTGGCTCATATTTTACATATCTTAGTTATTGAACAT
Source organism: Lepisma saccharinum (assembly GCF_977018435.1). Lineage (NCBI taxonomy): Eukaryota > Metazoa > Arthropoda > Insecta > Zygentoma > Lepismatidae > Lepisma > Lepisma saccharinum. Next base: position 52,154,168 of record NC_139237.1, on the reverse strand, counting down.
ATTTTTTCTCAACACATACTTCATATTCGCGCCATAACTATTGCTACCTTTTGAATACCCTCCAATTGCATTCATTACACATTTTCTGTCATCCGAACAATATTTTTTTCAATTGTACACCGGCCAACCGTTTGCTTTTCCTAGTGTAAAATACTTGAAATTTCAGTTTATTTACAATTGTTGACAACAATAGAGAATGAAGGCTCAAGCATCGGATTCTGCTTGCTACAAACGTTATTTTGAAAACGTTGGAAGATAGTCTCAAGTCGAGCAGCCCATTGCTAACCCCACCCTCGATACTAATTGCGCGCCCGACAGCAGCACCAGAAGCAACGATTTTGTGGCCTACAGGCGGGATTCGCTTCTGGTTTCTCTTCAAGACAGTCATGACAGCAGCGCCAGAAGGAACGATTTTGTGGCCCACGGGCGGGATTCGCTTCTGGTTTCTCTTCAAGACAGTCACGACAGCAGCGCCAGAAGGAACGATTTTGTGGCACACGTACGCGATTCGCTTCTGGTTTCTCTTCAAGACAGTCACGACAGCAGCGCCAGAAGGAACGATTTTGTGGCCCACGGGCGGGATTCGCTTCTGGTTTCTCTTCAAGACAGTCACGACAGCAGCGCCAGAAGGAACGATTTTGTGGCACACGTACGCGATTCGCTTCTGGTTTGTCTTCAAGACAGTCACGGTAATAGTTACAATGCCGAGACTGAATTTATATAGCTCGCGTAGTGTCTTATATTATTAAAAACGTATTTTTTTTACAGTTTCATATTTAACTCCATATTTTGGTGAAAATAGTTAAATATGTATTTACATATTTAGCACATTTTTACTACGAGGGTAAGTCTAGAATTATCCACACTTTTGCCACAACTTTTCTCAGGTTGGCCACACTGACTTCAGCGCTTGTGTGCTATCAGGTTGTACTTTTGTGGTCATGTGGCCGAGGTTTGATCTTCATCGCTCCATTTCTCTTTCTTTTGTTACAGATTAAACATGGTTGCTCCACTGGCAGTGTGCACCAAGGAAGAACAGCGATCAGTGATCCGATTTCTCTGGTCTGAAGGTGTGTCAGTGGTTGAAATTCATCACAGCCTTTCAGTAGAATACTGGGACAGCGCTTTACCACATAGAATTGTGTATACGTTCATATGAGAGGTTTAAAAATGGCTGGACAAGCATGAAAGACGAAGCGTAGGATTCCCATCAACCTCCACCACTGATGGGAAGATTCAACAAGCTTCAGAGATGATTCTGATGAACCGATGGTCAACCATCATCCAAAGAGATTATTCTGACATATTCAGATGTGCGATGAATTTCAGTCCCTGACGCACCTTCGGACCAGAGAAATCGGATCACTCACCGCTGTTCTTCCTTGGTGCACACTGACAGTGGAGCAGCCATGTTTAATTTATAACAAAAGAAAGAGAAATGGAGCGATTAAGATCAAACTTCGGCAAAATGACCACAAAAATACAACCTAATAGCACACAAGCGCTGAAGGCAGTGTGGCCAATCTGAGAAAAGTTGTGGGAAAAGTGTAGATAATTTTTGACTTACCCTCGTGCATATAAATCCGTTCCCTGATCATTACCATCCTTACCGATCTTTCCAGTTTCAGAATTTATCACGAAGCTGGCTGCTGGCATGCCTAATAAGCGCTTCGTTGCTGGCTCTTGACAGGCGGAACGTACCGAACGTAAAAACGCACCTCCGACATGTTAATATTACACTCGAAATATTGCGTGTGGCATACTCTGTGCGCTCTCGTACTGCTTCGTAGGAAATGCACTGCTGCATGTCTGAGAAGGGTCAAGTAGAAACATGCTCTTGACGATGTTGACACGCTAGCATGGTCACACACATTGCGATGCACTTGTTGCTGCGTTGCATACGGCACCCAGAGTTATCAGGCGTTATCCTGCAGCAAGAAACAGCCCGCTGAGCTCTTCTTACCAGCAGCCAAAGCCGTTTCGCGGCTTCGCTCTTGAGATGCGAAATACCCCAGACGGTATATCTGCAGGGATTCGATTCCCGCACTCCCGTTAGGGGAGACGGGAGGAAAGATAGTGGCGCTGTAACGAACGGGATGGACGGGAGATAACACCAGGAGCCGAAACTATAACCTTGGGAAACAAACAGGATGATTATCCTAGCTCTGTTACGGCGACGTTTCCAACAGTACTATCACTGCTTCTCGCTATCTGGTGGGACATCGAGCTGGACTCCGTGCCGGAGTTGTTATGCTAAGGCACAGCGTTCGATTGCTGTGTAAGGTGTAGATGTTTCTGTGTGCTTTTATTTAATCTATTCATTGCGTCACGGACGTACTGGTAACAATGTCAGCTTGTAGTTAAGGGATCTCGAATTCGATTCCCGCTTGTTGGTTCGGACCCACTGTAAGTCCAGTACCGAATAGTATTGTCAAACAAAATGTTGACAAGCCACATCCTTATTCGTATCAAAATAAGTATCAACGCTTTACTGGCGACGAAGGATGAACAGGTTCTCTGACGTTAGCTCTCCAAAGCTCGAAAAACGTTTTCTGAACTCAGCTGGGGAATTTGTTCATAATTTTATACTCATCATAATAATTAACTTAGAGAGATTTAAAAGCGACGTAATACACTCAATTCTTCTGCCAGCCAGGGACCTGCAGAATGTCTTTCGTTGATCCCTTCTTGACACGTAGCGAAAGAGTAGGACGAGGTAACAGGTGTTACGTTCGCCGGTTTAGTCTCAATGGATCTACTTACTTTTATTCCACGACGGCAAGCATGAGACTTATCAGCCTACTTTGAAGCCCTCAGGTTGTGGGAAATCAGATAAGGATATGTTTACGTAAACCTTACTAACTCTCGCACACAAAAAATATATTTAGATGTCAGTTAATGTTAATATATTACACTTGCACTCGCAATTAAACTCCTTATTACAAACAAAATTGTATTAAGATCATAATTGTTCTTGACTACACAGATTAACACATTCAGATTTCCAAAATCACTTCCATTATCCAGGAACACTCATAATATCTCTCACCTCACAACCCACAATCAAATATTTTAAGGTTAGTCCATAACCGTAACAGACTACCCAATTGAACAAAACAAATTACGTCATCATAGACAATTAACAACAAATTTCGTGCTATCCAGCCTACCATTGGTGTATGGCGTTTCTCGTACCGTTTCTCCCGTCCAGAATATGTCATTTTAACTCGACTTGAAATTGGACACAGCCGTCTCCCCCATGGTCATTTGCTGCAATGGCTGGACGCTCCAATGGGTTATGTGTGCAATGTTAATTTAAATGTTCGGCATATTCTTGTCAAATGTTCGGATTTTACTTTCCTAAGACAAAGTATTTATTCTCCCAACTGTTTATCATCCATGCTGGGAGATGAAGATAGTGTTTTAACAAATGTCTAGCTTTATGAGAGCGAACCTCTTTCACTGTTTCTGAGGTCGTTTTAGTATATCCTTACCTTCTCATGTGTTGTGTACGTCCTGTGCAGGTACCTTTACAATCATGCACTCTAACCTTTTTCAAAGGGCTGTTTACACCTCTTTTATAACTTTTAGGTAAGGGTTTTAGACAGTGCCGGCGCCAGCCTGAAATAAATGGGGCGGGGGCTACAGACTTCAGAGTCATATTCTCGGGGGGGCCTACTAATACCGGCTATTTACTTAATACTTCAATACGGTATATTTTTACCAGTGACATGGTTTACAGTCAGACGTGAAGATTTATCACTGAGATGTTGCATTTTGTTCTACCATATACGAAAGTACTTTTAGGCACGGATCTTCTATGTCAAATACAATGTAATAATTATATTGGTTTCTTTTCCTAAGCTATTATTGAGTGGAATAATATCACTGACTTACTATTCATATGAACAGTACAAAATACACCACAAAACTACACTCATTATCAACTCGCTGGATATACGTATAAATACTACACGGAGCACGATTTCTACGTAAAAAGTGTATTTTTTTTTTGCTAAAATGTGAAAATGAACCTTGGCAAGAAACTACCATAAACTACGGTTGCTTTTATGAGCAGCTACAACATTGTTTAAATACAAAGATTTTGCAAGCTCTTTCTCAACGGACAGATAGATAGGTGGCGACAGATTGTAGCTTTTCGTGCTTCCCAAAAGGGACACTAACTTAATAAATTAGGCATCAAATAAACAATTCTACCCTTGAATAGAAAATGTGTTAATGATACCATTTTCTCTGCCATGATCAAGTGTAGTTTTCTTGTTCAACGACTGAAATGGAGAGGATGCAGAAATATCGTCCACTTAGGGGGTGCGACTCTCAAGGAACAAACATATTTTAACTACAAATTTAGCTCTACTAGGAGACAAATTCATTGAAATACAAGCAAAGTTGCAACTCTTGCACTGAGCATTTCGATTAGTGAAAACAACTGCTGAAAATTATAATTTTATTTCAGAATATATTACACATAAATACTGTTGGCCTCTATGAAGGTACTGCAAGAATTATTTTCTAAGCTTACAAATTAAAATTGATTAACATGGACTAGGACTGCGAGCAATAAAATTGACCAAGCGTGCTGATTTTCACACTGTTTTACAATGATGATTTGATTTGTATTAAGGCCCACTATATGCACAGAGGCTAATCGGGACGAGAGCTACAGCTTCTAGTTGCATGCAAAGCACATACTTAATGTTACCTTCAGCGGAATCGAACCCGTAGCCCCTTGATATAAAAGGAGCTGTTTATCGATAGGCTATTAGCACTGCGAGCCTAATTTTAATCTTTCCAATTCTTAGCATTTAAGAATTAGATAGTTTGTGTACTCTCTGATTCTTTAACATCGTATATATCCCTCTAGAATATTTGTAGCAATAGGCATAGATATAACGATGAAACCAATGAGAGAACATCGCAATATCGAGTCAGGAACTAACAAACAGAAGAGAAACATAACGCGTCTTAAGATTTTGAATGTCGTCCTACTTATAAAAAATCATTGGTCACACCTGTTAGCCCTATTCCGAAATATGCTAACAAAGAACAATCCCACAACCATTGAATACGTCCACCTACCAGGCAGGCAGCAGATTTCGTAGCAAGTTTGGGATTCATGATTGTCCAATTACTTAGTATCAAATGATCAGTGGCCACTGTTTTCCAGGCATATCTGCAGCTGCCCTCCCTCCTCTTGATTTTACAACACATCGTAATAAAGTAAACTTGCGATGTAACCGAACTAGATAATGTACTTGAACATTGTACTTGCCCCAATGGAAGTTTTTAATGAAAATGTAAACTTCTATTTTTTTTAGTTTTCGGTCGAAATGCATCTACTGTACTACAAAAATCTACAGGGGGGCTGAGACTTGTTCTGGGGAGGGGGCTTCAGCTCCCCCTAGCCCCCTTGTAGCGCCGTCCCTGGTTTTAGAAGGAGGGTACACTTTGAAGAGTGCCAAATTACCCAAAAAGTTCAATTCAATTCAGTTCAGTTCTTCACTGTTATTGTACCTTGATTTTCCGTCTTTAAAAGTATTAGACGCAATTGTTGAAGAGACAGCAACAAGACAACACCCATATCGAGGTAAAGACTCGTTACGGAACCTTCAGTGTCGTGAGTCGACCACTCAACCTGGATTTTCTATCGAGTAATAACGAATTAGCGCGCGGTGCCCATCACTGCTTCACGTTCTCGTACGGGAGGAAGGAACCTTATAACCCAATTTTCATTACGCACCTTAAACGCAGTTCCAACTCCCCTCTCGTGGGAAGTTCTCCCACGGCTTGGATCCTCTTCTGACGTGCGAGAGAGAGAGAGAGAAAGACAAGAGATGCTCGTGGAGGCTCAGGAGAGCAGAGAAACAGATTCCACTGTATTGATTAAGCCGCACGTCTTTTGAACATCCCTCCCGTCTCAGCCTCCTAAAAGCTCCTACACTACTTCGCTTCAGTCTACTTACAGACAAGCCTTAGAGCGCGCCTCTGCTCTCGTGTATTATTCAATAACGGGAGAGGTGCAGCCTCTCCGAGATATACTCAGGTTGAGATATGATGTTGGCGAGAACATTGAATACGCACTACCTTTATGCCCCGGGTTTATACCGTCTTCAGTCTCCACCTTGTCACCCTGAAAGAGTGCGTAATAAAAAGCTCCGATGCATCCGTGGTTTTATAGGAATAACTAGGTCCTGCGCTAGCCTTGAAGAATGTGTGTTTTCGCGGCGTAAATAATTAAGCGACTTGTTACGAGTCAGGTAATGGCCCCACACACGACCTCCATCTTCGCCGCTTGACTGCGACCGAGGGTCGTGATAGTGCACCATTTTTGTCCTCCTGCTGCAGTACTTTCGCCCGCGGCGCTTTCACAAAACTTTCCCTTGCCGAGGAGCATGAGCGTCAATATTCCTCAACGGTCATGAGGATGTCGACCGCTGTGCATCCTAAAGCCTGGCAGTCCATGGAATAAGCAGGGACTTTCATTTTTATGGACGCGTTGTTGAAAAATCAGGTTGGAGAACTGCAAAAACAGTGATGTGTTAGGAAATTTTGATCTTGTCCGTGCCAGCAGATATCTTCTCGTACTGATTTTGGTAACGGTTCCGCTTGTTTTACGACTCTTTTTCCAAATTCTCCTAGCAGAAAAACTAATTTCGTAGAATTTTGAAAATTAGTGTCGCACGAAATTTGAACCTTCCTTAAAGTAATGAGCACTGTTTGGATTTCGAAACAAACGTTATTTGTGTTAAAAAAAAAGACTTTAAAATTACCTAACGCAAGCATGCATTATCATTGTCAATTCACATTGCGAAACTGATGTTTAATAAGATTTTTATTCAGCGGAGTAAATCTGTAAGATGAACGTAGCAACACTGCAAGCATTGACTCGCAGCGCCCACCGGTTCAACAGACATCGCTGTGTGGCAGTGTTGCCACGTTCCGTGAGCAGCTTTATTCCGCTGAATAAAAATCTGTATAAAATCGCTTTCGCAATGTGAATTGACAATGATAATGCATTTTAAAGACAGATTCAAAGAGCTTCAAAACAAGACCAATATTGTATTTGTAGGACTACCAAATACTAAGAAAACGTTGTTTAGGAAAATTGCTAAAAATGGTATTTTTGAGAAATTTTGAAAACCTAAAAATTAAAATTTCGTAACGATCGCACAACCCGTTTTTGATTTACAGAATTTCAAAAATGGCGATCGTTTGCAAAACTAAAAGAAACTGGCCCTTTTTTGGTTCTCACGACGATACAAAATAGAAGGCATATTCGAAAAGAAAAATTGTTAGCATAGATTAACGCAGAATTCAATAAGCTAAATTTTGATGTAACTCATTTTTATGTAGGTCTACTGGATAATTTTTAATTGGAGTCCAAATTTGAGTATCTATAATTTTTAATCCGACGTAAGGTAGAAGGAGAAGTTCGTAACCAAGTATAGGAATGGGCTGTACATACCTATATAGAAGTATATGCAAGTAAAAATCGCAATAAAACAAAAGGAACTTGGGCCCAGGTTTTTCTAGTCAACTGTAAAAATGAAGTCTTGAAACCCGGGGAATTTGTATAGGGAAGGTAGGGAGTTTTTTTTAGTTCTAGCTTTTTTGAATTTAAGACAGGAAATCATTTGATTTTTTTAGTACAAGTGATTCTGACGGCGTTCCAATTGGAGACGGAAAAGTTTAGTAATTTGTTTTAGTACCTGTTTCCAGACAAGTTTTGTGACAGTGTTAGAACTGAAGACAGGGAAAAGTCAGAATATTTTGGCCTATGTATTTCTCTAAGTACTGCATCCCTCTTTTCGTTTCCTCTAACCGAGAAAAGAAAATACAATACTCCCTCTAAATGTATCCTCTATCATTGTCTCTTAATCATATATGATGTAGTCCTTAAAACAGATCACGCAAGATATGATGTGCAAATCTATCCACAATGCAGTGTGGATAGGACTCCATACATTCTCGATATCGGCAATAATGGAGGTAATCTGTTCAATACGCTCCAGTCACCGTTACCCCTCAGGTGCCCATTGATTAGAGGCTGAATGAACCCCATAGCCGCTTTTTAGCGTAACATTTTTTGGGACGCTTCGGGAATCGAACCAGAATCTTCCGCTTGGTAGTCAGAGATCCTAACATCCGCGGCTGTTGTTTTTCCAATAAAACAATTTGGAAATTGAATTGCAAAATATTATGATTTGTTTTGATTTTTTGTTATTTCTCGTAGCTTTTCTTCCACTTTTGATTGATGAGGATGAATGATGACGATATGATGAAATTATTGAAGGGACACTTACAAAGAGGAGTCTTGGCTAGACCGGAATTCGAACTCGGGACCACTGGTGTCGTAGCGAACTGTGCTAACCACTCCGCCACAGACGACGAGGTAAACTATACAGCACCTGGAAATTTATAATTTCTCCTTCCCCGATAACGTGAGTTACGGCAAACACGCAAGAAATTTACATTGTATTTACTGCAGCCTAAGGAATACTGAAGAACTCTATTTTGCACACCTAGGACAGTAAACCAACATACAAGTCCATTGCAAAAACAGTTGTCTTTGTTGTTTGACTTTTGTAGCCTTAAAAATTCCCAAATGCAGTAGAATTATCATTGAGTGTAATGCATATGCATCACATCTACGATGGTCACTATTTATATTTTGAGCCTTGGCAACACTGATTGAAGTTAGGCGCGATTTGACGTTTGCACGGAATCGTCTGGCATTATTGACCATAACGTACTTCAAATGTTTTGTCAATAGCTTCATTTGTGTTGTTTCTGTTGCTTTGGAGATTGCGCGACAACAATAAAATGGAATTAACTCGTGAACATTTTCGTGCGATGATGTTTTACGATTTTCGACGTGGATTATCAAGACAAGAGTGCATCGATCAACTTACTTCCACATTTGGCGATGAAGCCCCATCCTTTGCCACTGTGAAACGCTGGTATAACGAATTTAATCGTGGCCGCCATTCGCTCACCGACGAGATTCGCGAAGGTCGTCCAAAATCAGTTGTTGTTCAAGAAAACATTGATGCTGTGCAAAACCTAATACTGCAAGATCGTCATGTGACATACTGTGAGATTGAGGCAACCATAGGCATTAGTTCCACCAGCATATATAAAATATTACATGATCATTTAGCTGTGAGAAAGGTATGTTCTCGTTGGATCCCACACAATTTGACAAAAACTCAAAAAGACGCTCGCGTCAATTGGTGCAAACAAATGCTCAATAAATACAATCGTGGTGCTTCAAAAGACGTATATAAGATTGTAACAGGTGACGAATCATGGATATATGCATATGAGCCGGAACGTAAACAGCAGTCGACTGTATGGGTGTTTCAAGATGAACCCAATCCAACAATAGTTCCACCAGTTTTCAATGCCAAATTCCTGTTTTTTCATTGTTATGCTGAAAATATAAATAGTGACCCTCGTATTGCCTGAGTGTGCAGGGTGGATACTAAAGAGAAGCGTGATGCAAGGAAGAGCGTGTTGCACATTAGCAATAAAAAAACAACTCCTCTCACACTGCACACAAACTGTACTAAGCGCGTGAATGTGCATGTGACATAACAAGTGACAGATGCCTCGCGTCAAAACGACAAATGCGGTTTCCTTAAAGCGGGGCAGCCAAGACAAATGCCTCCCGCCCCTCCTTCGCACATCTTTTAAGCGACTTGGCTTCGCCTCAAAGTTCGAAGACGAATTACCATCATTTTTATGCCACTTTCTTCCACTGCACTTGGACCATCCAAACAAACAGACGGGAGATACATTGTCTCCCGCGGGAAGAGAAGCGGAGGCAAGACAAAAGGCGTCGCAGGATGACGCAGGTATTAGTATCCGCTTATGACACCGTATAGTGTCGGTGTCCGAAATTAGCGAAAGTTTTTACACTACGTATTCGTTGATTTGCCTGCAGGTATAAATAAATTCAGTCTTTCGAAATATATACCGTACAGTCACCGGCAAAAAATGGGACACCTATATCCTGAAATATTCGCTTCCCTGCAAGGCGTTATGTGTGTGACCTAAATCTGGGGTGATAAGTGAATTTTATTATCAAATTTTGAACGGGAAGTTCTGCCCGCGCCGTAAAGTTAGGCAACATACACGATTACAATCATCCCTTGGCATGAAAAGAAAGTTACGTTTATTTTCCTCTAGAGAATAACCTGACACCCTGTATTTCGAATCCTGCATGAAGTAGCATCCATTTATTATTTTCTTATTGCTGTTACCACTTTGGTCAATACTCGATTAATAATAATAACAGTTTATTTCAAAGTACTGAGAAGAGTTAAAGAAACAATCTTATACAGCACTATGCCACACAAGAGTAATATCAAAGGAATAACTCATAATGGTTTTTACAGTAAACCTCATCTTATACCTAATGATAATATTTTAAGGAAAGTCATAGTTAAAATCATCTATTAATATTTTTATAAATTCACCAGCATTTTTCAAATTTACTGCTAATAATGATTTTTTTCTTGTTTTGTATTTTGGAACGTTATATACTATTGTATTTATCTAAAAGTTTTCATTCTATTAAGGGAAGTCCAATTAAAAAATATAAAAACTAAAACCTTTTTAGCTTTTTTACATACTTCAATTATATGTTCATCAAATAGCAATGTAGAATGAATAATTATACCCAAATCCTCATGACTAGAACACATAGAAAGCTAAGTGTTTAAATAACATATTGAGAAACTATACAATTTGTTTTTCTCGAACTTCAAATTAGTTTGCATTTAGCTAAATTAATTTGCATACCATTTATGTCACACAATTGTACTACTCTATTAACATCATCCTGTAATTTTAAGACCGATCCATTTTTTATTTCCATGAATATTTTTAGATCACCTGCATATAATAATAATAATAATAAATAATTCCTTATTTTGCGGGCGAGGCTCAGTCGTGATCCTCTCAACCACCTAACCCTTGTCATGAGCTACATTCGATAATATAAACATTGCTAATTATAATGAAAAGACTTCTCTCAGGCTTTCGACCAGGTGAGTTGTGGTAAGGATTCGAAGCTTTCGAGAGCTGACGTCACTCTCATCTTCACTCTCCTTCTACCTTGAAGAAGAAGAGTGACGTTAGCTCTCGAAACGTTGGAATCCTTTCCACAATTCACCTGGTCGATAGCCGGAGAGAATATTTTTATCATACCTCGCCCGCAAAACTTCAAGACTTACTTCATTGCTAAATATATTTTAAAAAATAATATAAATGTAGTATACTATAAGCAGAGAACTACAGAAGAACAAATATACAAGTTAACATAAGATTACCTTATAATCGTTTGTTGATTTACTTCTATAATATGCCATTGGTATTGCAGAAGAAACTATTTTGCCAAAATATCTAACATCGTTACATACAAGTAACGACGATGCCCACAAGTTTTCATTTTAACTAACCCTCTCTCACCCTCACGGGTCGACTTTGCCGTCATTCTCACCTAGACATGCCGTCAGTCAGACTCATGTCTCCACTTCAAACTGACCTCACCCTCACGTGTCAACCTTTCCCTTGGACTCGCACACCCTCATCCCAAATCTACATTTCTCCCTCACATTCACTGATCCACTATTCCTTCACCCTCACCCTCACGTGTTCTCACGCCACGAAAATAATGACAAGAGACAAGGAACGATAATTGTTTGTTGTCAGTTCTCTCCAGCCCATAATTGATTTTCTCCCAATGGCTCGGGGAATATTGATAAAATCGCCCAATATAAACGAGCGAACAGAGCATTATGGCTTGCTTTGCTGCTTCCTTGTTTTTGTCAAAGCTAAGCCAATAAAAGGATTAAAACTGTGAGCCAATAAAAGATCCTGAAGATGCAAGATCGTAATCGGAAGGAGGGGCGGGGGGAAGGCAAGAAAAAGGGGACCTCAATTTATCAGTTCTTTCGCTCGCTTTCTTTATTTAGCTAAACAAACATCGGCATTCACTTTTATGCGGATGAGTAACAACATGCAAATGGAATTACAACGAACATTGCCACACATACACATATCAAACCAAACTCCTCTCTGGAGCAAGGCCGCGCATAGCGTCAAAAAAGGGGAGGAAATTGAGTGGGCAGAGCGAAGCAGTACACGCTGCTGGGAAGACTGGAATGGAAGGTATTTATTTCACGATAAATTAAACTAGCTCCTGATAACATATACCACTTCGATTTAAGATTAAATATTTTGGGAATTCCTGGTTTATGGCATCATGTGGATTACAATTTAGTAACAGACACTTATAGTAGGGATAGCTATGACAGGGATGGGGGTGCCTTGTTTTGGCCACGCTACTGTCGTAATATTAGAGTTCTTGTAGTCCTGAGTTCCATATTTGTACAGTATTTTCTTAAATTTAACGTCACAATTCTGCCACTTTTGGATAATCGGAACGATGTGGATGAGTGATGATATGAAAAAATTGATGAAGGACACTCACAGAGACCACAATTACCCCTGGCGTCGCAACGCTCTCTGCCACGCAGGTCAACTCGAGTTTGATACTCGGTGTAGGCATGGTGGTTCGGATCCCGCTGAAAACTTTAGGTCCATTCTCGTTTACCTTATCTGTGCATAAGATGAACTTCAAACAAAAGTAAAAACGTTAAAAATGTCGTGGCTGCTACAACTTTCGGGGACTGGTAACATGTTGTCCTCTTGTAACAGTGAAAAATGGCGGATTTTGAGCATTGCACCTTGTTTTCCCAATGAACGTAAAATTTCACGGGAGGGTGAACAAACTATTTTCGGCTTGACTGCTTCGGTGGAAATATATGTTAAGATTATTTTTCTCGCTCACTTTCTATCTTTCTTCATCTGTTTCCTCTCTTTCCCTTTTTCATATTTTTCTTTTCCTCTGTCTCTTTCTTCCATCATTTTTCTCTTCCACATATATCTCTTCCACATATATCTCTTCCTATATTTCTGCTTTTGCCCATATTATTATTTTCTCTCTATCTTTCTTCCGTGTTTCTTTTTCCTCGTGTTTCTTTTTCCTCGTCTCTTTCTGATTCTCTTTTTTCTTTCACTCTTTTTCTATCCCTTTGTGTTCTTGTTTTTCGATCCCTTTCTTCATCTTCTCTCTTTCCTTCTCTTACTCTTTCTGTCCTTCTCACACTCTTTCTTTCCTTATCTCATTTTTTCTCTCTCTCTCATTCTTTCTTTCCTTCTTCCTCTTTCGATCTTTCTTTCTCACTCCTTTTCTCTTTCCTTATCTCTTTCTGAGTATTTTACAGTCTCTAATTATTTCTTCCATTGTCCATATATTTATTCTTCTTCTGTCCGGGCCTCCCCTATGGCGCAGTGGTTGCGTCGTCGCCTTGTAATCAAGGTGTCCCGGGTTCGATACCCGGTAGAGGCACGTAGTGGTTCGGATTCCACTTTAAACTGTAGGTCCAATCCCGATTAACCTTACTGTGCATAAAGTGGACTTAAAACACTAAATCAACAATCTTCTTCTGTAGCATTTTTCTATCTCTTTCTTTCCAGTTGTTTGTTTATCTTTCATCATCGCTCTGTGGGTGCGGGGTTCTTGTAACATGCAAATTGGGAGGGGCCAAATCCATGGTGGGCAAGGACCCACCATTTCCACACGATAGCGACGCCTCTTCGTGTTACTCGGCATGCGTTTCCTCCTCTGGAGTCTTTCCCGCTTTGTCTGTTGACCATTGATATTTCCTCCGCTTTTTGGAATTAGTGGCGTGATGCTCTGTGCTGTTAGCTGTCACCGGTTCCTCTCCTCTCTCCATGTGGAGCAGCGATTGATGCATAAGCTTTCTCCTCTCCAGCGTTGCGTGCAGGTGCTACATGTGAACGGGAGTTTTATCAGTGACTCTTACAACTCGGAGTTCAAACATCAATCTGCTCAGAGTAAATGACGTTTGTTTGAGAAAGTAACGTTATAACGGAATGTTCTCCAAAGCAATCCAGTTACAGCTACTTATTTTGTAAACTGACTCAGTTACTCATTCGAAATGTAAGTTGACCGACCTTCGTGGCGGACATGGGTGGTTTTTGTAAGCGTCCTTTCATCAATTTCGTCATATCGACACTCATCTTCATTTCGTGATTAACCTAAGGTGGCAGAAAAGGGATGTAAAATAAACCAAATCAATCAATCATTCATTCAATTGAAACACAGTTAGAGCTAGTCATTTTGAAATGTAACAGAGTCCAAGAGTCCAGCAGAATTAACTTGAGAGAAATGGCCGCTCTGTGAGTGATGCAACTGCGCTCGAATTGGCTAGAGCGGGAAGTCCCCCGCTCTAGCCAATTCGAGCGCAGTTGCATCACTCACCGAGCGGCCATTTCTGTCAAGTTAATTCTGCTGGACTGTAGTTACCCATTTTTTAAAAAATAACTCTGTTAAAGCTACTTGATTCGAAATGTTAAGCACTCAGTTACTCAGGTTTGGAAATTAACTCGGATAGAGTTACTCATTTTGAAAAGTTACACAGTTACTATTAAGTTACTCATTTTCAAAAGTGACTAAGTCACAGTTACTAATTTTCAAAAGTGACTCTTAAACTGTAGGTCCAGTTCCGATTAGCCTTACTGGCACTAAGTGGACTTAAAACACAAACTCAAACCAAAAACAACTCAGAAGTGACTCAGTCACAGTTACTCTTTTTGAAAAGTGACTCAGTCACAGTTACTCTTTTTGAAAAGTGACTCAGTCACAGTTACTCTTTTTGAAAATTGACTCAGTCACAGTTACTCATTTTGAAAAATGACTTACAGTTTCACATTTATCAAATGTCACTCTCATAATTATTAATTTTCAAAGGATGTTAGTTACAGCTGCAATTACGGTTACTCATATGGAAAAGTCACTTCAATACAGTTACTGATTTGGAAAAAAAAGGTCCAGTTTCAGTACTAATTTCGAAATGTAACTGAGTCACAGTTAGTCGAATTGAAATATAACTCAGTTATTTCTTGCTTTATATTTCCTTTTTCAGTACCTACGTATTTTCAACATTTTGGGTACCTATTTCACAGGTTTTCAATGCCTATAAATCCGCATCCTAGTTACCAACTTCCAAGATGATCGCTCATAGGTTCCTGCAGAGAAGAATGTACTTAGACGCAGAATGGGCTAGCTACCGCCCTCCTCCATTCTCCACACCTCTTGACTATCTGGCTTCAGACTTCCTGTCAACGCCGCACGCTTGGAGACGCTCCAAAGAATCACAAAGGCCTCTACAAACCCGCCTCGCTAAAATAATCCCCACCCAACCACTCCCTTTGCAGAAAAGTTTTCGCCAGGAAAATTATAAAGCCGAAATGTGACGTAACTGAAAAATATTTGCGACGTTAAGAGCGAATCTCTTACCCGGTTTATCTACGTAGCATGCTCCGGTGGTTGTTGTAAAAGGGTAGCTTTTGACGTTGATAAGGACGAGATCCGCCTCTGAGCGTTTTGTCCGCAGCGAAACACCGAAGGAGTTTTTTTGGTCGTTGTATTTCACAGTTTATTTCCTAGGAAATATCCAAAGCATTCGAAGACCTTTCTCGCAACGCATACCAGCGGCAACGATTCGCATACCAGCATAATTAGATCTGTTTACCATGAGCACGTATGTTACGAATATGAAATATAGTCACTGGTTTGAATAGTTCTGTAGATACAGCAAATATGTTTGAGTTGGATTTACTGCGTGTTTAGTGAAAATGTGAATATAAATCAGGAACTTGTATATTCATATTCTCAAGAAAGAGAGTACTACGATTTTAATTATATCATTTTTATCTAAAATATTTTTCAAACTTACTTTGGACTATTCTCGTAAGGCTTTTGGAATGAAAAGCTCTCTAGAGTTGTCATTTTGTGCAAGCTTGAAGGAGGTCTCCAACCTAGGAATTCTCGAACACACGAAGACTGACTGACCAATTAACAAACTCGATTAAGTTAATGACAAGCCTTTCTTCTGACAACTTGTAAACACAATTTCTTTCTTAACGATTAAGAAACATTGGCATAGAAACTTCCATAGGGATTTTAGAAAATTAAAAGCATTTTGTTTTAAGAGTAGTATCTTTTATGGTTTAGTAAATGAAATGCAGATATGCACGGTGCTTGTAATTCTATTATTTTAATGCCAAATTTATATTTGCATTTCTGAAATTAAAAATGATAGAACAAAAATGTTATATTTTACTTCAATGATATAATTCAACTCATAATCTTACGAACATATACTCGTATATTGATAATTCTTATTAAATGTAAATATTAGATTTGTATATCAATGTAATATTTTGAATTGACACTATTTAAGAATGCCATATTTTTTAACTCAAGCCTCATTGGTAACATTATTACTACTTACAGTAATAATAATAATAGCTATTAAAGTTTTAGTATCTACGTATACGAGCGTATATACGAACATACGGAAATTTCAAAACTTCGAGATTAATTTTAAGATTTAAAAAAAAACATTTATGAAAGTATGTATTCATAACCATGTTCGTGAGAATAGCTATTTGGACATTATCTTTAATTCTAATCTATTATGATTGAAAAATCATCAAAATAAACCTAACGAGTTTTTCTCCATCATATTGAGCGGCGGTTTCAAAAAGATGTGATTCTCATTTCTGGAGGAAATTAATACCATTACACGAGTCTAGAAAAGTCAGTGGTGTGCTTAAAGGAGGATATGCGTTGAGTACTAATGGCGAGAGAAATCAAGAGTAGAAAACGATAAGAAACTGTGAAAGTTCTCTCACCGTCCAGAAAGGTGTCGTGGAACATCCGAGTCAGAAAATGGGTCGTTTCTGCTGGTAATGTAGGCTTCTAAATACCGTAATAAGCACAAAATGAACTTATCGTCAACTCGTTCATATCTAATTAAATGCTAATGACATGATATAGAGTTCGTGAGAGTTCATTTATGTCTCTTGCATATTAAACGGAAATCCAAAAACAAAAAAATAAGGTTGGCAATACTGCCCTTCATATGAGCCACTCATGCGTGAGATAAGAGAAGTTATTACGCAGCTCTTTTCACACGAGGTACTTGATCCGATAAGAACTTAACTTTGCAAAGGTCGAATTTTTCTGACTATTCGATGTCGAGATTAAGCATGTACAGTAAATGTTGAAAACGCACGCAGTGACGGCCATTTTGTATACGTGAATGAGTGTTGCATGGTCCAAAACAATTTTGAATGACGGTCAAGTAGTTTTAGACTTGCTTATGTTTGTCAATATCGTCCTTTTTTGTTTTATTATACCGGTTACGTGACTTAATAATCTTCTCCATGATCTTATTTCCCGATTGGACATGCAAACCGTACGCAGGGTGATTGAGGAAGGGAAAAAAAACAAGAAACAATCGACCGAGGTGATAAATGAATTTGTCTTTTGTTTATCTATTACATTGTATTAGAGTGAACGTTTCATTAACCTCCCCTCCCCCTCTCTCAGAGCAAGTATTAATGACAGTTCTTCCACGGAACTGATGATAAAGGGTGGATTTTTCTGTTGAAATTATCTCCCCCATTTTCCTTCGTCCCGCTGTGTTAAGAAGAGTGCCACGAAAGCGGAAAAAAATGATCACGTGGTGCCGTTCCTGTTGAATCATGGGAAGGCAATTGTATTGGCGTCACGCGCGAACGGGCAGTGCAGGCGGTTGAACGCTGATAGTGGCTCGCGTGTTTCTTTTTTCTTACTGTGCAGTGAGGTTTTGATATGAACATTGTTACTGTCTTTGTTTTGCGATGAGCTGTTTAGAAGACCCGACCAGCACACCGATGATTGACCTTGAGGACAATGGTGAGTGTCTTTGTACACATTTATCGAACTTTTAGTGAGACTTTCTTCCCATTTGACAATGGTTGCTGTTAGGAAACTCAATACACTGAGCAAAAAATCTTGTGAATATCAACACACTGATGATTCTTAATCTATTGCAGAGGCGCCAACTTGGGTGTGGGGGCAGAGTATCTTTTGCCCCAACCCTCCCCACAATATTAATTTTCAGTTAAGAATTTCTATTTTAAGTGGATGGTATTGTAACAAAAATATTGGTAAGCTTTTTTCTCTAAATTATCCATTCATTTAGCTCCATAGACAATCTCAGTGATGTTACTCATACAAAAGATTGAGTAGCATAGAAAAGCACGCGAGGGTAGGGGGGGGGGGTGATTAGCACTAAACAAGTGACTACACGCTAATGTTTTTTTTTTTAAAACTTATCATTAAAGGAATTCTTTTCTTTCACCAGCGTCTATGCTGTTAGTATTTGGGATTTAAACATTTGAATCCGCAATTATGTTCTCAATATTGTGTGTGTGAGATGGGAATCTCATGTACCAGTGCATAGTTGGAGAATCGGTTAGTTCATTTTCTATCCAACGCAACTATCACTTACGTTGGGAAGGGGAGAAAAATATTTAGTATGAATATATTCAGTGTGGGCCATTAATGATGAAAAATATAAATATAACTAGATGAATACACACCGTGCATACGGCTTCAGATGCAACTGAGTCTAGTGAAACCGTCATTGAAAGAGTTCGATCTTCACTGTGTGTTCACAGGTTAGCGCTCGGGTGGACGACCGTGCACTTTAAAAAACTTGTCAAGGATTATCAATCTTCTCAACATGGTTACTAGTTCTTGAGCCATATCTAAACCACAATCGACCAACTAACGGTATGACTGTATTTCTTCATACGTATGCTTTAAGCACAAGAAAACTCGCTTCGTGTGACAGGAAGGGTCAACATTCTCGGAGGAAAGGAAAATCACCAAACTCCTCACCAGCGGGACTCCCGCCATGATGCAGAATAATTTATATGAATAACTCTGATATTTAACATAAAAGTTCATGGCATCATCATCATCATTATCACGTGACAGTTATTCATATTTACACATGTGTATAGTAATTATTATGTCAAGTCTTTTATGTGGAGTTCTAGCTACAAATAATCCGTGTTGTCTTTGAGATCCATCACCTACAAAAATCATGGGAGAACTAGCAGAGACAGTACGTCATCTACAGACAGGAACTGATTGATCATTCTAGTTCTATATCAGAAGTACTATGCGGCACAAAAATGTAAACATTCTTCCAATATAAGAATCACTGATACCAAAGTGATCAAACTTGTGATATGGTTCGACAACGATATTACAAGAAAATACAAAAAGCAATTTGTGGAAACTTGGTGCTTGCTCACAGAACTACTGTAGGCTGCTAATGAACGACAGATTATCGAATTTACCATCGCCGAATTTTACAATACTTTTGGGCATGGGGTGAAACCCGTCTTGAGAAATTAATTCTCCAATGGAAGTTAGAAGGAATAAGACCCAGAGGTATATTGTCAATTAGATGGATGGATCAATTTAAACAGTGTACCGGAAAACATTTACTGATTACCTTAAGAGATGCTGAAGACCTCCATAAATGAAGGAGTACGTATACTGAATGGATCACCATTCCTCAACGATCAGGAAAACAAATTAAACGAATTGATGATCTTGTGTGTTTCTCAATGTGATTCTTATAGTGTAATCTAAGCCCAGGATTATGTATAATCATCTCGAGATGGAGAACAGGATATGCCGTTCGAAAAAAAATCCAGTAACATTCATTTTACACGTCCCAAATTGTTCTCAGATCTGCAAATTCATGTTTAGATTACATTCAGATTAAAAAAAGCAACAAATTTAGGGCATCACATGAGGCTCAATACTGTAATATGAGCTTTGAAATAGAGTGCATAGTTCAGAAGGGACATGGCATCATCAATTTCTGATCAATCTAACTGCACTGAAATTAGAGATCCTGGGCTGTAATTACCATAGAAACTAGTGAACATTGGAGTACTGGCGTCAAGTGGCATTTCAGCTGTATCGGTTAGATGACTGAACCCCAAGAGCATTTTGGAAAACACACTTGTCGTTGTTCCGTGCCAAAGAGGCATTAATATATATTTTATTGTGTGCATTCGCACATTATCATTAATTTATGTGTTATGTGTTAAATATGTGTTCAATTGTTATTTCTGCTTTAGAACGTAAGCATATTTTTTTCTTGACAATCAGAAGAAGGAAAGGAGATCCGTTAATTTGTTGTTACTTCTGCCTTTGAACAAAAGTAGAAATTTTCATTTCGTTATCAGAGAAGCAGAAAGCTGCGTTCAATTGTTATTTTTATTTTAGAGAAGAATAAATGTTTGTTTCATTACCAGAGAAACAAGAAAGTTGTGTTCAATTGTTGTTATTTGTGTTTTAGAACTGAAGTAAAATTTTTCTTACATTATCAAAACAAGGCGAATGATCTGCGTAATTGTTGTTATTTCTGCTTTGGAACAGAAGCCGAAATTTTCGTTTCCTTATAATGAATAATATCGTTTCAATATAATGATAATCATCAGAATACGTTTTATATTCTGTTCAATTGATTCACTTGATCCGATCGTAATTGATTCACACTGGAATGATACGTTAATGAACTAATTGGTAGTAGTACAATTAATATAGGAAAAGATCTAAATACGACCCCTCCTTTTTATGTTGTCATTTTCGGAGGGGAAAAAATAATATATCAAGCACCTGCATTTAAAGTGCATATCTATGAAATATATACTTAAATGTAATAGCATGTTAAAGTATAGAAGGTCTCCATTTCTTTTTATAAAAAGTAATTTCCAAAAAAATGGTAAAATGATGTATTTCAAAATTGTGGTCTAATTATGGGCTACTAGTGGCAATATCACAAAAAGCAATTAAAGTTTCAAAAACAGTCATTTATCGCTAAAACATTATAAAATTCATATTTATAAATAATCTGTTGCTTTGAAAATCAAGCGGAATGGGGAAAATCTAAATTAAGAAAAACACCGAAATATTTGTTGAAAATGTGATCTCAACATAAGACCTCATGTCATAGCCCATATTTAGACCATCACGCTATTTTTCTTCTTCAATTTATTTTCGCTCTCTGTGGTACATATTTCACAAACAAATCATGGCATTATAAAAGCCCACATTTGTTTTATGTGCCGCTAATATCATAACCTATACAAAGCAGATGAGAATTCAGAAAACGTTGAGTTAAAACATACCTGCAAAAAGTTTTCGGAGGTCGCAATTCTATAACAGCGTCCAAAGCCGAAACTAACCACCACTTTCTCTTGCGAATTGACGCCACAACCTTTGCCCTTAACAGATAACCAGTTTCCATAGCCTCCGCCAGGCTGCAGCACTCGATATCGCTAATAACTCCAAATCCCATATTTAAACGTTCGCCCATATTTAGACCTTCTCCTCTATAATTAGGCTCTTCAGAATGGAAAATCGTTATCCTACATACGTCTACATCTGGCAAAGTTGAAAGTGTAACACGAAACAAGGAGACTCCAACTAGTACTAGCATTTATGAATAACTTAAAGTTTTAAACAAATCAATATTTTTGCAAGAGTAAACTTCGGAGTTCCTTTTCCGACGGGCATGAATGTCAATATTTCATCGGAGTCCTTGAACCTTGTGACCTTGTGTGGGTATGTGTGTGCAGAGCCATAGCTTGGAGGCGGCGCATCAAACGAGACCAGAAACGTGCAAAGAATAAAAAAAAAGGTTCTTTCTACACAAGTATAAACACCGTAGTTGGCGACTTATAAGACTCACTTTTTACCTCTAAAAATAGATATGAAAACAGGGTGCGTCTTGTACGCCGATACTCAGGTTAGACCTTCAGGAAGAAGTTTTTGAATGGGTCAATGCTTCATGGGATGCTGTAAAACCAACACTGTGGTTCAAATTTAAGAAGTGTGGCATTAGTAATGAACTGAATGGTACATAGGACAATTTGTTGCATGAGGACTGAGATTTTGATTTAGAAGAGGTTTCAAGTAACTCTGGACATGAATGTTTGGATTTTTACGAAGAAGATTAAAATATATTATTTCCTAGTTTGATTAGGTAAGTTGTTTGTTGATAGTAGACCTGCAGATTACTTTAAATTTCAAATACTGTAAATTAATTATAACGTTCGGTGATAAATATGTTTTCTGAAAAATGTACAAATACACCGGCAAATACGATATATATTTTATGAAGTATATATGTACATGTGAAGCAGAGTGAACTGTTTTAAGGCATCAACCTACCAGTTCTTTTAGTGACTTAGGCGGAATATTTTCTCATGAGGGAAATATCACTACAATAGTGCATTAATGATAGCTGAAGGATACGAACGATGCTCTGAATAGACCTTAATAAGTGAACGCTGGTTGTTATTTTTCAGTTCTCGAGTGAGTAAAAATCGACATTTTTCATTCAGTTGTGTCGAAAATATTCGAACAGTAAATGCTTGTTGACGAGGTTGCGAATTAGTAATCTCACAAGTAACTACCTGGGAGGAAAGAATGCTTTTCCCTCACCTGATACTAAGAAAATGAATGCAGATTTAATGCCAGGCTCATATAACACACTACTCAGAGGTCTGCGATCTTAGCATTCAAGTAAGGTTTTACTCTACTGTTAACATTTTATTCTTGACACCCCTAGGGATGGGAAGAGGGTGACATGTAAAAATAATAAAAAAATGGCCGATATTAAATTCCGCACAATAATCAGCCGTGACTCTATGCATCTAGCACAACGATGGTGTTTCTCGAGTTGTCTAACATTCAGGCTGATATGAGTTTGTGTTGCGAAAACGACCGATATTAGTGTGGAATCCATAGTTTTCGGGGTTGCTAAGATGAATTGTGACACTCCCAATGCTGTTCATCTCCAAGGTCATCACCTATCGTCGTGGGGGGTGAGAGGGAGTGAAAAATGGCCTACATTAGTGTCGAGTCCATAGTTTTCGAAGTCTCTAAGCTAATTCGTGACATTCAGGATGAAATAAAATTACTTACATTTTACACTATAGTTAGAATTCATTAATTTCCTGTCTAATAGAACATAGGGATAGATAAATACCCGGGCAACGCCGGGTAATCAGCTAGTATGTATTAAAACACAATTAAACGTGTACAATATAATGCATCCCAAACAACATACATTGTGAAATTCCAAATGAAATTATAAACATTCAAGTTTCCTGTTAAGAAAGCATTAATCTCATTATATAAAAATACACGCATGTACTTCTGAAATCATTATCCTAAATAATGTAGCCTCCTTATAATGCACTGAAAGATTATTTCTATCGTAACAGTTAGATTATCGAGTTACATACAATAAATGAATAAATATAACCAAGCATTGTAAAAGCTTCCCCTTACACATTGCAAAATGTCGTTAAAGACGTACGGAGGAATTTTGAACTAAGGCCCCACCTGTTCAAAATCTTGACAATGTGGGTGTATCAGGTGATCAGCACCACTCTTCGCTCGCCTATATACCTCGGGGTTGTTCCGAGGTACCTTTATATTAGAGGATGGATGCACCCTAGAGCAGCTCCAGGCAGAGACAATGCTGGAAAAATGCCCACCAGATATCACCCACCTCGAAAATCGTACCCGGGTCTCCTGCATTTTCTCTCCCGGACGGGAATTTATTTACAATTCCTGTACCTTTGGGATTGTTAATGCAGGGTGGCTACTCACCGGGAATTCCTTGAATTCCGGGAATTATGCGTGAATTATTGGCTCCGGGAATTATGCGTGAATTCTACTTGAATTTTTCCCCGTAGACGTGAAAAATTACAACTTTTTTCCAATCCAAATCCTATTAACATTTTATGCAAATAAAAATTATTATTTTCGTAAAATTTTCTTGATCGCTTCGCTCGCAATTCCTGCTTTTCTTAGCCTTATCAAGTTTATAACCATAGCTAGGAGGCGGCGGGAGTCGGCCCTGGGCGCCGAACTATCTAAATGATAGTTGTAAAATTGATTGATTGATTTGTGGTTGTAAGTCCACTTTATGTACAGAAAGGCTGATCGGGACTGGACCTGCAGTTTGAAGTGCGATCCGAACCGCTGTGCCATGTGGAGAAAAAATGATTGAAGTCGTTTGTTGGAACACAAATGCTTTAGCACCAACTTCCACCCCCTCTTTGCATAATTTACGAGGATAATAACGTCTTTGATACTACTATACTACTACTACTACTACTAATAATAATAATAGTAACAACAATGTTGCTTGGGCATGGATGTTTGTGACTGTCCATTCACCAATTTCATCATATCACTCATCCCCATCTTCGCAAATTAGCCAAACGTGACACAAGAAGCGAAGTAAAATGAAACAAATCAATAAAAATATAATAATAATAATAATGTTATAATTATATTATTATTAGATTTTTGTTATTATTATTAGTAGTAGTAGTATTAGTACGTTCATCCTGGCACTTTCTCCCCGCCCGCTCAGACAAAAATTCGTGGTTGCGCCTCTGATTGTAAATAGAAACTCAGCACCTTAAATTAAATAGTTTAATTATATTACGTATACCGTGTAATTGAATTATAATTTTTGGATGTTGGAATCACATAGACCCTTTATATTGTTAAGATATTTGTGTGTGGATGTTGAGAGGCGGGAATGCGTAAAGTTGAAATAGAGAAAACATCTGCTTGAATTTTTGGAAAGTTCGGGAATTATACTTGAATTTTATCATGGTCCTAGAGTAGTCACCCTGTAATGATCCAGGAAACCATACATTCTAATGGGTTCCGTAACAGACCGCAACCTTTTTTCGCGCACGATTCAAATTCGATCCAAGTTGCGTATTGTTTCAGTCCAATACTGAACTTGGACCCTATTTAAATTGATCCGGAAAAAAGGTTCCTGGACAGTAGTTAAATTCAATCGGTAAAAGGTTCCTGGACCGAATTAGAATACTGTACAGATAAAAAGGTTCTTTACTGCCCAAAATCCATTTACGTTTGCTGATTTTCTCTACTGAACCGGAATGGAATTTATTTGAAATTCCTTGACCTTTAACTACCCTGGTTATGGCTCTAATGAGCCTACCAACAGTGGAGACCGAAAGCAAGTAGGTGATGGTTCGAGATGACGTCAACGGCCAGAGAAATTACGAAAATTATCATACTGTACCTCGCGACTCAGTTACGCAGTACATGTGGAAAATATGCTAGGAAATGATGGAATTAATAATGCAAATTTTACTGAGAAACATAATAATTTGCATATGTGCGCTGTCTTTAACAACTAAAGACAAAAGGCTCGGTTAGCCCAATTCATCACAATGCGAGGAGAGTTGCTGGTCGGGGAAAGTGGCTTTTTATTCAATAATCGCAGATGGCTGCATCTGGCCTCAGCACGTTATCCCATTACGTTCGTCATTTTTCAATATTAAGCAGATGGGCTCTTTCTGCACGCCAACGAAAAAAGCTGACCATTTTTCTTGTTCCGGCAAGAATTCCTGCACGAAATTTTCATGGCGTGTTCATTGTAAGGTGGTTCGAGTGTATGTACGTGCGTCACTGTTTCGTTGCAGGCATTGTTGTGATTTAGTAACAAACAACCCATACGCCATGTGCAGTTATTGATGTGGATAGATTAGCATGCATCTTTCCATCTTAACCGTGATATCCTTGTAGTAGATTATTGGGTGTGAGGGATGACTCTTTCTGAAGATGACTAAATTTCAACCTCTCTTTCACCCTGAACTGCAGACTAGCAAGGATCTGGCACCTGATTTCTCAGCCCTCTGTAGGGCTTGTGGCCTGTCCATGTGTGTTTGTGATAGCCCTTTCATCAATTCAATCTTAACCCTTTTCATTCTTATCTTCGCAATTAGCTTCAAGTGGCAGAAAAGCGAAGCAAAATAATACAAATCAATCAAAATCAATTGTTGAAAGTGCTATAATGTTAGCCTCTTTATCACTGTAGATCCTAGGAACTGCATTATCGGAGGCTAACGAGTTTCTGACGCCTATAACTCCACCCAGAACAATGAAGGCGGTAATTAACATGGGAACCTTGGCGGCATATTTACAAATCCAACGTGGAAATAGCAACCGTGGGCTTGCATATTGGCATCATCCAACATTAGTACGTTTCTCACACAAATAAATTGTTTGTTTTCTGATTCCTTGTTACACTTTTTTCGGGAACATCAGCTGACTATTCCAGTCTAGCTAGCGAGCATAGTGGGCGTGTCGAGAGTGCCCAGGAGGGTTAGCCATAGGTGCTCGGCAGGGCCGGATTAAGGTGGGTGCTATTGATGCTGCAGCATTAGGCCCATTCCTGAAATAGGCCCAGATGAAAACAGACGAGAATTTTCCGATAGCTAAACAGTTTTCCTTTGGTATATTAACCTGAAAATAAATCTTAGAATGAAATTTGGAGCCCAAATTTCGGACGCCTAGACACAGCGTTACTTATTTATTATACAGTTACTATTATTCTTTGCGCTGTGACGTAACTATAACGTCGTTGTGTTTATTGTTCACCTAAGATTTCAAGCATCAGGCCCAATTTCGTCTTAATCCGACCCTGGTGCTCGGTTCAGATTACGTCAACGTCTCGCTTGTTGATTGCTAACTTCGGGAATTATGACTCGCTTCCAAGCTTCAAGTGCAGAACAGCTAGATATGTTACGAAAACAATTTCACTCTACAGAAGAGATGGTAAAAGGTGTTCTAGTATTCTTAAGACGTCTCGTGATTTGCTGCATCTTTCCACTGTACTTCTATGAAATTTTTAAAGATTTAGTGCTTGGTTGTTAGATAAGTCCTGGTACTTTTCGTACTATTAATCATATAAGTTTTGTTAGTTTTAAAATGTTTGGCAATTTTACATTTTGGGTAGGTTAGTAATTTTATATTTGCAGTAGGTTAGGTTTGTTAGGTTTTCTGTTTGTAATTTTTTTTGTTTGTTAGATTAGTGATTCTACTAATTATATAGTTTTTTTGGGGTTTAGTGTGTTAGGTAAGATGCTGTTAGTAATAGTAAAGGTTACGAGACTCACTTGTTCAAGGTTTATTTTCCTTCATGTAACAGCTGACGTAAATGATGTGCTGTAGCCACATGTAAGCAACGACCTACTATTGGCTTTGGTCAATAGCCACGCCCACAATTACGATTTCCATAGTTGTCAATACGCGTCAAGGGATTTTTATCCCATTAGAACAAAATATATCTTCACCAACAGTATACTCATATTTGTAGCAAATTACTCAATAATATTTATGTATTTGCCTTGGCTGTTTACAAGAAAGAGTAATTTCTGTAATGTAAAGCTGCTTTATTCACACATCAAACGCTTGCACAAGAAGACAAAATTAATGACCTGTTCTTGAAAATTCATACATAAAGATGTATTAAATATTGAATATAAATATTACTTCCATAAAACAGCTAACGTTATGTAAATGCATCTAGACCAGGTATTCCCAAACTTTTTGGGTCACGATATACTTTCAGGAAAAGAAAATCATCATGGTACAATAACGTCACATTTATTCGCAACTATATATCTGCAATTGTGGCTGCTTTTGCATAATTGTATTTTTCAAGTTCTACGGTCGATATTTTATCGTATCAAAGGCACTAATAATTTTTCAAATTCTAAATACTGTTGCTTAAACTTCTAAATTTAATTAACAATTGAAAGTCATTAAAATCTGGATCTTTAAATATAGTTTTCTCAAAACGCCAATCTTACACATTTGTGTCGTCGGCATATAGGTCACGATATTGTCAACCAGCACCTACACATGAACGACACTGATGAAAAAACAATAACAAGAAAAAATAAAGTAAGAAAAGGGACAGTAGAGATCAAATTCAAAAATAAATACAAAATTTTGGATCTCTTTTTCATGTGTATTTTTCTTACCAACCTCTTCGCAGAGCTCAGTTTTGTAACAGTTGTTACAATGCGGTAACAATGGTCGAAAAATGAAAGTACCGTATGGCCTGCAGTGGATGTGCAAATGCTTTGGAACAAACTTTAGCAGAAGTTGATAACTGTGGGTCGTAATAAGGGCGTTGGCTACAGGCTAATCCCATCAGGAAATTGCGTTTCTGTTAGGCATGGAGGTAAATATGATTATGAGCAAAGTTTGTGGATGCACTAATAAAGAAATAGATCATTTCAACGCAAAATGCCGAGGATATACTACGTACATATTCCTAAAACCTGAAAGAGCATAATGTGTTGGAAATTGTCCTGGAAATGAATTCTGAAAGGATGAAAAAATATTTTTGAAAAACTGGGAAAAGATTTTCGGGGTATGTTTTAAAAATATTCTTGACTTTGTAACTCTGTAGGTTAGTATCGACGATAAAGGTGACTTATATTTAGATAAAACAAATGAAAGACTGAATGCAATCCTGGACGGGACGCGAACACATCTCCTTGGTTACCGAATCTGCGAGAAAGCCGTACTTTAACTACTAAGGACGTTAGTAATCACAAAACTAGTATGAGGGGGTCTGTCAGGTAGCTGATTTTGAACTCTGGTGTTTCACTATTTCCAATTTGTGAAGCGTGTCTCGTGACTTTATGTGGATATAGAAGATTATTATAAAGCAGTTTTCAATTATTATTGTTTAGTTAGAGAAACGTAACATAATGTAATGGGGAAGAAAATCAATCTCAAAATACAACAATGGCTTCTTTATTATTTTTTTTAATTCCCAGTTCGAAAAATATCTACATTCTTATGTTGCCAGAAGAGAGGTAGTTTAAAGTAACGGTAAATGTCTGTTATATCGGAGACACATTTCTTCATTTTTACAGAAGAAACTACTTACGGAAATGAGTTTCTGTAGCATTTTGAAAGTTCGTGGAGGTATTTTCTCACTGTAGAATGCTGCACAACAAGAAATAAGCACTTTTGATATAATAAACTTGCATTTTGTGCAAAGCGACAACATTATGTAGTTGTTTCCATTATGTACCTGCAGTTGGCGCGAGCGTCGAAAGTCACGCGGTCTCGCCAGTGTTTCCAAACGTGCCTTTTTTTCACGACAATTTTTTTTAACTATGCTTACCTAACCTAACCCAATCTAACCTTCCCGGAAGTGGTCCATGGGGCTATCGTGAATGGTTTTTGGGGCTATCCGTCAATGGTTCGTGGGGTTATCGTGAATGGTTTTTGGGGTTATCCGTCAATGGTTTGTGATGATATAATGAACACGAAAGCAGGTATTTTTCGGTTAAGAAGGTTGAAACACTGCATACCCACTCCAAATCGACAAAACGCAAGCACGACGCGCGATGATCCACAGCTGTGCGTGCCATATTGTATGTTCCGCAACGGAAGAAAGGAACCAAAATAATTACTCGTAATGTGAAAAATTGATGTTATTTTCGTGTAAAAAGCATAATGGCACCTTCAACTATGTTCCGCTATACATATTTGGTAAGTACAAACCATACGATACACAAAATATCCGATTTTACTGTGTCTCCGATGTAACAGACATTTACCGAAGATTATTATAAAGCAGTTTTCAATTATTATTGTTTAGTTAATGAAACGTAACACAATGTAATGGGGAAGAAAATGAATCACAAAATACAACAATGGCTTATTTTTTTTTTTTAATTCCCAGTTCGAAAAATGTCTAGATTCTTATGTTGTCAGAAGAGAGGTAGTTTAAAGTAACGTGTGCTGAAATTGAGAATGAGTGATGAGCCCTTTGAAACACAACATAACAAGACATACACGTAACTACTATGGTACGTCTGCCAGACCTCCCAACACCCCAACTGAAAGGAGGGGTGCGAGAAATAAAGTTAAAGATAAATTCAACGGGGTCTGAGAGACGGTCCATTGTAGTTAAGGGTTAAACTTCTCTTTTCTATTGATGAAGACACTTGTGGAGTGTAAATTGTGACCTCTTTCTGCAGTCATACAAATATCAACCTCTCTTCAACGTAGCTCTAACGAAGTTTTGGCGTCTGGACTTTCAATCCTGTATGGAGCTCATGTTGTGTCGTTCCGTTACGTTTGTGATTCTCCCTTCATCCATCTATTCCTATCACCATTCATCCTCATCGTCGCGATCGAATTAAAATAAAATTAATCAATCAATCAAACTGAATTTGTTTTGATTGTTTGATTAATCAGTCAAGACAAATACACAGGTTGAGTGATTGCTTCGAAACGTTAGATAGAAACATATTTTTTTAAAAAACAAATTACAGTATTTTCCTGTCACTGAAGAGTAACTAAAGTGCTTCCTGCCATTTCTTACCCTTTCATAATTTTTAGTGGTGCAATTAAACCAGCTCAAAATATCAATTTATCTTTTCAATCTTTAATCCCAAACGTACAGGTTTCCTGCCGCACACGTAGATTAAGGCAATTGGGAGCGTTGATATTCCACTGTCAATCATCTCCAGGGAAGGAACACGTGACCCGACACGGAGACCAAGTAATAAATATTTACGATAAAGACACGAGGGAGTGCTGCAGTCGTGACGTAAGAACCACACGTCACGTCCATGGCTTGCTAATCTGCATAGATATATCTGTCTATACGTGTTGTTAATTGAGAATGGGTTTCGCGCTTTTTTTAACCTCCTTAAAACTGTTATCATCTTTCTTTTGAGGGCCTACATGCATTTTGCGTCAATTTTCCTTCTTTCTGCCCGACCGCACCTTTTTTTTATAAATATAGCGTAACCTGGCCTCTTTGCACTTACGTGTCTATGTGTAATTTTAGGCTCGGAGTACGGAGCAAAGATACATCAATGCGTGCACGAATTCGTGAACATGTGTGAGTAATTATACGAGGGCCGACACGCGAAATGAGATTGTACTTCCTTTCTTTTCTCAAGGAAAGGAGAAAAATGTTGCAATGTTGGCTTAAGGTTGTCCAGGAAATACATGTCATTATTCTTTGACCCTGATAGCGCAATATAGTTTCTGTGCCTTAAAACAGTCACTTTGACCTGGAGGAAGTTCCTTAAGACATTACAACTACTCAATATTAACTGTCAAAATTGTCACTGTTTTGTCACAAGATGGAACATTTCGAGGAGAAAATTGTCATTGTTGTATACTTGTTGAAGAATACGCTGTAATTATAACGATTTGCAGTTTGAAAAGCAATCTTCCATCGTGTGTGTTATAAGACAGAAAAGTATACACATTAATTAAAGCAAGATGATCCATAAGGCTAACGTCGACTGACAAAAATGCATAAAGTATTTCATATACTTACTTCCAAACGAAATTAATTATTTTGAATTCTTAGAATAAAATTCGTTAATCCTTATAGAATGAGATAGAATGAGAGATGTAGTGTAAAATAGAATGTAATACTTTCATAGTAATATTAAACATTAGTCATTTTCAACTATCCATGTAAGAGATTTTTTTTCAGATCTTTAGCAATAAATTATCAAGAATGATATTATTAAGGATAGAAGAGAAATTCATGGATATTAAATTATTTGTATCAATTAATGATACAATTAAAGGTATTGAATTGTTGTTTTAAGTCCACTGTATGCACAGAAAGATTAATCGGTACTGGGCCTACAGTTTAAAGTGGGATCCGACCCAATGTGCAATGTGCACAATGAAACGCATAAATACAAGAAAATGCATTAATGTTTTTGATTCAAGTACAATAATGTAGAGCATGCATGGCGTATACATTTCATTTAATTTTAATGTGACAATAATTGTAGACGTGTAAAATATCCGCCATGGCAGTTTCAACCCAGAATCATCTGTTTCGTTTTCACGTAGCACTGTGTATTGGTAAAAAGACTAAACTACATTTTAACATGGAGATGATGACTATATCTAATAAAGTTTCAGTTTCACTGTGTCCTTCACTTCAAGATTCATATTTGAGAGCCTACTTCCACAGACAAATTGCGAAATCCTCTCCGCAGAAAGAGTTCCAGTGTGTCTCGTGATTTAACTTTTCTGTTGACACATTAAAAATGCGTCGTATTAGAAATTCCGATCGACGATGAACCATGAAACAAACAGTTACACGCACATTTGTATCAATTGATATATCTCTGAAGACACCTACAGTAAAATAACTGTAGATGTAAGTGTTAAATTTCGTTACTTGATAGAAGTAACTGTTCCAAGAAACTCCTTATTTTCAAACACTGCTGCGTGGAAGGAAGAAAGAAACGACTTTCTTCAAGTCCTCTCATTGGCCGCCTGCTTCTGAGTTTTATGCTGTTGTTTTTTTCACATTAGTGTTTCACAAAATCCTCCTTTACCTTTATTTTCTGAACATTAAAATATGGCATTTTTTCTGTCATGCAGATGTAAATAAATATTGATTAACAGTGTTTCCATAAAATGTCTGTACTACTACAACATTGTATCTTTCTTTTTAGGTAAGTCAAGTTCGTTCTTCCATCTTGCTCCAAAGGCAAAGCCATGTTTTGTAAGTATACGAAAACGTTCTATTGTAACACTCGCCGGCCTCCATCCAAATGCAAAACCAGTTAGAAACGAAAAGTTGGTATTGTAGTGTCTAGTGGTGTTCGAAATCAGTGATCGCAAGTTCCAAAATATGAGTAGAATTTGCGCTTTTCTCTAATCCTGAAGCCGCCAATTTTGGCGAACCAGACAATGCTCGCGTTTCACAGAGAGGCCGTTTCGTTGGTTTCTTACTTCACGTTTTTTCTGCTTTAACCACGGTCATAAACAACCCTTCGACTAATCAACATCTGCTCTTACCTGCATTTGAACGAAATAAGTCGAGAAATCTACTTTTCCATTGAATGAAGGACCATTGGAAATCTATATACAACGGAAAACAAAGACGTCCATTACAACGGCCAAGTGCCTTCTTTGATTGGTTCAACTGTCGAATCCCCACCTATTACTCGAATTTTTACTTACATATTTTGCGTTTTGAAACAAACAATATTTGTACAATATTTGGGTACTACTTTACTGTACCAGAGACACCCGTCAATGATTTATTTCGCACTTTTTTACATTGCTAACGTACTATTCTGCATTGCGGAACATTTATTTAGGTGAAATAATGAATTTCTAACGAATATAATGTCTATTTCTTACATTAACGAGTACTTACTGCTCTTCCTTATTTCCACACAATATGGCGATAGCTTACCCGTTCATCGTGTCGATTTGGAGTGTGCATGCAGTGTTGCAACTTTGTTCACCTAAAAATACCTAAATTAAAAAAAAAAAAACTTCACGAAATTTTTTCACGAAAAACAGTTCAATTTTTGACATAAAGAGTAATTATTAAACCATTGACGTTAGCCCCATAAACCATTCACGGGTAGCCCCAAAAATCATTGACGTTAGCCCAAAAATTCACGATAGCCCCACCAACCATCACGGGGACGAGGTATGCCTACTAGGTTAGGTTAGGCCTTTTAGGTTAGGTTGCATTAGCACTCCTTTCATTCAATTTAGCATATACGGACAACGACACGTCATCTAATAGTGAAAAGACGGCATGGGTTGAAACGCTGACTACGGCGTTTACGTCATCAGACACATGGAACATTGTGCTCTCATGCAGAAAGCAAAT
The DNA here is from genome assembly GCF_977018435.1 of Lepisma saccharinum. Taxonomy (NCBI): domain Eukaryota; kingdom Metazoa; phylum Arthropoda; class Insecta; order Zygentoma; family Lepismatidae; genus Lepisma; species Lepisma saccharinum. The sequence goes on along the minus strand of NC_139237.1, from coordinate 52,120,632 downwards.
GGCGGCAGCAGCAATAGCGCGTCGGAAAGAGATTTTCGTAGAAAACCACATGCATTCGCATTAAAATGGATCAAAACTACATTCCCGAACATCAACAACGCTATAGAAAATGATTTGCGTAAGTACTTTCTCCTGTAAATTTGAAGAAATCCGTCTCCGGTATAGTAAAGTGTTACCAATATTTGTAATACACTACAAATTATATTAATTTTATTCTTCAATTACTAATCTCCGCCAAAGTGGAAAATAGTGTAGATCTTTATTACTTAGGCTATAAATTGTCTCCAACTTTGGTAACTATGCTCTACCAAGAAAAGAAACACGCTCTGGAGCTGCCATCGAATTTTCAGGCAAAGCGAGCGGAGATAGCGTGGACGATGCAATCAGCTGCTTGCCAAGCAATCCTGGCCTTGCGATGCCAAAATGTGGACGTTCTTCCATTCAATACCAAATGTTTGATTGTTGAATTTTTTTGACAAAGAAACAAGGGAGGGAAGTTACACCTGTAACAACACGGTAAATTCGGTAAATTTCTTCTGCGGTGACTGCGATAGGAGGAGACAAATGACTATCCACTTTAGTTCTTGAGTTGGCCGCGACATTTCTCTACTTGGTACTACTGTAGGTTGTATGCAAATGCGACAAAGTGGCAAGGTTGAGTTTCGAAGGCTGTTGCTGCTCCATCCCGAATGTTATGTTAAATGTTACACTCAAGGTTCATTACTAGGGAAAGGATTTTAAGGTGTAATATTATGGTCGGAAAAGGGGAAAAAATGTTCTGAAAATGTTTTCAAAAAGGTGCTAATAAAATGTATTTATTCAGGTCTAAACCAGTTACATTATATTACATTATTTGACATAAAAGTTTTAAGAAACAACTAAAGAACTTCCTATTGTCCCAACAACTACATTAACCTTCATATGTAAACAATTGCACCTGCACTTACACATCACACTATGCATACCTAACACCCCACGCACACACACAATGAACTACTGAAGACTTATTACTTATCTTTTATACTTATCAATTCAATGTATCATTTTATTATTGCATAATCTTTATATTATGTTTATTGTATTATCATGATCAATGTGTTTTTTTCTATGTTTTTATTCATTTATTGTATCTTTGACAAGGGTTGGTTGTATGAACGGCCCACGAGGCCGAAACACGTCTGCTTAAATAATAATAAAATAATAATAATAATAATAATAATAATAATAAAGACCATTCTATTCTATTCTATTCTATTAGCATTCATTATTCAATACTATAACAAATAACATAATTAGTAATAATTAGATAAAGTAACCAGTATTTAGGAAGTAAAACGTGGCATTTACTGGGTTTCAAACAACTTGTTATACTGGATTACGCTCAATATTTCTGTTATCGAATGTCAATCGCTGACGCTTTGAGCTCAGGAGATCCTTATGGAGAAATTACATTATCTTGGAAACTATTGGGGTTGCAATGATTATATCATTATATAGCTCTCGTTCTGCTTTACAAAATGAGACTATAGGATTTTATGTAACTGCTCAAGAAGAGTGAAAATCATTTATTTTTCTGTCCAATACTTTAATAAAGCATGAAATAAAAGAAAGGAAAAGGGCGCTGAAGCATCAAAGAGGGGGTAAATAGGGGATAAATGTGCTAATCACACGAAAAGGTGCAACAAAGTGTGTTCATTTTACTTGATTTCACGTCCTAAAATACATATCTCAAACGATCGGCTTGAATACAGGTATATTTTTGGAAAGGTGCTACACCTTAAAATCCTTTCCCTATTCATTACAACATCGATACACTAGTTAGTTATACATGAACACTTACATCTAGCCATTATATAAAGATAGGCCCTACATCTTAGTCAATAGCAACTCGTGCTAATGGAAGAAGACAAGAGAGAGGAAATTGTTCAGTCAACTGCATGGCCGTGTCCAGGTGGGGAAAGTTGGTGTACTTGCTCCCTTGCTAAAATATTGGCGAAGAATTACATTTGGTTCATTGTGCTTTTTACGCTTGAAAGTAAAATAAATGCTATTCCCTTTTCAAATAATTGAAAATAAAACATTGCCACGATTTCGAAGTTCTGACTGTCTTCTACAATAAAAAACAACAGTATTCGCTTTCTTTCTTCTGTACATATGTTTGTAAATTAACAGGGAGCCATTGAGAATAAGGACGCTGTATGAATGTCAATATTTTTTAAGTTGTTGATTTCGATTCGTTTTTGTTATGTAGGAAGGTTGATTTAAAATGCATTGTGTTAAAAGTTGCGTTTATTATGTAAGGTGAAATAATACGATAAGAAGCTAAATTGTGCTCTTCTAATTCTTGAAACGTAAGTTATATAATATTATGGAAACCTAGTTGAGCTCTGAGACCTTATAATTTAATTTTTAAATTGCATAATAGTCTGCGCATCCTTCTTGTACTGTATGGACTATATATTCAGTGTAATGTACAGTTCAAAAGTATAGTATATTCCTTCGTCTCCCTGGGGAAGTGTTGTTTGCTTGCCCCCTTCCCAACCCCTGGAAGAACTGTCCATATATTGTAGAGCGTGATCACAAAATCTACTACCAGGGTGCTGCTCAGACATCTTTGCGTGGCGACCGTTGCAGAGGGAACAGCATTGATGTTTGCGCATAATGCGTATCCGCCATATTACCCCCTCCCCCCCTCATTACCATACTTCGAGCATGACGCTGTCTCCCTTCCCAGCATGTAAATTATTAACGACGACAGCGACGCAAGCGGAAAAGATATGAATCACACCGACGGCCATTACATGACATATTCCTCGTCGCGCATTGAGTACGAATTTCATTATCATCATTAGTGCATGTATTGGAAGACATTCGATACGCATTTTATCGCAGATGGCGATTCAATTTTCGTCAATGTGTGTCCGCAAGTGTATTGTACTCTGCATGTATGCGCATGCATGATGACGACCATCGTTACACTCGGGCACGTCAGGCACTTCGCTTGTGTTTGGAAATGTTCGAATTTATTACTTTTTAAACGCAAATTGGAGGCATTTGCATCATTATTATTGATATTATTAACAACAATACTGTACCATAGCGAGCGCGTTTCTACCTAGTTCTACTTAACAACAATATCTGTTCCAACCAACAAATGAGCCAAGTTCATTTTCTAACGTTTTGTTTGGTAATTTAAGCCACTTCACGGGGTGCAATTAGGTGATCCTGGAAATTGTCAACCTCTCTGCATTTTGCAGACTAACAAGGCTCTGGCGTCTAGACCTGCAGCCAGAAAAATCCTCATCGTATCATCATTCACACCCATCGTCGCGATTGGGCAAAAGCGGCAGAAAAGCGTTGTAAAATAACCTAACTCAATCAACCAATTTCTATCAAATGTAATACCAGACCAGTTTTTGTTAGTACGAAAATATCGCAACAAAGTAACTTAATTAAGGGCACTCGATTTCGTCAAATCATTGGTCACTTTCTATTTGCCCCTGTACTAAATTTCAAAGTTTTCACTGATAACGTAGCTCACCCAGTACTCTAAAATTGCTAATAGTTTCGCAGTCTGAAAATGTGGTCTACAGAGAAACCTTTTCAAAAGAACTTGGAGCGACACTAACATCAGGAAAATGGATTTTTCGGCCTCGTCTTAAAATGTTTGGACAGATGTAACTTAAATGCAATCTTGTCGGAGCATACATTCCAGCTCATAATCTCGAAATATGTAGTAGTTATAAAGATCAAAATGTTCATGACTTATCGCCCATTTCGACAGCCATCGGTCGTAAAACACACTCTATTGGAAAGATTTTTATGAAAAAAAAAATATAATTCGAGTGATGTCCTAAAAATTTTCTCTCTTACTTCACGAAAATACATCTTAGAGAAATATGAGGAAAATTATAAGTTTTTGCAAGACAGTTTATGCAGTCTTGAAGAGATTTGACAGATTTTTCTCCTACTCTTCTATACGAGGGTTGTTAAAGGTACAGGAAACCATAAATTCTAATGGGTTCTATTGGGTTCCGTGCAGGACCGGAATCTTTTTTCTAGCACAATGTATATTCGGTCCAAGTTGCGTATTATTAAATTGAAAAAAAAAAAAAAAGGTTCGTGGACCGAATTGAAATTCTTCCGGTAATAAGGTTCCTGGACCAAATTGAAATTTATTCAGGAAAAAAGGTTCCTTGGCCGAATCGAAATTCATCCGGAAAAAAGGTTCCCGGAGCGTATTATAATTGTTCCTGAAAAAAAAAAAGGGTTCCCGGACCGAATTTAGGTTGGTTAGGAAAAAAGGTTCCCGGACCGTATTTAAATTCATTCAGAAAAAAGGGTTCCTGGACAGTATTGAAATTGATCCGGAAAAAAGGTTCCTGGACCGAATTGAAATACGTTATAGATAAAAAGGTTCTTTACGGTCCAGAACCCATTTACGCTTCCTGATTTTCTCTCCGGGACCGGAATTAAGTTTATTTAAAATTCCTGGACCTTTAACAACCCTACTCTATACCAGTGCAAACTTCAACTACAACTAGATATAAAAATTTCAGCTCAAAGCCTTTAAATTTACGTTAGTTACCGTAGTCCATCCTATTTGTGACTTTCCAACCCTCTCCCTTATAATCTATATGCAATTATATGAAAAACGTTTTGTAAAATTGTGGCCCAATAAATCGGTACAAGTGCTGTCAGTTTAGTTTCTAGCACCCTGAGAATATATTCCAGGTAGTGTTTCTTAGGCATAGCACGGTACAGAGTTCGTAGCTACGGAAAATTGGTTTCAGAGTCCAACCATTAAGGGCTGATACAAGTACTCTCATGGGACAGTCGTGTGAGGGTCCATGTCAACTATTTCCGATAAATTCCCTAAAACGAGCCTATGTTCTTCCAAATGTGTGTATTGTCTCTACTCTGTAAGAATGAATTCAATGCAAACAAATACAAGTTGTCTGCGAGAAATCCTATTGGTTGTGCCAATGGCAGCTGTCCAGGAATAGTGCTTCATGGTAGTCTATCAGTCTGGAAATGTCAGGGAATTTTATTTTTTCGGGAAAAGTTACGGAAATGTCATGGAATTTTACTGTTTCTGGAAAAAGTTAACATTTTTGTAGCAGTTTACTAAAAGTTGATTTTTGAACAAACAAAGAAAGAAAGGATAAGCAAGAAATCGAAAACTTGTTGTTGACAAAATATACTTCAGTTTGATATACTGAGTACACACCGTAGTTACAGTAAAATTTGAACCATTTTCATTTAGAAATCTATTGCAATAGGTGGCTATTTGAAATACCACTCTCCTGTTGTTCATTGCTCTGTGTTTGGTTCTAAGCTAGCTATTGGGAACGCAATGCATGTGTTATTAATAGTACTATAATTATGTATTATTTATGCATATTTTTTTATAAAAATGATTCTTAATCATTAGTCAATACATAAAAACTCACCCCCTGATACAGTGGAACTCGAACTTGAAGGGGGAAAAAGATTCGAGATATCAAGGATTTCGACTTACCAAGGTTCGAGTTATAGAGGTCTAAAATTTATTACACTTCGACTCCGTGGGACTAAAACTTCGAGTTATAGAGGTGATTAGAATTTAACTTCGACTCTCAGATGTTTTTCATACTCTACCTTCGAGTTATTGAGCTCAAACGGCATCCCATAAACGGTTCAAAAATTCGTCTTATCAAGATTTTATTTGAATTGTTGAGGTTCGACTTATCAAGGTTTCACTGTATTTGTTTTCCTTCTCGTTATTACCGTTCTATATGAATCATACATTCCAGTTCCTGGTTATTCACTATTTGTCATAACGATTCGGTCTGGAAAATTGTTGTTCTTGTTCTGGAAAAGTCATGGAATTTTGATTTTACGAAATTGTAGACAACCTGGTGCTTGTGGTAAAGCCATACCATACCAGTCAACGCAGCTATACTGATGTTGTGGGACCTTATATTTTAAGCTCTATAACTACGGCCAGTATATTCATGCGCAAAATAACACCAGAACGAGAGCGTGAAAGGAGGTATTTCTCAGAAATCACGTGGTTTTGTTTACATGAACTTTGCTCTTACAGTGGATGGAAAATAGCACACTCCCCCTTTCAGTAAAGCGAAAAAGAACTGTCACACGGATCTAGAGCTAGACACGGCTATAGAAGAACTAGAATATCACACGTTGACCGTGTGTAGAAAGTGGTCCGTGCCGAAACTGCAAGGAAGTATTCGTTATAATTAGCGTCAGTGTGAGGCGACTTTGTGCTTGAAACATTTAAAACAAATATATCAGGTTAGATATAATTGCACAGATATTCCAAACAATACTCGGCTTCCCCCATGAGGTAGTGGTAAAGTTGTTGCCGTGTAACCAAGGGGTCCCAGGTTCGAAAGCCGGTGGAGGCACATAGTGGTTCGGATTCTACTTTAAATTGTAGGTCCGGTCCCCATTAGCCTATCTGTGCATAAAGTGGACTTAAAATCTTAAAACAACAATTCAACCATTTCAATTTTAAAAATAATACTGTTTGGGGGATAGTAGACACTCTTCTTTGGGATTTGGAAGTGGATGCGGCATCATGGTAAAAGATTATGAATTACAAAGTTTGATCGTTTATTGTATAGCAATAACAATCGGAGAGGTACCTCGGAACGCCTGTGAAAAGTTGATTTTCCTCGGATCTACATCTCACAAACGGGTGTGTGTGTGTGTGTGTGTGTGTGTGTGTGTGTGTGTGTGTGTGTTTGTTTGTGTTTGTTTGTTTGTTTGTTTGTTTGTTAATTTGTTTGTTTGTTTGTTTTTATATTGTGTAGTAGTTGTGGTGTGTGTGTGTTTATATTGTGTTATAGTTGTGATGTGTTTGTGTGTGTCTTGTGTAGTAGTTGTGATGTGTTTGTGTGTGTCTTGTGTAGTAGTTGTGATGTGTTTGTGTGTGTCTTGTGTAGTAGTTGTGATGTGTTTGTGTGTGTCTTGTGTAGTAGTTATGCTGTCTAATGTGTTTGTGTTCGTCTGGTGTAGTAATTGTGCTGTCTAATATGTTTGTGTTTGTCTTGTGTAGTAGTTCCTCCATTCATATCGGGGGTTAGGCGTAGAGCTGACAACTCTGCACTGTAAAAAGACATGTCAAGAAACAGAAATATAAGGCCATGGATGTTCCCAAGGTAAAATATTCCGGAGGTAAAATAGTCCCCCGTTCGGATCTCCGGGTGGGGACTACTTTGGGAGGTCCCTGGACTAAGGATAAGATCTACGTTAGGAATAAGGATATTAAATTAGGCACCTGGAATGTTCTGAGCCTTTACCGGCCTGGGGCATTTCAGTGTACAGTTAATGAGATAGTGAAGTATAAATTAGATGTAGTAGCTGTCCAGGAAGTTAGGTGGCCAGGAGAAGGAAATTGTAAAACTAAAAATTATACTTTTTTCTATGGTGGTACTGAAAATCATAATTTTGGAACAGGCTTTTTCATAAATAATAGAATTATCTCGGCTCTTAAAACAGTAGAATTTATTAATGATAGGATATCATATGCAGTTTTACAGGGTAGGTGGTGTAAAATTATTTTAATAAACATACATGCACCAACGGAAGATAAAGATGATAATACTAAAGATGATTTTTATACAGAGTTAGAACAGGTCTTTGATAAATTTTCTCAGTATGATATGAAAATTCTGTTAGGTGACTGTAATGCACAGATTGGCAAAGAAGATACATTTAAACCCACGATTGGTAAAGAAAGTCTTCATGAATTAAGTAATGATAATGGTATAAGATTGATTACTTTTGCAACCTCAAAGAATTTAATTGTGAAAAGTACCACTTTTAAACATAAAGATATCCATAAATATACCTGGTCTTCTCCAGATGGTAAAACTCATAATCAGATAGATCATATTCTCATTGATAAGAGAAGGCATACTAGTATAATTGACGTTCGTACACATAGAGGTGCTGACTGTGCCAGTGACCATTATTTAGTAATTGCTAAATTAAGAGAAAGACTCTCAGTGATAAATCATAAGCAACAAAATCTAAAAGTTATAAAATTTGATACAGGAAAGTTTGCTGATGAAAGAATTAAGAAAGATTACCAAATTAAACTGTCAAATAGATTTGAGGTTTTGCAGGATTTAAATGATGATGAAAATATAAATGAAACAGACGTAAATAAGAATTGGGAGCACATACGTAATGCAATAGAATCAGCAGCTAAAGAAAGTATAGGATACCATAAACCGAGAAAAAGTAAGCCATGGTTTGATAATGAATGTCATAATCTAATAGAAATAAGAAATCAGGCTAGACTTAGGTGGTTAAATAACTCGGATGATACAAATCTAAGCAATTATAATACAATAAAGCGAGAAGTTAACCGCACGTTTAGAAGTAAAAAAAGAGATTACTTGAAAAGCAAAATTAACGAAATTGAAACAAACAGCAAAAATAAAAATATCAGAGATTTATATAAAGGTGTAAATGAATTTAGAAAGGGGTTGCAACCTAAAGTAAACTTGATAAAAGATAAAGACGGTGATTTTCTAGCTGACCCAAGCGATATTCTAAATAGATGGAAGAACTACTTTAATGACCTTTTAAATGTCCATGTAGGAGATAAATCAGAAGTAAATGAAGTACACACAGCAGAACCTTTAGTTCCAGAACCTAACTTGACTGAAGTTAAAGATGCTATTAAAAGGCTTAAGAATAACAAAGCACCTGGCATTGATTTAATACCAGCTGAGTTAATTAAATATGGTGGAAATTCATTAATATGTCAAATTCATAAATTAATTTGTTTAATATGGAATAAAGAAGAAATCCCTCAACAGTGGAAAGAATCCATAATTGTTCCTGTGTTTAAAAAAGGTGATAAAATGAACTGCAATAATTACCGTGGAATTTCTCTACTCTCAACAACATACAAAATATTGTCTAACATTCTTTTAACAAGACTAACCCCATATGCTAATGAAATTATAGGTGATTATCAATGTGGATTTAAACGTAACAGATCAACTACATATCAAATTTTTCACATCAGACAGACACTTGAAAAAAAGTGGGAATATAATCAAAATGTCCATCAGCTATTCATTGATTTCAAAAAAGCATATGATTCGGTCAAAAGAGATAAATTATATAATATATTAGTAGAGTTTGGAATACCTAAGAAGCTTGTTAGTATGATCAAAATATGCACCAGTGAAACAGAAAGTAAAATTCGTGTGGGTAATAATATGTCTGACAAATTTATAATTCACGATGGGTTAAAACAAGGAGATGCATTATCTCCATTGCTCTTTAATTTTGCCTTAGAATATGCTGTAAGGAAGGTAAAAGAAACTAAAGAAGGACTAAAATTAAATGGTGTGACTCAGTTGTTAGCATATGCAGATGATGTAGACTTACTGGGGGATGATATAAATACGATTAAGAATAATGCTAAAATATTTTTCAAAACTGCTAAAGAGATAGGTTTGGAAGTTATCAAAGAGAAAACTAAATATATGCTTACAGGCCGAAACCAAGTGTTAGGTAATAATCAAAATCTAATTATTGATAACAACTCGTTTGAAACAGTTTCCAAATTCAAATACTTAGGAGTAATATTAACAAATGAAAATTATATTAAAGAGGAAATAAAAAGTAGGCTTAATTCAGGAAATGCATGTTACTTCTCTCTTCATAAACTTTTGTCTTCTCGTTTAATATCTAAGAAACTAAAAGTTAAAATATACAAAACAGTAATTTTGCCTGTAGTATTATATGGATGTGAAACTTGGTCCCTTACATTGAAAGAGGAACATAAATTGAGAGTATTTGAAAATAAGATCCTTAGGAAAATCTTTGGACCTAAAAGGGATGAGGAGACAGGTGAGTGGAGAAGGTTACATAATTTAGAACTACATAATTTGTATTCATGTCCAGATATTATTAGAATAATTAAATCAAGAAGACTTAGGTGGGCAGGCCATGTGGCACGAATGGGAGAGGAAAGAGGAGTTTACAGGATTCTTGTTGGGAAACCAGATGGTAAGAGACCTGTAGGAAGGCCAAGACGAAGATGGAGGGACAACGTTGAGATGGACCTAAAGGAAATCGGTAGGGATGGAAAAGAGTATATAGATCTTGCTCAAGATAGGGACAGATGGAAGGCCTGTGTTGCTGCAGCCATGAACCTTCGGGTTTAAGAAGGCTAGAGAGTTAGTTAGTTAGTTAGTTAGTTAGTGAGGCGACTTGGAGGATGGACATCCCCTGCATTGCCGTTGCTAAAAGCAGGTCGCAACATGCTCCTCCTGCCTGTCCAGACGTGCGTCCAGCGAGATGTGTCGGCGGCCGTCTTTACTTAGCGGGGGACGTACACGGCTCAATTTGCACCCGAAAGCCGAGGAGAAACTTGAAGCTAAAACTCCGTTTCTGCAATGAGAGAAAAGCGTCAACGGGAGGGAAAGAAGGGGCGAGATCCCACTCCTCCTCGCGCCCTCCCCTGAAGCAGTAAAGCCCATCTCATCCTCTGAGGGTATAGATAGCGTGAGATTAGTGCGTTAAAATGTGGGTCTCATCTTGAAATCTCTTAAGTGTATATTGGTGTTTCTCACAGTCATTTTCCCTCCATAAAAGTAATAGAAAAGGGGTTTCGCGTTTCGGGGAATACTTGGCAAAGCACATTTTCAGGATATTAAAGATTTGATTTAAGATTACAGGCTGCAGACACTTGCGTCACTCCTACCCGACGTTGTTAAGAACTTCATTTACGTTTCTAGTTTTGCAGTTTTCAACCCCGCTGCCGGTTCGCTCCCCCTTTCGTAGGGGTGGATTGGATCGTCCCGTACTAATTAACCGTGTTTAACTGCGAAGGGTCTTTTCCACTTCATTAGGTTTAACGGGGCCAGTTTAGATTTTCTGTAAATTTACAATACACAATTCTTACGCTGCATCGCTACTTGGAAAAAAAGAACACTTAAACGGCCAAAAGTACTGAGAAAGTGTTCTGAAAGGCATTCAAGTCTCAGCTTCTGCAAGTGTGTCGGAGTTTTGAACGCATGAAGGAAGTTTCAAAGGTGGTCGAAAGTGTTATTGCTGATCGTAGCGAGACGAGTTCAAGCCTTGCTCTTCAAAGTCTCGACTCGTTTGAGGCTTTAGTGGGTGGTAATCCTGATATGGGAAAACATTGCGGAATGTTAAAATGTGTGCGACTTATTCAAACATGCCAAACTGGTTCACTGTATGGTTATTTATAGTAGAGCGTACGTGCTGATAAATATTCAAAAACGCATGTTTTAGTTTACTTTCATGATAATTTTCTTTGAAGTATTTTTGTATTTATTTCGTATCTCCAGCTCCAATGGTTAAAAATATGTCGTTTGCTGACTTTCACGTACTTGACAACCGTGGACAGAAGGATTAGTCAATCAAAACCATTTATGTAGAGTTAAACAAGCATTCAATGTTAATTGGACATTATTCATTGTCTAGTGCTTTAACTATATTTATTCTAACACAAGGAAAACCGTGCCATTTTGTGTTTTCATCTCATCAAAGTAATTGAATCGGTGAGACCAAGAAGGGAAAGATTCCACTCCACCTTACTTTCGGGAAACCAAAAGAAAACCTCATAGCAACCAAAACTAAAAGCCGCATGAAGAAACTTACAATTACAAACTTATTCATCATAACCATAGTAACAATAGTCCATAAGTGGTTTGTTTTTAAAACCTTTATTTTAGCTCTGATATGTATTTAAAGTACTCAGAGAAATTTTGTTCAAAAAGTGGAATCTTTCCCTTCTTGGTCTCACCGGTTCAATTCATCTGTTAATCTAATCTTTTAAGGCATATCGAAATTAATTGTTAGACGAATCTAAAGAAAAAGGGCATTTATACAAAGGCTTAAGCTGTTAATTCTGTTGTTGAACTTATTAAAAAATAATATCGTATGTCAAATAATAATGCAAATACTTTGAAAATTTCCTCATCATCACTCATCCTCATCTTCACGATTAGCCGAAAGTGCCAGAAAATAAAAGTAAAGTAAAATAAATCAATCAAATCAATCTTTATTAAAGTGCATTTCTAGCATTTGATATGTTTTAAGCTGTGGCGAATCTCCAAATGAGATAAAATCAAAATCATCATGTTCTGTTTGAGTATTAGCAACGTCCTTCTGTTGTACTTCAGAAAAATGAAAACACATGAATACCTCAACTTCGGAATGAACAACAATAAGGAGCCATAAATACGGCAAGGTTTGCAACACTGTACGCAAATCAAGATAAGATACATTTCCAATAACTTTTCCTTTCACGTGCATCTACTTACCACTACGACCGCCTTGCCGAAACAATTTCGTTTTGTTAACTCTCGACAATGAAAAAGAAGTGCAAAAATAAGATTCAAATTCCATACGTCAGCATATTCATTTGTCACAGCCAGTGCTGGTGGAGTCACCTGGCGGAGAACCACACGCCCATTGTTGGAAAGCTTCCAACAATGGTTTCGTGAAGCCTAAAAGGGTTGTTCCTTTGTTTGTGACCACCGCGATAGGTTCCATGCTTCTAAAATCCCCTCCCACCCCCCTAGTGTAGTTTACTTGCGACATCGATATCAAAGGAGGAAAAAAATACCGGGAAAAAAAGGTGAGCAGCAGCGACCTTGCTTCTTAAGCCCTCCGCTTACAGCGCTGGCTGTCAGGAATGAATAACGAGTAGTAAATACCTAGGGAAGGATTGGAGAACCATGGTTCACAGCTGGTAGCTTGGTGTCAACTAGTATTTGAACCAGTCTTTTCCTCGGTTGGGATTAATTTTTTTGAAATCAAGACCTTGAAGGGAAGATATTTTTCAACAATTTTCTGTAGGACCATTAATATGAATTTAGTTACAATGCAGACCTCTACAAAAAAAAATAGTATTTGTTAAAAACTACCGAAAGGCAACGGAATTCGATTATAGATCCATTACAGTGTTTAAAACCTTTTGAGTACCAAGCCCATTTTTCCATGTAGGTCTTCTGGGATTGGGCCATTTTTTAGCAAAATGCAGAGTTTAATTTAGATGACTGTAGATCGGAGGCTAATTGCCTAGACAGACGGATGAAGTACCGTTATACGCGGAATGAACCATAGATTCCGACTATATAAGATGTATGCACATTGAGTGTATAAATGGATGCGGGGGGGGGGGGGAGGAACCGGAAAATTTCAAAATTTCTGAAGAAAAATGCCCCCTCCGCCCCTGGACAACAAAGTACAGGACATTGTCAAAATACACATGGAAATGATCGCTGGCATGTCTGAAACAAGAAAATAATTGCACTATTATGATATGAACAATACAACACGACTTGCACCTCCAAAACGATATGTCTGTACGCCACTGAGCCATTCAGCCTAATGCACAGTTACCTTGAAACGACTGTAGGTCCGAAGCTAATTGCCCTAGACGGACGAATCAAGTACCGTTATACGCGGAATAAACCATAGATTTGGACTATATAAAATTTATGTTCATTGAGTGTATATATGGATGCAGGGGGAGGGGGGAGGAACCGGAAAAATTCCAAAATTTCTGAAGAAAAATGCCCCTTCCCTCCTTCGCGCCTGGACAACAAAGTACAGGACATTGTCAACATACACATGGAAATGATCGCAGCTAACTATTTTCAAATTGAGGTTGAACTGCACTATTGTAGTGGAACAAAAATTCCGGTCTTTGTTGGGCACAATGCTTTTTTTCTTCAGAGGAAGCCGCCACAAAGAAAGCCGCCATTTTCCCGCCTTTTTGTGTAAGAAGAGGACGTTCAAGAGTCCTTACGGTGCAATACAGAGTGGGCACAAAGTCGCTTTCCCAAATAAATGAAGAAATAAATTTATTGGGTGAAAGCTACTTTGTGCCCACCCTGTATATGTGTTAACAATTATATAAAAGAAGATAATCGAAATTCCAGCGAAAAATAGTGACATTATGACGTAAAAACTACTAACATGACAAGGTATCTTTTAAAAGATAGGTGGTCCCCCGGGGGTTAGAGGAACCTATTTTTTAAAAGAGACAGGTTATAAAGTGGTAACCAGATGTGCATTACATAAACCGAATAAGAACTTGAATAAATTAGTTCAGCCATTTCAATTGGGCATAGTAATGTTAGGGTCGGATTTCTATTACATCATATTTCCCCAGGAACTGGTTTTCTGTTTGTTAAGTTCGGTTAAGCACGTTTCTTGGTGTTTTGAGATCAACAACACTGTTTTTATTGGTCATATAAATGCATATTTCTACTATATTTTCGGTTTAGGGCATATTATGGCCCAAAAGTTTGGAATAAAAGCATATTTTTATGTTCAACACACAGTACTTCCAGTGTTTAAAAATAAATTCCTCACTTGTTTCGCAAACTTATCTAAACGGCAGATTTTTTTCCAGTTTGATTTAAACCTTGGTTGGAAAATAACCAACGGCGGATTTTTTCTGGACGTGCTTTAAAAAATGAACAGTGAAATTGTTTTCCAATCATTCTTTTCGTTGTCCACAATCGGCTTAAAGATTGTTAGGCTATTGTTCATTCCTTTTTGTAGCTGTTCTGCCCCTCCCCTCCCCTTCTATACACGGCAACCAGACAGCATTGGAAGTGTACATTATTTTCAGTGAGGGAGCGTATCAGTGCCAAGGAATTGGAGAAAGGAATCCTGTCGTTTAGAGTTTGAAGCTTCCAGTTCGCACTTCATAAAGAGACCATGTTTGCTCCAGAAAGTAGGGGAACGAATTTTGCAGGTAACGCGTACGTTGTTATAATTTCAAGATGCCGAAAGTGAAGTGCCCAAAGAGTGTGATATTAAGAAGTTTTGTGAGAGAGTTTGGTGAAACGTTTTTCAGTACTGATGGACAAATTTTATTTTGAAAATTGTGTTTCAAATTTTTTTTAAATGTTAGTCATATTAAATTTTACATGTATCCTATTCGCCATATTTTCAGTTTTTAAGGTCATATTTTGCTAATTTTAATGGCATAAATGCATGCATATTACAGAAGTTTTTAGGTCATAAAAATCCGAACCTTATAGCTCTTTTCAGTTCTTACGGCGGGCGCTCTAGAAGCTGGCAGGGGAAGTGGGGAGCGGGGATTACGCCGCAGACCAACCAGACAACAACAGTAGCGCCGAGAGACACGACACGGCGGGAAGAAGTACTACGTGAAACTCGTTCTACTGGCCGCTACGTTTCTTATCGTGCTGGATTGTTCGCTTCCCCTGCCAGCTTCTAGAGCGCCCGCCGTAAGAACTGAAATGAGCTATAGTAATGATATCGAATATTCTTGATGGTATAGCACTGTGTGTCTCTTACCTTTTCAGAGGCTTTTGACAGTGTAAACTATCAACGTTTATGGAATGTATTAAAATACATGGGAATGAACCGTGGTCCAAAAACCCAAGTAAGTCTAAATATGTGATGTGAATGAAATCAAAGATAAACGGCTTTCTTTCCGTTTTTCGTACGAAATGAACTACCACAAGGAAATCCCTTATCTTTTGCACTTTTTGAAATTTCACTAGCACGTCTTTTATGCAACAAAAATGAAAGTACACAAGATATTTCAGTAAATGCCTTTGTAGTTGAAGCAATTGCCTTTCGTAAACACAATCATAACGTGATAACTTCAAGTCCATGTATCTCCAAGCACGAGAAAGTATCAGGAGCGAAGGTCAACGTTTTGTAAGAAAGTTGCTTTCAGTCGTGACTGCTTTTGCTAGTAAATGGAATAGCCCAAACAGTATTTCCACTTCAAGATTCACATAATATACTATGAAAATATTTTGTTCTGTAGCATAAATCCAGCATGTACAAATTTGAAGTAACTTTGATGTCACGTGTTACTTTTAAAAAATTGATACGGTCTTTTGAGTGTCAGATGTTACCATTTCCACAGAAATAGAATAAAATAAATTTTGGTTGGGTGCTTGACTGCCATGCGAGAGACCCGGGTTTCTATTCGCTGGGTGGGTGATATCAAATGGGTGCCTGGAAGCAACCGTGGAAGGTTAATTAGGCGCTGATCACACCACTATACCCTCTGTTGTCTTCATATCAACGTGCAACGAATAAGGGATAGCTTTACCTTTAATTCATTACATTATCTAGACATAAAACCGATATTTATAATTACCCTGTATATTCTTCGTTCAATTTCAATGAACAACGTATACAACTATACGTTGCGAAGAAAATAGAGAAAAGATGTATTCTAAAACACAATGTTATGATCCCAAGTACTTTGCTATGTTCTTTTGACACCAGTAATCTGCGCACAACCTGAACAGTAAAGGTTCAAAAACATGTACGGGGGCGGTCATGTAACGTTACTTGCTAATATTTTAAATAATTAATGTCAACATCATTTAACCAATTGCATATAACGTTTCCAAAGGCATATGTTCAATTCGTGACAGCGATGAAACCTGAATCCGAATTCCCTGTCATTTGATACTCCACCATCAATTAGCAGATATTCAGTAGGTTATAGATTGGTTCTGTAATTGGATGGGTCATTAGTAACAGGGAGAGATGCTTGCTTAACCCCAGATAATCCTCATGGCGGGTGCTGCTTTGACGTTGTTGCTTCAACGAGTTCACTCAAAGGGCTTTATAGCTCAAAGGCACAAGGAAGAAAACATACTATTTGTAATCATCCACGCGCTAAATATATAATTACCTTATCTTACAATTGCAATTTTGGTTGATTAGTGATACTATGTTCATTTTGCGGTTAATTAGATACATATTGAACTATTATCAACAGTAAGATATAGTACCAACATATTGCGGGTTCTCTAGATTATACAGGGTGATTCAGAATTCCTATTACACACTTCTAGGGGTTGTAGAGAGGGACTTAGAAGATCAAGTTTTTCCCATGTCCGGAAATGTACCGTTTTGGTACTACACAGATAATAAGATCACATAATTTCATATACTAATGAAATTATAGGTGATTATCAATGTGGATTTAAATGTAATAGTTGTAGCTCATTTTTTCACATCAGACAGACACTTGAGTAAAAGTGGGAATATAATGAAAATGTCCTTCAGATATTCATTGATTTTAGAAAAGCATATGATTCGGTTAAAAGACATAAATTATATAGAAGATTGTTAATATGATAAAAGTATGCAATAATGAAACAAAGTAAAAATCGTGTGGGTATTAAATATGTCTGACAAATTTACAATTTATGATGGATTAAAACAAATAGATGCTATTTAATTTTGCCTTAGAATATGTTGTTAGGAAAGTAAAGGAAACTAATGAAGGTCTAAAATAAAATGTTCTGACTCAGTTGTTAGCTTAATAGGTGATGATATAAATACAATTAAGAATAATGTTAAAATATTTTTAAAAGCAGATAAACAGATAGGGTTCGAAGTTAGTAAAGAGAAAAATAAATATATGTTTACAGGCCAAAAGCAAGAGTCGGGTAACAATCAAAATTTAATAGATGATAACAACTAGTTTGGATCAGTTTCCAAATTCGAGTACTTAAGGGTAATACTAACGAATGAAAATGATATTAAAGAGGAAATAAAAAGCAGACTTAATTCAGGAAATGCATGTTACTTTTCTGTTCATAACCTTTTATCTTCTCTTATAATATCTAAGTAATTTTGCCTGTAGTATTGGATGTGAAACTTGATGTGAAACTTGATGTGAAACTTGGTCCCTTACATTTAAAGAGCAAAATAAATTAAGAGTATTTGAAAATAATATCCTTAGGAAAATATTTGGACCTAACAGGGAGGAGGAGACAGGTGAGTGTAGAAGGTTACATAATTTAGAACTTCATAGTTTGTATTAATGTCGAGATATTATTAGAATGATTAAATCAAGAAGACTTAGGTGAGCAGGCATATGACACGAATGGGAGAGGCAAGAACAGTTTACAGGATTCTTGTTCGGAATCCTGATGGTAAGAGACGTGTAGGAAGGCGAAGACGAAGATGGTGGGATAACGTTGATATGGACCTAAAGGATATCGGTAAGGATGGAAAAGATTGGATTGATCTTGCCCAGGATAGGGACAGATGGAATCTTGCGTAGCTGCAGCCATAAACCTTCGGGTTTAAGAAGGCTAGATAATTAGTTAGTTATTATGCACTGAAAAGCGTATAAGTTGTACCAAGTGTATTTTCTAAGATTTGTTAGTTCAAAGTCCACCATATTGCAATGTTTGACGGATTTCGTTCAAATGCAATACAAGATCAGTCATGTGATGTATCTAGTAGCTGTGTGAATTTCAGCTTAAGATTTGTTGTTACCGTATTCATAATATGAATGACTTGCTCCCATTTCGACACTTTTTTTCCGCACTCTCGTAAACAACGCACTGTATTACAAACATTTTTTTATTTTATAAAAATATCTTAGCTTGAGTTGAGACCTAAAACTCCTTTGTTTCTTTATGAAAGTGGAGCCTACACGAATATAACCAGTACTTGAATCTCTTGTTCAACAAAATAATGTACCAGCGTTGACTGATATCTCGTAAATACAGTAGAGTACCGACACTGCACTGTATGTTAACTGATGCACTTTGCGAATCACACTTTCACTCATGTGCACCCAGAAGTGTCCGTGACTGTACCTGCACTACATATCGAACGCACACACATACTTGATTTTTAATTTTGCCATTTAGCGTAGTTTTTCTATCACTTTTTGCTAATCGCGATGATGAGAATGAATATTGATATGAAATTTATGAAGGAACAAAGTTTTGCACTCTTGCAACACTTATTTAATCCCGATAAAGGATCACCTTGATGGCGTAGTGGTAAGGTCGTCGCCTTGTGATCAGGGAACTCGTGTTCCATGGCAAGTTTAGGTACTAAACTTTAGACCCGGTTCCAATTAGCATATCTGTGCATAACGTACACTAAAAAACACAAAACATAATCCAGATAAAGTGGCACTATCGCAATTAACGAGTTTTTTTCTTTAAGTCCACTTTATGCACAGACATACTAATCGTAACAATGAATGGTTTTCTTTTTTTTTGTTATTTAGCATCGATTTCTTCCATTTTTGACTAATCGCGACGATGGGGATGAGTGATGATAGGTTGAAATTGACGAAGAGACACTAGCAAATGACATCCGACACCTTGCCTGGATTCGAGCCCGGGACCCTTGGTGTCATGGTGCTCTGTGATAACCACTCCACTAAGGAGGTCCGTAGTGCAAATAACGAAAACGTG
Organism: Lepisma saccharinum; assembly: GCF_977018435.1. Taxonomy (NCBI): domain Eukaryota; kingdom Metazoa; phylum Arthropoda; class Insecta; order Zygentoma; family Lepismatidae; genus Lepisma; species Lepisma saccharinum. The sequence continues at coordinate 52,101,382 of NC_139237.1, read as the reverse complement.
ATACTTTTCCAAGTAAGGTAAGTAAGTAAGTAAGGTAGGTAAGTAAGTAAGTAAGTAAGCAAACACTTGTTTAATCCCTATAAAGGTGCACTAAGGCAATTAACGAGGAAGTAATACCTTACCAAGAGAGGCGCTACGTGCGTCACAACACTCCTAAAAATAACAAAGCGTGCCTAGGAAGATGTAAAGGTAAGGAACGGGGCTGAAGAAAAAAATTACTCGGAGCTGTCAGCAACTTTAGGGCGAATAACAAGAGAGAACAAAGAATCACGCAGGAATTTGTGTAATAGATAACACTTAGCAAACGCCTTCAGGAAAAGTCCTCTTAATCCGATTTTGGCAACTGCCGTCTCTGCTGCGATACAGATGAGCTTCCGGAGATTCTGCTGCTAAGCCGCCAGCTATTTAACAAAGCTGAGTAAGAAAGAGGAGGGGGGCGCTTTGGTTTCAAGCTGAGTTGGGATATTTGCAAAGTGATCGCTGAAGTTGGAGAGAGAATTCTTACGCTCTAATCCGACGTGAATGGAACCAGAGTGTCCATGGCCGTGGTTGCACGCATTTTGTGCGTATTCATGCGTGCCATTGAGAAAGGCCGGGGTTGTGTTCAGCTTGTGTAATCCTGTGATAATGGCAGGCTGTGTGCCATTGGTAGAGAATGACTACTAATCTAGTCGTTCCAACTAACTATTGGTAGATCTTCCAGTTCATCTTATTTCATATCCACTACAGCAATCTCTGACGTATACCACGTAGGCTAAAGGTTAGCTTGTCTTAAATTTGCATTGAAACCTTCCTTATGCACCTCTGTGGCAAGGTTTCGTTGCACAATGATGGCACATGCACGAACCTAGCCATTGAATAGCCACTCATAGACGTTGCCATAGCAAAAGAATTTGTTCTTGAACCTTGTCACACAATTTTCCGCTTTTATGTAAACATGTTGACGGCGGACTATTTTAATTGTGTAAAGTAGCGACAATCGGAAAGAAATTAAATTATTTATTTCTAGTGTTATTTATGATATTTTTATCTTACAATCTCAATATATTTAGTCTGTATATAGTGCAGTTTCAAAAATGTAGAATAGGGCCACCCAGTGGCACAGTGGTAGCGTCGTCGCCTTGTAATTAAGGGGTCCCCGGTTCAATGCCCGGTGGAAGCACACAGTGGTTCGGATCCCACTATAAACTGTAGATCCAGTCCCAATTGGCCATACTGTGCATAAAATGGACTTAAAACACCAAATCAATCATTCAATCAAAAATGTAGAATGACAGACAATACCTTAATATTTTGTAAATAAATTTCGTGCTATTTCTATAACCATTAAAATCAGAAATGTATAACGACGGCATGTTACTATTTTGCAAATAACTTATTGTGGTATTTTTATACATGTCATTTTTATTATTATTATTATTGGTATGTTTATCCTAATACTTGCCCCCGAGACAAAAGTTCGTGGTTGCGCTTCTGGTGCATGTGTGTGGGTGTTGAGAGGCGGTAATACGCAAGGTTGAAATAGAGAAAACATCTGCTTGTGGCCTTGAATTTTTTTAACATTTGCCTTGAAAACCGGGAATTATACTTGAATTTTATAATGGTCGTATAGTTGCCACCCTGATCAGTCAACAATGCCATGGAGACATGAGCTGTGGGACGTATATGAACCCTGATGAAAGTAGTCATTAACAATTTCCTTCCCAGTTAAGCACCCCATGAATGGACACAGGTCACAATACCGTGTTGTCTTGAACATATCGCATACCACACACCAATCATATAATGACATTAAGTGTATCCGATGCCGATTTTTGAAACACCAGATGCTAATGTGTGTATTGTCTTCTTTTTTTTCGAAAAGCTGGTGATAGCAAACTCGTTTGTGATGGAGAGTTCATAATACTATGACATGTTTGTTTTCTCACATGTGGGTTCGGTGGAAGAAAGTATTTGAATTGTAAAAAGGTAACAGCTTTACATGGTAATTCGATGTAATCATATGGAAATGGAGGTTTGAGGCATTTTCTCTCATAATTATAACGTTCTTATCGTCTTTCTTCCCTTAGACGTAGCGGAAGTGCGAAAAGCTCTGCATTCTAACTCCAGGCCAATTTCCATTACGAGAGACACGAAGAGTAGGAAAAAATTAATACTTGCACCTAATTCGGAAGTGTTACTTGTGACTTATTACCTTTTCAGACATCCAAAATGCTAAACTTTCATTTTTTCCGTATAAGCACGGATTTATTCCGATTTTTCTCTACCCTAGGCTAGTAGAAACTGCTTAAAGCAACTCTGGGCAATTCTTATTGGTCTACTTTGATTTTACCTTCTCCATGTGTGGTGCATTAACGTTTCAATAAAAGGGGAAATGGAAAATCTTCCAGGGATTTTCTATCCCACATTCTACATTTTAAAATTTCCAGCCAAAGAAATAGTTTTCATTATTCATCGTCCGAATCTTGCAGATGATACAGGTGTAATGATGTTGCCTTGTAATCAAGGTTTTCCGGATACGATCTCCTGTGAAAGCACATTGCTTCGTGGCCGATTTTGGATCTCTCTATCGAAGTTACAGGATCGGATTCGCGGCTTAAGATGTGTGTTTTTGTGAGTGTCCGTTTGTCAATTTCATCCGATCATTACCAATCCTCATAGTCGCGATTAGACAAAAGTGCGAGAAAATACAATGTAAATAACAAAATAAATACAAACTGTATATTCAATCCTGATTAGCCCATTTGAACATCAAGTGGACTTAAAATTTGACAAACTTTTCATCAGTGGAAAGCGATATTGCACTATAGCATGTCAAATCGTCATGAGAAAAATGAAAATTCTATAACTGTCAGAGTTATTTTACACAAAGTTGTAGTTTATATCTTACGTATATCTTGTATATTTAATATATTTGTAACGGGTGTTCCACTCGAGGTAGCCCCGGAAGATGTTGGTTGTAACGAAAAGGTACAAGAGGAAATGAAACAAAACAATTACATGGCATACCTCCTGTATGTATCAGAAATGAGGTTGTCACATGAGGTGCTGGAAATGTCCTCCCTGAGTTTCCAAACACAACGGAACACGACGTTGCATGTTTCTGAAGGTGGCTGCCAGCGCCTGTGGTGTTACCTCCTGGGTCTCACGTAACTCGTCCAGTGTGCTTGATTTGTTCATGTAGACACGCCCTTTAAGATGACCCCAGAGAAAAAAGCCAGGTGTGTCAAATCTGGCGACCTTGGTGGCCATAGTCCTCGTGAAATCACTCTGCCTGGAAAAAAATGATTCCACTTCAGCCATGCTCACAAGAGACGTGTGGCTTGTGCCGGCTACGGAGCACAGTGTTGCCGCCTCTACTTTCTTTCTCACATTCTGTACAGATGTCAACAAAATCCTTGCAATATTTACAACAGGAAATGGATATTACCGGGGCTTTCTTCGAGTGAGACACCCGGTATAAGAGAGTCGCAACAGAAGTCTACATGGAAGTAAAAATGGAGAATGGAAGGAAGGAGACAGCTACACAGGGCTATTTAGAGTTAAATAGAGAAGAAAGAGATCGGTAACAGATAAAAGGAAAACGAGAGAGAGAGAGAGAGAGAGAGAGAGAGAGAGAGAGAGAGAGAGAGAGAGAGAGAGAGGAAGAAATGCTATTTTGACAACGGGATAAGAAGAAAGTGATGCGGAGTTTTGTGCTGTTAATTGAAGACACTGGAAACTGTAAGAATAACATATAATTAATTCGCGAGATATACCTGCATAAAAATGATGTTTAGCAAATTGACAACTTTTGAAAAAAGCCTCACCAAATCTGAAAAAAGAAGAAAAAAATCCTCACGCAAATAGGTTCTAAACCGACCGCTCATGAGTCCCAAGTCCGATAGGTCAAGGTTCAACACACGTTTCATTTGATATTGATCTGCAACCTAAACAAGCAAATTAAAGGGAAAATTTTATTTCCTTGTGAAGCGGCTCTTAATGCCACCAAGTCCATCCCACGTGACTTACTCTTGCCGGACAACGAACCTCATACTGTTTTTCCTCTCCGAAGGCGCATAATGCGTTTGTTTGCATTTCTGCCCCTTCATTAGCTGTTCAAATCCTGGGACGTCGCCCTCGCCCGGCAGCGAACCGGACGCGTCTCACTAGCGTTGATTAATGAAGCCATTCTCTAGGAAAAGTTAATAGTAAAAACAACGTTGGGGAACGAACGTTCGATCATTTGATAAGCGCAAGGGACTCAAGTTATATTTAATGACTTCGTACGGACTGTTTATAGAGAGGAGTGTCCTGAATAATGTACGGACTGATTATAGAGGGAAATGCATTGAATAATGTTGTAAGGACTGATAAAGAGATGTATTGAATATTGTTGTACGGTTGATTGATTGATATAAAACTTTTCGGTGCGTCGGCACGTATGGCCATTTTGCTCCCTTCAGTGTACACGGGGGAAAATCCCCTTATCTAAAACACTTACCTTAAAATTAAGTATTGCTTATAGGGATGTTTTGAATAATCTTTTACTGGCAGCTTCTAGAGTGATGTGTGTTGAATAATGTTGTAGAGTGAGAGAGATGTATATAATAATGTTTTACTGGCTGCTTCTAGAGTGATATGTGTTGAATAATGTTGTACGGACTGTTTCTAGAGAGAGAGAGAGAGAGAGAGAGAGAGAGAGAGAGAGAGAGAGAGAGAGAGAGAGATGTATCGAATAATGCTGAACAGGCTGCTTAATGTCACAGAACATTGCACTCAGAGTCGAATTCTTAAATTAATATTGAGAGTTGAATAGGAAATTAGAAGTTCAATTAAAGTGAACTGAATATTATTTGTATCGTGTGAAAATACATCTAGTTATTTACATTATTTATTTAGTAAAGATTTTAATATGTTAATAATATCAAAATCTTCTCACTGAATCAATTGGTGCACAAATTATATTTCAAAAGTGTGTGTCACGTCTCAGTTGGAGTAACCTTCCTGCTATAAATAAAATTCGGAGAAACACTGCCCTTAGTCCGAGGTGACGAAGGCTGGCAGAGATCGATCAACGACACGCGTTTCGACCTGCGGAAATCAGTCAGCAAATTCCGTGTCAATTGGCTTCGTGAGTTTGTTCTTTTTAAGTCCATCTTATGCACAGATAGGCTAGTCGGGACTGCACCTACATTGTAAAGTGGGATCCTGACTTTCACCGGGTTCGAACCCGGGAACTTCTTGATTACAAGGCGACGACGTTACAACTACGCCATCGGGGAGCCCTTCCACTGTTTCTCCATATCTTTATTTTTTATTCTGTTTCCCTGTCTTTCTTTATTCGTGTTTCTAAAACTTGTTCCTTCTATTTTCTGATTCTCGATCTCTTTATGTTTTCGTGTGTTTCTAAAACTTTTTCTTTGTATTTCCTGATTCTCTGTCTCTTTCTCTCTTAGCGTGTTTCGAAATCTTTTTCTCTTTATTTTATGATTCTCTCTCTCTTTATTTCTTCCTATGTTTCTAAATATATTTCTTTCTATTTCCCGATTCTCTATATCTTTCTTTCGTAGTGTGTTTCTAAATCTCTTTCTTTTATTTTCTGATTCTCTATCTATTTACATCTTCTACTGTTTTTCTTTATATCTTGTTTTGTTTCTCTATCTCTTTAGTTCTTCCGTTTTTTGTCATTCCTTTTACACCTTCTTTTGTTTTTCTACCCTTTTAAGTTTTCTTCGGCTTGTCAAAGTATTTTGCCTCTGCTTCTCTATCTCTTTATTTCTTTATATCTTTCTTTGTTTTTGTATCCATCTTTCCTTCTCTTTTTCTATACTTATAAGTTTCCTGTTTTTTTTTATTCTCTCTGTCTATGTGATTCTTGCTCACTTTAAATGCTTTTGACAATTCCTCGTGTTTGGATGGGCGGGAGGGTGTATGTAAGGGTTTCCTAGCGCTCCGAAGAGTGTACTTGCTGTGTATTTTCCAATGAGGAGTCCATTCCCACTGTTTAGAACCCTCTCTTATTCTTCTGTTGTGAGCTCTTCCTTCCTGGAGCGGACCGTTGATGGATATGTAAGAGGATATTTATGTTTCATTCGTAACAGTGGCCAATCGTTATGAGAATCCTAAGGGGCCGTGTGTTCTCCTTCATGACAGAAATATCTCTTTCCCAGTCTTGTAGCTGACTTTGAACAATGGGCCCTATTTCTTCCTCAGCATCCGGGAGGGGAAAAGGAGATGGATTCCCCAAGAAAGAATTCTTTCTTCCATATATCATGTCCTTACTTGAGCGTGTGGAAGGAATACGTAGTACTCTCTGAATTGTTTTCTTCGCTTCCCATATATTGCTAATTATTTTCTGCTTGCTGACTGCATAAAATTCTGATAATATCAGCAAAGTGACGTGCAAATTTGATTTTGAGGACTCTTTTATGGTGTGTGGCTTTTTTTGTGGCAATAACTTGCCTTTTCTTGTGTTCGAGTGCGCTTAATCAGTGCCTTCTTATAAAACAAGGCCCATGCAAAGATTTTTTCTTTAAAGTGATGTCATCAGTGGTAGGTCATGGCCCGCAACACGATATCAGATTACAGTGGCAACCACGAATCGAACGGATGTGAAATTGAAATAGTTCGAGTATGTTATTCCTAACGTGTGAAACTAAAGTGTAATACTCCCTCTGTCCCATAATTATAGTCCGGTATGCCAAAATGGTAGTACAGAAATGACAGACGAAGAGGCAGATGGAAAGCATAATTTGTACTGATCCTTGAGTAGTAAAGTTGTATGACTCATTCCCTTGTTTCATGTTCTTCTGTATACACCAATGTCACAGTTTGAATATTATGAGACAACAAACAAAGGTGTACCGGACAATAATTATGGGACAGAGGGAGTAATTGCGACATGTTGACGACATGAAGCTATAATGCTGATGTCGCGTTTCCATTCAAGGTCTACCAATGATGACGATGCACGTCATGGACGCCTTTCTGCGTAGACTTTATTATAAGAAGGCATGGACTAAATTGCATACACAGACTTAATGTTTTGGAAAGTACAACTCATGTTAAAGATTCGTGTTGGAGATCTGTTTACTAATCCAGTGGCTTACTCATTATAAGACCTCGGATTTTTAGGTTCTAAAAATCCTAAAATAGGTCCTAAAAATCTTAAGTTAGGCTCTAAAAATCCTGAAGTAGGTTAAAAAAAAACTTAAAATAGTTCAGAATGCTGATTAGGTATAGTCACCGACAGTGAAAATGGGGCACCTATATCCTGAAATACGAACTGCGCGGCATAACATTATGTGTGATACCTAACCTTATGAAGCTTCCCCTATGGCGCAGTGGTAGCGTCATTGCCCTGTAATCAAGGGGTCCCGGGTTCGATACCCGGTGGAGGCACAAGTGGTTCGGTTCCCACTCTAAACTGTAGGTCCAGTCCCGATTAGCATAAAGTGGACTTAAAACACCAACTCAAACCTAACCTTATGGCGATGGCAGAACTTACCATTGGAAATTTGCTATTAGAATCTATTCTTCGCCGTATAGTTAGGCAACAATCTTTTTTCATGTTATGGACAATCAAACTCCGCAATTTTGTCTGTCAGGATCATCTTATATGCTGAAAATAATATTTCAACAAAGAAACAGTTAGTGGTGCAAACTTCAATGCTGAAATTTTAGTTTGCAAGGCGTGAATGCCACAAAGAACCGAAGTGACGCGAAAGTGATCAAGACCACACAGATCAGACCACTTTAGGTGACAGTGGCACCAGACCTTTGCTTTGTATAGATCTTTGAAAATTCACCATGGACTTGGAAGAAGGGAAATCGACAGAGACTACGTTTCAAACACGTTGGTCGTTGAATTCTTTCGTGACCAAAAAAAGCAAATGCCTCTGTGTGACAAAAATCCTGTAAAATCTTTAAAAATATAAAAAAACCTAAAACAATGGCTTCATTTATGTGCATAAATATAGGTTCTAACAAGCAAATAGGTTTTTTTAGTGACTTTAAAACTTCATCAGTTTTTAAGTATTTTAACGAAACGCTGACATAACTTATTATTTCTTACATACCTTCAAAGGAAAAAAAATAGGTTAAAAGCCTAGAATCCGAGATCTACTCATTATACTTGCCATACCAGTTTATAGCACTCAAATGTGTAATTTTGATTTCTTTGGAATCATCGAATATGTGCAACACAACTAACACACTCTGACTGCATCAAGCAAAATAGAGCTTTTCAGATATCTTTTTCTGTGTGCAACAGGATAACATGATGCATATGCGCATACAAAAGGTTTTGTTTCCTCTATTAAGGCATTTTTCTGCATGTGTTGCGTGCTTGGAGTATTCATACATGTCCAAAATACATTTTTCGATGAATTATGATGTTCTGGAAACACCCTGTATGTAATTTCTATCAAGGCCCTGTTCCTTCGATTTACCTTACACTACCCTTAATACTTCCTCACTTTCCATCGACATCCTAAATTTGTGTTGGTGTTCGCGTGTATATATTAGAGACCACTGTTCGTGGCCAGGAACAAATTAGAAAGTCCGCACCAGAAATCGATATAGCGTTCATATCTTCCCTTATGATGTCACGCCATTGTCGTAAGCGATTTCGCATGCCAGGTCGCTCACTTGTGTTGGGGAGGGTCATGGTTTGCTCGATTCCATTCGTGTGACTTTTGGCGTCGGCGTTCCTGCGAATGGGTGCCTTCAGGAGTGCGTGCCAAATCTCTTGTCATATTTTCTCTTCTTCTCCGCTCATAGAAATATGACTAACCAAGATACTTTCGTGATGAGTATTCTCTCTCTCTTTATCTCTTGGACTATGCCTATGTATCGGTATGGGATAGCATCGATTGAATTCTAATTACCGAAGACGACAGAATCTTTTCCGGAGTTCTGATCGGTCGCGGGTCCGAAAAAGCGTCGTGGGACACCGTTGAGTCGCCGATCTCCGACACGGAATGGTTAGCACACTGCACTGCGACACCAGGGGTCACAGGTTCGAATCTCGACTTATACACTGGCATTCTTTGTGAGTGCCTCTTCTATCAATTTCATCGTATTTTCACTCATCCTCATCTTCGCGATTAGCCAATAGTGGCAGAAAAGGGAAATAAAATAAACCAAATCAACACACGTATAATCTTTCGCCATCCTTAAAATTTCACTTTCATGTTTTTCTTCTCTCTCCGTTTGTACGTGAGAGTGTATCTAATACTCTCAGACGCTGTCTCACTGCAGCATCTTCTTCATGGTAGACATAACTCTTAAAAATCTTTACATTTCAGATCTCTGTATACACACACACCCACATACTCACAGACTATATGTATTTTGTTCTAACCTCTTTCCAAATTTACTTCGAGTCGGCTCTACCGTCCATACGTAATGTAGGTATGTTTAATATTCCCCCTACGACTACACATGCTACACAAACACGCAAGGCAAAGCTACCCTTGTGCATTACAGCATGCCATGAATACATATGGACGGATGTTGAATTAAGGCTTCACACAATCTGTACCATTTCTACACATGATTTGATCATCATCACTCTTTAGGTCGCCTTTACCGTCCTCGGTACGCATTGTTAGAGGCTGGGTGAACCCCAGACCCACTCTCGTATACTATTACAATTCTCACCTGAAATCGTCCTTTCCTTGAGCCAAACTCGTGTCTTCAGCATGTCAGTTAGACATCTTAACGAATGGATGGATGTACAGTCAACTGCAAAATAAAAGTGAGGCGCCTAGATCCTGAAGTACTCGCTTCCCTGTAAAGTGATGGGAGTGGATTTTAATAGCAAATTTCTATGGCAACTTCAACAACCGCCGTAGAGTTAGTCAACACGTATAACACTTTGCAGGGAAGCGAGCATTTCAAGATCTAGTTGTCCGATTTTTATCTCCTGCGACTACAATTGTATGCTCATTTATGTTCTTATTTTTCTACACCAGTATATCTCGGTTATGATTTTTATAATGGAACAGTGTATTATTGAAAATGTATAGTTAATGAAATGTTCATTTCGCAGATTACGGCAGTAAAAGTTGATTATGAAGTACGTGAGAAACTGTTTATTCTCTTCCTGTTCCAGTTATTGGTAATTCTGGAGAATACACAATAAAGCAAAACCTTGAAACTTTGAAACCCCATGAACAAGATGAACCCGTGTTTAAAAGGGCTTCTAATATTTTACCACCCAGTTTCGGCCAAAACTCCGCGAGGAGGGAAATGAGTTCTGATGGAAGGTTTGAGATAGGAGAGGAGGGGGGGGAGCAGCGGTGTTTCAGAAAGGGAAATTGGGAGAGCAATTTTTGGAAAGGACTAAAACAGTTAATTATGTCGGGAGCATTATCTCAAGTGCTGTGTAATTATAAATTGTGTCTTTGAGAAGAACAATGGGTATAATTAATTAGTCCTAGTGACGTCATAAATGCCCTCGGAAACAATGACCTTCCCCTCAATCTAAGGAACCTGCATTCGTCATAAACAGCTCTGCGGGACGTCTTTTCATTTGGAGTTTAATTTACTTTGCCCCTGCGTCGCCGCAACCAGAACAATGGTTTATTTATTATTTTAGATGTGGGTAGACGGCGGCGCTCCCACCTTCATTGTGCGGCTGAGCTTAAAGGCCTCATAAAAGCCTTCTACGATAGGAATGCATGAATTTCAAATTTTCATACCGCGAAATTTGTTTCGTGCTTTTTGTGTGTGTGTGTGTGTGTGCATATTTTAATTTGCCGATGCGATAGAGACGAATATTAAAAGCATATTTGGCTGCGATTATTGATTAGCCTTGTCCATGTGTGTGTGTGTTTAATGATGACGGCGCGGGTAAACACATGCGGTGATTTCCAAGCGGCCTGAGAGCTTAGAAGCAAGCGAATTAATTTGGCTAAAATTTATATTACGGTAAATACTATTTGACGCATGGTGATTAACTTTTTTCTTGCCTTGTTTGGGGGTGGGTGCCACCGATCCAAATCTAAACAGGAAGAAGTATATATATATATATATATATATATATATATATATATATATATATATATATATATTTCTAATGATACTCTAATTCCTTTTTAGGGAAGCTAAATGCACATTAAACAGAACCGAAAATGTGTCACGACTCCAGTGGTCCAGGGTTCAAATCCTGGGTCGGGCATGGGTGTCCCTTGTGAGTGTCCCTTCATCAATTTCAGAATCAATGATATTATGGTGCATCAAAATGCATTAATTGAACAGATCGGACACGATCATCTCAAACAAACTAAAATTACACTTTGAGCACTGCCAATTAATATACAAAAAGTGATCATGCTTTGATTTGTGTTATTTCATTATTAACAATAAATATGACAAAACAGTAAAATAAAAAAGACTTCATTATGTCACATAAATATATATTCCAAGAGTTTATGTTACTGTTAGCCTACAACTATAATTGCATTTTCTATTACTACTTAATGGTTCAATAACAAAATAAAGTTCGGCTTCGAGTTGATCATTTTTTGAGTAATCAGTTTGTAGATATTCATTATTATAGAAACACCAAAACGCATAGATTGTATCTACGTACTTGTTTTTCTGCTCTTTCTTCCAAACTACTTTAACATGCCAAAAAAACTAAAAAGAAACTTAATCCCGCATCACACGGAACTGGATTTCCAGTAGGTATGCCCTAGTTGGCGCTGGACTGGCTACCAATTTGCTAGTTTTCGCCTAACAGGATACTTATCAGCGTAATTCTCGATAGACTTTTTTCCCATACGAAGGAAGTTGTAATGGCGGCCACGTGAGATGTAAACAATGTATCACTTCACATTTTTAAAAGCCGATAACTATTCAACCGAGAAGAATAAAGTTTCGTATAAAACGTTATTAGGTACAAAACAATAGCGCTGCTTAAATATATACTTTACAACGTTTACTGCACACGTATGGAAGAATATTTTAGTTGTTTCAAATGTAAACACCGTGCACTCAGCATAGATGGTGAACTCAGCGCGCCTTTCATGCTGTATACGTTATACATTGCTGGAGTAACACTCGGGAACCACAGACAAAGGCGCTCCTTTGCACACTCACAGATTATCTTCACATTGCGAAACTTTGCTCTGATTGGCTGTTCCACAGAATCCAGTAGAGGAAAGCAAGTAGCAATTAGAACATGTCCTATTACTCCAAACCAGTCAAGCAGTCAGCCAGGCGGCCATGATTGCTACCAAGAAAGTTAGTTCAGCACCGACTAGGGCATTCCTACTAGAAATCTAGTTCCGTGTGATAGGGGCTTAAAAACTCAATTCATATATTCTCAGATGTACGATGCGCTACGACGCCTGAGGTCCAGGGTTCAAATCCCGGCCTGGGCATCGGTGTTCTTTGAGAATGTCCCTTCATCAGTTTCATCACATCATCATCCACTCTCATCTTCCCGATTAGCCAAAAAGCGGTAGAAAAGAGAAGTTAAATAAACCAAGTCAATCAGTAACTAAATCAGAGTGAAGTTGCGAACACTGAACTTAACAGGATACGGTTTGGAGAGTTTCATCACTTGACGAAGTTTTTCGAGGTTAAATCAAGTAACGGCTTGACAAGGTTTTTCATTAATCAAGAACAAGCTGTACATGCTGGTCAAAAGGAAACATTGATCAGCAAATAAGGCAAGGCAGTATTTGCCATGTACAGAACGCCTCGCGTACTTCAGGCATGCGCAGAGCGTCTTAGAGCCCAGCGCATGCGCTTTACCTGGCGCTGCTTCGGATATTTGCGGCCTCGTGTAACATTTTCCATGCAATCTCAAGGTTGCCATGTGTTATTCTGTCGTGACGGCATGTTATACTTTCTACAAGGACATCACTCTTCACACGCAATTCTTGCAAAAAATACACATTACGATGCATTAAGTTCGAAAAAGGAATTAAAGAAATTGCGAAATGCCAGAACAACAAATTGTAACTAGACTAACATCCTCAAGAGATAATAATAGGAACACCATAAAACACAACTAGATGTATGTTTAATTGTCCGCTGGTCACTGGTCTGAAGAAAGTCCTTGTGTGCAGTGATTCGACCAGCGTGTTGCAGACTCTGGATTCGCTGTATTCCAGGCAACGGTAGTGCAACGCATTTTGAGACGGCTTGTGTCTTTATCTGCCAGTGCCGATGTTCGCTTCTGTTGGGTACATAGCCACGTGGGCATTCAGGGGAACGAAGCAGCTGATGCTGCCGCTAAGTCTGCTGATTCAGATGGCAATGTTCTCGTCCACCTTTTGCCAGCTAGCGACCTGCAGAATTTGCTTCGTTGTTTCCTTCTTGACACTTGGCAGGCCGGGTGGGATACGGAAACTGGGAACAAGCTTCACGCCATTAAGCCCACCATAGGTGCTTGGCGTTCCTCGTCCCGTCCCTCTCGCCGAGAAGAAGTTACTCTAACCAGAATGCGTATTGGACACAGCCGTCTAACCCATGATCACTTGCTGCAAGGGCAGGACCCTCCTTTGTGTCGTGTTTGTAATATTGTTTAAGTATTCGTCATATTCTCGTTGAATGTCCTGATTTTGCTTACCTCCGGCAGACTTCTAACCTTTCCGGCTGTTTGTCATCCCTGTTGGGTGATGACAACAGTATTTTATCAAATGTTTTTAGTTTCTTGCGAAGAGCTGGACTCTTCCACCGTCTGTGAGGAGGCTTTTATTTTTTTCTGACTTTTTAATGTGTTGTGTTTGTCTTGTGCAGCTCTTTTTACAACCTTGCACTTTTAATTTTCCCAAGGGGCTTTTTACACCATTATTTTAACCACTTAAGTCTGAATTTTAGGTAACGGGATATTTCCCCAAATATATTGAAGGGTGCAGAATGGCCTTAAGTGCCGACGCATCCAAAAAAATTTAACTCATTCATTCATAATTGTCCGCTGGTGATACCGTACACTCGTGTACTTTATAAACACGTTAGGTTTGACGAGCTTCGTATTTCTGAAATTTCCTAGCTTTGTTCTTCTGACGTTATAAACCAACATTTACGTACGTGCAAAGTGGTCCTCACAGATTACTACGACGCCAGAGATCCCAGGTTCGTATCCCGGCTGGCCATGAGTATGAGTTCCCCTTCAGCAATTTCATCGTATCAACAATCTCTATCTTCGCGATTAGCCAAGAGTGACAGAAAAGCTAAATAAAATTAACCAAACAAATCCATGTAGAAAATCAAGTAACAACCCGTCTGACTACCATGCGAGACACCCGAGTTCGATCCCGGCGGGGGACAACCTGGATTTGTTCCACCTCTTCAAGCGGCCCCGGCGCCCACCCAGAGTCGTATAAAGTGGGGTACCTGGAGTAAACTACTCTGGGGGATAAAGACGACCAGGTGCGTGATGCTGATCACATCACCCCCACCTTCGGCCGTGATCAAGAAAGTGTGGGGCCCTAGCTCCACACTCTCTCTATGCGCCTGCATGGCATGATGCAAAACACAGGGGAGTACCTTCCCGGTATTCTTGAAGTGAAATGTTCCTATCCTGTACGAAGTACAAGACGAATGTTGATGGGCAGTAGTAAGTGAATCAGAAGGAAACTAAAAGGGGTGGTCAAGGTTGGACAGATGAAAGGATTGATTTGCCTATAACAGCAAACCTTCTGGATTATGAGTGCCAAAGACCTAGTCACTCTCTTTCATATGCTGTGGCCAATCTGGGAAACTTCGTTAATTCACGCGCCAACTGCAGTAGACCATTTCTCTGTGCGACTAGATCGTCTACTTTAGGGCCACAAAAGCTTGGGCCCACCCTAAAGTTTTCACCCCTTGTTTCTTACGTATAATTTGCCCAGCGCTGCAGAGTGTGAATTGCTTGATGGGTTTTGCGCAACACAGTATGAGAAGCAGGGAGAGCTAATCGCTCCAGTCATTAAGCGACGGAGACCACATAAATCATCATATCAATGAAAGGGAAACGGACAGTTGACTGCAGAGCGAACGCAACAAGAAACAAATAAACATCGCGCAGCGTTTTCTTCCGTTCATGATTTTGGTTCCATCAACTTGGCCCGACGACCGACTTCAGCCTCGTTGCGTAGAGTTCTGCAGCAAAATGGTGCATGGGTTATTATTTCTGTATTCCGAATGTAATTAACCGTTGAAACTGTCGGTATATACTTAAAGGAGATATTATAATGTAATTTGCCCAATACTACTTACAACCAGAGTTATGTAATTTGTATGCTGTAACCAAAACATTGTTTCCTAACATACGATGACGTATATTTGGTATTTTCGACTGGATTGATATTGTTGCACATGATCGTAGTAATCCACTATTTTGGCTTCCCCGATGGCGCAGTGGTAGTGTCGTCGCCTTGTAATCAAGGGGTCCCGGGTTCGATACCCGGTGGAGGCACAAGTGGTTCGGATCCCACTTTAAACTGTAGGTCCAGTCCCGATTAGCCTTACTGTGCATAAAGTGGACTTAAAACACTAAATCAACATAATCCACTATTTCATGGTATAGGTCATGTTTATATTCGTCTTCATCTTCACTCTCTCCCAGATAGCGTAGTGGTTTACGCTCAAGGCTGGCAACCAAAGGATCCCAGGGGCTCGTTCACTGTGGAGGTATATTGAATAGTGTTTTGTACCTAATATAAACTATGGGTCCAGTCTTGACAAGCCTATGGTAGCATAAAGTGAAATTAAAACAACTCTCTTACTCACTCTCTCTATAATGTCGTAAACGTATTGTCCGATAATCGAGGTGATATTTTGAACGTTATGGTGGTATCTGGAGGTCACGTGAAAAGTTTTAAATGATAAGGAAAATCGGATGACATTTCTTTTGATGCATGTCTTCAATTAAAATTATTTTTATAGGGGCTTCTTTTCGTCTTGCACATGATTTTTGATTGATCGCCCAGAAGCTTATACCTGATTTCTTTAAATTGGATACAAACTCTCATTATTGTTTCTACGAAGATAGTATATAAAATATCGCGTTTCTTCCCTGTACATTTGCAAAGTTTGAAATTCTTAATCTGTTATATAATTACAATAATCGGAATGAGAAAATTGCTTTTGGAGCGCTCACTCTGTCAAAAATGTTTGCTTTAACTAACAAAAATAATGTTAATCGGCCTTCGTTTCCATTTGGAAACTTCGAATTTAATACTCGTAGTATAGGTGAAAGGTGGTAAAATGTTATTGTAAGAATCAGAAAACCTTGGAAATTGCTTCCTGGTATTTTCCACCTGGACACTAAACTTGCTATTTTATTCATCAGGTTTTTTCTTTTATCATTAGCTCAATAGTTTGTGTGTATTGTAAGGAAAAATACGGTGATATTGAGGCGAAAATGAGGATCAATGG
The DNA here is from genome assembly GCF_977018435.1 of Lepisma saccharinum. Taxonomy (NCBI): domain Eukaryota; kingdom Metazoa; phylum Arthropoda; class Insecta; order Zygentoma; family Lepismatidae; genus Lepisma; species Lepisma saccharinum. The sequence goes on along the minus strand of NC_139237.1, from coordinate 52,085,020 downwards.
TGAATTGGTGAATTAATTGAAGGGAAAGTAGTATTAAAATTGGAATCGCTCACTCACTACATAAAAATATCAGGTACTAAGTTTATTGCAAGTAGATACTTTTGTTTTTATATAATGTTTTGAGACTGATCTGTATGTATACGTTCTTATGTACTGTGTACTGATAGCTATATTCGTATGCAGAGATTTCCACGACAAGTAGTCCTATTCCATGTAAATAGAAAAATTGAATTAAATTGTTGTTTTAAGTCCACTTTATGCACAGTAAGGCTAATCGGGACTGGGCCTACAGTTTATAGTGGGATCGGAACATCTACGTGCCTCCACCGGGTATCGAACCCATTACACCTTGTAAATAGCAAAATGAATCAATCTGGAAATTATATTGTTTTCAATTACGCTAAGGTTTAAAGATTGTGTATGAATATGATTTGCATATTTAATTAACAAAAACCTATATGTTTCACAGAAAAATCAAGTCAAAGTTTGCTACATTTTTAAAGCATCGCACACGTAACACATTTCCATTAATACGTTTCATGCATTCAGGCTATGTCATCATACTCAAGTTCTTTCATTTGTTAGCAGGGTGCACCAACACAATTCAATGAAATCGTTTCATTATAATCCAATCGCATGTCTAGAACCTTACATTTTATGTGTGATTGTCACAAACGTAACGATGGATGACGCCCCATTTATTCACAAGATGAAATTTTAAGTAAATATTATGTGTGTTAAGAGAAAAATAGATACTATTAAAAATAATTATTTTTATTTAAATGATTAAATGTATTTGTTACATCTCTTCTTGATGTATGGTATTATTTGACGTCATGAGCCCATAACAAAGTTTCTTTTTAAGTCCCACTTTAACTTAAATAGGCTAAATAGAAGTGAACCTAGAGTATAAAGTCGGACTTGAACCGCTGTGAAATGTACTTCCAACGGGGATCGAACATGAATCTCTTGTAAGGCGATAGTGTTATCGCTAGGGAACGGAACTTTATGTGCTAAAAAACACAGAAATATTTATTTTTTATGTGTCATAAATGTTGAAAATATGTGATAAAAACAGGAAAATATGTGACAAAAATAAAAACATTTGGTAACAAAAACAAACTATAACATGCATTTTAAACACCTGAAATTAGTTTCTAAATGATTACCTCTTAGCGAGCAATTTTTTGGAAGAGTTGCAGTGGATCACCATAGTTTTTTCCAAATTCTCCATTGTAAATCTGTGACGATTATCTCTAAAAAGCATCTTATATTGTGAGAAAGATCGCTCCACGTCACAAGAAACAATTCTTGCATATTTGAATCACGAAATGTCACTAACGCTTAAGTTTTCCAAAGCTTCCTCTTCCTCTACTTCACTTTCCAAAACACATGCAATTTGGCACAAAGTTTGAAAACCTTGTTTTTTCCCAAAAAATTCTGTACATTTAGACACTTAGATCCAGTGAGTTCTTGCAGTTTCGATTCTACTATACGGACTTTAACAATGGAAGCTGCCAAAGTGTTCGCGGACGATTCAAGCTTTCATATGGAATTAGAGAGAATGGACAGGTTTCTTGAGATGTATGCCAATTCGACTTTTACGGAGGGCTCCATCAACAGTTCTTGCAGAATTCTTCTTTGTCGAGATCATTTACAACAGATACAATTTTTTCAAACTTCTGGGCATAACATCTGCATCCAACCAAGTGCCCCATCGCGTAACTACAGGTGTAGGGGGAAGGGGAACCTCAGGACATTTTTGTTTAAAATTGTCTATTCTTCTAGCCAACTTGATAAAAACTTTCTTGCCATTTGAAACCAGTTTATCGACATTGGGATAAAGAGCTCTTATCTTTTCACATATTCTATGCAACGCATGGGCCACACATTTAACGTGCACCATTTTGGGGTAGCTAACGGCAAGGCCTACTGCAGCTTTTTTCATGTAAGCTGCAGCATCTGTCACGAGGAGAAGAACATTGTCAAATGTTATGCCTTCCGGCTACAATAGCTGCATTGCTTCATTAAAAAGCCTTGCTATCATTACGTGTAGCCAGCCCCAGCTACTACTTACAGCTATTTTCTCCCAATAGGATCGTAGGCGAGGTGCCAGAAGTCTGCCAGCGAGGGTGTTCAAAGACAAAACAAACCTAGCACTCTCGATATGAATGAGGTGCAGAGTAGCCTATAAACATTTTTCCTTCGAGGATTTCGAGGTGGATGAAGTCAATGAGCGATTTTATGTATTTAAAATGAAAATTCGCAAAATATGTATTTACATACGGAAAACTGGAAAATATGTGTTTTTATGTAAAATAAAATTTGCTGTGTTGACATATAAGGCTATAATCAGAATTTTGGCAAAAATGAGGGTCTGTATCTTATCGCAGAAAAAACATTTAATTACCTAAAGTTCCTTTCCCTAGTTATCACTACATAATGGAGGTCCGAGGAAATGTCAGATGTAATTTGACTTGATGACGTAGTGGACCTTATAGTGTAACATCCAATTACAAACAATGACAGAGACCGCTCTGCGTAAAGCTTGGAGAGGGGAAGGGGGTTGAAGTTAGAATCCCCGGGAAAGGTCTCCAGTAACCTAGCGATGGGAATCTGATTGTCTAATTCTCCTATCTAGAATTCCAACCTGTTTATTGGTGTGGATCATTATAGCTCTTCAGGGAGGGATAAATGGGGGAGACACTGAATGTTGCTCTTAAGTTTATCTCGCACGTTTACGTTTACAATGCCTCTGCTAGCAAAGGCGTCCCATAGCAGTGCAAAATGGGCATTTATATGCAAAGCGACTTCCGCAATTTAGACATATCTTCACATCTCTCAATTATAGAGCTGTAGGCATTCTTGGAACGTTCATTACTAATGTCATAGACGAATTACGAAAATATAATATTCGTAGCTATCATAAATCATACATCTTTTCATTCCCTTTCCTAATATGTTGCCGTATTCGTCTCTCCAAATAAGTTTGTAAAGTTCGTTTTAAAGACTTCATTCATTTAGAATCGACACAACACTTATTGTGCGATATGGATACAAGAGAGTCGTGGTGGTTCAGTTAATATGGCGTCTGAATGCCACAATTGAGACTCAGGTTTGATACCCGGGGTAGGTGATCACAATATCCATGCATGTAACGGCTCTGGGGTTCACTGGGTCTCTAAAAATGGACACCTGAAGGCAACCCTGCAGATTAGAGGTGGCGGGAGAATGGTGCTGATCACATCATCTCCACGTGGCCGAGATTGCAAATATGTCAGCCCTTACCTTTACACACCCATACGCAGGTGGTAGCTTTACTTTCACACTCCCCCCCCCCCACACACACACACAAAGAAAGCGAGCTAGTTCGTTGTAGAAAACAGTCTCTCTCTCTGCCTAGTTCATTCTACTTCATAACTCTTTTAAGAATGCACAAATATTGTAACAAATTTTATTTCTGGATGCCGCTAAAAGTTGCAAGACTCTCCCCAGTTCCATATGAAAATTGTTATACATTTTGCGTATTTATTTAATTTAGTTTCTTTAAAGTTGTTTGTCACTTCTGTAGTTCAGTCGCATCTATGAGGAAACGTTACAAACATGATTGAAAAGAACTCGTACACAGAGGTACTTCCATGTGATTTAGGGATTCCAGATAACACACTTCTACAAATTTTGCGTTTACTACTTGTAATAGACCTAAAGAAGTACCGTCAAACGGTAATGTGCTCTGGAAAATCCGTGGCGAGTGATAACACAAAAATTATAAGCGAGGAACACTTTGTCCTTTACAAATGTACTGAAGAAATATCAAAGAAATTCCAAAATATTAGGGGGGGGGCAAATACGTCAGCATTGTTGTGACGATGTTACCCCTGAAAATGGGGTAACTTCGTTATCTCTGCTTATGTTTCTAGCAGGTCCATATTACCCCCATGAAGAGGTAAGATCGTCACTCAAAATGGTATGAATTGCAAATACATCCTCTTGTCAATGTAGTGACGTTATTGTATCTTTATTCTTATTTTATTTTAATTTTTTATGCTTGCATGGGGAATATTTGTAGGAAGCCTGGATGTGAAATTATGACGCATCACAAACGATATCAGGAAGTCCACTGCCGGCATGTTGTTGCGAAATTTCTTCAAGGTGACACCGTGCTTGTCGAGGTAGGTTTTTATCAGGAGAGCAACATCGGTCTGGGTAAAAGGAATGTTCCTTGTCGTCAGCTCTTTTAGCGTTTCTACGAATGCTCCTTCTATCTCGTCTAGTGTCCGAGGGCAACCGACCGATCCCGAGTGACGTTTTCCAACTTTGTGCTGCATCGTTGTTCGTTGAACTCTTGTGAAGGGGAAGCTTCCGCCACCGTTTTTCTCTTTCCGATCAGTCGTAAAGCCTCCTGCACCTGATCGGAGGTAAAGTTCTGATATTTCCTACCAACAACTACCTTCTAATATGTTCTTGGCATCGTGCACGAGAAAATGCTGCAAACATAGCCAAAGCACAATGCTCTTGCACACAACACACTTCCTCCCTTGATGTCCGCTCCGCAACTGCACGTGTGTTGCTTCTCACTCCCTTCGTTCCACCAGCATGCGACTCCTATCAGTCTCATGACGAAGTTACCCTCAAAGACGAATTTACCCCGTTTGACGGTAACAATGGGCTTGCAAAAATTATTGCCTATTGTCAGCGGTTTCCCAGATACATTTGATAAGAGATAATGCAATGTAATGGGACATAAATAACACAGCGAGGCACAAGAATATTATGTTGTTGATTAAGGAGAACATCTCCACGAGCGATCCAACAGGTCTGCAAAATTGTGTAAATCGCAAAAATAAATCATTAGTGTTACAATTGTTGGCATAAGTGCCACAGATCTCCAAATATTTTGTACAATATAATTCACCAAAAAATCCTTCCAGACTATTTGTAAGTTTTCCGTAGGAGACGGAAGAATCAGTATTGAGATATAATTCGAACTGAAATGCATGCCTCGAAGTACAGGGTGTTTCAATAAAAACGTAACTGAAAGTATCCAAAACACACCATGTTCAGTTACCTTCTTTTTGAGACACCCTGTAGAAGCAACACTCAAAAGGACTACTAGTGTAGGTTGCATACGAATCAGGGGTGTCTACTTTTAATGTTTGGAATGTTGTGTAGGAATGCAGGTCTCTTTTTCTTCCAACGTATCCTCTTGGTTATGCAACCAAATATTCAGTGATGTTTTGTGGGTTGCAGAAGCTAAAGGCAGAATTTTGTACCACGACCTTGTAATATTGGATCAGGAAGCAGTCAATGCTCTAGAAAGATATGAGTGTATACTCTGTCCCGGTAATCTTTGGAGCGAGCGAATGAAAGCAAGTCTCTGCGCAAGTGGTAACTCAAGAGGGTTCAACTAATTAGCGCGTGAGAGGGAACGGGATTGTTTCGAAGTGGAAAACGGATTTATTTTACCTTGTTTTTTGGTGCGCGTGTGTGTGAGTGTGTGAGAGAGAGGGAGGGGAGGAGTCGACAAGAAAACCTTGCGTGGTACCCATCTGGTATCTTTACTGCCAAGAGCCACCTGATTTTTCTGCTCGTGTGATTTACTCGTTCCCTCGTATTCATCCTATACTGGGTACTTACACAGAACTGTAGCACACTGAATCACTAGTACCATAAGTTTTGCAAGACGATATTGTTACACCCGATCAAGCATTGAAATTTCTACAATAAATGGAAACACATAAGTAAGGTTTTCCCTTGGATGTCCGCTACACGCTACGCAAGTTTGTATTGTTAGGCGACATCATGTAGAATAAGTTTCAGTGTACATATTTTAATCTTAAAATAACTCATAGATATTTTGGGGGGTTCTTTTCTACCTACAGAATGATTAATGTGGACAAGGGATAAGAAAAACAATGGCATATTAGTTGATGGATGGATTGAATTTAAACATAAGGTGTCCCAAAACAAACGTAGGATTTAATTTAAGAAAAAAACATTTCATATATTTATCAGTTGGCAAAGGTATTACATAATTTGAAAGGGTGAACATTGCCATTAAATGTGGAAGAGAATAAATGACAAAATGCCTCCCACGACGCATTTGACACTCGAATTCTTTTGACAAAATTCTGAATCACTTTTTCGCATAACTGTGGCTCAATTCCGTCCATAACTCTTCGAATTTCTGCATTCAATTCAGGAATCATTCTTATTTTCGCAGCATAAACGTTGGACTTAATGAATCCCCAGAGGAGAAAAATCGCACGGTGTGAGGTCGGAATAACCGCAATGTTTTTACTACAGCATGTGACCTTGCAGAACGCTGCCAACCCTGCGGGGGAAAAATGGCGCACAATCAAAATCCTGCTTTACGTTTGGGACACGCTTTACTTCGGAGGCAGATCCGAACTCGAAAAGGCGCTCGGTCATCGAGAAAGGAAAAAATACACGATAACAGTATGCCTGCCATTTTAGAAAAAAATCGCTGCAATGAAAGTGAATGACGATGAGAAGAAGCTGATGAAAGGATAAGTGGACTTCTGAAGCGTAGCGTTTATTGAATCTCGCTGCGAAACCAGGGATCTTAGGTTTCTTTTCCCAGTATGTCTTGAACAATTGATTGTATTTCCATGTCTATTTCATCATTCATAATCATTGTCTTGGCCTCCTCGATGGCGTAGTGATAACGTGATCGCCTTGTAATCAAGGAGTCCCGGGTTCGATACCCGGTAGAGGCACAAGTGGTTCGGAACTCACTTTAAACTGTAGGTTTCCTGTGCATAAATTGGACTTAAAGCCAATACTCAATCACAATACCTAATGCCCTGATTAGCCTACAAAGCTCAACACAAAACAGCATAAATTAACGCACTATACAAAACTGGTACTCAAATTCATAATCTTCAATAGATATAGGGTCATAAGGAAGTTCCACATAAATCACTGTACCTGGAGCGCACCTGTGGCGTAGAGGTTAACTAAGACAGGTTTTTTGTGCTTACGGTTGTATCGAGAAGATAGAAGTTTAAAGTGTCGAAATATAGCGTCTGGAGGTCATTAGGGCAAATAGGTTCCCTAAAGTATTTACTTTCCTGTTTGTGGACTAGTTTCAATGCTACAAACCCTCAAAATATGGAATTTTATTCTGAGTATATGTGCAACCAGGAGGTATAGGCTTATAATTGGCACTAATTGATTTACTATGAACAAAATATGTAAATAATCAGGTAGATATACGCTTCGTATGGTTGAAGGATTCGTATAGTACAGTTAATTAGGTTTTGAAAGTTTTTCCGATATCTTATCGATGTCACGAACGAAACAGAGAGTCTTGGACAATAAACGTAGGTTTCGCCCCAACTCTACAGAGGCGTTCTCGGTCTCGTCTCGAAGGGTATGGTCTCGTTCTCGTCTCAGTATTATCCCTACTTTCGTTAGAGGTAATGTTACAACGTCTCCCTGTCCGTTTCATCGCATGATAATTCATCTTCAGCGTCACGATCGAAATAAATTTGCAGCAAAGCACGATTAAAACTCCAATGATCCTAGAGGAATTGTGTACGTGAACATTACACGAAAAAGCACTCGTAATCATTTTCTTGTGGGTGCATACTTCTGATGGGAAAAAAGACCACCCCGTTTTGGTGCTCTGGTCGCTCGAACACAAGACGTGCCGTTTGTAACTGAAGGAAAAATTGATGGAAGATATGCGTGCTCCTTTCACTCCCCTCACACCGGCTGCGGTTTCTAAGCCTGATGGGAATTTAGAGCAACGCAAGAGTTCTGAAAAGGAGAAAATGAAATCTTTGTGGTTTACTGAAAGGAAAGTGTTGGTGTCTATTATTATGCATAACCTTCTTTATACCATGAGTAGCATTTGGTGTTGTTCACATACAGCAGTAACAATAGATAGAAATTGGAGTTTTGTTTTCATTTCAAGTGCGCAGTAACATATTTACAGTCTCTTTTTGGAATGGAATGTGACACTGATATTATTTTAAATTTCTAAGCATTTTACTTAGTTTATTTACTTTTAATAAACTATTTAAAGAAGACAATATGTTTGAGGCATAGCAATTTTTCTTGTGTCATAATTGTATCCTTTTTGAAGAACATTAAATAATGGTTTACCATATGCAATAAAATTTAATATTAAAATTAATGTGAGTATTGGAGTCAAATTAGACTCCTAATAGCACTTGTTGTTACATGAAACATCTTTGAAGTTGATAATGAATAGAGGAATATGTTGGCTGATGTGTATTCATTGTTGTCATTTCTTTTCCAAAACACGATTGTATTCGATGTGAGTTATTGAGTTCCAAGTTTGTTTTCAATCTCTCTAAGACTGTGAAAATGCAATGACCCATACATGTCACACTATTGTTTATTCCATGATCAATGAAATTCACAGTTTAATAAATAGGCATACAAAATGTTTATTGCTATAGTTCTACATCGTCCAGAGTACCGTTGGTAGTTAACGTAGATTCCATACAATAGCATTAGGAAAGTTATGTTTGCATGTTAGTAATAAGGAATCATTGTCACTAATACTTCAACATCGCTTATGAAGAAGACGAAACCCTAAAAAAAACAGAGAAGATGGCTAATAGCCTACTGACCTCTAAAAATAACTTATGAGCCAGATTCCCTGTACCAAATCCCTCTCCTACGCCACTGGATATGCAGCTTCCGCTGTACCGATCCACTGTACCTGTCCGAGATATTCAACGTGTTTGTGCAGACGAGTACACGCATTGTGACGCAATGCATTGTTGTCTTCCCTTTTTGTGTTCCCATAAAGGAAGCGTCACTGTTTGGCGGACGAAATAATAAATTCGCAACAGAAATTACAAACCTTCCCCCAAACCATTCCATTTTGTGGACATTACGAGTCGTGATATTTCTCGGTCCCCCTGGCCTTTTAGCCCCACCCAACTTCCCATACCCCATGTCTCTCCTTGTCGTTTGCTTTGCCACAGTAGAGCAAATACAATTCACTGCTGACCGTGCAAATTAATTATGAGCCCAGGCAATGTTTGCAGTTACTGAACCCTATATAGTGTGCTCATGCCATTATTCTCGTATGTACGTCGACTTCCTTTCATGTAATATTTGTGCTGCCCTCTAGAGGTGGATTTCGTAGTAAACAAAATGTCCTATATATATATATTGCGTCATGCAATATCTGAATGTATTTGTATTGGACTGGGTGTAAAATAAAACCTTCCTTATTCAAGCTTGAAGAGGACAATATTTTATTCTGAGGATAATAACGAAAGTAGAGTTACGAAATACTTAGTATAAACAATATATACAGCGTGTTACAGAACAATGTTTCCTTTTGGACGCTCTGTATCGACGCCACGAACACCAGAAAAATATTTTTGCCTTAAATATAGACAAGCATTCAGCACAGGCTCTTGAAAGCCACTAATGGGTTGACTTTGTAATTACTGTAAGCAAAATATATTACTAATCTGTACATTATAGGTAGATATGGGTTTGCTAGGTCTGAAGAAGTTGCACAAGAAAATTCTGCCAACGTCATAGCCATCTAGAATTAGTCTCGGACACTAGATTTTGATGTCGTCTCGCCACAAGTGTAAATTGTTCTTTGTAGTATCTTCTCGACAGACATCGAATTTTGAGACGCTTGTTATACGGATGGATTCAAATCACTTGGCTATGTTAGCCAGGGGTGCCCATCCCTCCCCAAGGCCCATGACGCACTCCCCCAAAAAAGGTAGAAAATTCCTCCCCCCCTTCCGTTTATGCCGAATTAATTACTCAAATTATTTTTGTCAGACAAAATTTGCGGGAAAATATAATACCTGAGATGCAACCAAGAATTTTGTTTGGGGGCAAGTACCAGGATAAACGTAAAAATTATAATAATAAGAACATTAATAATGGCTTTATGATTATTACTACTACAACAAACAAAGGCGTTATTATCCTCATAAATTACGCAAAGAGGGGGGGTAGAAGTCTGTGCTGAAGCATTTATTTGGAACAAACTATTTGAAATATTTTTTCAACACCGTCAATTTCACATTAGCTAATAATGGTAATGAAGCACACAAACGGTATGTTTGAATGGCAGAAAATGAATGATAAATGCATTCCGAAGATACATGTGTAACTTTCACGAACAACATAAGTTTTACACATATACAACATGGAGCGACATAAAATAAGAAAATACATATGCAACAAGCTAACACTAAATTGTGTACGTATTAAATGCTTATTCAATACAAATATACAACACATATTATTTAAATACATTACATTACAGAAAAGAAGTATAATGCGAGCGAAGCGATCCAATTTTTGCAATTGAAAACAATATTGATTTAATATGGCGCAAATAATGTCACTGGACGCCATGGCATTATCTATTTTACAACTTTTTTTTTAAATCACTCGGCGCCCATGGGCGATTTCCGCCGCCCCTAGATAAAGCTCTGAACTTGATGAAAACGGGAAAAGCAGACAATGCGAGCGAATCAAGCAAGAAAATTTTACAAAATGTAATTTTATTTGCATAAAATTTGAAATCGAAGGGGTAATTGCTCCTCTGTGCTCCCCTGCAGGTGCCCTTGGCCGTCAATGTTTGTCCCTCCTTGCTACCTTAGAATTGACTTCCGTCGAAGATTGAGGGTGGGCAATGACCCCTGCCACCCCTGTGGTTGCGTCGCTGTATAATACAGACATATTTAAGTAATATATATTTACTTTAGATACTTTAGGCTCACTGCCATTGTTAGTCATTCTGCTCAGTTTGTCTGCTCGACTAGCCTTGTATTAATGCGTATACCACGCCCCTCTCCATCCAAACCGATTCAAAAGGCATAAGAGGTGGGGTTTCATTTCAACCCTATCACCGCGATCACCTACAGGTAGGTAGAAAAACTATACATAGTACCTAAACTAAAAATCAATAACAAGTCAATCAAACGTTACGATTCCCCCCATTTTTGTGTGGATATATAGAATTGGTATAAAATTTTGTCCCCCGCCAAAATTCCCATGACGCAGGCGCGTCATGAACCCCCCCTTCCCTTGTGGGCACCCCTGATGTTAGCCGTTCCTTGGTGGCTGATGACCAGCAGTTTAGTCTTTACCTACCTGTAGAATGTAGCGTTTTTGCTGCCGACATTTTAAAAGTGCTGGTTTTATCTCCATCTCTTTACCTTTACGATTTGCATGGTGTTCTTGTTGTGTTCCTGGACATTCCTTGGTTTATTCCCTTTTGGTCAAGTGCCATCACTTACGCATGAACCACTGTGATTGTTTTAGCTGGTTATGTTGATATCCTTGGAAATGCTCTACCATTTAATCCCACCTGCCTTTTTGCCTAAATTTCATCGTAGTACATTTCACGGTGTGCCAATTCATAAGGTATGTTCAATTCCGAACCAGAATTTTGCGATATAATTTCAGGTAATATGCACGTGAAGACGAAACTTCGTATACTAGTTCTACTTGAGACCCTGAATTAAAGGTAAAACACCCTAGCACAGGAAGCGAAAACCCTGCATTAACAATGGAAACTCAGTAGTATTGCAAGCAAAATCCCTGTATTAACAATGGAAACTTAGTAGTATTGCAAGCGAAATCCATGTATTAACAATGGAAACTTAGTAGTATTGCAAGCGAAATCCCTGTATTAACAATGGAAACTTAGTAGTATTGCAAGCAAAATCCCTGTATTAACAATGGAAACTTAGTAGTATTGCAAGCGAAATCCATGTATTAACAATGGAAACTTACTAGTATTGCAAGCAAAATCCCTGTATTAACAATGGAAACTTAGTAGTATTGTAAGCAAAATCCCTGTATTAACAATGGAAACTTAGTAGTATTGCAAGCGAAATCCATGTATTAACAATGGAAACCGCGCAGTATTGGAAGCGAAATCCCTGTATTTACAATGGAAACTTAGTAGTATTTTAAGCAAAATCCCTGTATTAACAATGGAAACTTAGTAGTATTGCAAGCGAAATCCATGTATTAACAATGGAAGCCGAGTAGTATAGCAAGCGAAATCCTTGTATTAACAATGGAAACTTAGTAGTATTGTAAGCAAAATCCCTGTATTAACAATGGAAGCCGCGTAGTATAGCAAGCGAAATCCTTGTATTAACAATGGAAACTTAGTAGTATTGTAAGCAAAATCCCTGTATTAACAATAGAAACTTAGTAGTATTGCAAGCGAAATCCATGTATTAACAATGGAAACCGCGCAGTATTGGAAGCGAAATCCCTGTATTTACAATGGAAACTTAGTAGTATTGTAAGCAAAATCCCTGTATTAACAATGGAAACTTAGTAGTATTGCAAGCGAAATCCATGTATTAACAATGGAAGCCGAGTAGTATAGCAAGCGAAATCCTTGTATTAACAATGGAAACTTAGTAGTATTGTAAGCAAAATCCCTGTATTAACAATGGAAGCCGCTTAGTATAGCAAGCGAAATCCTTGTATTAACAATGGAAACTTAGTAGTATTTTAAGCAAAATCCCTGTATTAACAATGGAAGCCGCGTATTATTGCAAGCGAAATCCCTGTATTAACAATGGCAACTTAGTAGTATTGTAAGCAAAATCCCTGTATTAACAATGGAAGCCGAGTAGTATAGCAAGCGAAATCCTTGTATTAACAATGGAAACTTAGTAGTATTGTATGCAATATCCCTGTATTAACAATGGAAGCTGCGTAGTATTGCAAGCGAAATCTCTGTATTAACAATGGCAACTTAGTAGTATTGTAAGCAAAATCCCTGTATTAACAATGGAAACCGCGTAGCATTGGAAACGAAATTCCTGTATTAACAATGGAAACTTAGTAGTATTGTAAGCAAAATCCCTGTATTAACAATGGAAACCGCGTAGCATTGGAAAACGAAATTCCTGTATTAACAATGGAAACTTAGAAGTATTGCAAGCGATATCCCTGTATTAACAATTGAAGCCCCGTAGTAGTAGAAGTGAAATCCCTGTATTAACCGTAGAAACCCGTAGTAGACGAAAGGAAATCCCTGTATTGGTAATGAATTCCCCGTAGAACAGGAAGCGGAATAACTATATTAATTGTGGAATCCCCGTTGCACAGAAACTTAGCTCCTAGCCGTTGTTGAATGTTTGAACCTCTTGGAAACACTTCGCATCTGATGAGGACGTCCAGCAGGTGACACCCCTCCTGTTTGAAACAGCAACCAAAAGTTTTTTCCAAGTGTGTCGACTCACTGGTGACAGAAGTGAATTGCTCACAATTCTGCTACACTGAAAAACCACAGCAATGAAGCGACTATGCTCAATTGTGAGAAACTCTATTACAAAGTTCTGTATATATATATATAGAAAATGTCGAGGTAGTCTTGTACTTTGAGCCATGCAAAAATATCCGTGACTGTACATTTCAAATATTTTCTTCATCTAGTAAAATTCAGGAAATGCTGATTTTACGGAAATTTAATGGTAGAATTTGGTTACGGAAAATATGTTTTAAAGCATCCATTTGGATTGGGTTAAGAGCATATTGTTAGCATGCTTCAACTGGTCTAATTCAAACGAGCTATGAAAAGTATTCATGCCCTTTTAGATTATATTAATCCTTCGGAAGACAGTCGTATAAGCGAGCTCCAGAAGACAAAGGAAAACCTTTTCTTGGTCAAATATAAAAATGGGGGAGAGGGGAAAAATATGCAGATTATTGTCAAGTTATTTTATGTGGACGAGTAATGGTTTCCAAATGGCAATAAAAGATTCTAGCTAAGAATGTGCCTTTACTGCCCTTTTACAAAGAATGAAAGCTTACTTTTAATGATTCAAAATGCCATAAACTGTGTTCCTCCACCCCCAAGACAATCTTGTCTCAGATCTGTAAAGTTTCTCTGTTAAGACATTTATTGTTTAAAATTTCGGACAATTAACTTCTTTAATTTGTTTCAAAATTGATTTTCCCAACCTTAAGAACAAAGGCATATGTGTAAGCTAGTCTTTTGTAAAAAGAGGTTTTAAGTTCATCTGTGAACAGGTTGCGAATCGGGACTGGTTCTAAATTTTATATTGATACTGGAAGACTGAAATGTACCCCTATCAGGTATCAAACCTGGGCACTGTTCGTTACTGGAGAATGCAAAGTTATAGGCATATTATTGCTGACGTAGATCTTCGTCATTACTTTGTACCAGTAGCGTAACCAACACGCTCTGCGCCCCCCCCCCCGCATTTTTCAGTTGTGTGCCCCTAGTCATTAAAAAAAATCTTTGTAAAATATTAATCCACGCCTACATTTAAAAATGTGAAAATACATACATGTAACTTGAATCACTGGTACGAAGGGTTACGACAACTGACAAACTAAAAAAATATACATATGAAAATACATTGTTATTATAAAAATAACGATGTTGTTAAATGCCCATTAAAAGTCCTCCGCGTGTTTTGAAGGAATTAAATTCTTGTGCTAGTCTGGACAAGTACAGTTTTTGAGCCATATCGCTTTCGATGCTTAACATCATCAGTTCCCTTAATCTCACTCTTGTCTTGTCTTAAGTAACTTTTTATCAATTTTATGTGATGAAGATGTCATAGGTAGGGTCAAATACAGCACTGTATAAGCAGTGCATTACGCCAGGAAGGCAAACTAGCCAGATTTTGTTTTCTCTCAAAAGGAATTATGCAACTTCGCTGATGTTTGACATGTTCCTTCTTAAATTAGTAGCGCATTCCACTAACTGCCTGTCGGTGTGTTCCGTTATGGCGGTTGGGAATAAAAACTAGAAAGGTGAAGCTTTTTAAAGTTTATTTCATTTGTTTCAGTTCGTCGATTTGTTTTTTCGATTGGTAGAAATACTAAGTAGGAGCGAGGAACGGTGTAAGGTAGCGTTTTCTTGTCTGTCGTCCACCTTTCGGCAACGTAAACTATTCAGCTACTTTTTATCTTATCTGGTAATCCACTTTCTACTTTTCTAGTGATTAATATTTTCTGTTTTGTTGTACAGGCATAAACATATATGTTCGGCTGAAATTATTTTTTTATGCCGAAAGAAAAACTTTTGTGAACTATATGTCTTTCTTAATTTATTATTCCTACTGCGCCTCCCCGCACTGCGGGGGTGTTATTTACGCCACTGCTTTGTACCAATGAGGTCCTTTGCGATAAACTCATGTGAATACGTAGAACCAGTGGCGTAGCAAAGTATCCGCAAGGTGTGCAAAGGCCTACTGACCCCCTCCTCCCCCGTACATCATTGGAACGATTAGAACCTGAAGAATACCTTGATGTTATAGAATAAATAGAGTGAGAAGTTTAGTCTGTAAATTTTGGCGATGTTACACATGGTACTTGTGTAAACGTTAGGCAAATTCTGAATTGATTGGTGTTCAAGAGAGGGCGCTAAAGGGTTATAGTACTTCGCACACAACTGTGTACAAATTCAAATTCATCATCACCTTCTAAGGAACTAAAATTTATGAATAGATAGACAAAGTATAAGAAGAGAGACATATTAAATTTCAATTTTCGACTGACGAAAATATTCTGTGCTACATATACACACGCCCATACACCCATATGCAGACGTTGTAAATTTATATTTATCGTTACATTACATATTTATTAGCGTTTTTGTTTGGTAGACTAATCGTACTACTTTATTCATTTCGCATTCTCTTCATCTCATAACTAGGGAGAGGATTTTCATGTGCAAAATCTTTTCTTTCTTTGGAAAGAAAGGTTCCAAAAATGGTGCTGCTAAAATGCCTTTATTCAATGCTCTCTTTTTCTGCGTCGTCTGTATATAATGCGCGCGGACCGCGTAGAGATCCGTGGTTCTTGCTGAATAGGTTTTGTTGAAGTTATTGTTTACTCTTGCGGGTTTTACTATTATCTTGGGAACTATTGGGGCTGCAATGATTATATATTATATTATTTTATAGCTCTCGTTGTTCTGTTCTACAAAATGAGACTACAGGATTTTATGTAGCTGCTCAAGAATAGTGAAAATGATTTATTTTTCTGTTCAACATTTTAACAAAACATGAAATAAAAGAAGGAAAAACGTGCCGAGGCATCCAAGATGGGGTAAAAAGGGGATAAATGTGCTTTCCTCACAAGAAGGTGCAACAAATCCGTTCCCTACTCATTACTTTCAGTTCATCAACCATAACCCCCCCCCCCTCACTCGCACGGACAGAAAAGAAACGGTCGGGATACGCGTGGACCTAAGGCTTTCCAAAGTGTGTCGGTACAAGCAATAAAAACGTAGACATGTTCCTTGGATTCGATTCTTACACAAATTTAATAGAAGAGTACCGTGCTGCGCCCAGATTTTATCATAGAGAGGTTGGTCGATAATATGATGCTACTGTTTCCAATTATGAGAGAGCACTTAAAGATGAAATAATTTATGTGAAAATATATTGTGGATATATCACCCATGTGTAATGTTGTAGAAAGATGAAATACATACATTGTTTCTCTACGACATTAATGAAATTTAGAGAGGCAGTAATGAAAACACTGTCAGATAATATTGAAAAATGGTTCTTTATTTTTATATTATTGTATATCACTAATTTTAATACTACTCTCTAATTGGGAAGCCTGTTGAGTTTCTACATTATTATATAAATTGATTGATTGATTGAGTTGATTGGGTTGGTGTTTTAAGTCCACTTTATGCACAGTAAGGCTAATCGGGACTTGACCTACAGTTTAAAGTTGGATCCGAGCCACTATGTGCCTCCACCAGATATCGAACCAGGCGACGACGCTACCACTTCGCCATCAGGGAGGCCCTATTTCATAAATAAATATCATGAGAAACAGTTTTCGTGGGGACTTTAGTAAATTTACGATCAAGAGTACTATGGCATTTAGTTTCCAAAAGGAAGGATAGATGGCAGTAATGTTTTTATGTCATAATAACTCATTACTTTTCATTATATCTATTAGAAATACGCCTTTCTCAGATGATATCGTTAATAAATTTTATCGTAAGTATTTATATTGGTAGTAGATTATGAAAAGTTTTTGTTGTTACAATTATAAATATACCTTGTTTACAAAAACATATATCGATTTGTGTATTTACTTGTATTGTTTCCTTTATTTCAGGTAAGAACATCTTCGTTTCGATGCGTATCTATTATTCTAGGTAATACGGTACATGGATTGTAAGTATAATTTACTTATAATTTTAGTGTGTTTTGGTCACACATGGAGTATGCAGATGTTGAAAACAGAAAACTGTTACATTTTAAACGCTACAGATTTTGCGTATATATAACGCAATGCTCTCTGCTTTCAAGACATTTTGAAAGGTTTTCACCATGAAACAATTTGTACGGCTTCCAATGACACTATCCAAACACTGAGGACACGTCGTCTCAAATGCACGATTCCAAACGCAGAAGGGGAACGCGTTCGGTTCATTAACATGGTATTTCTGTGTGTGTGATTTGTGGCGGCTGTTTCAACCCGAAACAAACACTTTTTAAGTGGAACAAAGACGATTTTCACGGATCCTCTTACCCGTTTGCGTTCCACTTTTATCAGCCACCCATCTTTTTTTTACCATTGTACTCTCCCAGTTAGCGCATTCGCACTTGTGCCTACTGTCGCAACAAATGCAGACGTACTGTATACCCTCCTGTTCTGAAGTAATTCGGAAAAATCACCACAGGAGGATAAGTGCTGTTCGTTATCGGTTATTGCCAGTTATAAAATTTTGATTGTTTTCTTGTATACCAACATATTGGTAAATATGTCTTCCACCTTGTAACACAATGCTATCAGGGGTAGGCCCTAGTTTCACAAGATAACACATTACATGCAATATGAAAATTTTACAAGTTTGCTGTAGAAACCACGCACTTAGGTAACTCCTCATTTCTGCGACTTGTGAGGATTTAATAAATCATGAACCATTCATGTGATTCGATCCTCTAAACCTGACATTACATTACGATGGTCCTTCTCACTGTGTGGATTTCAGTTTTCAATGATAGACAACGGATTTTTATTACTCGTTCTTTCAGCAGTAATGATATGATAATATCCGTGACACTGAATCAAAAACTTTTTGTAAAAAGGAAATCAGTTTGTTTAAAGAATTAATAGTTTGCCAGTAACGATTAATATTTTCAAGACCTTTATATGAAACATATTTTAGCATGTATGTCCAGGATGAGAGTGTTTTCCCGCAAACGATTCCAGTTCTGACAATAGCTACTGTTGCGCGGGTAATGACAGGGCAATCATATTTTACTTGCGAGTTACATTTGATACACCTATACTTACGTAGAAGGTTATTGTGAATTCTGATCAGTTCGAAATTAATTGTAGTGAATGTGTGGCTTCTCTTATGCAACTTTGGTTCTCTCTTTCCTCTAACACTATCTTCCTCTCTCTCTGATTCATATCACCTTCTTTGTCTCCTTTTTTATCCTTTATTATATAAACTTTCCTTTACTCTCTCTCCCTCTCTTTCTCTATTTCCACTTTCTCTCTGTTAAATCTATTTAACTTCTTCCAGAAGATATAGACCCTCTGGTAAAAGACGATAGCGGCAAGACACCATTTGATTACGCATCTCTCCTTCTTTCTCTCACACTCTTTCACTCTCTGATTCCTATCATCTTCTTTCTATCCTTCTTTTTAAACTTAATTCTCTAAATTTCTCTTTACTCTCTCCTCTATCTCTCTACATCTCAATACTTTCTTTCTCTCTCTGTGTGTGTGATTACTATCACATTCTTTCTTCTTCTCTAAACTTTCCTTTAATTTCTCCCTATCTGTCTCTCTATACCTATATCTTTTCACTCTCTCACCATGTTTCTCCCTTCACTTTCTCTCATTTTCTATTTCTCTATACCTCCTCTCTCCTTTCTAATTCCCTCTATCTATGTCTCTTCTTTTCACTTTACTTCTCCCCTTCCTCCCCCCTCTCTCTACTCCTTGTCTTCATACATTCTTCACTCCTACCCTCTGTCTATGTAAGACACTGCAGCAGTGCCAGCTTAATTTTCCCTAAGATCATATCTACACACAATCGTAAATAGATTACGCACACTACGCTACCATGACTGCACTTCGGAGGCCCTTCCAGCATCCACTACGAGCGCTCCCTCAGCCTCGATTCCACTGCCTTCCGTTGTCCGCTTTTTTACCTTAGCTGCCTTGCTGTAATCACCCATGTTGTTTTGCGTTGTCCACCAGATGGCTCCCCGGAGACACGGTCGGGGGGAAGGGGGACCGAAAGGAGAAGACAAAAGAGTACTAGCATGTAACATGTATTCATTGACTGCACTGCACTCTGGCGGCCCGTTATCGAATGAGTCTCTTCTTTTCTTTTGCTTCGCGACCGACCAAAATTCGAAACAGTGGGTCCCACCGTGACTTCTCATCATGAGCTCTTACAATAAAAAGCCTGGGAGGTCTTCCTCCCCTTCCCTTTGCCTCATTTCGTTTTTCTCTTTCTTCCCAACCTGCATTTGTTATCCGAGCTCAAGCCTCCGTGGTTTCAAACAAGCTGAAAAAAAAAATTGGGGGAGAAAACAAAAAAAGAGATTGAAACGCGAGTCAGAACGCGTGATGAACGTTGCTTTCGGGTGTCCAACTAAGGACAATGGAAATGGCTTTCTTGTTCGGGATCCGCGATAAGCCCTTTCTCATTTCATGCTTCCAGTAGCGACTGTGACAGTAACAAACCCCTGCTTCTCGACACGAAAATACAAGCTCGAAATTCATCGGAAACCTGCGCTACAGAGAACAACTATAACAACTTTCTTGAAAGTAACACAAAGTATAAAGTGTTATAATTTATTCGTGGCCCTACGAACCTGTCCTTTCCTAAAAATAAGGAAAAAAGCATTAAGGATTAGAGTATATTCGTGTTTGTACTACTAGTTTTCTTGTGAAAAGGAAACATATTATGAAATATTGCAATGTATTCTTGGTTGTAGCATTTATTTTATTCCTGAAACTGAACAAATTATGAAATATTACAATATATTCTTGGTTGTGGCGTTTATTTTATTCCTGAAACTGAACAAATTATGAAATATTACAATATATTCGTGGTTGTAGCGTTTATTTTCTCCCTGAAAGGGAACAAATTGTGAAATATTACAATGTATTCTTGGTTGTGGCGTTTATTTTATTCCTGAAACTGAACAAATTATGAAATATTACAATATATTCGTGGTTGTAGCATTTATTTTATTCCTGAAACTGAACAAATTATCAAATATTACAATATATTCGTGGTGATGGCGTTTGGTTTCTCCCTGAAAGGGAACAAATTGTGAAATATTACAATGTATTCTTGGTTGTAGCATTTATTTTATTCCTGAAACTGAACAAATTATGAAATATTACAATATATTCTTGGTTGTGGCGTTTATTTTATTCCTGAAACTGAACAAATTATGAAATATTACAATATATTCGTGGTTGTAGCGTTTATTTTATTCCTGAAACTGAACAAATTATGAAATATTACAATATATTCGTGGTTGTAGCGTTTATTTTCTTCCTGAAACTGAACAAATTATGAAATATTACAATATATTCGTGGTGATGGCGTTTATTTTCTCCCTGAAAGGGAACAAATTGTGAAATATTACAATGTATTCTTGGTTGTAACATTTATTTCCTGAGTGAAAGGGAAAAAATGTGAATTATCGGTATATATTCGTTGTTGTACCATTTATTTCATCCATGAACGGGTAACAAATTAGGAATTATTACAATATATTCCTGGGTATAATGCTTATCTCCTCCGTGAAAAGTGAACAGAGTATAAAGTATTACAATATATTCGTGGCTGTACCAGTTGGAATTACAGTTCCGCATGTTCCCTACCTCGGCCATAGTGAATTAGATGTAATCAGTACTATGTCTTTAATCTCCAAGCACTCATTGGTGGAGGCTAGGTCAACCCCAAACCCACTTGTGCAACTATCTGCAAGTTACTAATTTTGGTAATGCTAAATCAACATAAATCTAGCCTGCTCTTCAGACCTTCCCAATGATCTTATGCTAACGCCATCACATTGTAGTCAAGGGAACCCAGCTTCGATCCCTGGTGAAGGTACCGTGCTTCTGATCTCACTTTAGACGGTTAAGCCTAGTGTTAATTAGCGTATCTTTGCTTAAGTGAACTTAAAAGAACCTTGACAAGCTTTTTGTAACGTTTTTACCATCCTCGTTTCATAGGAAATCTGGATGAAAGGTGGAAGACGGGATTTTCTCCATCAAGATAAGACAGGGAGATGTGGAGAAAAAATTGTCCGCAATAGGCACGTTCAGGAACGATGGCAAAAATGCCTTTCCTGTCTTATTGCTGGCAAGACGGCAATGCGTCGCCCCCTCCTACAAAGTTCTTTGTAGAGAATAATTCGGAAGGCTTAGACACAAAGTACCTCTCTCCTTATCCCAGCGGAATAAGCCTGGAAGCATGTTAGGTGTATCTACTTTTTTTTTTGTCTTTCATCCGCCGCCAAGGCTGAAGGAATTCAATGTCGGCGTCCTTTCTGAAATGCGCTTTGATGTTTAATAAAAGTATCCTGGGAAAAGACAGTCTTGACTTTCATATATTAAAGCCCAGGTAAAGGAGGATGAGGAGAGAGGGATGAAGGATCTCAGAGATGATGGTGGGGAAGGTACGGCATCTTCCCAAGAACTTGAAGGGTTTTATACCTGGGAAATTGGTGTTGAGTGTTTATTTGTGGTTCATACCCCTCCTTCATCTACACGGCAATGTCTTAAATTGTCAGGTTAACAAATGTAAATTGGTTGGAGCTGAAATTCTAGGCGCGTCAACGCTCATGCTATTTACCCACATCGAAGAGTCGATTAAAGTGCATCATATGAGGATGAACGTCTTAACAAATACCAAAGTACATTTACCTAAGAACAGCCGACCTGTATGGCGAAGTGGTTAGCGTGCTACGACGTCAGGGGTAGGGGTTCGAATCCCGTTCTGCGCATGGGAGTGTCCTTTCATCAATTTAATCATATCATCAATCAACATTATAGTCGCAATTTGCTAAAAGTGGCAGAAAAGTTTCGCTAAATAACAAGAATTAAACCAAATTATCTAAGAACTAACGTAAGTTTAAAGCTCATATGCACATTAGCATTCCTTGTGTTGTGTTTTTGTCATTAGCGTCGTCTTTCTACCACTTTTAGCTAATCGCGTCGATGATGATGTTAATAGCACTTGTGGATTTTAAAAGCAAACTTTCAATTGCAAGTTCTGCCACCGCCATAGGGTTAGGCAATACGCATAGCAGTGAAGCATTTCAGGATCTGGTTGTACCATTTTTATTGCCGGCGATTGTACATATTTCGCATGATTTTCTACATAAAAAAACTGCTTCCAGTCATAACCTCCCCACATATGATTTCTTGAAATTGCCAATGGTGTTATGTGTACATTTAATGATGTGATAGTCATTAAATAGAACGTTCATAGAGGACACTACAATGTAGGGTTCACTGAACTTGAGGTTAGGACAAGTTGGAACTGTATTCAATACGCGGACTCGACATGGTCTATGGGTATTAATCAGAATTTATTCTTTAGTGATATTTTAATGAAGGTATTTTATATACTATTTAATTAACATTTTAATCCGATTTCATTATACAAATTTTTAATCGTGCCAAATCAAGGTAACTCGTGTTTTTAACATTAATATCTTATCGAGATGTCGTCCACACACACACACACACATACACAGAGAGAGAGAGAAAGAGAGAGAGAGAGAGAGAGAATTTTATTTGTTGTATTGCGATTATCAAAAGGTTGCAGAAAAGCGAACTAAAAGAAATCAAATCAATCAATCAATCAAAATCAAAATTGATTTTGACAAACACATTTTTATTTCTTACGGATGGGTCACTGTAACAGAGTCGCAGTGGGCCAGTCGTTTGGGAGTCTGCAACAAGAGAGACACGGGGTGGGTGAATTCCGGAGATAATTTTTCCAGCATTAAGAGACTCTGGGGTTCACCTAGTCCCTAATAAAATCGGTACCTGAGGGTAATCCTGGGAAGTAAGGGCGGCTGAAGCGTGGTGCTGACTACGTCAATCCACAAATGGCTGAGATTGTGAATGTGTGGGGGCCCTTTCTCTACACCCCTCCCATATGCCTTCATGGCATTTTGCAGTGCAGGGAGAAGTGCTATCTTTTTTACGTTATTTGTTTTGCTTCAGTGACCATTGTTGGCAATTTTTATAACTCCAACTGACAGACAGACGGAAAGATCGATGTAAATATTCTATATGTCCAATTATACTATGTATAAACATGTGTAGTAGAGTCAGAGCAATCAACAGACGGTTTTTAATTGCAATTAAGAACAAGAATCTTTCATGCAACAATTTAATACATGTTGCACTACATTCAAAGCATAACGAGTTGCAATTTCATGCAATTTCTTGACAATGACAGTTCATTTTTTGAATGGCTCCTTAAAACAGAACTCGTTCGATGTTCTCGGGAGTGCGAACCTTACGATGTATACCAGGAGTTCTTTTCATTACTGATTCCGTCTTCTTGAAGTTCCTTACCCACAGTAAGATGTTATTCCGACTGGGAACATGCAGATTATGGTGAATGTTACACGGCCGAAGGATGGCACACTGCGTTGCCACCACATATCCATTAAGAAAAATGTCTCAACCACAAAAGCACTTTGTTGTGCGGACCACTGCTCCATGCTGACTGACATGCTTTGAGATACCGAACAGCTGAATAACGTTACCTCGAGCAACGTCCGTTCAGTGTTGATTTAAAAACTTGCAGATTCAGTTGCCACGCCTCACAGGTGTGCTATTTAAAAAAATGAACTGTCCTTGTGAAGAAACTGCATGAAACTGCCACTCGTTATTTCCCTAAAATGCTTTGAGATGTAGTGCAACATGTATTAAATTGAATTTGTTGCATGAAAGATTCTTGTTCTTAATTGCAATTAAAAACAGTCAGGTTTAGTTGCCGCATCCTGTATATCGATTAGGTAGTTGTTTCTGTCCACCAAATTTATATTTTTAAATCCTTACTAGTTTCTGAGCAATCGATAGGCTACATATCGATTTTGCAGTTGAGGGCGTGGATATCGCATCACGTTGAGGCATTTTCAATCGCCAGATTTCATTTTTGAAGCTCGAATATTTTCGGTGGTACCGCAGAATTAAAGTGTATCAGTGGTAGTTGACTTTCAAACAGATCACTTTTGATCGACTGGGTGCCTCTCACGGCCATATGAACTTGGCAAGTTGTGTGGTCATCTTTGAGTTTTCTCCCGAACACACTAACAAATTGTAGCTTCGTTAGTTGAGCTTACAGAATTTTTGAAAATGCTAAAAGTGTACAAAATGTGGAAATGCATTTACTGAAGGGATCTTGAACGGTATATTATGTGTTCTACAAATCTGGATTGATGAATAAAATACATTCCTGGAGCTTAGATTCCTCTATGAATATCTTTGTTTTATTCCGTCTGCAAGATACAAAAAAAACACCTGCGTAGAACACAAACATACGGAATAGGACCATTCTATAGCGACTGGTTGAAATTGCAAATTCTCACTTTATCTGTACCACGGGGCAGACGACAAGGTGACCACATTTTGCATTATGGCTGTGGTGAATGTATTTAATTCAGTTTTCCACCGCTAGGTTCCGCTAAAAGTGCAGTTGAATCATTTTGGCAATTCTCTTTAACGCAACACGACATTCTCGTAATGTTGTTTATTGATATTTAAGTATAAAATATTTTATTTATAAATGTGGTTTTTTCTACCCTTCTACTAAGTAACTGTACGGCATTTCCATCTTGATGGTACATTACCGCAACGAAATATATTTTCCACCTGTTCCTATTCTGGTCAAAATAGTAAAGGTTCATAGTATCTGATGGTGAAAAGTTTTTGGGTAAACCTAGGTGAAGATGGAATGACATATATTCGTTCGGGTAGTAATTAGTACATAATGGATACTATAAACCTTTACTATACTATATAGGTTTATAGTATAGTAAAGGTTTATAGTATCCATTACTAATTACTTGCAAGTCCCGAACGAATATATGTCATTCCATCTTCACCTTGGTTTACCCACAGACTTTTTACCATCAGGCTCTCCCAACAAGAACCCTGTAAACTAGAGTACTGCAAGGAATCATTTTCGATCATTCGTACTCGGCCGAGTCTCCCACGCTCAAGAATAAATAATTTAGTATAATTTTAATGTGACAATAATCGCAGAGACATATATGCAAAATGTCCGCCTTAGTACAGTTCACATTCATCTATTTCATTTTCATATATCACCGTGTATTGGTAAGATAGACCAAACTACATTTTGACGTGGAGATGATGACTATGTTCACTTAAATTTCAATTTCACTGCGTGTTTCATTTCACGGTTATACGTCTACTACTACTGTGCTTCGAGTGTATACCGCTCGTTTTGCCTGTTCGAATGTTTTTCGCTCGAAGCTCTGAATTACGTTGGCTATCTAGCGTCGTCGGTGAGAACTATTTAGCGCTTGAGCGAAATCGTCTTCTTGCAGCACTCTACTGTCAACCTTCCTATCTCCTCCCATGGCCAACTCACCGACGTCTTCTTCATTTCATTATTCTAATAGTACCAGGGAATGAATATAGGTTATTTAGTTCAGTATTTATATTACTTTCTCTGTTCGCCTGTTATTTCATCTACATTAGGTCTTAATCTTTCTTATTTTATTTTCAAAAAATATCCTTCCACCCTACTGAAGCCACAAATAAACTATTCAGTAAAGGAATTTTACAAACAGGTTCTAAGTTTCACCACAGAAATCCAACTTTCTCACCTTTGATTCAATTATCGTTGAACTAGATTGTTGAAGTCTTCAAGCACTATCAATCTTTTGTCAATCTTGTTCTTTCAGTTCCTCAATTTACGTAAACACAGTTTTAACACATGCTCTTTGATCATCTTAAGTTCTTTCCTAAATTAACTAACAAGTGATCTTTTACTCCTATCGAAGTTTGTGAACTATAATTCTGTTAGTGCGAACACTCGGACGCCTTCTTGTTCTGTTCCTTCCAGCCGTCATTCCTTTTGCTAAGAAATGCATTCTTTTCCCACAGTTTACCCATTTTTCTTCGAGAGACCAACCTACGTGTGTCCATCCAATTCCGGGAGAGAATTTCTTTTTCTCTTTCCCATCTCCTATCATTATTCTTCTGTGACTCTTCCTCCCATCTCCTCCAACTAGTTTCTGGGTGTGAGACTCACGTCAAATTATCACCTTCCAAGTCACATTGTCGCTCTCTGACCTAGCCTCTAACCAGGTTGTCTCGAATTTTTTCTAACTCCTCAGGATTCTTTTGTTTTCTTACGCTAGGAAAGTAGTTGCCCTCCAAGTGTTCTGCGTGGATGTGCGTAATAAACGCGTAGAATGGACTGGCGTAAGAAAATAATTAGTTCAATGGAACTTCCAGAGCGACGTAGCAGCTACGTGTTTCCTGGAGCTCAAGCTATAAGACATTGAGAAACTATTGATTGCGTGAATGTAGTATATTGAAGCGGTGTAGCGCTACGCGACTTCAGTGTGAAGGCTTTTATTTGTTTCTGATATCTGTTTCAGTGTGAAAGATTTATTTTATTTTTGCAATTTTGAAATGAGATAACATGCAGGAATGACTTCAGTGTGAATGCTTTCATTAGAAGACCACAGGGGAAGAACATGTTTTGTCCATTTTTAGCCAAAGTGACGTAAAGTTGCTATCAAATAGCTCTGTAAAGGTCCTTTCTAACTACGAATTGTACAAGAATAGAACGTGATTTTTCCATCCATTACAAAGCGGCTTTGGTGGCATATACAGGTAAAGAACATGCTCATAAAAGTGGTCTTCAATTATTTCTGTGTGTTTTAAAAATATAGACTAAGATTATTTCCTGCAACGTTCGGATAATCGCGACGATGGGGATGAATGGCGGTTGGATAGCTTGAACCATCACAAATACAAATGGACAAAACTCCAGAGTGACTGACTCGACGTTTTATCGAGATGCATGCGTATTCATATTTTCGAGTAAGAAATAAATATGACATCGGTCAACATTTGGAATGTTCAATCACATATGTATAGACCTATAGTACAGCATTGATTGATTTGCTTTATTGTACTTCGCTTCTTGCGCCACTTGTGGCTGTTTTGCGAAGATGGGGATGAGTAATATGATGAATGGACACTCACAAACATCTATGTCCAGGCCAGGATTCGAACCCGGGACCCCTGACGTTGTAGCGTGATGTGCCGCAGTACAGCATTGAGACATACAACAAACTTTCGAACTTCAATTTGAATATTCATCTTTCATATAGATACAGTACACATATACTTTATACTTGTACATTGCAGTTGTATGCATCATAAATATATTTTTGAAAAACAATCAATTTGAATTACTATATTTTAAATAGGTTAACGGAACTCATTTTCCGAGTAGCTCTAAATTTGATCCAATCTCTTCAATTAATTGATTATTTTCAGTTATATATTATTGAAAAAGTAACCTTCTCTGCAATTGTTATTCAAAACAACACTATTTTTCAAACGAGTGTACTTCGTCACCACAAACATTCCCCATCTAGATGTAAAGACGACATATCAGCAATCTGTTTGAGTCATTTGTTAGGAAGCTTTCACTCGTATCTTTCTCGGTTCTTTACCACGCTCTTTGTTCCGTATGAATTATTAACACCTAGCCGGGGGATGCTGAGTCATAAGAAAGGACCGGGGTTGGGAAAATGCGGAAGATATTCAGGCCTTTTCAAATAACTTATAATGAAAATAGCGCGTTAATTTACAGCAAGACGATGCGCAACCGCACAATCGATACGCTACCGGCTCACGCAGCTACTTGGAAGCGCAGGAGAGTTTTTTTCTTGTCTATCGCACCTGGAGGAGCACAAGAGCTTTACCAAGAAATTCATGAAGGGAACATCCACCCTTGAGTATTCTTTTAGAAATTCTGCATTTGTAAAGCAAGTCTCTCTCTCTCTCTGAGAGTAATAATTTCATCATTGCAATTTTAGTATTATTTATCAAGACCTTATATTGTTAGAATTGATTTTTTTACGTATCCGTTGGCACATAAAGCTTTGTTGAAAGCATGAACATCTTTGAAATAGAGATTGGTTGATTGATTTGCTTAATTTTACTTCGCTTTTCTGACACTTACAGCTAATCGCGAAGATGAGGATAAGGGATGATAGAATGAAGTTCTTGAAGGGACACTCAGGCTGGGATTCGTTGTGCTAACCACTCCGCTACGAAGATCGACATCTTAAAAATGTAATATTTACCGTCGAAATAGTGATTTGGCTTTCTTGAAGATATATCTTGAACATATACTTCGTTTAAGTAAAGCTGTGATTATAAGCAGATCTATAGTCCATTATTAATTTATATGCTTTATTTAAATACGCTTTTCTGCCACTTTTGGCTAATAGAGAACATGTGGATGAGTGATGACATGATGCAATTGATGAAGGGACACTCATAAAGAACATCCATGCCCAGTAATTCATTTTACCATAAGACAGATAAAGATTATTAAAATATCCTTCCACCCCTATGTATTTCTTATTGAGAATGAAATTTAAGTTTTCACTAATCAGAGATTTAGCATTTTCGTAAAGGTTACTTCTTCTTCAATATTTCTTCTTAATGAATATGTTCCTAGAGTACTTTTAAAAGTAATACCTCCATAAGTGCCGCGTAGACCCTCTGGTTCGACTTCTTGCACTTAGTGAAGATAAATCTCTTTCGTCTCGACCTTCTCATAGGCCTCTCACCATCAGGTTCTCCAGAAAATATCCTGTAATCTTTGTATTATTTTACTTCAATTTTCTGCGACTTTTATCTCATCGCAACGATGAGGATGAATAGTGATAAGGTGAAATTGGTGAAAGGACAATCACAAAGGTACATGGACAGGTCAGAATAAAAGATCCACAGATAAAAATACTGGTTGTGGATTTAGACGCCAGAGCCTCAATGCAGCCACTTTTTGCACAGAAGGGCTAATTGGGACTGGACGTACAGTTTAAAGTGGGATCCGAACCACTAGGGAGCCAACCGGGTATCGAACCCGGGACCCCTTGATTACAAGGCGACGACGCTACCACTGCACCATCGGGAATACCCTATATATATATATATATATATATATATATATATATATATATATATATATATATAAATAAATGTGTGTGTCTACTGTGTATATATTATATATGTATGTATATGTGCACATACTATATGCATACACACAAACACACATGTTAGCGCGCGCGATGTGATCAGCACCATTCTCTGGCCACCTATACGCTCAGCCCAGGTATCTATTCATTAGAATGTAGATGAATCCTAGAGAGCTTCATGCGGAAATTTAAGTGTTTCAGTACTTCTTGTTGCTCCATGGTAGAAAGTTTTGCACATTGGAGTCACAATTTCGCAACCAACGGTTCCAGGTTCGAGCCTTGGCGTTGACATAGGTCTTTCTTTATGAGTGTCCTTCCATCTAATTACCATACATTTATAATAATCGCGATTAAGCAAAAATGGTAAAAATAAGCGGTGTTTAATAAGAAAAAAAATGTGTGTTTTTTCAGTTTTTTTTCTTTAACTGTTTGATTCTTGGTGTCGGTAGCGAAAGACCAACAACGTATCCTTCTCAAGATGAAAAAAGGAAGTCTTATTCTTGGCGTTGAACTTCTGGCGTCGTGTTAATATCGTCGCAATGAAATCCAACGGCAAAGAGAAACACCCCGATTAGATTCAGGGTTGCCACTATCAACCTTTTTCCAGTAAATTTATCGCATCTTACGACACATCCTTCTTTGACAACAATTTGTATTTTAATAGGTTGCGATACGAACGTCTGAAACTATGACTCCCTTTCCACAGATATTTAAAACTATCAATAGACCTTCTACGAACCTGGCAGGTAGTATCTAAGATGGAATTTTTACCCTCAAAGGGTAAAGTAGGTATATGCAAAAAGACAAACTTACATTTGATTGACTTGCTGATTGATTTGGTGTATTTTACTTTGCTCTTCTGCCAATTTTGGCTTATCGCAAAGTTGACGAACAGTACTCACAAACAACGCCCATATCGAGATTCGAACCTGGGACCTTAGGCCTGAGGAGACCAAATCTTACACTTACTAGTACCAGTACCTCGACATTAATATAGGAGCCTTCAGCAAGCCAGGACCGTGCACATATGCATATGCTGGTAATTGTTAAGATATATGGATTAACGTGCGATAGATGAACGCACAAAATTTTACGAGCGATACACTGTTGAATTTGAATTTGATTTTGAAATTTTGGGTTCGTCAGCACTTAGGCTATTTTGCACCCGTCACATTATACGGGGTCCAGTCCCTTATCGTTACAAATAACAACTCTATCGCAGTGTTGCCACAATATGAGGGCACAATTTCCCTTTCCAAGGGGCAAAATGTCACTTTTTGAACAAATTTTTCCCTTCACCTAAGCAAATCATACAATAATATTAATAATAAGTATTAGTAGTAGTAGTAGCAGTAGCTGTAATTATTATTATTATTGGCGGTGGTGGAAACAGTATTAGTAGTATTTCCGTTGGTGCATGTCCGTGACAATAAAAAATGTTATTTTTTTACATACAAATCACCTCGCTTCCTGACCAGATGTACCAGATTTGGATCCTGGTCGGCAATCCATTTAATCGTTAATCCTCATCGTTACTATTATCCGAAGGTGTAGAAAAGTGATGTACTTAACAGAGATATAAACAGATACAGGCTATATTCAAGGGAGCAGAAAAAAGAACTGAAAACATGAAAACGTGAATATGAAACTGGAACTTAACATAAACTGTAATAATGTAGTCAGATGTTCTTAAAATTTCCCTGAAATTGTGGTATTTTTAATCGAAATTCTCTTCTCCGTTTTGGCTAAAATTTCGGTCCGAATTTCCCTGCAAAACGAAAATTTTCCTTCATGTGGCAACACTGCTCTAACGTTGCATAAATAAAATCTTAAAATATTCTGACTTCCGTTAAAAGCTGAGGCTGTAAACAGGCACTAGGCACCCATAAGGACAAAAAACAGGACAACACGCAGAATTATACTGGCCATAAGGCCAGTCGCCAGAGCCTCGTTTGTCTGCAAAATGCAGTCCAGGTTGTTCTACGTGGAAGGGTCACCCCTTACACCCCAATACACTGTTGAAAGACAATTACGCAGAACATTTAGAGAAAGATGTGACAGTGTATTCTAAACCCTTTAAATACTGTACCATCTTTTTACGATTTTGACAACTGCGTAGTATATAGACTTCGTAAATCTCGTGTCAATCTAAATCCTACTAAACGCATGGTTATTGCTAACGAAGAAAATGCGTATGATTGGCCATGACAGCGTATTGCTTTCAGCGCGCAATTCCATCCGTGTTAACCAGTCCGTTCCTGTTCCAGCAAACATACAATCACACATAAAGGTAAGGCCAATTAGTAATGTCACACATGCTACATCAAGATACCTCCTCCAATCCACCGTTGATCTGGCTAATCCAATTAGAGCTATAAATAATTACGAGGTGCAATCAGATAGCGCGCGGTGCTTTTTATCATCCTAACATCAATGTGATTTATTAACATAGTCAAAGCAGCTTCCCTGCATTACAATGAACTAATGTTAAGGACAGAGTGAGTGCTATATTTCGTAAAAGTTTACTCTAAAGCCCGTTTTATGCAGATTAAACGGATCTGGAGTGGATCTGCAGTTGATGTTGTTGTTGGTTTGGTGTTTTAAGTCCATTTTATACACGGTAAGGCTAATAGGAACTGGAGCTACAGTTTTAAAGTGGAATCCGAACCACCATGTGCCTCAACCGGGTATCGAACCCAGGACCCCTTGATTACAAGGCGACGACGCTACCACTGCGCCATCGGGGAGGAATACGTCATTGTGTCGTATCACGTAGAAGTAGCGCTACCTACAGGAAATAAATCATTAAATTGTGTTGCAGATCAAGATATTAGCGGTACGGCGCTAGGAGTCCCAGGTTCGAATCCAACCCTGGGCTTGGGTGATCTTTGTGAGCGTCCCTTCATTAATTTCATCACATCATCACTCATCCTCATCTTCGCGATTAGCAAAAAGCAGAAAAGCGAAGTAAAATATAATAAATCAATCAACCAATCAAACGCCTGAAGCATTTCGAATCACCCTGTACTAATTTCCCGTTGAAGTGCTTCATGCTACGAATCCATGGGAATGAAGGTTTAAGAAATGTGTCTCTTCGGATGTGTTCGTTCAGTTATCCCATCTCCATAGTGCATTCTAATCATCGCGAACAACGGACGAGACATGTACAGTCACCGTCCTAAAAAATGAGACCCCTAGATCCTGAAATACTCGCTTCCATGCAAGGCGTTATGTGTGTTGCATAGCTTTACGGCGCTGGTAGAAGTTGCCATTAATATGCTATTAAAATCTGCTTACCCCTGTAGAGTTAGGCAACACACATAACACTTTACAGAGGTAAGTATTTCGGGTTCTAGGTGTCCTCTAGTTACAAGCAGCCATTCTCATAATACAGTATGTTGCATGTAGTTTTGTAGACTTTTGCTTTATGAACTTTTTCCCTGGCGGTAGGACGGTTTCATAAGTTTAAATCCGTTATTGTTAATTGTAACAAATATTATTAGATAGTCTGCCACTATTTAATAAAACAGTAAACAGTAGTCTGACAGTATTTAATGTACCAATCATTCGAGTACGGGATGGGTGGTGTATTTCTGAATGTGTCCCTCAATACTTGGCTTTGAAGTTGCCATGGGACTTCACATCAACTTTGGCCGAAATTGAGAATATGTGAAGCCTTGCCACCACATGTTGCATATACCTTGTTGGTGTAGAATATAAATTTTATAGGTTTGTTATCATCTTTGTTAGTTATGACAAACACCACATTTTGTATTTGGAAATACAGTAAAACCTCGTTAATCCCGACTAATCCGGGGAGAAGTTGACCAGTTTAACAAAACTCCGGATTAACTGAAATAACCTAAAAGAACAGTAGAAAGTGCATTAAAACTCCGTTTATAGCAACAAAACACGTTTAGTATGGTGTATTTAAGGGCATAGGCCTAAATATACTATACAGTACAGTAAAATGTAAATCAATACTGTGAATATAATGCAGTACGAGGGTATACCTGGCTGAATGCGGATTCTTCCGAAAGCATTCTGCTTTTTTTTTCTGTCTTTTGCCTGTCCGGTTTAAGCGAAGTCCGGCTTATCGGGGTCCAGAGTAACGAGATTTTACTGTAACTCGTTCCTATTCAAAGTTCTGTTCACTTTGGTGACAGTGCGTATCCAGTGCAGATTTCGAATTCTAGACCCTGCCTGACCATATGTATTCCTTTGTGGGTGTCCCTTCATCAATTTCAAGTAATCATTATTCATTCTCATCGCTCGCTATTAACCTAATAAAGCAGGAACGCAACGTACAAGAATAAAAATGATAAACACTTAATTGTAACTTCGTTATATACTAGGCTGCGTGTGCACTTACATTAATGCTAATACTATTGCTGTTGCTGCATTATTCATACTTCTTGTTATGCTATGTTGGTGCTAGTATTACTAAAGTCTGGAACCAATGCATGCGCAGAAAGCGCAGTCGACTTGTTTCACGGGCACGGGATTGAGAGAAGGAACCCTGTGTATTGGGCACCACGGTAACCTGATCTCAACCCTATTGACTTTGCAATGTGGGGAATTTTGAAAATACTGGTTTTGTGTCATCTCAGGAAAAGGATACCTACTGCAAAGGCAGCTCTGGATCCTCATATTTTCAATAACATTCAAGGAAACATGTTGAAATATTTGAAATACATGGAGGACATGTGAAGAACGCTTTGCATTAAGGCAATATTCTGTTCATCAGTTTTCACTTTACTGCTAATTCTACTACTTTTGCCGCTACTATTGTTTAGTAATGCCACAATTTTCGTATTATTTCTATTAATATTACTACTTGTAACAGTAGCAGTACTGTCCTTCCTTCTTTGGTATTG
This sequence comes from Lepisma saccharinum, assembly GCF_977018435.1. Lineage (NCBI taxonomy): Eukaryota > Metazoa > Arthropoda > Insecta > Zygentoma > Lepismatidae > Lepisma > Lepisma saccharinum. The sequence goes on along the minus strand of NC_139237.1, from coordinate 52,050,852 downwards.
CTGTTGACGTACTCAACTAAACCCAAGACACTAAGTCAATAATTTCTGCATCTTCGTTTCCCTGCTGAGAGAATTTTTTGTAAAAAATAATTATTTGACAGGGCACTGGCAACCCTTCTTCTGGAAAGAATAGCCAACCTGCTTTCAATGGCGGATGCAGTGGGGAGGGAAGGCCTTCCGGGCACAGCCATTGAGACGTGGCTACGTGCCGTGGGTTCGCAAGCGGGGGCAGCTTCCGCCGGTGAGATCGTGGACCACTTGTTTCGGTATGAAAGATCACGGTTTCGAGGGACGGGAAAGAAGCTACGGAGACCTTAAACGGCTTGCTAAATCTGACAACACTGTCATGAACAAGGTATCACACATTCACTGCCTCCGAGAGTAAGCTGGAGAAGGTTGTGGGGATCTATCTGATTTTGGATTTCAAAATCAATGTCGAAATAGATTTATCTCGGATTTTAGCATTTGCGTCAATCTTTTTTTAAAAAAAGTAACGCCTTTTGATTGGTCTATGGAAGATCAAAAGATTCTCTCAGGCTATTGACCAGTTGAGTTGTAGAAAAGATTCCAAGCTTTCGAGAGCTAACGTAACTTCTTCAGGGTAGAAGTCAAGATGAGGGTGACGTTAGCTTTCGAATGCTTGGAATCTTTTCCACTACTCATCTGGTCGATATCCCGTGAGAATCTTTCCATCATTCGTCACCAGGAAAGCTTCAAGACTTCTGATTGGTCTATGGAAGTTTTCGTGTAGTATCACCAATGCGAAACTTGTGAAAATTCTTACTATGCAGAGTTAACGTATGTGTACGCTCGTCCCTATTTTTCTATTTTTTTTTTTAAAAAAAAAAACATTATTTACTTTTAATTAACTTTACGTATAGTGTGCGTCTGTACGTCTGAAAGGGGGTTAAGGGTGTGCCACGGTCCCACTAGAAAATGAATGTAAATTTAAACTTATATATTTCACACATAATTTTCGAACAAGTGTTCTCAGGTTACGAACCAGGTTAAATCGGCGTTAGCTTCCAACGTTTCGAGCGCGTACATTGCTCTCTTCATTCCCTGAACGTGAGTGTTTCAAATGAATGAGATGTATGATGCTGGAGAATTCGAACAATGCTTTATCACAGATTACTTTTGCTTCTACTGCAAGCTACTACTACCAGCTCATTACGTACGCTAAGGTGTTAAATTGTTCGTTCATCAAGGTTAATTGTGATGTTCAATTGTTTTTGATCTGGGTTCTCCCAGCATTCAATTCATGACTAGACCTCGGATTTTTAGGTCCTAAAAACTGTGCTTTTAGGTTCCCAAAATAGGTTCTAAAAATCCCAAAATAGGTTCTCAAAATCTTAAAATAGGTTTTCAAAATCTTAAAATAGGTTTTCAAAATCTTAAATTAGGCTCGAAAAATTCTGAAGTAGCTTCTCAAAAAACTGAAAACGGTTCAAAATTCCTGAAAAATACTGATTAGGTATAATCGTTAAAGAGAACCGTAAGAAATCTTAATAGGTATATTATCAACAAATTATTAATGTTCTAACCAAATTTTCATTTCCAAACATCATTTTCAAAATTATACACAAATTATTGTAACACTATACTTGTGTTGTTAGCATAAGTTACTTTGTTGATATGAAGAATCAATTACGCATGTATAATTTGCTGCACAAAACCTGCGTGGCAACTCACCGGGTATTCTTTGAATTCAGGGAATTCTGCGTGAATTTTTCTCCATTACGTAAAAAATTCCACCATTTATTAATCCAGATCGCATTGAATTTATACATATTTATTAATGCCCTGAGGCAAGTTTTTCATACGTGTGACTTGCGTTTATAGATGTATTTTTAGTCTGAGTATTTGAAATGGCCATTGTAAACTCTGCACTTTAATTTAAATATTTTAAATATGTATACCGTATAAATTAGAATTTTTGGATACATAGGAAACGCACAGACCCTTTATATATTTTAATATATAAAAATGTATGTATGTGTGTGTGTGTGTATGTTTGTTCCGGCATAACTCTCGAACGCCTGGAGCGGTCTCTACCAAACTTGGTACGCGTGTCACTTGCAACATGGAAAGAAATAGTGTGTGGGTAAGACACCGCTGACACCCCTCGGGGTGGAAGTTGTAAGGGGGGTGACATGTAAAAATGATCGAAAAAGACCAATATTAGTGTGGAATCCATAGTTTTCGGGGTCGCTAAGATGAATAGTGACAATCCCAATGCCGTTCAACTCCAAGACACCCATGGCACCCCTAGGGGTGGGGGTGAGAAGGCGTGACATGTAAAAATAATGAAAAAAACGACGGATATTAGTGTGGAATCCATAGTTTTCTGGGTCATTAAGATGAATAGTAGCACTACCAATGCCGTTCAACTTCAAGACACCTCTGGTGCCCCTAGGAGTAGGGGTTGGAAGGGGGTGACATGTAAAAATAATCGAAAATGACCGATATTAGTGTGGAATCCTTAGTTTCCTGGGTCGTTAAGATGAATAGTGACACTCCGAATCCCGTTCAACTCCAAGGAACTTCTGGTACCTCTAGGGGTGGGGTTGGGAAGGGGGTGACATGTAAAACGACCGATATTAGTGTGGAATTCATAGTTTTCGGGGTCGTTAAGATTAATAGTGACACTCGCAATCCCGTTCAACTCGAAGACACCCCTGCACCCTGAGGGAGGGGTTGGGAAGGGGGTGACATGTAACAATAATCGAAGACGACCGATATTAATGTGGAATCCATAGTATTTTGGGTCGCTAAGATGAATAGTGACACTCCCAATGCCGTTCAACTCCAAGTTCATTTTACACTATAGATAGAATTCATTATTTTCCTGTCTAATAGAAGATTAGAATAAATAAATATCCGGGCAACGTCGGGCAATCAGCTAGATGTTAATATATTTGTTTGTATGTGTGTGGTTTGTGGGAGGCTGTAATGCATAAGATTGAAAAACATCTGCTTGTACTCTTGAATTTTTGGAAAGTTCACCTTGAAAACCGGAAATTATAGTTAAATTTTATCCTAGAGTGGCCACCCTGAATACATATAATCTTTTTCATGTTATTCACAGTCAAACTCTGCCTTTTTTCTGTGTGAATCCTCTTAAATGCTGAAAATGATCTTTCAACAAAAACATAGGTAGTTAGTGTTGCAAACTTAAATGCTGAAACGTTACTTCGCAAGGCGTGAATGTCAGAAAGTACCGAACTGAGGCGAAAGTGAGTAAGACCATACGGATAACAAGTTTGTACTTTGATGTTTAAGCCTTCATCAGTTGTTGCGTTTTCTAACGAAATGCTGACATAATTTATTATGTCTTATGTAAAGGAAAAAATAGGTTAAAAACCTAAAATCCGACGTCTATTCATGAGGTAAATCAGCACCGTTTAGAGTTTATTTGCAATATCTCTGCGCGATGCATAAACACTTTCCAAAAGTATCAAGGGTGTTCCTAGATAGCAGTCTTATGTCGAAAACCTAGTTCAATATTTTTTTTATGTAACAGGGGCTAACTGAAGAAACGCAAAAAGGGTAAGTTTTACACGTGTAGACCAGAAGATCCCTAATCTTCCCCCGCCTCCATCTTGTTCAAACCCTTTCTTCCCCAACATCGTCGCGGCCTCTTGCAACTGACGTCATAGTAATGAGATTCCTGAGGAAGAGGGTTGAGGATGGAGTAGGGGTGGATTCGGTAGGGCAGGGGCGTTGGTTCACAGGCTGGTCATGCTGGAATCTGTCTGGTCCAGTCTGGACATCCAAAGCATCCAGGGAATAGAGGACTTGAGGGGGAAGGAGAGAAGTATTTGCTATGTCTCCTAGGATATCTAAAGTTAAAACATAGTAGATGCGCCTTGTAAAGGATTCGGTGAAGTTTAAACCCATGCTGAGATGTTTATACTCTATTATATCACCACCAGGAAGAACGTTCGGTAATATAATAGGTTATATCATTTTAAGCAGAGCCAATAGGTACTTGAGCACATTCTGTAGTACCCAGTTCAGCACACCAACATTCATTTCACAACAACCATAAAAATAAATGGAACATAGAATCAAATGTTGTTATATTACAATGAAAACCTTAAAAGTCCAATAAAAATTGTAGGACAGACTGTATACAGCTCAAATTTACATTACGTATCAACTGTTATGTACAAAAGGACCAAGGCTACAACAAGTGAGCTTAAAAACGCCATTTTTGTTATTTTATAGATGGCGCCTCTTATACGCACTTGTACCAATGAAGAGGAGTTGTTTGTTGCCCTCTGTCAGCCTATAACGTACATAAATTTCTCGACAAATGAAAATTTAATATTTCTGTGTATATCATTACCACACCTGCAAATTTACTAATGGAGGAGAAAGATCGACAATGGCCTCAGTTTGCAGGCAGATGGGTGGAAATGCCTTCGCAGAGGCTCATAAGTGACTGCACGTGGACCCCAAAGACTTATTCTTCTTAAGGTATAAAGGCATTAACTCAAAGTTGATCAGCAATGGGTCTGTGCTAAAATGGAGCAAACTTGTGCAACACTTCATACAGAAATCTACTAAGATAAGAAACCAAAAGAATTTTTGTCATTTGACTCTCCATTGTATTACACATTACAGCACATTTATATTTTTTATAAGTAATGATAAGGTGAAAGTGATGAATAAACACTTTCAAAGAACATCTACGTATGTCATGGCCGAGAAAACCGAACATGCATCTATGGAATAACTCTTGTTACTTAACTACCATTAAAATTTCTATTTTAGAGCAGTCACGGGCAGTTTTTCTGTTTTATTCATTATTTTACTGCCTTATTTATAAACATATATTTTGAATATTTGAAAATTTGAATAACAATTTCCAGTGGGATACCATTTTATGTGGGAAAGACAAAACTGCTACTGTACATAGTTAAAATAAATGAATAAGAATCTTGTAAGCATGAATGATATCTTACTGCAAACAAAAAAAAAATACTGTTATAGATAGTACTACTACTAATAACAATATGCGTCAAGATAAATGAAATCAGATTAATGTATAAATAGTAGTGATTTTTTACAATAAGCCAACATTCCGTACACAGAGTTGGATTCTATATCCTGGCGCCATCTATGGGTATGTTCTATGTAATTCTGAAGAATCATAAATTTCTTCTTGGACATTGGTTAAGCAACAGCCAGAGGGCTGAAGCCTACTCATAGACATGCGACGATTAACGTACTTATTCAAGACTTCTGAATCGGAAGCTCATATCTTCTGTAGGAAACGGTGGTTGAATAATCAGGAACAAATGAATTTGACCCTTGCCTCATATTCTAGGCTCTAGAAAGTCAGATAACGTGTTGAGATTCAATGTGTTGATTTGAAAAGTAATATCTTTGAAGCACGGAGAATTGTAACAGAATAGTACTAAAATTTGTGTCCGTTTTTTGCCATTTTTGGGCAATCGCGACGAAGAGGATTGATTGTGATTAAATTATATTTACAAATGAAAATGCATGCTCTGCCGGGACTTGATCTCGGGACATTACCTGGTTAGATCACTTAGTTGACAATTTGGCCAGGGAGGGGCTTGGAAGAACTAAAAGAAAGCTACGCACTAGGTTGATTCGAACCAGAATAACGTTTTTCGTATCAATGTTTAAATTGAATGATTAATTGGGAGTGGAAGAAAATCGTTGCCATGGAAAAAGTTTAGTTATTAATTTCGTTCTTTCCAAGATATATACATTCTTATATATTCCCCAATTTCTTCGACCATACATCTAAAGAGGGTTGCAATCCCGTTCCTTTTGGTACGCCATTGTAAGTAAGTGTAGATTGTAATTTGAAAGCTCATTTCCTTTTATCCTGCAGCACCTAGCGAATAATGTGTTTGAGTGAAAATGTTACGAAATGACACAAATGTGAAATATTCACGTAGAAAAACAATGGACAAATTATTTATGTGAAAAAAGTGAAAAATTCAAAGATGCATATTGCATTAATTCTTTATTTGGCTTTTTTATTAAATACAAATACTCTACTTGCGATGTTGGCACAAGATGGCTCCATACTAAACCAATAAGTGAAGTGGACTTGACACAATTTCAAATAATCAAACTGAAATTGTGTATAATGTAATAATTATGAACAATTTAAAGAGTGCACGTAAAAGTTATTTCCATGCCTTTTTGAAATAAGTTTTCTAAATTTTATTTTGCTGTACTTCAGTACTTACTTCAAAAGTTTGGAAATACTAGAACAGATACCACTAGAGACATCCGAATCATAGATCTCGATATAATATAGGAAAGGAAAGCTCCATCGAATTAACTAACCTGTAATGAACAACATTTGGAAACAACCAATTTAAGGATTGAAGGTATGTTGGAATTAAGCATATAAATGTTATCTTGTGCCACGTACCCATCGTACCATCTTTTTGGAAGAAATTGAGCGATCCCAAGATGGCGGACTTGGAGATAGACGTTACGTTCGCAACATAAACTATCAAGTCAATCCCTTCACTTTTCCTACATCATGCACAGGCATTTTCCAGTTTTTCTATTCGTATTTGCTTTATACAGGCATTTCCATTCACATGGGTCACTCTGTATATCTGCAGCAACTGTACTCAAATATTTGTAAAGTTTATTAAATTATACAGACACTTCTGTTCTCCAAATGAAATTTTGAATACCGCCAGTTCAAAAATAAGTGACGAAAGTAAGTATAAAATACATAGTAGTTCACCTTGGTCTGAATTGGAACGTATGGTATCATGTGGACCTCACAAAGTTAAAGATCTGAAGCCTGTACTTCATTATCTCATTCATTCTCATCGTCACGATTAACCTAAGGAGTCAAATGTGGCATTAAGGAGAAATACAAATGCCTATACAACACACATACAGAACAGGAGTAGGATTGACATGCCAGTGCCTCAGCAGAAACTACACTTGCGAACGACGACAAACTGGAAAGTATCGAACTAAGTCCTTCTTGCTTTAAAAACCACTGTACATACTTCTCCTCCGTTCCCAGGATGCCCGTTCTATCGAACAGTCAAGATCCTGCCTTTGGGATCGAATTCCAGTACCTGGATACGGCTTCGAAAACAAGAGTAACATATTTCAAGCGGGCTTTCTGAAAGATTTATGGAGCACTCGTTTCTTCTGCAACGCTGCCTTCCTCCTAAGACATTGAAAAGCCGAGATGAGATACATACAGGTACGTCTATCGGCCTGTGAATGTGAACATTCTTTAGATGTTTAGAGCTGTGACGTGGGTGTTTCGGTACAAAGGCAAATATTGTGTTTGTATACACTTGCGGAAATGAAAACATGATATGAGAACATCGAACATTCTTCAGTTATCAAGTTTCTAGAAATTTAGAGTTAGAAGCAAACTATAAACGTGTCCTGATAATCTCTTGTTCCTTCTGTTCTTCCTGATGACAAATCACTTTCAGTTATGGCTACTGAACACTAAAATCGCCGAGAACAAGCCGCACTACCATATTCGACGGAAGCTGTAGGCCAACTAAGCAAGTCTATGCGCAATATTCACGCTTGCGCAGTTAAATTGCAAGGCCACGCCTCGCAGAAGACTACGGCGGAATAAGTAACTTGTAGGAGATATACTTTTTGAATGTGACGAATTATAGTAAGAAGTAACCGAATTATAGTTTCTTCACTTGAAAAGTAATTGTTATATTTAGAATTACTAATTTTGAAAAGCAAATATACTGTTAACATTAATTTTCAACCTTCCTTTTCAGTTGCTTCATTACATATAAAGTATAATTTGCATAATATGCATTAATTGCAAGTGATTTGTTTTAGTGATGACCATTTCTAATTTTTATTAAATTATAATTTACCTCCTATGTTTAAATATATATGAATAACAAAGAAGTGAGAAATTCTAAGCACACGCAAAACATTTCCTTGCAACAAAGTTATAACCAACTACTTTTCTATACGACTCCTTCAGACATATCGATATGATATTCACTTGATTATTTATAGATAAGTCATATATTTTGTTGGAGTAATTAATTACAGAGTCGATTCATTGGTGGCAAATTTGACCCTATGCTGCGTGGGTATACATATTCAGGATGATATATAGTTTTTTCTAGTGTTCGTAGAGTTCAAACTGGAGTCAATCAGGGAAAATGTATTAGGAGAACTTGTTGGCATGAATGAATTCTGTACGCTGTAAAAGTGTGAAGGGTGTCACACTGTGTAAGTGGATATTTGAAGCATGGAGATGAAACCGAGACTACAAGACTCCTGTCGATCGAAGAAGTAATTATTACTTCTAACTGCGTTGCAAGTAACGTGTTACTTCCAAAGACTGCTTTTCTCATATCTCCAAGTTTTCTAGAACAAGATTTTTCGTAATTGAATACCTTCAATTCCGTCCAGTTCCTAAGTTGACACAATAAAAATATATTGGGGAGGGGGGGGGGGCAGTTAGGGCTCCATTGGAGATTCTAGATTTCTAAATTAAAAGCAGCCCCCAACAATGACAGAAATCCCTCCTCGAAAAGTGAGTCCTATTAGGAAGGCATTTCTTAAAAGTGTTTTTGCTTGCATGATGAAGAGAAATCCTTTCATCTGAAGACGAAGCCTGGCTGGGGTAGAGCGGACGAAGGAAGCTCCGTTCAATTATTTAAGCTCCAGCTTGACCTGAGTCTGAGGATATGAGATTTTAATAAGGCCCTGCCTGAATTACCAAACGCTTTTGAAACTAACAGAAAAATCAACTCTTCCTTTTATGAATTCTGTTTCCTCCAGAGGCCAAGTTTTTTTCCCTTTATCTCGGAGCTGCTTCGGAGTTTTCCGTTTGGATCGTTTCATACAAATATCGAATGATTTTCCATGGTGTTCTTACTTTTTCAGTTCTGCTAATATGTTTCCATGGTGTTTTTACTTTTTCAAATTCTTCTAATATGCTCCCACGTTGTTCTTACTTTTTCTAATTCTGCTGTTATTCCATGGATGTCTTACTTTCTTTCAATTGTGCTAAAGTTTTTCGTTAGTGATCTTATTTTATCTAATTCTGATATTCTTTTCCATGATATTATTACTACTTTCCCAATTCAATTCTGCTAATGTTTCTTCATGGGGGTCTTACTTTCCCAATTCAATTCTACTAATGTTTTCCCATGGTGTTCTTACTTTCTCCAATTCAATTTGCTAATGTTTTTCCATGGTGTTCTTACTTTCCCAATTCAATTTGCTAATGTTTTTCCATAGTGTTCTTACTTTCTCCAATTCAATTTGCTAATGTTTTCCCATGGTGTTCTTACTTTCTCCAATTCAATTTGCTAATATTTTTCCATGGTGTTCTTACTTTTCGCAATCCAATTCTCCTAATGTTTTTCCATGGTGTTCTTACTTTCTCCAATTCAATTTGCTAATGTTTTTTCCATGGTGTTCTTACTTTCCCAATTCAATTTGCTAATGTTTTTCTATGGTGTTCTTACTTTCTCCAATTCAATTTGCTAATGTTTTCCCATGGTGTTCTTACTTTCTCCAATTCAATTTGCTAATGTTTTTCCATGGTGTTCTTACTTTTCCAATTCAATTTGCTAATGTGTTTCCATAGTGTTCTTACTTTCTCCAATTCAATTTGCTAATGTTTTTCCATGGTGTTCTTACTTTCCCAATTCAATTTGCAAATGTTTTTCCTTGGTGTTCTTACTTTTCGCAATCCAATTCTCCTAATGTTTTTCCATGGTGTTCTTACTTTCTCCAATTCAATTTGCTAATGTTTTTCCATGGTGTTCTTACTTTCCCAATTCAATTTGCTAATGTTTTTCCATGGTCTTCTTACTTTTCGCAATCCAATTCTCCTAATATTTTTCCATGGTGTTCTTACTTTCTCCAATTCAATTTGCTAATGTTTTTTCCATGGTGTTCTTACTTTCCCAATTCAATTTGCTAATGTTTTTCCATGGTGTTCTTACTTTCTCCAATTCAATTTGCTAATGTTTTCCCATGGTGTTCTTACTTTCTCCAATTCAATTTGCTAATGTTTTTCCATGGTGTTCTTACTTTTCCAATTCAATTTGCTAATATTTTTCCGTGGTGTTCTTACTTTCTCCAATTCAATTTGCTAAAGTTTTTCCATGGTGTTCTTACTTTCTCCAATTCAATTTGCTAATGTTTTTCCATGGTGTTCTAATTTTTCGCAATCCAATTCTCCTAATGTTTTTCCATGGTGTTCTTACTTTCTCCAATTCAATTTCCTAATGTTTTTTCCATGGTGTTCTTACTTTCCCAATTCAATTTGCTAATGTTTTTCCATGGTGTTCTTACTTTCCCAATTCAATTTGCTAATGTTTTTCCATGGTGTTCTTACTTTTCGCAATCCAATTCTCCTAATGTTTTTCCATGGTGTTCTTACTTTCTCCAATTCAATTTGCTAATGTTTTTCCTTGGTGTTCTTTCTTTCCCAATTCAATTTGCTAATGTTTTTCCATGGTGTTCTTACTTTCTCCAATTCAATTTGCTAATGTTTTTCCATGATGTTCTTACTTTTTCCAATTCAACTTGCTAATGTTTTTCCATGGTGTTCTTACTTTCCCAATTCAATTCTCCTAATGTTTTTGCATGGTGTTCTTACTTTTTACAAGCCAATTCTCCTAATGTTTTTCCATGGTGTTCTAACTTTTTCTCATTCAATTCTGCTAATGTTTTCTCATTGTGTTTTTACTTTTCCCAGTTCCGCTAGTATTTTTCCATAGTGTTCTTACATTTTTCCAATTCTCCCGCTTTTCCATGATATTCTTACTTTTTCGAATTCTGAAAATAATTTTCTATTGTGTTCCTATTTTTATTCAATTCTGCTAATACTCTCCATGGTGTTTCTTAGCATTTTCTCAATCCTGTTATGTTGTGGTTAGAACGTTAGTTCCAAGTGAAGTAATTGCTTTGAAAAACCTAGATCTTGGTGACGTCATTGTTTAAAATCGAAACGATACATTTCCGTTACCAGAAACAAAAGTTTTTATTTTTCTTCCTCTCTAGGTTAATGGCGACTGTGTGGATGAATGGATGAGACACGCACAATAATGGCTTGCACTGTAATATCTCTCTGTTTCAAAATAAGTAACTAAACTTAAATATAAAATACCTTGGTCTAAATTGGAACATATGTAAAGCTTACATTTTGTGTTAAAAGATGGAAGCACAAGAGTATATTTATGCGCAGGACAAGGAAGAGTAATTTAAATGTTGCAAACGTTAATGTAGTAACTGGATTTTTAGCACTAATTATTTTAAGATAAAATTTTATTAGTTCTTAAATTAATAAGTTATTTATGATAATTCAAAATGAATATCTGATCTTCTGTTAGTAAAATATTTCTTTTAAAGATTTTTTGATAAAAAAAATCTAAATGAACCCCAGTGGTCGAAATTGGCAGACACGCCAGTTTGACTTCCAGGCTAGGTGATATCAGGTGGAATATTTTTCGGCTCTGTGTATTTGTTGCGTTCAGATACCCCACCTGAAATCACTCACCCCGGGAATCGAACCTGTGTCACTCCCCCCCCCAACCCCTGAAAATCAGAGATTGAAACATCATTACTGAAAAAATTGAAAAAGTGTCTGTCTGAAACGGTTGGAAAGGCCTTTCGCCTCTTGTGATCCAGGAACGCTTCGAAAACGGAAAACGAAATTGAAAAATAATATAGTGAAGTTAAACTGTATTGTGATTTTAATATAGCGTTCAATAATTTTTGTATCTAGGAGTTACTTTATCTTGTACAACCAAGCCCTTTATTTCAAAGTGATGGTCTATGAATGTGCAAACGTGTTCATCGCATACATGGATTTGCTATTACATTTTTGCGCACACATTTTTGCATGTAGTCTGCCTTTTTTTCAGTCTGCAGTTATCTCAACAATTGATGGTTAAATATTCAAGCATTATATTCTTTGTTAAGGTTGTCCATTGTGGGTGTAATTATGGAGAAATGCAATGGAGGGGCGAAAACAAGTTTTGGCGCGAAACGTTGAGTAGGGAAATGGTGGAAGGGAGGGATAAAAGGCAGAGAGAGAGAGAGAGAGAGAGAGAGAGAGACGAGGCAAAATTATCGTTCAATTACTATGCCAAATGTAACTTTATGACGCTGTATATGTGTGGACATGTGGGAGGGGGTTGGGAGGCAGAAAACTAACGTTTCAAATGCTCTGTTAAAGCCCACGAACAAAAACTACCCGTGTATATTTCATAGAGATTTTCGGAGCATCGTCATTTTATCGCATGCAATCGACAGCAAGCTCGCTACAGCTTGGCAATTATTGGTGTTCGGCTTCATTCCGCATAGATTAGGAGAATTAGCTTCATTCGCTCGTGGTGAGTGTTATTGGACCTGACTAGGATTAATCCTATATCGCGTGGGCACTTTTAACGTCAGCACACAGGGCTGCCTGTCATCTTTTATTCAGGGACGAATTTGCAGCTGCAGGCTAATGTTATGGGGGACGTAAAGGCTATGTTTGTATGGGAATTGTCCCCTCTTTCGGATAAAATGTACCAGGGACGCTTCCACTGGGGTTCAAGGTAGGCTCTATCTAATCGTAGCCTACCTTCGTGCCCATCTAAAATAGTCTACAAAGGAAATTTTAGAACTACATCACTAAGTAATTCAACACGTTGATTAATCTAATGCTGGAGGCAGGATGGCATCCATTTTGCCTAATCCCGTTTCGGCTAATGGCTTATCAGCCCCTGTCAATCAGACCTGACAGCTGTCCGCCGTTTTAGGCGAAATGGGATATCCCGTTTCGTTAAATCCCATTTCGCCTAAACCGGTTGGAAGGGAATATTGCAAGCCAGAGAAGTTTTGACGGTGACGGACGTAAAAACCCCAAACAATGCGGAACATTTACCGATGCTAATTACGAACAGTCACATGAGCCAAATAGTCAGGTGAAATAAATTCCAACATTGAAATATTGAAAACAAAAATAGTTTAAATTCACATAACACAACAGAGCACGTATCTCCCTGTTGAGACACCATTAAATTTCCCTCATTTGAAATGTTCCCTTTCAACCAGTTTAGGCGAAAGGGAATATCCCGTTTCGTCTAAAATGGCGGCCAAGTCATAAATCATATTATCTTGTGCTGATAAGCAATCAGGCGAAATGGGATTAGGCAAACGGCACTACACGTAGAGATAGAAGTGTCAGTGCGAGCTGGGAGAAGTAGAAAGAAACTGAAAATGGGGAAAAGAGAAAAATAAATAAATAAAAATGAAAAATTATGCAAAATGAAAAAGCATGAAGAAACGTGGAGAGAGAGCATTAGCAAGAGAAAGAGGGAAAGGAAGAAATGGAAATGGAGCGAGAGAGAGAGAGAAAGAGAGAGAGAAACGGAGAATAACCAAGATAGCGATAAACGGTGGATAAATGAGCGAATGAAAAATAATGAAATGGGGGATAAAACAAGAGAGGAAGAAAGAAACGGAGAATTTTCGGAAGTGGTCTTTTGAAGCTCGTCAATTCGATCTGAAAGCTCCATAAGTAATTCGTGGTACTTTGAGCAAATGACTAAGGAACTGTTTTGTTATTTAGGGTTGCTTTTCTGGCGGTTTCGTCTTAACAGCGACGATGTGGATAAATTATAATATGAACAAATTGATGACGAAACACTCACAAGGTCCATGACTTCATAGTGCGCTGTGCTAACCACTCCGCCCGGAGGCCGGCGGAAGTGTTTTGTATAGAGTGCACCATTGCATAGCGCACTCATTTCGACGTTACGAAGGAATAAGAAAAACCAGCTGGAAGCTGGATAAATTTTTGTTATGGTATACTAATTACATCTAATAGTGTATTTTCTATTCGTTAACTTATGTGGAGAAACAGGTACAGACATCGAGATAAGTTTTGTCCCCTTTGAATCTTCATCTGCAACTGTAATAAATGGTAGATCTACATCTTTATTCTATTGTAGAGGTCACGTGATCTTATTGTTATCTCTCACGCGAGTACACACACAACTTACCTTGGGCTATTCCTTAGTTCCATCAGGCCAGAAAATGTTATCTCCTTAGCTATTGCGCACAATATATGTACACACCTTGGCATGTTTGAGTAGTAATTGAGGTACTATAGACCCAGCAGAAATCATGTTACTTTATTGAACTTCCGTTAACCTTGAGCACATTCATGATGAGGAATGAATGAGTCAGCAGAAATTTTCTGCACCCATTGAGCTTGAGCACATTCATGATGAGGATGAATGAATGAGTCAGCAGAAATTTGATGCACCCATTTACCTTGAGCACATTCATGATGAGGATGAACGAATGAGTCATCTGTCGATGAGCTCTGGACAGAGGTGGACGGAGAAGGGGAGTGGGGGTTGGACTGACCCTAGATATTGTTTCTTGTTGAATGCTAACTTAATTTTTGTGGTGTAAACGTAATGAGCAGTAATGCATATTGAGTTAAAATTTGACTTAAGATATAAAATATTTATCATCTTGTATTTACGTGTGTCAGACGTGCTGTTTTCAAGTATAAAGTTAAATAAGGTTCCTTATAACTTAATGAAAATTAAGGTTAATTTAAATAGCCATCTATACAAAGGACAAGTATAGCTCATTCGGAGTTGATACATGCGTTTTATAAGTTACAACTTATAAAGTTACTGCAAGAGCTACTTGCAATTTATTTTTAAAGGGATTAAACATACTTATATACTACTGAGTTGCTTCTTGAGCGAATAACTCTGACTGTGTGACGATTCTCAGGTTACTCAAAATATAAATGATCCTTGGCTCCCTTTGATGAAACTTAATGTTGTGGGCATTTCAGACGTACAGAAACTATAGAATAATATATGATCCATTAGCATAGATATATACACAGCAGTTCGTGGGTTCTGATCCAGCAATAGCAGAGAAACACGCTTTAAAAGAAACATTAAAGGATATAATATTAGTTTATTGAGTTTGAGTTTATTGAGTTTATTGAGCAATTTTCACACCTATAGTACCCCTGGGGGCATTGGTGCATGTACATTACAAAAGACATGTTGACATCGCACATAATATATATCTATACTTCAATTTGGCAGATTTTTTTTATAATAATATAACATAATATAATAGTAAAACACACAATGACAAATTATTTGTTGAAGTGAACTAGTGTTGTAAAAGTACATGTTATATAGTGTATACAATCTAAATTTATTTTATAAAGTTAGTTAATTCTTGAAATTCTTGAACTGAATATAATGTGTATTCCAATAACAATTTTTTCACTTTACTTTTAAAGATTGTGGTTCTCTCAAAATTTTTGTAACTTTTTGGTAATATATTGTATAACTGGATGCCTGAGTAAAAAGGTCCCGTTTGGTATGCAGTTAGCCGCACTTTGGGAATGTGAAAGTTATCTTTTTGTCTGGTATTGTAATCGTGAGTGTCTATGTTCCTTGTATAGTTCGATTTTGTTTCGTGTATGAAAGTAAGTGTTTCAAGTATGTACAGACTTGGAAGTGTTAATATACGTAATTTTTTGAAAAGCGGTTTACATGTATCAGTTTTATGTGCATTTGCCAAAATACGCAATGCTCTTTTTTGAATTTTAAAAATCCTCTGCGATTGAACCGAGTTTCCCCAAAATTGGATACCGTACCTCAAAATACTTTCGAAGTTTGAGAAATAGATATTTAGCAAACATACTGTATTGAAACTATTTTTTAAGGTTCTTAATTGGTAACATACGGTGTTTAGCCTCTTGCATAAATGATCTATGTGAACTTTCCAGTTTAGACACTCGTCTATAAATATTCCAAGAAATTTTGTATTGTTAGTAGCTGTTATAACGGCATGCCCTACTGTGAAATTATATTGCTTAATAGAAGAGTTTTTGGCTCTAGATACACCAAATTTTATTATATTATTTTTTTCGTTGTTCATAGAAAGTTTGTTTGCTGAAAACCAGCTTTGTAGTTCAGTAAGAGCTTCTTCCGTTTTTTGAATTAATGTTACATCGTTAACAGAATCTACCAAAGCCGTAGTATCATCAGCGAAAAGAGTAATTTGGGCGGTATCAACATTTGCTGGAAGGTCATTTATGAACAATAAAAACAACAGGGGTCCTAGTATCGATCCTTGGGGGATTCCAATAACCACATCTTTCAATTCGGAGTAATATGTTGTTTGCGTCCCATTATTGGATATGCTATTTATTGCAACGCTCTGTTTTCTATTCGATAAATAGGATTCTATTAATTTGTTTGATAGACCGCGGATTCCGTAGTATTTTAATTTCTCTAGTAGCAAGTGATGATTCACACAGTCAAACGCTTTTGATAAATCACAAAAAATTGCAACAACAGAATACGTTTTGTTTATGGCGGAAAGAATATTATCAATTACATCAAAAATGGCATTTTTTGTTTTTTTCGATTTCACAAACCCATTTTGTTGCTTTATGAGTATCTTTTTATCTTCTGCATACTTTATTATCCTATTATAGATTAATTTTTCGAAAATTTTAACATCCTTTCCTAAATCACAGTTGTCTAAACTCCAGCTACAGGATAAGCCAATACTAGATCAACATCCCGCACAAAACATCATTCAAATCAATTATTCCTGGATAGCTACCCGAAATTATACACGTTAGTCAATCACCATCTTGCAAAATTACAAAATTTCGTAAGCAGTTGAAATCTAATGAAGGCTAATGTGTTTTAAGCCTAGCATTTTAAGTATCTAACTACTCGATTATGCGTAAATGGAACTCTGTTACTTTCCTAAACTGGGCCTCCCCGATGGCGCAGTGGTAGCTTCCTCGCCTTGTAATCAAGGGGTCCCGGGTTCGATACCCAGTGGAGGCACATGGTGGTTCGGATCCCATTTTAAACTGTAGGTTCAGTCCCGATTAGCCTTACTGTGCATAAAGTTGACTTAAAACACCAACTCAATCCAAAACTTTCAGCTCAGGGGTCCCGGGTTCGATTCCCGGTCTGTGCATGGGTGTTCTTTGCGAGTGTGTATTCATCGATTTCATAAGGTCATTACTCATTCTCATCTTCGCAATTAGCCAAAAGAGGCAGAAAAGTTGTAAAAAAACAATCAATAAATTTCCTAAAGTAAGTGGATACTTTCCTCAATTTGGTTGATTACTAACCTGAAAATTTTGCCGTGAACTTGGTAATACATCAAATAATAAAGGGTGTTCCGTATAGGACGCCAAATTAAAAAATTAAATAAAAATACAGAAAATACCATGAAAATAGATATATTTTACATATATGTAAGCAGTAACATCTCCCATTTACGTATGAAAGACAATGTCAGTCATATGTCCACCCATACAGAGTCTGCTTGCATTTATACGCTCCACAAAATTATTGATAACCCTCTCGCAGATGTCTGTCCCGATGCCTCCAATCACCCGTATGATTTCCGCCTTCAGTTCCAAAAGGGTTCGTGGTTTGTTGGCGTACACCTGTGATTTCACAAACCCCCATAAGAAGAAATCACAGGGTGTAAGATCACATGACCTTGCCGGCCAGTTTGGTAAAATGTCTTCACAATGAGAACACGTTGCTCTATCGTAAACTGTTCCATATCGTAACCACAACAAGAGTCAAAACAATTGAGGCTACATTAATCAGCATGACAACATTGGTAAGAACAGGTCTGCCAACTTCGAGACAAAACAATAGCACTCGTTTCAAATTCGGCGTCCTATACTGAACACCCTATAGTTCCGAATTCATTGCACGTTTGCGAAAACAACGAAATTCTTTGTCTGCGATGGGCGATGCGTGGGTAACACACACACATATGCAAACAGTGATATGTTGTCGCCGTTTGCCTTTTCTGCTGTCCGAGCTAATTCGGTAATATTAATGTCAGCTTTCCGAGAGCACACACCTTGTTTGATTTTCTCTTGTTTTGCATTTTGCCGGCCGGGGGGGGGTCGCCAGGTATGGGGTTTAAGGGCTCACCTGCCGCGGATGGGGAACGCATCGCTAAACAGTGGGAAAGGTCAAACGGGCAAGTCTGAGAGTAAGCTTGCTTTAAGCCGTACGCAACGTGCCCTGGTTGTCAGGTGGAAACGGCAACAAACCAACGCAGAAATGTCATTTTCCCCCCACTCCCACGTGGCAACATTGTTTCGTCTCCACGTCACCGTGTAATGTGGGAAATTATTAATGATGGGCGATTAAACTTTAACGCAACTGCAATGCTGGGATTTGTATTTCTAAAAGCTCCAACACGCACAGAGACCACCTGCTGACCTCCCTGATCTATTGGTTAAAGTAACCAGCCCCGAATCCGCGGGAGGCGAGTTCGAATTCTGGTGATGAATGCCTGCAGGATATCTTGAGGGATAGAAACATAATCGCTGAATTACTTTATTTTGTGTGTACTCAGCATGAAAGCTTTGAACAATAAACATCTTACAAACTAAAAGCGCTACAAATGCAAATTTTAGTGTGCTGATACACCTACTAAATAGAAGCTAAACTCACTACCCTGTCTCAGTTCTCTCTGGAGCAAGGCCGTGCATAGTGGCAGAGAAGATGGCGGGGGGTCGAGTGGGCATAGCAAAGCAGTACACGCTGCTGGGAAGGCTGGTAACCGCAGTAGCTTTCCCCCTCCACGCAATCCCGTCCCTCTCACTTGTTCATTGGTGCAGCCGCCTCGCGTACCTACTTGCGCAGAGACTTGTTTTCGTTCGCCTGCTCCAGATATAACTAGGACAGGGTATATAAATTAATTCTATCGGCCTTTTCCTGCAAGACAGCAATCAATGTGATTTAACTATCGATATTTCGGAAACTAGAAAATCTGAATATTTGAAATTTTATAAAATTTAAAACCCACAAAAGGTGTCATAAATTATATCGAATCGCCATCTATTCTGTCTATAGTATTAATTAACAATCATGAATTATTAAATGTTGCAATATCTGCTCATTTTATTCAAACTACAAATAGAAACATTGCGTCTACCAGTCTGGAAATCCTGTTAATCCTTTAAAAACCAGGGAATTTCTTTTTTCTTGAAAAGTTAATGGAGGTATCTATTACTAGAAAAATGAAAAAAGTAATTTGTAGCACAGTAAAAGTAAGCATTTGAAGACATATAAATAGGATAAATAAGAAATTTTAAGTTTGTTGTGCGCACATTACACTTCAATTTGAGAATTGCAGGTAGTTACTAGAAATTGAAATTGTTTATTAAATACAGTAGGAACTCTTTATCAGGTTGAAATCTGTTACGATGAGAACCTATTGGTATTTTGCGCTTACTTGTAATTATTTTTGAGTGAGGACGGCTGTTTGGTTGATAGCTATCTGAGGTAATATATTACTATATTTTACTGTAGTTTGCACTAGAATTGTTACGCATTCATAGCCAAAATAATTCTTTGATAATCATTAGTCAATGCATATCAAGCGTTACGTAAAAACTCTCTTCCCCTACTCACCAGTCAGATTGTCTTTGTTATTTCCTTTATATGAGAAGTTAATATTCTTAAACTTGGTTAAATTTGATTCTAAGTGCGAGTGTTTAACTAACCCTCTTCCATATTCGCCAATGATCTTAATAATTTGGACTGGAAAACCTGGGATAAACTCTAGTCACTAGAACTGTTAATAGAATAGAATAGAATGGTATTTATTTAAGCAGGCGTGTTTTGGCCTTATGGGCCGTTCTTACAACCAACCCTTGTCAGAGATACAATAATTTAATAAAAACAAAGAAAAAACACAAAATGATCATGGTATACAGGGTTTATCATAAGTTGACACAGTTGAAAGTACACGTTAATAGAAGCAAAAAAAAAAGTATCAGTAAACATGGGTCTGCAAACTAGCCGTTTTCGAGATAATTTCGAATGTGTAGTTACAAGCCGCCTCTGACTTCATTGTTTGTAAACGTCGTCCTAGTTCGTAAAATGTACTCTTCGTTGCTGTAAGGTTACATTTTTACTATGCAGTACAGCACAATTGACGTGACTCCCACAGTACGATTAGACTGTGTACTGATTGTATTCATCCTGTTTGATTACAACGCCACCTCTCGGAAATGTTCTGTTTTGTAAACAAAGGGCAAACCTCGGAACGCAGCAGGAGTGAAGCACTTGGTGTTTACAAAATTCAATCAGTGGCGGCTTCTAACCACACATTCGCACATATTATTAGCATTTTACCAACTAGCACAACGTTTACAAACAATGAAGTCAGTGGCGGTTTGTAACAACACTTTCGCAATTATCTCGAAAACGGCTCGTTTGCAGACCCATGTTTACTGAGACTTTTTTTGCTTATATTATCGCGTACTTTCAACTGTGTCAGTTTGCGCTATTACTTATGATACACCCTGTATAGATTATACAATGATAAAATAATATATTGAATTGATTAGTATGCATACTGTGGAGTAAAGATAAGTAATAAGTCGACAGTAGTGCATAGTGGGGGAGGGGGCGATAGATATGCGTTATATGATGTGTAAATACAGGTGCAGTTATTAATATTGATGTACGTTAATGTAGTTGTTGGGACAATACTAAGTGCTTTAGATTTTTCTTGAAACTATGATGGCATGGCAAATAATGTTAGTGAATGGCGCAGGTAGTTTGTTCCATTCCCTGATCCCTGTAACAATGAAGGACTTGTTATAGGTGGCGGTTTTATGTTTGGTTTAATAACCTAACGGGAAGTCACGTCCATCTCTATCGATCCATACACGTCTGTTGCTGTAAACAATGAATTGATTGAATGAATTAAGCTCTTTTAGTCACTTGTCTGCCAACCTTTTGTTAATCTTAAAGATGATGATGAGTGATTGATGATGGAACACTCTCAAGGAACACCCATTCCAAGGGCGGGATTCGAACAAAGGACAGACGACCTGTGTGGATGAGTGGTTAGCACGGCGCGGTACGACGCCAGGGGTCCCGGTTTGAATCCCGCCCTGTGCATAGATATTCTTCGGGAGTGTCCTTTCATAAATTTTATCATTATCACTCATCCTCATCTTCGCGATTAGCCAAAAGTTGCAGAAAAGCGATCCAATACGGAGCCCTTAGCTTCGTAGCGCGCTGTGCTAACCCCTCCACCACGGAGGTTGGTTCAGTAAACAATCGAACCTAATCGTTTACTCAGGAGTTGCTAGAGCTTAAAATAACCTGTCTCACTACGACAGAGATAATGTCGGTCTGTCTTTCTCGGAAGACTTCTAAATGCTGTTTTGTATCTCCGAAATGTCACAGAAAGAGAAACATAAGTTTCCAAGGATCTTACCTCTTTTGGAAGTCTTGTCAAACGCCGACCTTTTAAATAGTTCATGGCCTTAAGAGGCC
Organism: Lepisma saccharinum; assembly: GCF_977018435.1. Taxonomy (NCBI): domain Eukaryota; kingdom Metazoa; phylum Arthropoda; class Insecta; order Zygentoma; family Lepismatidae; genus Lepisma; species Lepisma saccharinum. Next base: position 52,029,481 of record NC_139237.1, on the reverse strand, counting down.
AAGAGCTGAATAAGATCAGCGCCCACACCAGCACGGGAGTCTTTGCAATTCCGGACTAGCAAGTTGAGAAATGAAGATTTATTTGCAGAAAACGCGTGCAGAAGCTATCCGTAGATATTGAGCTGAGGAACGTGACCCAATGATAGCCGCGCGCGGGATGTTCTTTAGTGTGTAGTTCCGATGCTTCCTCCTGGGGGATCCTTCTGGAATTACAGCGGCCTTCCCTTCTGGCCTGATTCTCTTGAGTAACCACTGGAAGGGTTACGAGATCCTCCCTCCACCCCTCTTTTAAAGGTCCCGCACCCCCTGGCTATCCCGTTTCCCTTTCTAAGTGGCCGTGTAGACTTCCCCGAAGATGAGGATTTAGTCCTTCCACCCGCTTGGCAGGTCCGGACTCGTAATAAGAAGTCTGTGTGATGAAACTAAATTCTTGTTTTAGAGCAAAATGGAATCGCCGTTTTCCCTTCTTCGCCGAATTTCTTCTTTTACTTCGCTTAACGCACGACTTAATCCGCCTCCTCTTTGCGTTTAAGGAGAGGAGATGGGTTCGTATGAAAAAGACGACGAGTTCTTCATATTTGGAAATTTCCTTCTTACATTACAAGGTTAACGGTAGCCATCGAACTAAGTTGTCGATTTCACTTATTTTCCTTCTCCAAGTTTCCTTAGCATCGTGGCAAAATGGCAAGTTCAACCATCAGATGAAGTCGGTTATAATTACTGAAGTGCAGACAAGAGAGAAACTGGGTCATGCAAGAGTGTTTCCTGCAGTAGTGTTTCGCAGTCAGAAAATTAACTAGTTGAGTCTGATGAACGCAAAGATCTTGACGGAGCAAGACTCTTCAACTGCTGATTTCTCCACTTCGAAGCATCACTGCGGCCATCTGTGTTCAGGCGCTAAACTATTTACTTCACATTTTCGGATTGGCTCTATTTGAACGTTTCACAATAACGCCAAGGACTGTGCATTGACTTTTACGTGAACTAAAGTCGTTCTCCAGTATCATATTCCCTATAATCTGACTCCATAGTGAAATATTAGCACAGGATTCATCTAATGCTTTAATGCTTCTGGTAGGAAGCTTCTGATAGTATTCTTATGCTGATTTTAGATTTGTTAATCGGATTTGTGAGTGGGGCAGAGTTTTTGAGGTATTTGTTGTTATTATTACTGTTGTTTCTACATAAAAATGACTATTTTATACGTATAATTTTCTACTCTCTACCATAATATGTACACATCCCATTTTCTTCTGTACTTTACTTCTCGTACAACTATTTCTTTAGATTTTAACAATGGTGGACATTGGCGTATCTAGGGGAGGCTGTGATTGACCCAGTTTGGGGCGAAAATAAATGCTAATATAGGGTAAAATACACTACTGCCAATTGTGAAGAAAGTCGTAAGCTGCCATTTAGTGCACATGCTCTTTTCAAATCCATGAACAATACATACGTCATCAATTACCAATTTAGTGTTACATTTATTCCTGTACGAGAGATTTACGTGATAGATAAATTCCCGTAGAAGTATTCGTGATCACTGAGCACGCACTAGGATTTTCTAATAATTGTATTCCCCATAATAATTTCAACAAAGCATTTTTACGTTCACTATACATTATGCATAAGAATCTCAACACGACTGAGGCTCTGTGAATGTTGAAATCAATCACACAAGTTTCCTATCTATAAGGAGAAAAGTGATGGATGTTGCAGCGGGTTGAAATCGAGTTTTGCTGTACACTAACAGCTCTAAGTATCATCCAACAACAAGAATAATGTAATATGAACACCACTCTGATCAATGACCTTCAAGATGGCAAAATTTAGATGCAGTTTTTGTACAGATATGTACTGCAATGCATCTTTAGTATTCTCTTTATGAACAATGAAACTTTGTACATCTATGGATATACCTTTCACAATCATTTCGTCTTTTCCTGCGCTTAGGTTGTTTCAGATTTTGAGTATTGCCGGTCTCGATGACAGAGTGGTCAGTGTGACCCACTACCAAGCTAGAGTTTTCAACTTTCACCTTCGATCAGTTTTTTTTATCTTTTTTCTCCCCATCAGTTCATCATTCATCCTCATCATCGAGATCAAGCCAGGATAATATCGAGTAAGGCACGATATTCACTTGTGTTTTATCTCATTATTATCAGCTATCCAAACTTGCAGCCGACCTTCATGGTTACTTATTTCTTCGTATCTCCTTCGTGAGCATGTGCCCTGTTGCGGGTGGCAATCTCAGTTGCAAATTGAGCTGTGGACGAGAAACGTTGCCAAGCGCATCTGGCACCAGGACATATTTTTTCAATAATGTGTTTCTCGCGCGAGCAGCGTTCGGCTCAATCAGACACGAAAGTACACGAAGTTAGCCGAACACAACTAACCAGATCTGATTCGTGGCTTTCCAGTCACCGTTGAATTGGCGGGAAATACAACCTAACTACGACATGAAAGGAATTAAAAGTTGGAATGAAAGTACTTTAAGAAGGATCATAGTTCTTTTACAGAAACCAAATGTTAGCTGGGAAGAACTAAAACATGTTAATGGATTCTGTGCGGCCCTTCCTACGGACACGAGAAGACTGCCCTGGCTATAAACCTTTGTGAATGCCGCGAGCTGGTTCTATCGCTTCCAAACGTTTTTATTTGAATCTTGGGACCGATTCTACTTGTAACGTTTGACCTTAATTTATCTTAATTCCGCCGACCGAGCCAATATGGCACCAGGAGAGGAAGACCTAATTTAATTGTTCTAACCGCAAACTTAAAGTAGGATGTTCTTTTAGAAATACATAGCTGGATGCATAACTTAGTTCATTTAGGTTAACCGTGAATGTGAGGATGAATCTCTGGAATGAATGCAAGACCCAGAAAGAAAAGTAAGTGGTTTATACGGGATTCGAACTCGGGATTCCTAACGGGTTATGCTTCCCGCTAAACCATATAAACATGTTTGCAGTCACTTCTTGCATTAACTGTACGTCTTAGAGCTAATTTTAACGACACATTTTTGCTTATTTGGGTTACTTGCATTCCACTTCTGGCTTATCGCTCTAGTGAGGGTTAATGATGATTAAATTAAATTGATGGATAGACATTCACAAAGGAACGTCTATGCTTATACCAAGACTCGAACCCTGAACCATTCTACGACGCCAGGGGTCCCGGGTTCGAATCCCGACGTGGGCATGGGTGTTCTTTGTAAATGTCCCTTTATCAGTTTCATCATAACACTGATTCTCATCGTCAAGATTAGTCACAAGTTGCAGATAAGCGACACTAAATAACTAAAATTAAATCGAACACAGAACCTTCGGCGGTTGGTTCGTGAGTTGATCATTGTAAGAGTTCGGCCACAGGTACGTTATTTCCATCCATGAAATGGTATAGTCCACGCGCTTACTTCGTTAACTTCGAAGAACTAAAGAAAGACGCCGTCACAAACGTGGGTGGGGATAAATAGCGGGCGAGTTATTTTCGTCCAATCACACGCAACCTTCAGACATTCTGCTCGTCTACTCCAAGTGGAGTCCCAGTCACATGACTGCGGATACGCTGTTGCCGTACTTTGCAACTTCAATGTGGAGACCGTGGGAAGGTGCTTGTGCGCGGAGGGACAAGGTGGCGTAGAGTAGATGTGTGACAACACTTGGCGTTGAGTGTGATTGTTGCACCTGGTGGGCGCGCTCCGTGGTCTTCAAAGCCAGCCGGTCGTTAACGTAGCTAGCGCGTCGACCATACATGCGGGTACGCAAACAATAGGGATATTTGTACCTGATGAGATACTACGAGCTCCTTATGCAGGGAATCAATTGACAATTTCAGGAAACTCTATTGGGAATCAAACATGAGTCAACCGAATGACAGTCAGAGAACATACCGATTAGGAAAGCACACATCTTCAAACTCATTGGAATTCTCCTTTAATTCTTATTAATATGGTAGTACACACACATTATATCGAAGCACCAAAAGATAGATTGATTGATTTGCTTTATTTTACTTCGCCTTTTGTACCACTTTTGGCCAATTTGCGAAGATGGAGATGAGTGATGAAATACATTAATGGACACTCACAAACATCCATGCACCCCAGGCGTCGTAGAGCGATGTGCTAACAACTCCGCAAGGGAGCCGGGTAGGAGCACCAAAAGAGATGTATCTAAAGGCCTTCTCAACTTCCATAGCTATCCACCATGACATGGCCTAACACTAGTCTAAACGCAAAGTCAGTGTAGCTAGGAATTCCAGAGCATTGGCATATCTGAATGTATTGCAGACAGCAAATGTTTCTGAAACTTTAACATACGCTTATTGAATGACACAAAATATTGGAAGCAACTCATGATAGGGAGAGAGAGATGGAGTGACAAACTGAAGGAGACAGAGAGAATGGAAGAGAGATACAAAGAAATTTAGAGGCAAAGAAGGGGAGAGGGAAAAAGAGATACAGGGTGAAAGATGCATAGAAATGAAGAGACAGAGAAAAATACAGTAAAGAGAGAGGAAGTGAGAATAGGAAATAAATACAGAAATGGAGAGACAAAGAGTGAGATGAAGTCGTGAGAGAGAAAGAGAAAAAGGAGGGAGAAAGAGAAAAGGGAGGGAGAAAGAGAGGCAGAGAAACATACACAGAGAAAGAGAGAGAGATAGAGAACCCACATAATTTAAACAATACATCTTGAGTTGAAAGCAAAGACTTACGCGTACTTGCCCTTTTTCTCCCAGATCTAATGAAATTTTAACAATATTATTGATCTTTGAATACATACTAGTATTTACTTCCATTTACCCTCTATACTCTAAGTCAGGCACGGTCAACCCGGCATATTTCTGAAAGAGTATTCTCTTATACACGCGTGGACTACAGAGCGAGAAGCGGTTTTCTAGCGTTGTAACAGGGAAAGAAATAAGTGGGCGAGGCAGGAAAGGTTCCCTGAAGAAGAGGGGCACCTTTCCCTACAGTATTTTCTTTACCTTTCAACGCAAGGGCTCCCCTACTCTTCTACTGCCCACTGGCCTTGAGATATAGAGAACAGGCGTGAAGCTCGCCCTGCACGGAACGCTAGAGTTGCTCAAACCTTTCCTAGGTATTAATCAACTATTACCAATTTACTTGAAATACTTACCTAAACGCGTTTGGAGCCCTTCTCCTTAGCTAAGTGCCCAGCGTAACGCACTACAAAGACAGAGGTTACAGGTTTGAACTCTGGTCAGGCACGGCCATGAATTCATCATTCAATCTCATCGTCGCGATTAAACCAAGAGGTAGAAAATCAATGTAAAATAACAAACATGGAAATAAAAACTTTGTTTTTGATAAAATAAGCCAATAAATATTTTGTAATGTCATCAGATCGACGAAGTAAGATACGATTACCATAACGAATGGTATGCATTCCCTGAATGTTAACGGCAATAGTTCTGCATTAGCATGCAATGTTAATTGGACATAATCGATTGTCTAATGATTTACATGTCTGCCGCAGGTACGATTCCCACCACCGGGGGAAAAAATGTTCTTCTGAAGACGAGAGAAGAGGTGTTCTCTCTTGATACTTAGTTTTTGCATAAGCATACTTAAAGCACTAGATAATAGATAATGTCAAATTAAAATTGCATACTACTGCTTCATACAGTTACACATTCTTGTCAACCTAATAGTTTTTGCTTTTGGGATAAAAAGAAACGAGTGTTTGGTACCTCCAATATTTTTCCCGCAATACCCAACATTGCGTGATTTCGATCAATTTGTTTCCTTGACGAAGGGGGGAAAACTTTGCAGTATAACATTTTGTTACAATTTAGTTAGGAGTAAATCAATTCCACGGCTTTAATATTTCCTTTTTGTTGGCAAAAGCACAAAAAAAATGTAAAAATGAAGAGAAAAGCATCGAAGGTTGAATGGCGAATATAAATAAAGCAAAAGAAAGCTGATAGGGACAGTAATTTTGAATATCGCAACTAATGGCTTCTTGCACGTCATTCAGAACGCGAAAACCCAATTCAGGCGACACACGACGAGGCGGAAGGATAAATGTGTGCGACGTGGAACTATTTTTTTTTTTATCCTCGAAGCTTAATCTATTGTCGGTAAAGAATGGACTTATTGCCTAGAATTGCAAATGCCTGTCTTGATATGCTCTCGTCGTACTCTGGGTGAGGTTGGGAGTCACCTATCTGATTCGTCTCGAGTCTCGAAATATATCAAGTACAAAACAACATATGCAGCGTATCAACGTATTATCATCCTTCGTGGAGTATAAAGTTCATTTGTAATTTTGTTATTTTTTTGCCACGTTTGGCTAATCGTGAGGATGAGTGATGATATGATGACACTGATGAAGAGACACTCACAAAGAACAACCAGGCCAGGCCTGGATTCGAACCCGGGACTCCTGGCGTTGTAGCATGCTGTGCTAGCCACTCCTCCACGGAGGCCACCTCGAGCACTTAATGAGCTCGACCACCGAGCGATTCAGGCAGGTAACTTTTCATAACGATTTTTTTTATTGACGCCATGTTTTGACGCTACGAGCTCTCAAAAAAGGAAGTTTACCTTGCCAATATGGAGTCACGCAGCGCAGTCTAACAATTGATTTGCCTTTGCAATTACTGAAGACAAAACAGTGACTTATCTAAAGCAATCTTGTATATAACCGCTTGGTATGTCTGAAAAAAATCGCGTAGTAAAGTATATTTGGTTCATGAAAAATTCCCAAATTTGAAATGAAGTCTTGAACCCGTCTCAGAGATTTCTCTCATTCTCAGCCTCGTCTCGACAAGTCTCGACATGTTTGTTCTAAACTTTTATAAGGTTTCGTGGTTTCAAATATATTTAAGTTATAAATATCGACCATTTTTTCCAATCCTTCCATCTAGGGTGTTGGTGTGAACTCCCATCGCCTCTATGCTCGATCAACATAACGTTTCTATTAAAAATATAGCATTTTAAATAAAAATGAAGGCTTCATCTGTACATTGACACAAACCATGGGTGCTAAGAGGCAGTGAAGGTAGGGTCTTCACACATTCATGATCTCGGCCATTGTGGACATAAATTGTTCAGCACCACGCTTCGACAGCCTTTATCCCTCAGAAAAGTGACATAAAGTACAATGTATTTGGGGGTCAAGCTGTAAATATCTTTTTCGGACACACTATACAGCAAAACAGAAGTATTCATAAAATTCAAAGTAGCACACGTGATAGTTGAACTACGGTCTGGTTGACCCTCTTCAGTCAGTCAAAATGAAGATGTCAGAGAGAAATGGGAGGGGGATGCTGCACCGCATAATAATACGTAAAAACATTTCCGAATGAAAATATTGTTCTGTCTAATATTTGTTCAGCAAATACCTTCTTATAACAAGGTCCGTGCAGACTCTCTTTGCTACCTACCTACCTACCATAAGTAGGCCGTGGATACAATTATAACACCATCACAGTCACACGATATCAGCTATATTTCAGTTATTACACTCTCCTCCCTCCCCTCACCCCACCTCCAACTAGAAACATTATATACAATATAATATGCCAGTTTTCTGCCCGTTCCTCACACATTTGCGACCGTTTTGCTGATAGTCTCGCTATCTATAACCTGCTAATGGTGACGTAGCATTAAGTCATACCGTCTCTACTCAGGCCATTGTCATAAGAAGGCATCGGTGCAATTAGTATTTATATCAAGCATGCGTCTGTCAATCCATTGTTTTTTTTTTTGCTTCCCTATTCTTCATATACTGCAAGAACGAAGTTGATGTAAACAGAAGCACGTGCCTTTTGACAGATAGTTCCTTCCTTACGTGTTAATTCCACCCATGAATGTATTGGTCGTAGCTGTACAGATCCTAATAAAAGGTCCCACAACTTCAATGTAGCAGCAACATTGAGTGGTGTAACGTTGATTGAAGAAATCATTGAAGACTGGTGGGCGGGATCTTAATTCACGCACACACAAATATATGTATACGTGTTAATTATTATATGATATACTGTACATATTTGTTATGTTGTTACATACACAAGTAAATTACTATATATACACACACAGGGTTATTAAAAAAGAAAGTGCAGATTTCAAATGTTTATTATCACGAACTATAAAGATAGAAACATACATCAATGAATAGAGGAAGGTTCAAAGTTTTATAATCCTGCCTATTAGATTCATTTAATACCTGCAAAGGCAGATTTTCTCCCTTACAGGTAAAATGGCGACGCCACAGGAGAAGTCGTTGAAATGAAAGAGCAGGTTTCAAATGTTTATTTCTCACGAACTATAAAGATAGAAACAAATGACATACATCAATGGATAGAGGAAGGTTCAAAGTTTTATTGTTGAAAGTTTAAGTAAAAAAAGAAATTACTTGGAAAGCAAAATTAACGAAATTGAAACAAACAGCAAAAATAAAAATATCAGAGATTTATATAAAGGTGTAAATGAGTTTAGAAAGGGGTGGCAACCTAAAGTAAACTTGATAAAAGATAAAGACGGTGATTTTCTAGCTGACCCAAGCGATATTCTAAATAGATGGAAGAACTACTTTAATGACCTTTTAAATGTTCATGTAGGAGATAAATCAGAAGTAAATGAAGTACACACAGCAGAACCTTTAGTTCCAGAACCTAACTTGACTGAAGTTAAGGATGCTATTAAAAGGCTAAAGAATAACAAAGCACCTGGCATTGATTTAATACCAGCTGAGTTAATTAAATATGGTGGAAATTCATTAATATGTCAAATTCATAAATTAATTTGTTTAACATGGAATAAAGAAGAAATCCCTCAACAGTGGAAAGAATCCATAATTATTCCTGTGTTTAAAAAAGGTGATAAAATGAACTGCAATAATTACCGTGGAATTTCTCTACTCTCAACAACATACAAAATATTATCTAACATTATTTTAACAAGACTAACCCCATATGCTAATGAAATTATAGGTGATTATCAATGTGGATTTAAACGTAACAGATCAACTACAGATCAAATTTTTCACATTAGACAGACACTTGAAAAAAAGTGGGAATATAATCAAAATGTCCATCAGCTATTCATTGATTTCAAAAAAGCATATGATTCGGTCAAAAGAGAGAAATTATATAATATATTGGTAGAGTTTGGAATACCTAAGAAGCTTGTTAGTATGATAAAAATATGCACCAGTGAAACAGAAAGTAAAATTCGTGTGGTTATTAATATGTCTGACAAATTTACAATTCATGATGGATTAAAACAAGGAGATGCATTATCTCCATTGCTCTTTAATTTTGCCTTATAATATGCTAAGGTAAAAGAAACTAAAGAAGAACTAAAATTAAATGGTGTGACTCAGTTGTTAGCATATGCAGATGATGTAGACTTACTGGGGGATAATGTGAATACAATTAAGAATAATGCTAAAATATTTTTCAAAACTGCTAAAGAGATAGGTTTGGAAGTTAACAAAGAGAAAACTAAATATATGCTTACAGGCCGAAACCAAGTGTTAGGTAATAATCAAAATCTAATTATTGATAACAACTCATTTGAACCAGTTTCCAAATTCAAGTACTTAGGAGTAATATTAACAAATAAAAATTATATTAAAGAGGAAATAAAAAGTAGGCATAATTCAGGAAATGCATGTTACTTCTCTCTCCATAAACTTTTATCTGCTCGTTTAATATCTAAGAAACTAAAAGTTAAAATATACAAAACAGTAATTTTGCCTGTAGTATTATATGGATGTGAAACTTGGTCCCTTACATTGAAAGAGGAACATAAATTGAGAGTATTTGAAAATAAGATCCTTAGGAAAATCTTTGGACCTAAAAGGGATGAGGAGACAGGTGAGTGGAGAAGGTTACATAATTTAGAACTACATAATTTGTACTCATGTCCAGATATTATTAGAATAATTAAATCAAGAAGACTTAGGTGGGCAGGCCATGTGGCACGAATGGGAGAGGAAAGAGGAGTTTACAGGATCCTTGTTGGGAAACCTGATGGTAAGAGACCTTTAGGAAGGCCAAGACGAAGATGGAGGGACAACGTTGAGATGGACCTAAGGGAAATCGGTAGGGATGGATAAGAGTATATAGAACTTGCTCAAGATAGGGAAAGATGGAAGACCTGTGTTGCTGCAGCCATGAACCTTCGGGTTTAAGAAGGCTAGGGAGTTAGTTAGTTAGTTAGTTTAATTTATGTACTCAACATGAGCACCATGTGTTGTCCGACAAACATCAAAACGGTACTCCACTTCTCCTGTGACGTCGCCATTTTACCTGTAAAAAAACGCCGTTGCAGGTATTGAATGGATCTAATAGGTAGGATTATAAAACTTTGAACCTCCCTCTATCCATTGATGTATGTTTCTATCTTTATAGTTCGTGAGAAATAAACATTTGAAATCTGCTTTTACTTTTTTAATAACCCTGTATATATGATATATATATATACACATGTATATATTCTTCTTTGTAGCTAATCAGTGGTGATTTATTTATTCTAGTTTTTTGTACTTTTAACCACTATTATTTTTTAAAAAGAGATAATCCTCCTAGGCAACCATTTATGTGACCTAACGACTACACGCTACCCTGAAGACGGAGGCAGATTCAGCCTCCGAAACGTAGGTAAATCTCTTTTTAAAAAATAACAGTGGATAAAAGTTCAAAAAACTAGAATGACATGTATATATACGTATGTGTGTGTGTGTAAAGGAATTCATTAGTTATTTTTATTTATATCAGATATTTATAAAGTGGCAAACTAATTCTTTATGAATAAATTGCAAAATAGTTGAGATTGTTTAATGTGTTTAAATTTTCGTTTCATTTTTGCTTTTTGTTAATATAAATCAATTAGATTTCATCCTTATGTTTGAATTGCATTGTTGTTTTATTTTCATTGTACTTTCTTTGTTATTAGTGTGGATTTGTTAATGGTATCTTCTTGAAAGAGAGAAAGTGTGCAGTATTCACAAACACGCACACAGACAGACATTATTCTTCGTTCTTACCATGTGCTTTCGATTATTTATTGGTCAAGTATATTTGAAGTTAAAACTAATCGCTTACCTTCGTTCTTACAAAACAACTTCTCTCCCCGGATATTTTTGGTGGGGGAATTTTTTTAGGACCAGATTATTTCCCCTGACGCCGCAGGATTTCACACCCTGGTGGTATGGGTTCATCATACGCAGCTGTCATTTGAACAACCTTAAGGATTTGTCAAAAGGTTCGTATATTTGTTTACATTGGCTGTATTCTTATAGCGGGCAAGGAATAGGAACTAATTCGTAATCGTATTTGAAACCTTGGACTTTCTTTGGCGCTATGGTCAAAATCAGTGAGCGTTCAGTGCACATGCAAGTCGGAATGATCTGCTGGGAGTGAGCTGCACGAAACCAAATGACAGAAAGGGGAAACGTCAACACGCAGCTTTCTTAATCCACCTTCGAAACGTGCGTATCAGTTTACGCAATTAAAAACTTGCTCCCCCTCCCCCACGCTTCTCTACCGTTGCGGTGATTTGTGGAGAACGGTCGCGTGACTAGGCAGTACCACTCGGCTATTCTTGCTTTGGAAGTGTGATCTAACGAACCAGTGAGGAAACTCCTAATAAAATTCGTGTCTCCCAAGAGTTTTGACGTAATTGGAATAAACTTGTTGGAAACTTAGACAAGGCTTGAGAAACTGAAGCAGGTGAGGAGGCGGGGGGAGATGTTCTGGGTACTCCACTCGAACAAAGAGTTTGTTTCAAACCTGTTCGCCTAGTTTTATAATCCACTCAAGTTGAAACAGCATTTGTGGTCTGATACCTAAGATATTTGTATGAACTCTGCTTTAGCATTCATGTGGATTTCAATAGCAAATTTTCAATGGCAACGTCTACCATAACGCCTGGCAGGGAAGCGAATATTTCAGGACCTAGGTGTTCCATTTGTATAGACATACAAAGGGTACATGAGGGTATACTCTGCACATTGTAATATACCGTGAAGGTATGGGGGTAATGTGAAGGTGCGGCTCCACTCGTTCATAGTCTCGGTCATTTGAGGGGATGTTGTGATCAGCACCACGCGCCGGCCGCCTTTACCCTCCAGAGTTGCCCCACGGTACACATTTATCAAAAACATGGCCTCTCTATGCAAGGAAATTGCTGTAAAGCTTCCCACCTGAAGTCAACAGCCCAGGAATCGAACCTGCATCTCTCGCGTGACAATGCCTTCTTAAGGGAGGGACTGGGCCACCGCAGCTGTGGAAAGAGATTAAATTATAGATCACGGTGGAAATTTAACGTATTGACTATACAAAAAATGTATAGATACAACGAATATTCAAGAAGATGACAACCGAGAGAAAATTCTGTTGGCAAAACCAAGTACAAGCATAAGTAAGGAACTAAGGTATGTTGGTTCGTAAACGTCCAACCAAGAGGAAAGAGGCTGTTGATGACCAGGAACTGGATAAAACTAGGATGGAATAGATAGCGAGGGAATAAGTTGAACTTCAATCTCACATTAGCTTTAATAGTATATCTCTATAAAGTACAGCACAGGCAAATCTTTAGTTCAGTGCATGGATTGTCAGTGCTTCGGTTTTCATAGCCTTAAGAGTGATGTACTCTTTCGTTTCCTGACGCGCCAGGAATTGAAGAAACGGAAGATCTAGGCAGCCTAGATTTTACATGCGCTCTTGCTTATTGAAATATTACTTTTTTAAGATAACTCACTGCTAAAGCATTTGGACGGAAAAGAAAGGCAGAAAAAATTATCTGTGTGAAAAATGCCAAAAGATGGCTCTCGTTAATGAAACTTTAAGAATAAGAGTGACAGATTTTATTCTTCATAAGAATACAGGCGAGTTGAAACCAGTTTATTATCGATATTTTTAGTATACTCTACCTGGGTTAATAAGGGTAAGGAAAGGCTAAGTTCCCCTTACTTATTGTACCGTGTCTTGAAATCACAAAGGTAGATAGTGGCAATACACTGCCATAATCTAGGTTATTTTTTGGAGGTGATGTGATCGCCCCACGCTCTGGCCGCCTTTACGCACCTATTTATTAGAGGCTGGGTGAACCTCAGAGCCGCTTTATACAGGTAAGTTCATTCACCCCGGGATCTAACTTTGATCGCCCGTAGTCAGGCGCCTTACCGATAACCACTTGTATAATTGCTTGCAATATATTACAATTGCAACGTGAGGTAAGAATACATAATCTAAAACTCAAAATCTTCTTTCTCGTGAGCATATGGAAGAGCTGAAAACGTACCCCTTATTCGAAACTGTACATCATTACCCAAAGCGAATGCCATACTTATGGGACATGCATGACATAAGTTCCAGCAATACGTCAGGATTACACTCGGGGAACGTCTTAAGCATACGCCGGATTGTGTCTCCCCAATACCTGGGAACCTTTAACCCAGCAGCCTATCGCTTTGCGCATACAGGTGCGAGGATATTCCAACCCTTTCAAGCATTCCCCACCCGGTCTCGTTGTCGTCGGGACGGCGGTCGGTGCGCGACGCCTTATTCCCAAATGCCGTTATGGCGGACTTTTCTCCGGGGATTGGAGAATAAAGTAAATCCGTGACTTGAAACTAGGATCGGTAGACAGCGGAAGGGGAGAAAGAGGGGCTGGGGGTGGAATCTCAGATTAAAGGGACCGCTGTTTGGAAACGCTCCTTTCCCGATAGCCCAGCAGAACCGGCATGATCAGAACTTTTCCGCCACCCCCTTTTTCTGGTGCCCTTCCGCCCCACCTCGCCCCTGCCGGAACAACGTTGAAAACTTTGTTGGCAGCAGGTGCACTGTGGGTCCCTGAAAGCTGTGTGGGCTATGCTGTCGTGAGGGAATGGATTATAAACGCAGACAATAGACCCTCTCTCCCGTGCCGGAAATCTCACATATGTTACATGCTTAAGGGAGGGACGCAGCACCGTGAAACAAGAGGATAATGAAAAAGAGCATGAAAGAGGAATCCATGCGCGCAGCTGTTGAAACAATTGAATATTTATTTGTCCGTTGATGGAAACTGTACACAGAGAAAGGTAAACTCGCCGAATGCATAATTCATTCGCTTTAATTGCATCAACGATTCGTAATTATTATTACCTTGAACCAGTACATTTTCTGCTGCATTGAGGGTGTCGAGTTACAAGAGTGAACTCAATCCTACTTCAGTGTATTTTGTAGGGTGTCGAATTACATTGATACTTTCAATTCATTTCAAGAATTCATTCAAAGAATTCACTGAACAAAAATCAATGCTGTCTTGCAATATTTTTACGGAGAAACATCTTCTTAATGGAGTTTAAGTTATTTGAGCCACCAGGTTATTTTCGTGCTACTTGCGTCAGGTTATTTGTACCAAGCTGTTTAAGTTCTACCTGCACAGGTTTTTTTGTGTTACTTGTGTCGGGTTATTTGTGCCACATGCGTTGTGTTATTTCATCCGACAATATTTTTAGTGTTACTCGCGCCCTGTTATTTTTGCCGAGTGACATTTTCATCCTACTTGCGTCGGTTACTTGTGCCGAGCTGTTTTTTCTGATACTTACTGCGCCGATATGCTTTTTAGTTCTACTTACAACGGGTTACTTCTGCCGAGTTGTTTTTTCTTGCTACTTACAGCGGGTTACTTCTGCAGAGCTGTTTTTTCTTGCTACTTTCAGCGCGCTACTTGTGCCGAGCTGTTTTTTCTTGCTACTTACAGCGGGTTACTTCTGCCGAGCTGTTTTTTCTTGCTACTTACAGCGGGTTACTTCTGCCGAGCTGTTTTTTCTTGCTACTTACAGCGGGTTATTTGTGCCGAGCTGATCTTTCTACGTTGTAGCTACTTACAGCGGGTTACTTCTGCCGAGCTGTTTTTTTCTTGCTACTTACAGCGGGTTACTTCTGCCGAGCTGTTTTTTCTTGCTACTTACAGCGGATTACTTGTGCCGAGCTGTTTTTTCTTGCTACTTACAGCGGGTTATTTGTGCCGAGCTGATCTTTCTACGTTGTAGCTACTTACAGCGGATTACTTCTGCCGAGCTGTTTTTTCTTGCTACTTACAGCGGGTTATTTGTGCCGAGCTGATCTTTCTACGTTGTAGCTACTTACAGCGGGTTACTTCTGCCGAGCTGTTTTTTCTTGCTACTTACAGCGGATTACTTCTGCCGAGCTGTTTTTTCTTGCTACTTACAGCGGGTTACTTGTGCCGTGCTGTTTTTTCTTGCTACTTACTGCGGGTTACTTGTGCCGAGCTGTTTTTTCTTGCTACTTACAGCGGGTTATTTGTGCCGAGCTGATCTTTCTACGTTGTAGCTACTTTCAGCGCGCTACTTGTGCCGAGCTGTTTTTTCTTGCTACTTACAGCGGGTTACTTCTGCCGAGCTGTTTTTTCTTGCTACTTACAGCGGGTTACTTCTGCCGAGCTGTTTTTTCTTGCTACTTACAGTGGGTTACTTGTGCCGAGCTGTTTTTTCTCGCTACCTACAGCGCGCTACTTGTGCGGTGCTGTTTTCTCGTACTACTTGCACTGAATTATTTCTTCTACTTGCTTCGGGTTATTTGAACGGACAAGTTTTTTCGTGCTACTTGCGCCTTGTTATTAGTTTCGAGAGGGTTTTTGTGCTACTTACACAGCATTATTTGTATCGTATGATCTATAGAACTATTTATGCAGGCAAATTCACAACGTGACATCTTCCACTAAAAAATAATACTTTTCTTTGTGAGCTCAAAATTTACACAAAATGCTGGACAAAGAATAAAGAAACATTCATGAATGTAGCATCCCGAAGCTGCTCCAAACAATTTTATCAGAAATATTCAGTTCTTATGAACTTACTCCATAATGTGTAGAATACTCCTAATAGAGAACCCGACATTATTTTATGAATATTTTGTCGTTCAATGGCCCCAGACCACAATATTCTAGTCAACATGTTGAACTGCTGTCGGAAAAGACATCGAATTACGAGCTGAGTGGAAATATGTCATTTTAGTATGAACTATGCATTTTGTAAGTGTCAGAGAAAGATATTTTAGTTGCTAACTTCATACTTTTAATATATATATACAGGATGATTATAAAGTTTTGATCCATTTCTGTGAAAAACAGATATTAGAATCAAACCAATAATGAGAGTGGAAAATCTAACACTTAGTAACATAAATCTATCAAAACTTCTACATATAACATAAACCCAACCTCAGAGTAATACATAATCCATCACAGGTTGCACTGAGCCTTATTCCAAATGACCATTGTACAATGCTAGAAAAGGTGTTTCGTGCAGCGGTGCGTCGCTGGGAGTTTTGTGTGGACGTGCAGGATGGTCATTTGGAATAAGGTTCAGTGCAACCTGTGATGGATTATGTGTTACTCTGAAGTTGGGTTTACATTATCTGTAGAAGTTTTGATAGAAGTGTTAGGTTTTCCATTCTCATTATTGGTTTGATTCTAACATCGGTTTTTCACAGAAATGGATAGAAATTTGTAATCACCCTGTATATATATACATACAAATTTTTCTAAATATTTTTGTATCTTGCATTTCGGGGCTTCCCTGGTACATCCTTGCTCGGAAAGAAAGTATTTCTCTCGTTAAGCCGCCTGTCTCGTTCTCGGCCTTGTCTAGAAGAGACTTGGTCTCGCCTCGGCCCTTAAGGGCGCACTGTGCCAGAAAAGTTATTTTCAAAGATTTATCTCCTTTCGAAACATCGCCATGACATTTCAAATTCTGAAAAATACGTATGTTTGATATTCCTCCCACAGCATCTTTGTGTGGTTTCCTTTCTAAAGGTCGAGATATTCCTGCGGTAATCTGGTGGTACAGTTAACTTATTTTCTATCACTGATACAACAACGAAAGCATACCAAAGGAAGATTTAATTGAAAGTTCTACAATATATATATATATATATATATATATATATATATATATTAACCATTAAGCCTTGTTTCCATGATTATGAAAAACTAAATATGCTGACCAAGGCAGTGATTTATTTTATTAAAAACATAAACTAAACGTAACGTTTCAACCTTCTAGTAAGGTCTTCTTCAGACTCTGTATCAAGTACAAAAGTCAAGTACAAGTACAAGACTTTTGTACTTGATACAGAGTCTGAAGAAGACCTTGCTAGAAGGTTGAAACGTTACGTTTAGTTTATGTTTTTAATAAAATAAATTACTGCCTTGGTCAGCATATTTAGTTTTTTCATATATATATATATATATTATATATATATATATATATATAATATATATATTAGAATTTAGCAGTTTTTAGAAAGGATCAACTTTTGCTGACGGAGAGCAAGAGTTCAGCACACTTTAACCAGCATTCACCGTTAGCACAATCGGGGGGATTTACCACTAGGCTATCGTAGGCTGTAGCCTAGGGCCGCAAGTCAACGGAGGCCACACAATTATGAGACGCTGAAGGGGAGGAGACCACCGGCTATTAAAATTTCTTTGTATTGTGAAAATAGTAAAATAAAAATAAAAACATTAATTCGTCTTACTTGCATATTTCATGAAAGAAGGTAGAATGAAAAGGGGTTTCTACCGTAGACTTTAAATAACTTTCATGAAAATCATAACCCTATATTCAGAGGTCACGTAACACTGCTGCAATATAAACAATTGTCCCTCGAAGAAACAAACAAACTTTTGAATTCTAATAATTGAAAGTCAAGTGGATGGATATTTACGGTGGTTGTTTCTCAGTTGGCGGCCAGTTTGGCTACTGTAATGCAGTGTAGGTTTCTATTCCTATTGGTGCATGTGTCCCTATTAGTGTTGTGTGCCGAAATGCATAGTTCAAGTAGCGCTTATAAACTAAAAGGTAGTTCAATTAATAATATTTAATCAGATGTGTCTATACAGTAAAACCTCGTTAATCCGGACAAATGGGGGGATAAGTTGACCGGCTTAACGAAAGTCCGGATTAACTGAAATAACCTAAGAGAACAGTAGAAAGTGCATTAAAACTCCGTTTATAGCAACAAAACACGTTTATTATGGTGTATTTGAAGGGCATAAGCCTAAATACACTATACAGTACAGTAGAAAGTCTGCGGGAAACAGAATTTCATCAGTGGTTGACTGCCTTTTCTTTGGAAAGTTCTCTAGTTGACAGCCGGATTAAGCGAAGTCCGGCTTATCGGGGTCCGGATTAACGAGGTTGTACTGTATTTTAAAGTTTACAGGTGTTATGAATACAGAGAATTGCAATAGAAGTGAAGTACCATAATAACGAAACTGTTAATAATAATAATAATGTCGGGCCACAACAAGGAATAGCCTAGGGTTCCAAATTTTATAAATCTCCACCCTTGTCACAATCTCTAACTAACACCCACGGGCATCACAAGATGTCTGTAAATAAGTACCCGCCAGTTTCAGTAAACTTGCGTGGCTACGTCGATCTTCCTACCAGGTCTCTGCGTATGCGTGCGTTTAATGGTGCGTGTGTGCGGCGTTTTTGCCCGAGAACAAGACGGTAATTACTTTGCATGTGCTTCAATTGTCATGCTGACGTAGCGAAACCGCACGCGAACCAAACATATGTAACACGTGGAACGGAAAGAAATCACCGGCGTAACACATGAAACAACATGTACTCGCTTCCAATAATTGAAACTGGATGGAACACCTGATCTCTGTTGACACATTGAATTATATATATACATACATATAATATCTCTGTGTGTGTGTGTGTACACATGGTCAAAGATTTGTCTATTTTTTTTCACCCCATATTATGCACCTAATCGAAAATCCACTTGCGTTTGAAGTGACAAGTAACCTTCATTGGTCAGTTTAAGCTTACTAAATATTTTGTCCTTCTCAGACACAAAACAAATATCAGTGGCAACCATGAATGTGTGGTGTGTGGTTGCATAGATACAGGATAACAATAGCTTTCATTTCGAATTGATTGATTTAGTTTATTTTACTTCGCTTTTGTGCCACTTTTGGCTAATGGCGAAGATGAGGATGAGTGATGATAAGATGAAATTGATGAAGGGACCCTCACAAACAATACCCATGCTCTGGCCAGGATTCGAACTCGTGACCCCTGGCATCGTAGCGTGCTGTGCTGACCACTCCGACACGGAGTCCGGCTAAACGAGGTCAAAAAGGTTACTAGAAGCCGTTGATAGGATAGCCTTTTTTCTCATACTAGAGATATCCTGGGAGAGGTGGAGTATTAAGGCAGCCGGAGAGTTTTGCTGATTACATGACTTCCGTTATAAATGATTTCGAGAACATATAAAATCAACTTCCCAATGATTTATCAACGTACCCCTCCAAAATTTTCACAAAAGTCTTGTTTATGATCATTAAAATAAATAAATAAATATAGCTTTGCACCCCTTTGAAAACAACCTTATACTCCCACCAAATTGAAAATTCTGGAAGAACCACTGCAACTTCCACACCCTACATGTGTCTCCATGGAACTGTACAATGCACAGCTTTAGAGTTTTCAATGAAACTGGATAGCGCGATGAACATTAAATTTCTCCCAGGAAAGATGCATTTTTAAAATCTTCAACATTCGTATTAGCACTATGAGAAAATGTGTCTACCACTGTAAGTAAGTGCATTACTGGTGCACAAATAAATCGAAAAACTTGCCATGAGTTCACTTTATGATCAGAAAGACTGTATCACTATGCAATGGACGCCGACTGAAAATCAAACCCGAAACACCTTGATTACAAGGCGGAGTTTATATGAACATACTTCGTCCAGTTTAGAATGTCATCGTAAAAAATGATGTTCAGTTTCCTTCACAAAACACCAAGTGTCCAATTAGTATTGGACGCAACGATACTTTTACATGGGTTCTCATGAAAGTATTGCTTTTCTAAGTGTTCCAAGAACATTATACTTAATAACACTGTTCAAAATACTGGAACGTAAAACTAACGTTGTAGAAGAAGTAGCCTTTACGAAAAATGTCAAAATGTTGTTCTCATTAGTGAACATTTTAATGCAAGGGAGTAGAAACAAGTTTATTAATGATAATTGTAAGATTTATTTAGCTTAATAGTCGAATTGATGATCCATTTACAACACTCTGGTAATTAACGGGTCTCGTGTTCGATTCCTAGTTGAGACGCATTGCACAGTGGTTCGAATTCCACACAAACCCTAACGTCACTGGAAAATTACCCTTGCTCCGACTGCAGTGAGCAACATAACTCGACCAGTCAACTCTGTGCCTTTTTTAAGACATAATTAAACCTTAATTATCCGTAGTATAAGAGTTTACAAACAGCATAAATGTGTATATCCTTTCCTTAGTTTACCTAATTTTGCTTCAGTCGCAATCAAAAGAGGGATAAATCCTGGATACACTCAGCAACTACGAGTAAATCGATTGTCTGAAGTTCTGCACACGTTACCCAGTCTATAAGAGACACTATTACACCATGACAACGCTCCAGCGCAACTTTCTGGAGTGGTTAAGGCTACGTTATAGGTTAGGTACACTCAGTCTACATCTCTGACCTCGCCCAATCAGACTTTCACCACAGGATCTGGTAGGTTTTGCCCCCAAACCGGCCAACAAGACGAACTTCGTGGCGCAGTAGTTAGCACAGCGTGCTACAAAGTCAGAGATCCTTGGTTCGAATCTCCGCCTGGACATGGGTGTTCTCGGTAAGTGCCCCTTCATCAACTTAATCATATAGAGTAATCCTCATCGTCGCGATTGCCCAATATTGATAGACAAGCAACGCTAAATAACAACATTAAAATAAAATCTGCTAATAGCTCTTTATGCGGTGAAAACAATTGGCAGATGATACAAAAAATTTATAGCTAGTCGCGGAATGTTTTCTTGTGTTTTGCTCCGATGAAAAATACTTTGTAAGTGTGCGAGTAACTTTTGAATCACCGTGATATTTTATCTGTGACCTAATTTATTGAATTCGCAAACCCGGTGGAAGCCTAATGCGGGATATATAACCTAATCCCCTCAAAATACTTGAAAACTAATTGCCGCAATGTAATATCATTCTGCACCGGGAACTTTTGAAGGAACCTGCACCACCCCTTTCGCCAGCTTTAAAAGCGCGATGGAATTTCGCAGCTGCCTGCGGGCCGAAATTACAAAATGAAGTTGTCTGCGGTTAGCACAGGACATAGATATGTACGCCGTTCGGGAAGACGTATGGGATTGCAGCGGGAAGCGGATCCACCTTCGCGTTCTTTCCATCAGTGTTTTTTTTGAGGGGGGGAAGGGGGAAGGGGAGGGGAAGAGCACAGATTGAAATGAAATTCTGCACATGCCACTGAGGATGCTGTGGTTGTTTCTTCTCTCCGGAGATGTTAGAGGAAAGGCTGGCGGTACGTTTTGCGATACCCCACACACACAGTCGCTGTACCTGCAGCATCCGCTTTGTATTGAAACCAAGTAGGAGCTGCGTTTAGAGCTTGTCAACTTTAAACTTAGAAGAGGGAACGGTCTAACGAGCTTTTGAAAGCCAACGAGTTAGTTTGTTCGTTAAAATCAGTGATGAATTCAGGAGGTGACCTGGGGGGAGCGGTATTCCCCCCGAAATTTCCACTAACCTGGCAGAGCATTCGGACAATAGCTATGAAATTTGTCAATCCTGTTAACTTTGACTTTCTTTCATCAACTTTAATTTAACGTAGCCTTGTAATCAAGGGATCCTAGGTTCGATAACTGGTTTAGGCACGGTTCGGTTCCCACTTTAAACTGTAGGTTCAGTCCCGATTAACCTATCTGTACATAAAGTGGATTTAAAACATCAATTCAAATTCCAGAACGTACTTTTTTCTCTGTTTTATTTTGGTAGTAATAAGAACTGATTCGGTCCTCTATATAATTTAAAGTCAAAATAATGCACAAAAATTACAGTCCGTTTTGATAATTGCTAAGGGGTGAACCTTCCACGTAGTACACCCAATTGTCAACCTCACTTCCACGTAGTACACCCTGGACTGCATTTTGCAGTCTAACGAGGGTCTGGTGTCTGGAACTTCGGCCAGTGTAATTCTCGTAGGGCTGTGTGTGTGTTGTCCTGTGTTTTGTCCTTGTTTGTGCTGAGTGCCCCTTTATAGCCTCAGGTTTTAACCCAGGTATGTAAGTATATTTAAGTTTTCAGGCACGCTTTTATTTTTGTTATGCTGGAGCCGGAATAGTGTGACGGGTGCAAAATAACCTAAATTCTGACGCACCCAAAAGTTTTAATTCAATTTAAAAAAATCAAATTGATATTTGCTAAATTAAGAAATATGATGGATCAGAATACGTTTCAAGTTTGTGTGAAGACGTTAACTGAAGTCGATCAGGAACCCATAGAAAGTTCCATTGATGATGCCATCCATAGATAAGCTTTAAAAAGCCTAGATGCCTTAGTTAGTTTGCCGTAAATGCATGTTGTAAATTGCATGCTACATTATTATTTTATTGATTGTCATGATATTATTCTTAAAATAATAAATAATTAAACTTAATTTGATTTAATTACATATTAGAAGTAAGGGGCAATTTAAAACTATTAGTAGAGGAAAGTCACCAAAACTGACATAGGGCTCCTAAACCGACACACCCCTACTTCACAGCCGAGAAGTGCTCCCACTTCACGCCAATGGGGTAACTCTATTCTCTAGGCTCTCAAGATATTGTGCGAGCAGCGAAACAAATGTTCGTGACGGTTTTCTTTGTGTAGGGAGAGATTTTTGTTTTGGGGTGATTTCAATATTTTTGTTTGTATGTTAATACGAGGGTCACTATTTATATTTTGAGCCTTGGCAACACAGATTGAAGTTAGGCGTGATTTGACGTTTGCACGGAATCGTCTGGCATTATTGACCATAACGTACTTCAAATGTTTTGTCAATAGCTTCATTTGTGTTGTTTATGTTGCCTTGGAGATTGCGCGACAACAATAAAATGGAATTAACTCGTGAACATTTTCGTGCGATGATTTTTTACGATTTTCGACGTGGATTATCAAGACAAGAGTGGATCGATCAACTTACTTCCACATTTGGCGATGAAGCCCCATCCTTTGGCACTGTGAAACGCTGGTATAACGAATTTAATCGTGGCCGTCATTTGCTCACCGACGAGATTCGCGAAGGTCGTCCAAAATCAGTTGTTGTTCAAGAAAACATTGATGCTGTGCAAAACCTAATACTGCAAGATCGTCATGTGACATACTGTGAGATTGAGGCAACCATAGGCATTAGTTCCACCAGCATATATAAAATATTACATGATCATTTAGCTGTTAGAAAGGTATGTTCTAGTTGGATCCCACACAATTCGACAAAAACTCAAAAAGACGCTCGCGTCAATTGGTGCAAACATATGCTCAATAAATACAATCGTGGTGCTTCAAAAGACGTATATAAGATTGTAACAGGTGACGAATCATGGATGTATGCATATGAGCCGGAACGTAAACAGCAGTCGACTCTATGGGTGTTTCAAGATGAACCCAATCCAACAAAAGTTGTTCGCGCTCGAAGCACATCGAAAGAAAAGGTCGCCTGTTTTTTCGGGAAAACTGTGCCTTTAGAGGAACGTAGAACGGTCAACTCTGAATGGTACACAACAATTTGTTTGCCAGAGGTCTTCGGTCAAATACGGAAAACAAACAAACGCCGTCGGATCATTCTTCATCAAGACAATGCCAGCTGTCGCACATCTCGTCTAACAACCGACTTTATGAACAGTCAAAAAATCGAATTGATGGGTCATCCGCCGTACAGTCCTGATTTGGCACCCAATGACTTCTTCTTGTTCCCGAATGTCAAGAATAAAATGCGTGGACAACGATTTTCGTCGGCGGAAGACTCCGTTGATGCGTTCAAAAAACCTATTATGGAGGTGTTTGAAGAAGATTGGAAAAACTGTTTTGACAAATGGTTCGAACGAATGCAAAAGTGTATTGACCATAAAGGAGAATACTTCGAAAAACAATGAAGCAGTTTTCAATGCCAAATTCCTGTTTTTTCATTGTTAGGCTCAAAATATAAATAGTGACCCTCGTAGTTCTATATTATTTATACTGGAAGGATGAGTAAAGTTTTATAGTTTTAATTACGTTATTGTAGATCGAATAACAATTCCAAACATATATTTATTTTATTTGTGAAGATGTGGTGTTTGTAGGTTTTGAGGTTATTGTTGTTGATGGCGTTGTTCCCTAAACCGACATACGTCAACAACTGAGTTCACTAAACCGTTCCGCCACATGAAGATG
This sequence comes from Lepisma saccharinum, assembly GCF_977018435.1. Lineage (NCBI taxonomy): Eukaryota > Metazoa > Arthropoda > Insecta > Zygentoma > Lepismatidae > Lepisma > Lepisma saccharinum. The sequence goes on along the minus strand of NC_139237.1, from coordinate 52,005,223 downwards.
CCCTAGATGCTGAACGTATCTTTTGTGAAGCACTTGATTCTGAGGATGCCAGTGGTGAATGTGTACCATGTGCAATCTTTGGGTTCATGTTCAATGTGCAGGTGCAGAACATGACATGTACTCTGAGATTTCTGAAAGTGACTTTATTTGTGTTGCCATCGCAGACTACATAGTCCATAGAAATTACAATTCCTTTCATTTTGATGAAAGTAATTGCTTTATTCTCTAATATTCTTTTGTGTTGCTTTGTAATTTAATTCCTTGTTTATGCAGGTATGTCGGTTTAGGAACCCATCAGATGGCATGATTGTACCTTTCGTGAGAAAACTATTTTGTGAAACAAAATGTTCTTGTAATAGATCTCGTTACACAGCTTATACGAGTACTTGGGCATGGAATTGATGCTCATACTGATATATTCTACTTTTGAAAATTCCTTCTCTACTCTGAGTTAAGGTTAAAAAGCAAAATGGTATATCGGTTTTGGTGAGTTTCCTCTATTGCTTTATTAGTATTGTAATTCAATTTCCATTACATTTCCCCCGTGAAGTTGGATGTGTCTCCCCCTCCCTAGAAAGTGGCTGGATTCAACACTGGTTAAAATAATGCTCACTCCCTCCAATGGCAGTGTTTGTAAAGTTAGTGTAAGCTACTTATTTAGGCACTGGCGTACGCAGGAGGGAGCTGTTGGAGCCCTCCTGAAATTTTGAGAGAATCAAAATTTTCATATGAAAGCAGTGGAGAAAGCAGAGTGATAACTACAAACCCTCCTTATAAGAACCCCCGATTAGCACATTTGTATTTCAACAACTTTTAAACTAATACTAAAATGGTAATTACGAAATATTTTACAGCGTTTCCGCCTCCACAGAACCTTTATAGTTACAGCCTCTCCGTAAAGAAATCCTGTGTAAGTTAATGTTTATACATAGTCCAAATAAAGAATAACCCATTCAACATGTTTCATACTTGTACTGCACGCGCACTTCTTCTCGTTTCAGTCTTCAAGAGATGGCGCTGTTTATATTACATATCTAAATATGTTTGTGTTTTTTGAAGGTCTACGTAAATGGATTTGTTTTCAGGCCTATTAATCTTGTGAATTCTAGTTTCTTGTAACAACTGAAATTACACTAAACTAATGCTTATTAATTATTGGTACGAATGATAATTTCTAATACGTACTTATATTTTACTAAACTAATGTTTCATAATTGTGTGCTACGCTTTAGGTTCATTTTCATTTAATTTTTGGATTATATTAGTGAAAAACATACATACACCGCGAACGAGTAGCTAGTATGGAAATAAAGGGATAAGTAAATAAACTCTTCTACTTGAAAGAATTAGATGACACAAAATATATGTTCGCAACAAATGAAGATCAACTCAACATGTACATTTTTAAGCAAATGTATAGAAAAGTCTGGAAAGAGTAACTGAGTTATACGGTTACTCCTTTTTTTAAAAAAGTAACTAGTTACTGACTGGAAACGGCAACTTTTACTTTTTAACTGCTCCATCAGCCAATTAATAATTAATTATTAATGATTGCTAACCTGTATGGATGGACCTGGTAGCAGGAGCTTTGTATCAAGGTAGCATTTTGTCTTGGTGATTCGATGTATGTGAAGTTAAGTTCAAATATAAAACTGTATGAATCTACGTATATGATTTAAATGTACATAAACTGTTGTTTCGATATCCTTTTATTTGTTCGTGGTCATTTTGTAACTTGTTTTATTTTTGTATTTATTTTGCAGGCTGTGCTTTCCTGACCTATTATAGTCGAGACAGTGCTATCAACGCCCAAAACTCGCTGCATGAGAAGCGCACTTTGCCAGGGGTGAGTACAAACCATTAATTATCCCAAAAAAACTATTGTTTTATGACAATGAAACCCTCTATATGTGAAAAGATACTTCTTACGAGTAACTAAGGTACAGTTACTTTTCCCAAAAAGTAACTCCAGTTACCCTTTTTCAAAAATAACTTGAAAAGTTAAAACCATGCTTGGTTAACCCGTTGTAATTTTGGAAGAACGCTCTCGTGTGCACTGCATAGCACTCAACAGTACTGCAGTGTTGCACGAGGGGTGGAAAGGAGGGAATTAGATAAGCAGGAAGCTTCGTCGGTAGAGTTGGTGCACTGGGAAATGTATGCGTGAGTAGTTCCCTCGCTTCTGCTCTGCTGCTTACTGACCTTGTGGTGCAGTGTTGAGGTGTAAAGCTCGCATCACACAGAGCGCTTGCTGGCCTCCACAAGTGCGTACGAGTTACCCATGACTGTTCTATACTATTTATACCTTATATAGCGTGTTGCATGTAGGAACTGCAGGCGGGCTGTTCTTTCATTTATTAATACCCCTTTAGGACTGACATTATTTATTATTAAAGTATAATAAATGATATAGATTTAGATACGAAAATATAGATATACGAAAGTCGGAAGTTTTCTCTTAGGCTTATTAACTGACGTTAAACTTGTACTCGCAAAGAATGTTATGAATTTAAATATTTTATTTCTATTCTTTCGAACAATGATTTTGTTCATTATCGTTGAAACACACAGAATAGTAACTGCAGAAGTAAGTATTAACTTACAGTTACTCAGTATAATTCGTAATTGATTTGCATTATTTTTACTTCGCGTTTTGTGCCACCTTTGGCAAATTTACGAAGATGGGGATGAGTGATGATTTCATGAAATTGATGAATGGACACTCACAAACATCAATGCCCAGGTCAGGATTCGAACCCAGGACTCCTGGCGTCGTAGTGCGCTGTGCTAACTACTTCGCCACGGGGGCCGGCAGTTACTGAGTATAATTAAGCTCATATATTTAAATATGAAAATACAGATACAAAGATGTTGGGAATATACCGTTGTACTTGAAACACGTATGCAACCTTAAACACGTGCTCGCAAAAAGTGTCATAAATTTTAAAATTGTTAATTCTATTCCTTTCGAAGCATACTTTTGTTCGTTATTTGTTGAAACAGATGAATAACGTTGGAAGTAACTATCAACTTTGTTACTCTTTATGTAAAGAAATAAAAAGACTTAAAGTTATAGTTACTCATTTAAAAAGTAACTAGTTATTGTTAACTTTACTGAAAAAACGTAGGTCCTTATTTACAAACGGTGACTAAAGCGAACCTAAATGTCTAGCCTCCGTTCGATATCTCAGAATCATGTAAAGCTACGTACAAGCATGTAATTTGGTGTGCAGAAAGATGCACACGAGATATCAACTAAACCCTAATTTTATTCTCCCGAAATGTTACGTCAACAATATTGTAGCAACAATAAATTACAAATGTTACATAGAAAGTTAACTAGATTAGCTTTTATATTTTTGAATCCCAAAATTGTCGTTGCAAAACTTTTCGTACTTAAAGGAGACCCGCAACCCTTCCCCCGCTTCCCGCATATCGTTTGCTTCCATTTTATTGGTCCTTGTATGAACGCAGGAGAGATCCTTCCCAGGAGAAGTTCTTTTCTGTTCTCCTCTCTCCGTCGGAAAGCGACGAAATTTGTATGGCCCATGAAAAGTACGAGTGTGCATCACCCAGACCCCCATGCCTGAAATTTATGTATAAACGTGAAAACTTGAGATGGGATTTTGGTGTGGTAGGATTCTTCCGAAGGGGAGCCGCTCTCCCCCTGGGCCCCCTTCGCTCTTTCAAGCTCTGTAGGCGCTTTGCTATAGCCCGGATAGATTGCTTGAGATTTATGACCACGGAGGCTCCGAATACTATAGACAACTCCGTCCTCCTCGCTTCCCCGTAAGAGGCGAAACATGGCCGCCGAGGCAATGGCCCAGTACCGCAGTTTGCGTTATCTCTTCGTCCCCTGACGGGTATTTACGCTTGCCTGCTTTTATTCTGGTGCGAGGATGGTTCATGGAAGAGACGGTGATCATTAAAACCGTTTTGCTTTGGTGTGGTGCCACGTTTCCAGTAAAAGTAATGTTAATCAGTAAGGAAAACTGAATTTGTAAGGGTTATTTTTCCGTAAAAAAATCATGTCTTCAAAACCAAACCCTTAGTCAGCACTAAACAGATAGAGGTTTGAATCGCTAATCTCTATTTATCACGTGTACTCAATACAGCACTTGGTTCTTCATTCAGGTAAGGTGTGGAAAGGTAAAGTTACCCGTGCATACAGCACCGTGCCACCATGAAGATACATTCAGGGTAGGGCCACCCATTCTCGATCTCGGGGGCCTCCCCGATGGCGCAGTGGTAGCGTCGTTGCTCTGCAATCAAAGAAGTTCCGGGTTCGTTACTCGGTGGAGGCACATAGAGGTTCGGATCCTACTTTAGACTGTAAGTCCAGTCCCAATTAGCCATACTGTGCATAAAGTGAAATTAAAATACGAAACAAACTGGTTCTAGGTAATTTTGGAGGTGATGTGATCAGCACCACGCTCCGGCCACCTGTAACCCCCCCCCACGTACCCATTGATTTGAGACTGGGTGAGCCCCGGAGCCGCTTTATGCTGGCACTAGGCCGGAGTTGTTACGATCTTACATCGCCCACTCCGGGAATCGAACCCTGGTCTACCACGTGACGCCCTGCCAACTAGACACCGCGGCTCTTTAGGTCTTACATAAGGAGCTTGTAACTGCTTGCGATTTCAAAGATCCTTTTTTGCTGACCTCTGTGGCGAAGTGGTTAGCACAGCATGCTACTACGCCAGGGGTTCCGACTTGGAATCTTGGCCTGGACATGGATGTTCTTTGTGATCATTCTCCTCATCTTCGCGATTAGTCAAAAGTGGCAGAAAAGCGCATAAAATAAACCAATTCAATAAATCAAAGAGCCTTGTAAATTACTATGGCCCGGATTGTTACGTAATTACTAGACCTTTGATTTTATGTTTTTAACCCATTTTTTCCTTTGCAGGTATATAAGAAATAACAAGTTACATCAGCGTTTTATTTAAAAAAAACAACAGAACTGATGAAGTTTCATAGTGCCTAAAATAAACTATTTTTTTTGTTAGAACCTCTTTTATGTTTGTGTGCCTAAATCATACCTTCTTTACGTTTTTATAGATTATTAAAGGTTTTTCAGGATTTTTATACCACACAGAGGTATTTGTTCTGTTTGGTGAAGAAAATATTCAATGACTTACGGACAACAAATTATAACAAATAATAATAATATAAGAAGGGTTTCATTATATTGGTTAGTCAAAATTATGTTAACATTAAATGGGACAAACCAATCCATTAGTGTTAAGATAATTTTGACTAACCCTGTATTTCCCTGTTCTCATGATAAAAGTACAATTGCAACTTGAAATCTAAACTCTGAAGAATTAGTAAAGTCAGGTCTAGAAAGCCAAAACAAATCTTCATTTACAATCGAAACATTGATTCATAGAGAGACAAAATCATGGAAGGCCACCTTGACATTGAAGAAAGAACCCTTTACCAATTTGCTTTTCTGACATGCAGTTACCTTGACCGAGCCACCACCCTTTTTGCATAAATAAAAAGTGCACTTGTTTTCCACAAAACTGCATCTAATATGCACGGTGCAGTACGTCGTCTGCGAGGGTTCTCCTGTGCATTTATAGAACAATCGATCATTGGTTTTTTTGGTGAGGCTCCTTGCGGCAGTGTGCGTTCAATATTTCCGTCTGACAGGTCGTCACATCGATTTCAAGTCTAGCATTTTCATTCCACAGCACGAATTCTTCTGGCTGTTAAAATTTGGAGCACGGAACGGTGTATCGTCCTTTGACCCTCTACTTGTACTAATTGGAGAACATAAAAAGTGTATTTAATCAACCATGGGCGTTTTTAAAGGGGCCTAGGCCGTTCATATAAAATTGCATAGTATGAAATAATAATATATTATAAATTATTAGTAACAATGTAGTATTTGTATTGTAAATATATTGTTATTATTATCATCATATTATTTGAAGATTATAATCCGATACCAGAGATTATTCAATATCAGAGAAAAATTCATATTTTATATCGGTAATATTTATTTCTTTTATTTATTTATTTATTTATTCGTTAGTTTCCAACAGAGAGAATCTCCAATTTAAGAAAATCTTACTTATATTCAAATAATAAACATATAACAGTGTAGATTACATATAAACAAACACACCCAAACCCATTTATACAAACAAGATAATAAGTGAAGTACTTCAGAAAAGGAACATATACACATATATTCATTGTTCAGAACATAGCCTTCACATAGTATTGAACGGAAAATAATAATAAAAAATAGCATATATTATATGACATACATACATAGTCACCATAGATACAAGAGAAGAGTAAGGAAAATAGAAGGTAAAATAATTTCAGAATAATGGAAAATAATGCACAGCCTACAGTAGAAAATAATTCACAGTAGAATGGATTCACATATGTAGACTATATCTAGTCTGTTTCAAAAATTAGTTTTAATGTTTTTAGATACAAGGAAAGTGGCAGATTGAAATTCAGATTTTCAGGCGTTGTAGAAATATTATTATATGCAGAACAGAGTCTGAATGTAGGTGATGATTTGTATTTTTCTGTTCCTGGGATATCACAGAGTAAAAGGTATCGCATTCGAAGATTCGATTTTCTAGTATTCAATTTAAACTGATGAAGAACATTACTATTATCCAGAATTTCATTTACTGTTTTGTAAAGAAATATTTGCTGTGCTAATTCCCTTCTATTACTGAGGCTTACATAACAAATCTCTTTCAATAAATACTTATAATATAATTTCATCTCGTAAGCAGATACCTTATTCTTCTTATAGTATAAGTACCGTAGAATTCTCTTTTGAATTTGCTCTATACTATTTTTATAAGATGTATACCCAGGATACCATACAACCGACGCATATTCTAGTTTGCTTCTTATCATACTGTTATACAATAGCATAATGACATTTAAATTATTTAGGCTTCTTATGAGCTCAATGCATAGTTATTTTCTGTTTGGTGCAAATTTGTCATTAAGTATTACACAACTTTGTTAAGAATAATTTTTGAGAGTTAAGAAAAAATATAATCATTAAGTTTTTTCTAGTTTTGTTATCTCTTGAATAAAAATCTAAATTATTTGGAGTGTTGAACGAAACACTTATTCATCGGATTAAGTGGTAGAATATAAAAGCACAAATCTCTGTACTACTTACTTTATGTTCCATTTGTAACGACCCTGCGTGGTCGCCACATTTAACGACACTGCTTGGTCGCAATATTATATTTTGTTAAGAAGGTATGGATGAAGAATGCATGCTAAAAGTTTAAATGTGTTAACGGATCCACCTCTACGTTTATTAGTTTCGCTTATTATTATTTGACCCTGCGTGGTCGAAGTATTCTGTAAATGTTGACGTTTCCACCTCTACGTTTATTAACTTCGCTCACTATTAGACCCTGCGTGGTCGTTGTATTTGGTAAATGTTATTATTTATCGTCATTTACACTGTTCAACTCTATGTTTAGGATTGCAGAGTCCTGCGAGGCTCATTATTAATTGTATTGTCTAAATGCACACAGTTTTAGTTTATATTGACACGTGCAACTAGTAATTTTCCCACTAGTGTTTTCTTAATGTCACTTCTTGGATGTTTCTCAGTACGAAGGTTGCAATATGTAAAAAAATGAGTTAGCAACGCGTACTTGTAGTTACTATTTTCACCACCCATGCGCCACCGCGAGTATAAAGCCAGCGCAGCGAGGCCCGCAGTTCAGTTGGCTTTCAGGTCGGCTCCCGATAAGATCTCTCTTACCAACGGACCTGGAAGAAGGATAACTCCGCTCTTGCGAGAGTCCAAGCATCAGTTAGCACATATGGGTAAACTTTTGCCGACCACCCAACTGCAGTGTTTAGCGTGTTGAACGCAGCCAGTACCAGTACTCCTGCGCCGTGGTGCTGAACACTGCGTGGGGGGACGTTGCACATTTAAGTTAATATTTTTCTGAGGAGAGGGAACCATATATGCTTCAATCTTCGTATATTGGGTTGCTATGAAGACTGCTTCTTTGATTTTTCTTAGTTTCCTATTGGGATGTTTGTGTAGAACTGTCATGTTGTTCCTTTGAACTCGAATAGATTCATTCCACCCATTTTCGTCTATTTTCGACCTATCTGCTTTTCGACCTTTGCATGTCAGCTGCTTGTGTTCATCTATACTCTTCTCAAGACATAGATTTGGTTATCTTTCATATTTAAACCCTCATATTTTTATTTATTTATTTATTTACTTCTTATTTTGGATGGCGAAGTTGAGGCACAAGCCTTTTCTTACACTTAACCATCTCTACTTCACATTTTACAAATTTAGTTGAAATATCTAACAGTTTGCGAAATATAAAACATCAAAATACCAAAGAAAATATAAAACACAAATAGAGAAAAAACACACAAAAATAAAGAAGAAAAATACGCAAAGACAAAACACAAAAATACACATATATGCTGTAAGAAACGTAAAAAATGCACGTACAGCATGAACACACACAACAAAAATACTTAAAATATATAAAAGTCGGTCGGTGTTTGTCCTACAAATTAAGTAAGGTTGCTGTAGCTGACTTAATTCTCTATGTTTTTAAGATCCATAAGGTTGTGTCTATACTTATTTAGATAATTGAAGGTAGTTTTTCTACCTTTTTAGGTCATTTCATTTTTAATTGATTGAAATGAAAACTTTGGATTCGTCATCTCTTGGACTATTTGCCCCTGTCACATTGTACTGTAAATACAAACATCAGGTGTCTCTGAGAACTAAAATCTCCCTACCTAGGTTAAAATCTGAGGCTGTTAAGGGGGTGCTCAGCATATATAGGGTTTTCCAATATGAATATGATTTTGAAATGAACTGGCAACTATGCTTCAAATGTTATAATTGTCACTAGTTGTCATTGTCATAACAAATCATCATGGCTAAATAGACGCTTCAAGAACGTTTGATTATTATCCAAAACATTTATGAAAATAGACGTTCTATTGAACTTGAAACGGATCATAATTTTCGGCAAAAAATTATCTTCTCAGATGAAGCTCATTTCTGGTTAAGTGGATATGTTAACAAACAAATTGTCGTTTTTGGTGTGAAAACAATCCACAAGAGATTCACCAGAAGCCTTTAATCCGCAAGAGGTAACTGTATGGTGTGGTTTATGGCGTGGTGGCATCATCGGACCATTGTTCAAAATTAACAAATCATCTTCTGGAGTGAAATTACAAGTACTGAAAATAGGGAAATAAAATTAAACCTTCGTGTAAACTTGTAGGACCAACAGTCACCGACTTTTTCTGTAATTTGATTATGTTTGTTGCGTGTGTGTTTATGTTTTACGTGTATTTTTTTTACTTAGTGTGTATGTATTTTTGTTTTTATTTTTTATGTTTTTTGCGTCTTTCTCTTTTATTTTTTCTTGTGTTTTTTTGGTATCTAAATGTTCTTAGCTTTTATATATTTCATTTCTTGGTATCTTAATGTTTTTAGTTTTTATATATTTCACAAACAGGTATAAAAATCAATTTATAAAATGTAAAGTAGAGATGGTTAAGTGGAAGAAAAGGCTTGTGCCTTAACTTCGCCATCCAAAACAAGGAATACATAAATAAATAAATTTACTTTACGTAAAATTGATTTTCTACGTTCTTAGGTTAATTGTGGCGACGAGAATGACTGATGATTACTGCAAAAGAACAAACATATTGATCGAGTAGGGAGCACGCATTGGTATGGATTCATTACAACGTCCTAAAATCCCTACATTTTATCTTCCTTTTGCGGCAGATAAGTCAGGTAATTGTCAAAATACGAGACAATACAAGATGAAGGATTGTTTTTAGATAAGGTGTAAGGCTGTAGGAATTTGGGGCGTGTGTTTCTTTAAGTTCTATAGAAGTACGGCCTCTGTAATGACGTAGTGGTAATTCAGTCGCCCGGTGATAAGGGGTCGCCGGGCTCGATCCTCTTCCAGGTACACTGCACAATGGTTCTGATCTCACTCCAATTGTCTCTTGACTCCACGAAAGTTTCTGGCAAAGCAACGAACCCTTGGCATTTACATGCGATACCGTAAACAGAAACGAACCACACTCGGCTAAAATAATAGTAAGAAACTAACTCTTTGGGACAACATGTCTCGTGAGGGCCAGCTTCTGCCAGCCGGCATTTTTACCTGTGTACCGCCTGGTCAGCGAATCGAGTCCCAACGCCGCGATTTCCTGTCCTTGAAGACCGCTAAAATGATACTACACTCTGTCTAGGGAATCTGTGGAACGAACGAACGTAAACAAGTAGTCTATGTGCAAGTAGTGACTAGAGAAGGCTGGACCAATGAATTGTGAGAGGGGACGTGAGTACAGCTACCAGTCGCATGCCGTAGTGCACACTGCTTTGCTCTGCCTACTCGCTTTCTCCCCTTTCGTTGCGCGTGGCCTTGCTCTACAGATATATAGTGCGAAAGGGACTGTGTAGCAGGGTCTACAATTTAAAAGCAAGACCCGAACCACGTGTTTCCACCGGGTATCGAACCCGGCACCCCTTGATTGTGAGGCGACGACGTTATCACTACGACATGGGAGAGACACGCTAGAACGAAGTAGTTCAATAAAATTGAAAGCGATACTTACTAGGAATACTAATATCCTTTCGCACCATGTCCAGTATTTGTGACATTAACAACCAACAGCCATTGTATCTTTTTGCAATTATGTTTTCGATTTATCCGCCCTTCACCGTAACTTTTCCTATCAATAGGAACGTGAAAGTTAGACGTCACAGTGCATTTTTCAAGTTGTTTGTGTGTTGACCTTAGGTTTGCAGGCAGTGAAAGCATAAACCTCGGATACACACACAGGGAACGCGGAGGAACACAGTGGGGGTAGACTGCACCAAGAGATACAATGGACCAAAATGAGCCATAGACCGAGGGGGGACGGGGAATGAGCGCCGTGCCTTGCATATAGATTTCACTGCAGAACGGACGCGTATGAAGGGTTGCCTCACTCACAGGATGTTTTGGGATGCGGAACACGTGTTGGAAGTGAAATGCTTCTTCCCCTTTTGCTATTGATTCCTTAGCGTGGTATGGGACACAGGGGGGACAACTTAATACTTAGGACGTAACAGCATATCTTAGGAACTGTATTTTCTTTTATTGAAGCGGGAGGAAAAACGGTGGGGACAGAGGGAGTTTTCTCCCCAGTTGTGCAGCCTGTGATCCTCGGTTGGTCTTGTACAGTCGGCAGAATATTGCTGTTTGTGTGACTTATTGGAAAAAACTGCTTGAATTCCTACATCTTACGCTCTGTTATGAAAACGAACTACGTATCTTGGCTTGTCTGTTAAAAAGGAATAAAAAGGATACATTGGGATTACGATCTTAATATTAATACAATTATAAGTTATATATCGTACAACACTAGGAATTTTATGATGTGTGTTTTAAAGGTGCCATAAAGACAGTAATATCTCCGACGTACAGTGTTGGTTGTAACAATTCTATTCACTTTCAACAGGATTGTTACAACCCAGAACTGTCCGTGACTGTACACTTACCTGCAAACGTATATTATGACCTTGTGTGTTTGTGTTCTTTTCCTTATACAGCTGCAAACCTCCGTGGCGAAGTTGGTAAGCCAAGGGGTCCCGGGTTCGAATCACAGCCTGGGCATGGGTGCTGTTTGTGAGTCTCCCTTCATTAATTTTATCTTATTATCAGTCATCCTCATCTTCGTGGTTAGCCAAAGGTGGCAGAAAAGCGAAGTAAAATAGCCCATATTATCCAATCATTTCTTACAGAGCTTTAACGACACATTTTATGGCTCCCGCGCAGCAAAACGGCCCTCTCGCCTTTAGTGACAGCGGTCCCGGGTTCGAGTCCTCGGTACTGGCAAAGCATCGCGAGGGCAATTGGGAAGCTAATTGGAAAGAAGTTCGGGGCTTGGGTGTAGATATCCGGAAAACAAAGGTGATGGGACTCAGCGCGCTTGTCAAGCCTTGGTTCTCAAACGGATGTTTTACCACGGGGTTTCGTTTTCTAATGCTACTTTTTATTAATCGTGACTATAAGGATTAATTATGAAGGAAGATAAGGTGAGTGAAAACTAGATGATATTGATTAAATAACTCTCAAAGCGACGCCAAAGCCCATAGCAGGTTTCGAACCCAAAACTTTCGTTGCTGATGTCGAGATTCCACCACTGTGCGTGCTTATCCACCAAGCCGGCGTTTTTATGTGTGCTTTTTCGTATTTTTCTCCACAAATTGTCGAGATTGTACATATCTAGGGTCCTATCTCTACATAGACTTATATGCCTTTAAGGTATGTTGCAACACGATATGTTTAAATACACACATATACACGCACTATTTATGACATTTTCGACTGTCAGAACTCTCATTTTTCTAGGATGGCGTGAGGTCTTTCAAAAGTACTTCCCACGAAAGCTTAGCAAACTGTGAATCGCTTACGATATCTTTAGCAACTGGAAGGCGAGGAAAAAGATAGAAAAAGGTTCCCTGCTTCTTATTGTTCTCACGAATGCATGACGCGGCAAAGGGAAAAAGCTTGTAAATTTATAAAACTACATTCCCATGTCACACGTTCCCATCTCGGCCCTCTCAAAATCATGGACAGAAAAATTTGGGTTACTGTCGAGGGAGCAGGAAAAGGCAGCGCCAGCACGAAAAGGGGCCGAAGAAGTGCAACAACCTTGCAAGTCGTCCGCAACAATGGGGGAGCTGAAGTGGCTGCTTCCTCCGAGGCATGTTTTTCGTAACATCACTCCGAGGGCTTTATTCTGGAGTGGGCCGGAGAAGGACAAAGGAGAAAGAGAGAGAGAGAGAGAGAGAGAGAGAGAAGTCAGAATCATCCAACAGTTTGGCCTCCAGCTTCGTATAAAACTTTAAACGTCTTCTGGACAACCAAACTACAATGCGATTTTTAACATTGACGTTCCTTTCATTACTTTTTCAATACGCAAAAATGAACAAATGCATTTTTTACAGTGAAGATGTGAAAAAGTGTCTCACAGGTTCTAAATTTTCATTGTGCACTATTCAGCTGGTGTAAATTGAGAATTTAGATACTAGTTGCGTTCAGGGATGGACTCATACGACGGTGCTGGGTTCGAGTCCTGGTGCAGGTATGTGTAGTTCACATTCATCATCGAGGTGTAAGGTCGCTTTCTGACAGGAGCGACGCATGTCACTTGGGAACGAGCCAATCAACAGCATCGTTTCACACCGTGGCGGCATGACAGGCCGTACAAGCGTGCGTTCGAATCCCGGACTGAACATTGGTGTTTCTTGTGTTCCTTCATCACTTTCCTCACATCATCACTCATCCTTATTTTCGCGATTAGCGAAATGTGGCAGAAAAACGAACTAAAATAAGCCAAAGCAATCAATCAATAAAGCGACACATTGTGGCGTTTTCTGGAGCTACCCAAATGCTAACTTCGCATTGCATTTTACAGGTTCACGTGGCTCTGGCGTCAAGATCCACAGTCAGTATAATACTCTGTGTTGTCTTGTGTCCTATCAATCAGAATCAGAATGTAATTAACTTGTAAACTTCTCTACATGCTATTGTAAAGTTATCAGCAATTTTACCGATAAATGAATTAATAATTTATTATGTTTTGTTTTATTGTAATATTCATCTCTATATGTGCACAATTTGGTGTGTAACAATCTATACATTTCACATGCAATTTGCTTCCTAACCTTCAACAAATCATTTCCCCACTTTATGTGCTACAAAAGTATAACTTTAACTCATGTTGCAATGATTTATTTCCTCTTAATAATATTTTGAAGAATTTGAAGAATTCGGTGTAATGTATAATTAGTATTTATATTTATTACACACATATGCGCATACAAGTTCTGCTTTTGTAATAACTTTCGTGTTGCAAAATTATTAGGTCGACTTTTTTTGTAAAAGTACCGTCACTGGCATTCATCTATAACAGAGTTCCCTGAGGATGGACATTTTGCTGTTCCTGGCTCTGTGAAGTGATTATTTATGGATGCCTATCCCGGCGCTGCATTCCAGCCCCCCTCCCCCTTCCTTTCCTTCCCAGAAGGAAATAATGATTTCTTCCCTGATTGAAGCCTTCCGCCGAGCAAGTTAATCCACATTTTTTTGCATAACAAAGGAGAAGAGGGATGAGCGGTACTTAGCGACGCCATTTTTGCTAATTTAATGAATATTTAAATTTAATGAGTGTGCATGGCGGCATTGTGAAAAAAAGGAGTCCAGGAATGCTTCCCTGTGTTATTAATTGCAATTAGTCGTGAGGGGTTATATCAATCATCCCACCCTGCTTCTTTCTCAGTGGCAGCTCCTCTGTTGGTTTTTCTTAATTTGTCCTAGGGAAAGTTCCTTTTCAGTGAGGTTCGTTTCCTTCATTTACAGTATAGTGTTAATACAATTTCACATAATTTTACTGCAATATGTGCTTTAGCAAAGAGTAATTGTGCTTCCAATGCACCCGGTTTGCTTCAATAATTAGTAGTGAACAGCATTTTAGGTGTTGAATTGTTGAGAATATTGATCTCTATTCTCTTAAAACAGGAATCATCGAAGAATGTTAGGTGATGGTTCAAGGGTATTTATTTGTATACGTGCATATTTCTGCTCGTGGTACATATTTCAAAAAACATAGCTACATGTATATATATATATATATATATATATATATATATATATATATATATATATATATATATATATATATATATATATATATATGGGGGGTCATTCCACGAATCACATGAATCTCAATTTCTAAAATGAAATGAATTGCTGTAACTCTATTCTATCTCGTGAGTCAGTTTGAAATTGTCGTTCGGTTAAAAATTCAAGTTTTATACGTTAGAAGGCATTTTACGCATTAATTTCTCCTTTAAGTTGTGCATTTCCCCTTTAACTCCACTGGACTATTAGAAGGTCAATTATTTTCTCTCTTTACCTTAAAAATAAATATTTTTTATCATTTGAAAATTCCCAGAGATTACATTAAATGGCTTTTTAAGTATAGAGGCAGTATCTGTGCCTCCCGTGACAGATAATTGTTCACTTATTGCTATAAATCTGAGAAAGTATTTTAAGGGTAGTTATGTTTAATCAACAGTGTTAAGTTTCATATTTCATTGCATAGAAACTGTAAGAAAAATGTTGCTAACTATCAGTAGAATAGTTACTTTAATGTCAAGAATGTAGTATATGTGTCCCACCCTTGACATTGGAATTATATATGATACTAAAGAAGGCGACCGGCGATGCCTTCTTTCCGCCCCTCTTACAACGCTACAACGCCCCACTCCCGCTCTGTTGCTTTCTGACCTTTGGGTGCAGCGTGCAGTCGGCACGCTCTCACCGCACGAAGTGCTCGCTGGCATACACATGTGCAGGCGACTTGTTCACACCTGGTTTATGTCTTACTTGAGCAAAGTAAATGTTCACGACATTTGCTTTCACTGTTGTAAGTTACTGTCTGTGATAGATGACAGGCTACCGCCCGCTTTTAGACGAAAGCATTTTCCTTACCATTTTTCGTAGCATAATAAATCAGAAGCGACCTCTAGGTCACGAGTGAAGTTGTAATGGCGGCCGCGTGAGATGTAAACAATGTATCACTTCACATTTTTAAAAACCGATAACTATCCAACCGAGAGGAATAACGTTTCATATAAAACGTTATTAGATACAAAACAATGGCGCTGCTTAAATGCATACTTTACAACTTTTACTGTACACGTGTGGAAGAATATTTTAGTTGTTTTAATTGTAAACACCGTGCACTCAGCATAGATGGTGTAACTCAACGTGCCTCTCATGCTGTATATGTTATACATTGAAAAGTTACATGAAATGCTTACTGTAAAGTGCTATCTGGCTATAAGATTTTTCGAAGCATTTTCATAGCATTCATGCTAGCAAAAATGTTAAAGGAAATGCTTTCGTCCAAAGCCGGCCTTAAGGTGGCACAAAACTCAGTTTTGTTTTTTTAAGTCCATTTTATACACAGATAGACCAATCGGGACTGAACGTAGAGTTTAAAGTGGGATCCGAACCACTGTACCATGTGCTTCCACCTGGTATCAAACCGGGACCCCTTGATTACAAGGCGACGACGTTACCACTACGCCAACAGAGAGGAGGTGCCACAAAACCATTACAGATATTTATACAATAGCGAAAGCAAACAACACGAGGATACACGTTGATAACAGGTATTCTAAGATGATAGAACTTTCAAAATTTGGGAAAGATTTCGAAGACTTTTAGCAGGTGAAAGGTCGCGGCCTTTCGTGGAAGAAAATCAAATTTTCTCATTGTAAGAATTGAATGTTTCTACCTGCATTATATTGTGTTTGGCAAAAACAATAGTTAAGTATCAAATATCACACAGTTGGCTCCTAACGGTGATATTGTCTGTAATGAATTGGGCTTGTTCTGGAATTGCCGGCGCTGTGCGTACATGCAAGATAATGCAAGATAACAGAACCTCCAGGTCTGGTTGCACAAAACGGTACTGGGTGGGGAGGATGGATGAATTGATGGAGTGGCCTTGTGTGCAAGGAAAGGTAACGGAAAGAATCTTAATTACATTTAAGATTTACGATCGGTTCATGTCTTCGAACACCAGCGATTCATTCGTCTTCTTGCGAGAGCGAGGGGGTGTTTTCCACACACAACGCTGATCTGGGAAGAAAATCTTGTCATTCGCTGCGATGTGTTCTCACAGTACAAAACAACGGAGAAATCGATAAGGAACGTAGATAAATGGAAGCCGTGTCTGGAGGGAAAGTGGCAGAATGCTTGGGCACACAATTTGTAACCTCGAAAGTTGCTGCTTGATGAGTTGGTTGTTGGGGAGGTGTGGGGAGGGGGGAGTTGTTCCATGGCATTAATCACTCTAGCTTCAGTTTGTGGGAACTTTTTCAAATGTTTCCTTCCCTGCTAAATCTGCTCTGCCCGCAACACTATGTAAGTTGCTTTCCGAAAACAAAAAAAAATAACGTGATTGATGTGTGCTTTGAGAAGTCGCAACCCACTGCAGAGTTCTGATAGTCTTAGCTGTAAGCGAGGGTGTTCTAGGAGATGATCAATCTGCTAATAACTAGTAACTAGTAACTTCTTGAGGGTCCATAACGCTGGTCGAGTAAGAACTGATAATTATACCACTACCAAATTGGAAGTACATAAGCACTCCAAGCAAAGGTAAAGAAGCTGCTCAGCAACTATTTCTTTGAGACTGTTGCTTAAGTCAACTTTCTTGGAGACGCGGATCAAATCTTGGTTCTTTCGATCCTGTTAGTCGGCCTGAAGATGTCGTCCCTCTCGCTCCAGAGGTCATGCAGCGGACCCAATTCTTGATGAACCCATACTGTACTGGAATAGTCTTTCGATGTTGATCTCTCGTCACATACTCAAGCATTCTAGCTGAGTGTATCTTCCTCCTCGTATTGTTATTCTACATTATTATTGTCATTAGCATTCACTTTAAAAGCTTTCAAAGTTTTTCTAGTTTAGTAGCAATTGTAGGAGACATCAATTCCTACTAGCATCTCTCACAATCAGGATTCTAATTCATTCAAACAGAATCCCGCCGGACTGTTAATACATTTTATTACCTACCGCGTCTCACCCTCTCTTCAAATGTACAAAATTTGATCCTTTCATATCATCCAGTACGTGATTATCCCACCAGGTCCCACAGTGTCCCACACGATTGTTTACTTCACGATATGTTTGTTCATGTGACTCAAAAGGTTCTGAGTTTTCTCTTCCAGCAATAATGCTTCGCTAGCAGGAGTGGACGGCGTACACTACTTCATTTTTAGTTCCCACACGGTTAAGGCCACTTTTGATACTGTTTTAAGTCTTGTACTCATCCTCAGGGCCAACATTAGCTGAGTGGTAGATAGAAAGAGGTGGTATTGAAGAATATAAGAAGACATGATTGGGGATTAGAAAGAGGGGACTGGTAGAAGAACAGAGAAAAATGGAGAAATTTAGGGAAGCTAGTAGAAAGAGAATAGTGAGGAGTGTTTAAAGAAGAGCATGGGAGACAGAAGGCAGTGGCGAATGAACAGAGTAAAATGAGAAAGTAGGAGAAAACAGGACGTGATTAAAACGCAATAGAAAGTGAAGTGGAACAGCATAGTGTATGAAAGAGAGAAGAGTGAGGAAAATGGAACAATAATGAAACAGTAGAAACATCAATGGAATATGCCAACTCAGTCACCAATTGAAAACGGTGATGATATTTCTACATACCCATACATCAAAATCTTCTGTCATACATGTACATTCCTAGTCGCTTCCTGAGTACTACGTCTAGTTTTCGGCGCTTGTAAACTCCTGAAAATTTCCTTTAATGATCGTATTCTCGCTTTTATCTGGCGTCTACATCTGCGATCCCCTATTTCCATACGCATTGGCGTTGTTGATTAGAGTGCTATAATGCATCTCACAGACTCGCTTCACCTCTTACATGAGCAGAACTCAGGGATGAATAACAAATGTGGTCGAACCGAAATCAGAAAGCCTGGTATTTATAGCAGCGGCGCCTCACCCATCCGAATCGAAAGCTCTCTTTAAATCCAGCATCATATTTCGAAAGCTAAACGAGTCTCCTATAAATCACGATTTGCCTCTTCCCCTTAATTTGCACGTCCTGCCTAGGCGTGAGCAATCGACATTACCTTTCCCTCTCTTCCCCTTCCACCCCTTCCCCAGGCCGAAAGTGTGGGTAACGTCCGCTTCAAATGACTCGATGGCCATTAATTGCGCTCCGTGGCATCAGGCTTCGACCGATGTACGTGGCTCTAATTGCCCCGCCGCTGCTCTTAGGGTAGGAGGACGCGGCTGAAGATGGTTTATTCCATCCGCGGAGGGATACATGTTTTAGTTTAATGAGGTATGTCACGGTTTAACTGAGATGTTCTTCCGCTGACCCATTGGTGAGCGTTAGACGTTTTCTTCACACACCCAAATATGAACGATGCAACCTGCGCCCCTTGGGCTGAGTATAGTACAAATATTTATCAATTTGTTAAGGTTGAACATTCACATTAATAAGAAATAATCAGCATTTACATGTAATTATCAGGTAAACGCTAACAACACCGAAAAAATTATAATAACCTTTTTTGTAGAGGCATTTATACTGAACACGTTCTGTTCACAAATCTTTTGTTCAGTCAGCTGTTTAGGAGATAATGGAAGACATGAGCTCTCGATGAAATTTGGGCGTCGTTTTTGGTACTTTTTCTTGTCTGCAATTACACTTTTTTCACATCATTTATCAATACCAGGAGATTGATATCATTGAGATCAACTGTACACAACAAATAGCCTACTAGGACCACTTTTTGACAAATTTCTCCCTATCTTCCGAGCTAATGATGCTTTCAATAAGTTTAAAATGAGTCAGAAGCAAGCAGCTGTTTCACCAATATCGTCCTAGAATTTTCATTACAAAAATGTGATCCACGAAGATCTTTTAATGGACATCGCAGACTTAACAACCTAATATTTAGTGACTAGCGATCCGACTGAATATATATAAATTTAACAGCGACATTTGGTGGCAGTATATGTCACAGCTGTGGGGGAAAATGCTCTTTTTTTGTACATATGTTTCATTCTGAAGAGAAATACAGTTTTAAGACGTCTGGGGAGCTGGGTAAGGCGTGGAGTTTTCCTGAAGCTTATTCCTTCATCTATTTCTTTTCTTTTACTTCGCCTTTTTGCTTTTTAGGACAACGTCGATAAAATGTACTGAGAAAATACTCTGTTTTTGGTAGTACTTATCCACGCACCCATACCTTAAGAGCATCAATGGTTGTAAAGGAATCGGACCTCACGAATGGAGATTCTCGTTTGTTTGGCACGTCGGTCAATCTACTTGGTAAGTACCCTGCGGTTGGAGCAGGTTGCATGCATTTGTCTTCCAAACTTTTCGGTTCTTCCACTAGGTGGCGTCAAGGCACTAAACATGGCGGAGGGAGGCCCAGAAAACAAATGAACTCATAATGAGTTTCACAGGGCAAGATAACGAAAACGTCATCTCAAGTGGGCTGACACATCTTACGGACGAAGAAACAAAGCGGAAGTGAAAAATGCGGAGAACAGAACCGATGACTGGTGGTTAGAGACGTGCAGATAGTATTCATATCAGAAGGCGAGAGTTTAACAGCGTTTTTTTCTCCTCATTTTCTTCTTGAGGGGTCGACGTAATGATAAGACGTCAGCGCTCGGAGCACGCAACAGAGTTGAGAAATGTTTCTGTCCCTTCAACCCCAACGCCCTGTCGACTGATGGTGGCTGGTGTCTTCTCGGAACTCTTTCTGGAGTTATAATGGGGGAAGTCCGAGCCGAGGAGGCGGTTAATGAGGAAATATCGCTTTGCAAACCGAGTGGCATTCGTGAAATTAAAATGCATCATTCATAATCTGGAAGCTGGCACGATTATAACGAGCTTCTTCGTCTCCCCCCGACACCTTCTTTATGGACAGTTTTCCAGCAAGCACAACATCCGGTTGGTGCCTCTTTTCAAGACGGCGGTGCTTTATGGCACCATTTGGTTGTCTCTTTAAGACCAGCACGCGAAAGAATCGTGAGCGGATTTTCCACCAGAACTGGTTGTACAAGTTGTAACCATGATACGTTCCATGGGCGCTAATTAGGATTCTGTTTCTATATCTAGGAGTTTCTGGCACACAAAGTCGGCCAAGTGTTGTCGCGGAATTCCGATTTATATGTGGTATGTTGGATAGACGATATCGAAATATACATACCACAAAATTCATAGCTGCCATGGGTAATAAGGATTGGAGTTATAAGCCTCCAAATATAGACTCTATGCATAGTGGCAAGAAAGAAAACGCCTATTAATTAATGATGCCATCGGCTGATGGTTGTGGGCAATGGCTCCAAATTTTGTATGCATTCTTCAAGTCCCTTCCGCACTAGCGTACGTATAGGGGAAGCTGATGGAGCTATAGCCCCTCCAGAAATTTTGATGAAATCAAAATTTTCATATGAAAGTAGTAAATAACTCGGGGAAAACCAAAGTGGTAAATAAAAATTGTAATTACGAAATATTTCATTTTGTATCTTCCCCGAGGACAATGCTATGTAATTATCCACCTTTACAATTCCAACCCCTTCCGGAAAAGAAACCTGCGTACGCCAGTGCTTGAGGGAATTTTGTTTTGGAGGTGATCAACTAAAGATAGATTTCGTTCTGGAAGTGACTGTTTCCCTACTTGCAACGTTCGCTGAAATGACTATCAATTTCGTCAACGTCAATTCCGTCTTCGTCTATCATAAGTGTGTTAATGTCTTTAACAACAACCTCTTCTTCAACATCTGCTTTTTAATCTATTGGGCAAAGAGGAAAAACAAACTTGAAATGAACGATCCTAATTTCGAAATGGGGTGACTTGACGGGCGGGTTGGCCCCCTGCCGACGCCCATAATTTCGGTGGTTCAAATTTATGTTTTAATGACTTCGATTAGACTGTCTGTAAATAAAGTCCACTTTAAGTAATAACAATGTAATTAGTATTAATACTAATGCATTCTTGCACTGCAATTGCCAGGTACCTTTTGAATAGTATGAATGGAACACTGAATGTTCCAGATCACAGTGTTGGAATTCGAGTACCCACTGCAACTCCAAGAAACATGTATCCATACCTAACCATTAGTGATGTGCGAGTATAACGGTATTCGTTACGAAGCATCCCAGTCTTAGCAGCGGAGTGACACGCGCTACGTAGCCAGAGGTCCTAGGTTCAAACCCAGATGAATATATCATTGTGTATGCAGCATCGTTCGTTTCATTAGTATCATTCATCCTCATCGTCGCAGTCAACCGGAAGCCCTTGAAACGCGAAATGTAACATGCAATTGTTTGTGTGCCATATGCTAACTGCAGGCACTAAACTCGGTGACGTCGTGGAGGGAAGAGTTGGCAACCACAGAGAAAGAGTTGGGAAGAATATTCTTTTTCTTTTTTACTTTCGGGTTCATCTTCCCCTTCCACTCCCCCCTGCCACCCGCCCCCCGTGACCGTTTCATTTTCTTTTGGGCACTTCAAGTACTGGTCCCCCAACCGATAGACGATGTTTTGGTTTCCTCAGTGAATTTAGGGCTAATTATACGGATAGGTTCAGGCCTTTTAAGCAAATTAAAGAAACACGAAACCCGGAACAGGAGGAGTGGGGGGAAGGGGGAGGGGGTTGGCAGGGAAGTCGTGATGTATGACGTCTTGATTTTAAACGCTGCAAGTAGTGAGGAAGCTGGGCGAGTTTTCTTTACTCGTTTTAGCCTCTTCTAATTATGGGTAACCCTGTATCGTTTTAACATCTCTTTTAAGGAGAACCTTAATTTACTTTAAAGAAAATACTGTAGAGTTATTGCCCTCTTTTTCCCCCCTTCTGTGAGTATCTCAGAATATGTAGATTACTTGCTAATGTAGAAAGACGGGGGAAACTTCTCATCAGTTCACTTTTTAGTAATCTCAAATCCAGTGGTGTAGTACCAACACCCGAACAAATAATGTTTAGGAGCTTTTTGTTTGTTGTTATTATTATTAAGCAAAATTATTGTCAATAGTATTGTCATGGTAACTGAATATACACAGAAAAGTTTAACCTTTCGTACATTCACTAGTTGGTGTCTTTATATTGAATTTCTGAGATCAATTTCCCTGAACTGAAGTTTCATTTTTGATAATACTGCAATTTTAAAACAGTGCACTGGGGACATGCTCGGTGATCGATTCAATTCAAATTAAATATTCCATATGGTTTTACATTTTTAGAAGAGGGTACACCGTTGGAGGTTGCTATTTTACTTAACAATATTCTATGGTTAAAATTTAAGATTCGTCCTGTTAATTTACAATAACGAGACACAAGTGTTTTTTTCTTATTTCGATTCCCCGTTCATGAGATTGTGACTTCATTGTTCGACTACATTGTGGTCATGAGGATATGGTTTTATGTGATACGGGGACATTTACGCAATAGACGTTTACTTACCTATATTATTCCGAGAACAGAAGTATATAACGCCTCCCCATTACAAAAAACAATTCTTGAATAAAACCAGGTCTAACATCATTTGGTGGTATATTTGGATCGCGGTATGATCTTGAAGTCTGCTGTAATGATAGATGTGTTTTATATGATCAGCTGAAGTGTGTAATTATCTTTAAATTTATATTGTTACAACTAAGTAGTAAACTTGTTCCGCAGAAAAAGAGTTGGGAAGAATATTCTTCTTCTTCTTTCTGGTTCATCGGATATGTGTGTGTGTGAAGGAGGCACAGGGAAGACTTGTTGAGAGAGAAAGAGGGAAGTGCGTCTTAGGTGTGTATATGTTGTAATGTAAATACGATGATGTTACCTTCTGTGATTGAAGTCTTGTCTTTGTTCAGAATGAATAAATAAATGAGTGCACATCTAATTTCGTACAGATTGGACAATCTGGTCTTCAAGCGTAATATACAAAGGAACAAGAAACTTGTAATACTCTATAGTCGGGCTGATAGCGCTGGGTCACATCTGGACGGCCAAAGTATAAAACGTGGTCCTTACCACTGATTAAGACTGATAATTTTATTTTAGGGCAAACTCTTTGGTGTGAGTAAAATGCATGTGGCTTGTGACAAATTAGTACTTCGACAGTGCTGGAAAAAATGCACTGGAGAAAATGTTTGTATCCAAAAGACTCGCAACTGAATTGAAGGGTCAGAGGGAAAAGAAACAGGCAAGTAAATTTTCTGTCGTAAGCGACGAGGTTGTGTCATTTCTGTCCATGTTGATGCTGATCTGGACTTTACAATATGCTTTCTTTCGTTTCATACATACATTTGAAACTTTCATTCAAAGCATATATTGAAGCTTTTAAAACAAAAAGATCAAATCAAAATTTTCCAATTTAAATCCATCTTTGTAGAGTTTGACGATCTTTGACATACATGCCCCCCCTTTCCTTCCCCAGACCCCAGGAAAGATCTTTTCCACCTGTTCAAGAGGCTCCAGCGCCGTCGTATAAAGTAAACTGGAGGAAACTCGGGGGGTAAAGCCGGATAGATAAAGAGTCCTGGTCACATCACCCCCACCTTCGGCCGTGATCAAGAAAGTATGGAGCCGTAACTCCACACCCCGTATACGTCATCATGGAGTGGTGCAAAGCACAGGGAGCAGCACTTAACTTATTTTTTCACTTTACTTTACTTACCTCAGGAAGTATCAATCAGAAATTCTGGATGGAAAGAAATATGAATTAATGAAAATATTACAAAGCTTATAAAAGGGAATAAGCGAAAAATTTTACAGATGAGCACGAGAGAATATCTGCTTCCAAGGTTTGCTCTCTGGGAGATAACTAACGTGTCCGGAAATAATTTAAGAGTTCTTTTTTGTACTCTTTCAAAGCAGTGACCATGTCGGCCCTGTCTTTACCTCTGCAAATCGCATGTATTATACCATTTTCATTATTTATAACGTCATGGCGGGGGGAAGAACTTCACGTGCGTTCTCGAAGTTGGCCTTTATGCCGTTCTTCTTCATTATTCATCCTTCACCTCCATCGGAACCACCTTTCTTTTCGCATTTGAGGTCCGCAAGGTTTTTCCTTTTTCTAATTAGATGGTTTGAAGATAACGAAATCGAGATGGAGAAACAATTTGGTTCCGGCGTTAATTACAGAACGCTCCACGCATTACGCTATCATTAGTCTCTCTGCGGGGGGGTCGGCGAAAAAGCTCGTGCCGCGTTTAAGAATACGGTGACTTTGCACGCCATTGTGGACCTCCATGTTAATAGCTTGCAACAATTGCGGCGCAGAAAGAAGCATCCGAGAACGAAAAGTGATTAGCACAAGTCATAAAGAGAGAAGCAGGTCGTTTGCTTCGGATGTTTTCAAGCCAGCGTCTAAAAGGCTGATGCGAGACGGGGTTCTGTTTGCGGGGCTGTCAATTGGCTGCTCGTTGCTCAATCTCCTAATGTGCTGATGAACTATGTACCTACCTGAATTATCTGCTTAATCCAGTACTGGTTTTTGTTAACGCACGGTACTTTGTGCATCCGTTTGTTATACGTATGATTGAAGATCAAATTACATTGCTGTTCCTAACGCCACCTGTTGGTATCGAGACGAAATGAGACATTGCAGTCTCGGTCCGCTCGCGAATCTCGATAACACGTAGTAAATAATATACACAGCGTTGTTTCACATTTCTCATTTTCAAATTCATGCACATACATATAGGGATAAAGAGAGAGAGATGGAAATGGTGAGATGAGAGAGAGAGCTGGAAATGGTGAGATGAGAGAGAGCTGGAAATGGTGAGTTGAGAGAGAGATAAATGAGAAAGACAGACAGAAAGAACGATAAAGTGATAGAAATAGAGAAACTTGGGATGAAAGAAAGAAATGTCGAGGAGACGATAAAAACAAAGGAGGAAAGAAATAACGGAAGAAAAGAGAGAGAGGGGGATGAGAGGCAGAAATAAAGAGAAAGAGATAGAGAAGCATAGGAAGAAACAAACAAAGAATTTAGGGAAGAAAGAAGATTAGAAAGAAAGAGGTAAAAACAAAGAAGAAAGGAGTAGACGAACAGAAGAACAAAGCGAAAGAGTGAGAGACAGATGGTAAAAGAAGCGGAAAAGAAAGAGCTTATCACAAGAACAAAGAAAGAAACAGAGACAGAGTAAAGTAAAGAAATAGAGAAGCAGGAAGGGAGAAGACAATCATAGTAGGCATGGCTTCTGAGGGAAGCAGAGTCCACTTGAATATCTATTGATATTTATGAGTTTGAGTTTAACTCCGCTTTATGCACAGCTAGGCTAATCGATACTGGACCTACATCTTAAAGTGGAATCAGGACCCCTTGATTAAAAGGCGACGACGTTACCCCTACACCCTCTGGAGCCCCATGTTAATATTTATCACGTATAAACAGAGCTACGTACATCTCTAAATGCAATAGGTGTACAGTTGTGGAAAGAAGTACTTCTCTCATAAGAGTACTGGTATTAGGGCTACATGGGGGAAGTATTTTTTCTATGACTGTACATAGAGTTATGTTAATACATAACAATTAAAAGATTGCTATTGAAAAGAAGATAATGAACAAGATAAGAAAGAAAGCTGCATTTCAAGATACATGAAATCTTCGAGTACAGTGCATGCTAAGTATATTTATTACTTGGTCTAGTATTTTTATGACCTAAAAATCACCAAAATATGCTCTTATGACCTAAAACTTTACAAAATATGCCCTTCTAACTAGACTGTTTCAAACATCAATATCTAACTTTATGGGGCCTGATGAGTTCAAATGCACAATGAATACTTATTGTAAATATTTTGAATTAAAAATTAAAAAGATTTTGCTGCAGTCCAAAAAAAACCTCCATTGAACATAGGAGTAAGAACGAATCCACTTGGAAAATGACTGTATATTTCTTGAAGAAGCGAAAATATCCTGGATATGACCGAAAATGCATCAAAATATGCTTTATCATGCAGAAATATGCCAAAATATGCCCTTAAAAAGCACCTTAATTCAATTAGTTTCTTCACAATATGAATTTCTATATATTTAGGGAACACATCGCCCTTACCAAAAAAAATATGCTAAGTCATAAAAATCCTACGTATTACAAATAATTAAAATACTACCAGATGTATAGGAAACTTCAATATAGTTACATTGTAGACGTTTTGGTTTGTATCAAGTATCCTTTGTACTAAATGGCATATCGATAACCAATTGTGTCCATTCTTCCATACAGAAGAGTGGAGAGGACAATCATCCGCGAAGCTAGAAATGGCGGTGCCAAATGTAGGTTCTGATCAACAGCTCCCTTCCATAATAGTATGCGTGCCAGAAGACATAACCCTGCCTTGTATTTCCAGAAATTAGGGAAAAGCTATTAAATAACTGCACCATGTTCTTTATCGTCGGTATCAACCTAAGGGTCCGAAGATTCAAAAGTCCCTTAAGCCTTTGCGCCCTATCATCAGGGCTTTGTTGCTGCGCTTTCTGCATTGTTAATC
The DNA here is from genome assembly GCF_977018435.1 of Lepisma saccharinum. Lineage (NCBI taxonomy): Eukaryota > Metazoa > Arthropoda > Insecta > Zygentoma > Lepismatidae > Lepisma > Lepisma saccharinum. The sequence continues at coordinate 51,978,117 of NC_139237.1, read as the reverse complement.
TCCAAACTTTCTCTCCACTTGATCCCATGCGTGTTCCGACCAGGCGATAAAGAGTTGGCAAGTAAAAATTTATCTTCGGGCTACCCCGACACAATCCTTATCTGGAGAATTCTTTACAAAAGAACCTTTTGCAAAGTAGTTCAAATGATGGTTACTTTCGATATGCGTCACGAAAGACAATTGTTTCTGAGCAACTGTGCTCAAGACCAAACAACTGCGGTAACGAAATAATTACCTTCTTTTATGTAGAGGAGGTCAAGATTTGTTGCTTTTCAGTAGTTATTTTCACAAAAACATTTTGTTTAGATTTGCACAGTTTGCAGTATTTCTTTCTATTGTACTGTTTTGTGGAAACAGTTGCCAGGAGTGGCCCGTGGGCGTCAACAAGGAGAGTGAATGGAGGTCATTTGCTCCTTGCTGGCTTATAATTACACTCCTAAAAATGTTTGGAATATTGTTCTATGAGGCAATAGGTGATAGGCACAGTGCCATATGTCGGCGAAATTACACGAACGTCCAGGAGGCAGATAGATACCATGTGTTGTTGAATTTGAAGGCTGTGGTTATCATCTAATACCTGATATAACGATATTCCAAACTTTTTGTAAGGAGTGTATTATAATGTCTTCCTCATATTCCTTTTTTCTGTTTTTCTGCCTGCCTTTTTCCGGAGTTTTGCTGTCCTTCTTATGTATTTGAATCTATTTCTTCTTATTTACTATCTATCCTTTGATTTTTCTCTTACTTTTTTCGTTCTGCCATGTTGTCTTATTCCTGAAATCCTCTTCGCTTTCCATCCCCTCCTCTCCTTCTCTTTCTCTTTAGTTCATTTTCTTTCTTTCCTCTTCTCTCTCTTACCCTCACTCTTTTTTCTATTCCATTTTCTATTTCTTTCTCTATTTTTTTAAAAAATAATTTGTTATTCTTCCCCTTTCTCTTACTCTGCTTATAAAACATATCTACTTTAAAATGACCCGTGAACATGACGTCACACTGATTTTGACACCCACCCTCTTTTCTTATAAGATTTTGATGGGTGAGCAAAACATTTCAGAAGGAGCGTTAACATAGATTTCATTGTCTTAAAAGCAATCGCATCCAGGATTTTATTATCTGGGAGTGTCTGAACCTAGAACTTGATAGGCCTATATCCCAGAAGAAACATTATATATTCCTACTTCCACAGGTTATAAATTAAGAGTTCAACTTACATTACACCAATGTGTGTGGGGGTAAAAGCTCAAGAAATTCCGATTTTTTATTTGGTTTATTTTACTTTGCTTTTCTACCACTTTTGGCTAATTGCGAAGATGGGAATAAGTGATGATATGGAATTGATGAATGGACACTCACAAACACCCATGTCCAGGCCGGGATTCGACCCGGGAACCCTGGCGTTGTAGCGATCAAGAGTTTCCGAGAAATGTTATTGGTTACAAATTAATTTTCTAAATTAATAATAAATAAATCGTAACAATTATAACAATTAGAACCTTGTACTGCAGTAAATTGAACCGTACCGATTATTTCTGTGTATATACGGCCATGACCTGCAGTATGATCTGTTTGTGTGGATACGTAACAGTAACTTCTCACAAACTTTTACTTCTTTGAAACCTTTCAACTCCTCCCCCTTGGTACACCCTTGCCTGGGGTCCTTAAGCGAAAGATCTATCGACCAGCAAAAGTCCGTCTTGTAGAAATTGCACTTGCTCTTGGCAGAACGCTCAGAAAATCTTGACATTCCATTTCGAGATCTCCTATCTATTAAGGATAGTTTTGGCGCCGCTCCATTGTTCCACCGCTGAAAAGGCGGGAAGGCGGACAGGTGCCTGGCACTTTCTGTCCCGTGCCTTTCTCGGCTAAGGAAGGGCGAGGCCCCTTGTCTGGGAGTTCCGATGTAAACAATGGAGGCCATTTTACCTCCGCGTCCGGTTACGACCCCCGCTCCCGGGACCCGATCTCCATCTTAATGAAATAACGGCCCCTTTCGCTGTCACCGTTTCTCATCCTTCTTCATATCTTTTTATTTCGCTTTTCTTTGCAATTTATCGACTTCTACCTTGGTGCATTCTTTGATAAGCGGGGGAACCTTTTAATGGAACCCATATTTTCACGCTTTTCTGACTCGAGGCTGTTTTCTTGTTGCGGTCTTTTTTCTTTCTAGCTTGAAAGTAGCGAAATGCATTCTGCTTTTTTTTTAGAGTAGGGCGTGTACCGGAAGCTTTTGGCGAAGAAGTGCTACGTTGTATCTTCAGAAGACTCCCGTTAACCATTGATTAGTTACACCACAGTTACTTTGTAAAGACATTAAACACTGATACCTGATCCACATTACAACGCGAAATATGAGCGGAATTCAATCAAAAACTCAATATGCTGACCAACGCAGAAATTTACTTTATTCTAAAACATAAACTAAACATTACGTTTCAACCTTCTAGCAAGGTCTTCTTCAGACTCTGTACCAAATACCAATGAAATAAGGTACAAAACAGAAAGATATATATACAAATATCACTCACCTCCAGACACAAGATTATCAGAAAGTTGTTTATCTGGAACATGTGGAAGGAGGCCAAGGAAATAGAGAAGAAAGGGGAAGAGGACAGAATGAATTGGAATGGGGGACTAAAGATAAAGAAAGAATGGAAGAAGGTGTTAGAAAGAGTAAAAAATACAAGAGGGAAGGAGGAGAAAAGAAGGAAGAGGAATGAAAAGAAAGGATAAGGAAAAATGAGTATGAGATATAGTCCAACCACGTTCCAGATGAAAGGAAATGCTTATCTTAATCGCCTGTCAGGTGAAACAACAGTTAACAGGAGAAGGCCACCTGCTGGAACACCTGGAGGGGAGTGATTTTTGTGTATATATATGTCTTCCTGTTTTGTACCTTATTTCATTTGCATTTGGTACAGAGTCTGAAGAAGACCTTTGCTAGAAGGTTGAAACGTAACGTTTAGCTTATGTTTTAAAATAAAATATATTTCTGCTTTGGTCAGCCTATTGAGTTTTTGGTTATCATGAAAACAAAGCTTAATGGTGTTAATGGTGTTATCATTGAGCGGAATTTTCGCAACAAAGATGGGCCATATTGGCCGATTGTCCACTCAAAATCAAACTGGCCCACGCATTGGCCCATCTTTTCATGACAATAATAAAATGACAATTATGAGTATGAGTGGAGATTTTTAGAAGATTCAAATCCAGTATCTCTGGTTTCGGACAAAACTACAGGACCAAGAAAATCTGCAGTACATTCGTCCCACTTATCACTCCAGCAGTTTATCTCCTTATGTAGCATCCTTGCAAAATATTAAATTGAAGTTACATGGTTGGATTACACTAAACCCATAATTTCTACACATTCGTGCAGTATATTTTTATTTTTATCAATGAAGATGAAGACGTTTCTATCTGTGTCTACACAGAGTAAAAAATGTGTTATCTGTACGCTGTATAAAACACATAGTAATACGAGATTCGTTTACCCTGTGCAATAGTATTTTTCACATTTCCTATTAACACATTATACTGTTAATTAGTTTATGGTTCTAATTATTATTATATTAGTTGTGCAACGTATCAATGCAGTCATTATTTGCAATTAGCAGAAAATGACAGAGAAGCGCACTACAATGAACCAAAGCTATCATTCAATCAAACCTAAAATAGTACGGGGTATCAAAAAGTAATGCCTCCTGCCATCCCAGATCTTTAATAATGCATCAATCAAGATAAACTATACATCATAGTGAAGCCTGAAGCCTCTTCTGTATATGCCTACTGTTCCACATAATCACCGTTCAGTTCAATGCATCTACGCCAACGTTGAACCCAAGTGTCAAATCCATGTTGGCATGTTGTCTGCACCATGTCATCACTTTCTACGTTGATCTTGCAGACTTTAATTTTTGGGACGTGGAGAACCACTATGGCGCCATTGCATCGATTGCACTTGACTCTCTGGGTCATGCATATACTCCCATGTTTCATCTCCAGTGACTCAATCTTTGAAAAAGTCGTTCTGATGTGCTTCAAACGCGGCCAGGAGCTCTTGCGACACTTCCTCACGCCTAGTGCGCATGTCTGTGGTCAGTTCTTTGGGAATCCACTTAGCACAAACTATGTGGTATCATAAGTCACAGACTAAGGCCTGAGAAGACACATAAGACACGTTAAGTACGGCTGCCAACTCCTCGATTGTAATGCGCCGATCCTGACGAATCAATTCATCTGCCCGGCGTCTCTTGTCCTCCGTCAGTGATGTTGATTGACGTCCGCTGCGCGGTTTATTTGCAATATCCTTCGTTGAACCTCTTCACCCAACATCTGACATTGCTCATGTCCACTACAGTGTCCGCATAGACATTTGTTAACCTTCTATGAATTTCTACAGGGGTAGAAATTTGTTGCCAAGATCTCAATCACAGCTCTTTGTTTATGCCTCAAATCCATGGCTTCCTTCAGTCAATCTGAAACATAAAGTACACAAGTGTTAGTGAAGGTCTAATATATCACATAGTAATAACACATCAACAACGCGCTACACATTACCGAAAAATATACTAGGAGGCATTACTTTTTGATATACTACGTATATAACCATATATTTTTACAGTTAATTGAAATAGAGATGGAAAAGTGAACTAAAATTTCTTGATTCTTCTTTTAAAAGTTCCAAACGCTCAACGAAGCATTTTTTATTAATTCAAACAAAATTCAAAAGAGGGAATTAAGCATTTTGGTTAATTCAAGCATATCTAAAAAGAGATCTCCACTAAGCATTCGTTTTGGTTTATTCAAGAAAATCCATTTCTTTTGCGTGACCAACAATGCAAGACCTCCACAGTGTGAGGGAACTGCATTTGCTATTCTTTTCCAATTGGTTCGTGTAAAACTGCCGTGCACTCGAGCTCGGATGCATTTTGCTCAAGAAATGCACACCCATCTGCAACGCAAATGAACTGCAACAGAAATCTTTGAACTTCCATTTCGTGTTATCCTCTATTATTGTGAGTTCGTGAAATGCTACTCACTCCATGCTATGACCTTTGGATCCTCAATTCTCGTCAGAAGCGCTTATGAATTTTTATTGGAATCCGCCTGACTGTGATGCATGTCGGGACGAGGTGCAGACAGGGGAATCTGAACGGAGTTCGCCTCACGCCAAGGGAAAAAGCCATAATTGATATTAAACCCCATACTGTGTGATGGACTTACACCACAAACAAAAATTGACCGATTATAAATTATATTTGTCAACTTATTTACTTGAAGTTCTGTACAGTTTTAGGACCATTGAAAATGTTATGGCAAATTGATAAATATAATGATAAAGCGCGAATGTTCTTGTAAAGCGAAATAAAACGAAAGTCACTTGACACGTTATCTTCTTAACCAAAGAATCTTATTTTAATGAAACACAAGAATACTTGTATGTTCATATGAGGACTCGCAGCATTCACTAGATGCCTCTCAGTGTGCAGACAATACTTCTTCGTTTGTTATTCAAATTAACTCCAAGTCAAGTTTTTACTAATGAAAGGAAGTATATTTCATTTCGTACCAAGAGAAATACTTATTTGTGTGAGTCCACTTGTTTGCATGAGATCATAGCGTCTTACAGTACAGCTCAGAAACTCTTCAGCACACCACCCAAAACTTTAAAAAAACTTCATAATTCCTATGAAAACAGGTTTTATAAGATATACACATACAGGGAAATCACTATTCTGTGACATCATCAGTTATAGGTTTAAATATTGGATAAAAACAGAAATCAAGTTACAGAGATAAAAGAGAAACAATAGATATTTGTACAACTGGAAATAACAATAAATATTAGTCCAAGGGGAAAGGACCTGTCACATAAGAGAAAATATGTCGGAAAATTTTTAATGAATTATTAATAATTTCCAGGCAAGTCCCTTACAATAAAAGGGTGTCTGAAAAAAAACATACGAAAGGACAGGTGAGTAGAACAGGTTGCATAATACTGAACATCATATTCATTTCCTGATATTGTTATAATAAAGAAACCAAGAAGACTTCGGTTCGTAGGCCATGTAGCTGACTCGTTGTAAACATCTACAAATGTTCATACCGTCCGTGTTGGGAAACCTGGTTCAAGAGACCTGTGGGAAGACTGAGATGAAGATGGGATGACAATATTAAGATAGGCGTGAAGGAAAATGGAAAAGATAGTCACAAGTGGATGATCTTCCTCAGGACCAGGACCCATGAAAAAATTATGTTGCTGCGATAATGACCTTCTGAGTTAGGAATACCCTACATTTCTAGTTACTGAAATTTATGCAAGTTCTTATAGAGCAATCGAAACAATATTGATACGTACTCTTCCGTGTATGATTGTTAGTTCTAATAAGGTACATCAACCCAATATGGCCTATGCGATTGTTTCTAATGGTGTAGAAAGGTAAAACGAATCTCAAGATTCAAAAGAGGGAACATTTCTGGACGTTTACTGAAAATTGAATGCAGTTCCAGGTTGAACCCAATATGGCCTTGTAATACATTTTGTTCTATCACATAACCAAATGGAACAGAAATTGTAATGAAAGTACCAGAATGATGCTTTAATAGGTAGATTAGTATAATAATACACTTATATATGTTATTTTCATAGGACATATGAGATTTGCACAAATAAATAACATTGTTTACAAGCCAATAAACAAGGAAGTGACATTTCACAAATTGCTTCCAGAAGAACATGGATTTCATATTACAGTCTGGTGAAATGAAAGGTCCTTCATCATCCATTATGAGTCCCACACACTCTACAAATGCCACATTTGCGCATGTCCTTCATGATATATTCCTATATAGGCAATATTGAGTCTACTTTACATGATGTTCTTTTTTCCTTCTTTACAAGCAGGACTGTAGATTAAAGTCTAATTTAAGAACATCATTGTAAAGTAAAAATTATGAGCTATCACACAATACTAGAGATATAAACACCTGCCACTTGGAAGATGCAATAAGTAATAACTTGCATATGCAATGTTAGATCAGGTAGAACACATTCACGAGGTTTAGCTATTTCGCTTCTTTGTCTTCAAGTTACTGTACTATAAGTACAGCCAACAGGTTCAATCACGTCATTCAGACAGTCTAAACGACATACTAACGTCATCTGTTGAATAAAGCGTGTAACTACTTGGAAACAGCAAATAGGCCATATTGGGTACTAGGCTATATTGGGTTCAGGTACCTTATGTTGGACAATGTTATGATGACGTCAAAATATATTAGCGTGCCTTAATTTACAAGTTGGTTCTCGTGGCAATTACTGCCTTTTTTTTACAAACAAAAGCGCAGACCTTTTACGGAGGGTGAAGAAAAAGTTGAAGGAAAACTGGAAGGAATGGTGCAAAGGTGAATTTCAAAATGCGGGCAGTTTTTATCAGAGGGTAGCTACTTTGAATAGAATCAGACCCTGGTTTACAAAAGTTCAAGGTACAAGGAATGTGATAGTATTGTTAAATCGCATTTGGTCAGGTCATACAACTACTAAAAACTATTTACAAAAGATCCGGATTGTACAAAACTCAAACTGTGCAATTCCTCTTCAACAGTGTTTGGAATCTTTGATTTGTGAACGTAACCTTACAGTCGGAAATATATTGTTCATTGTTTAGAAAATGTGGCATAACAATTTAGTAAGAATTTGTTTTTATTAATAGTGTTTTTTAATAATAATGTACACAAGGTAAAAAAGAAATATGTAAGTTTATGTACAGTACATAGATATGGGAAAAATTGGTTAAAGCTGTAATCCCAAATGAAAGTAAATAAATAAAATAATGAATTCCTGTAAAAGCATGTCATGTAGATGTGCGAAAAGTGATGAATAAGAAGAGAAGAACTGCATATAACACGAGACAAACGGGATACACAATTTAAATTCCTTAAAGTATGGATTTGGTTTTAGTAAGTATGGATAAAGAAGTTAGAAGTTACTTTTGGAAGTTAACGCACAATTTACATATATTCTACCATTAGAATTTAACAGTGGTACACCGACTCATTAAATTTACATTAATAGCGCAAATTGTGCAATGGACGTTAATAGTTTGAAACGATTAGGTCATTATTTTAGGATAGTTTGATGGAAACGGAAACTGGCGGTTTTAGACCATCATTTCTCCAGTCAACATTCCACAATGTGTCGTGGTGGAGTCTCATGTTCATGCTTTCATGTGTTTATTGCAGTAAGAGTGTTTCACACTTCATGTCATCATATTGAGCTTATTCTAGTATTATATGTTTGTATTAGTTCTGTACAATAAAATTAAAAGAAAATTTTCATCACTTTTTTAATAATAATGGACAGTAAAGGGTGACTTTTTTCGGAACACATTGAATTATCAATCTCCCTATCTGCTCCTGGAAACTGAATCATTGGACCCTCATGGCATGGTGCATTGCACAGAGGATAACTTTCATTTTTACTTCACTGCTTCAGTACTGAAATAACAGTGTAATTCCAGTAACTAGCCTTTCTCAACAGATCTACTTTTGCTACAAAAACATTGAAAGGCAAACGAACACGAGCGTACTATAACAGCGACAAAGTTTTAATCACAGGGTTTAATTACGTTCTCAGGCGGAGCAAATGTTAACAAGTGTTCCAGGCGAGAAGAACATTTGTACGTGGGAAGCCTCCTTTAAGGAGAAGGTAAAAATGTTTTTAAAAATCACGTATTTTCATCCCAGATTTCCCTTTGGTTTCACGGAGAGCCCGGTAGAAAGAGAAATTTCGTTCACCCCTTCATGTTCCGAGTTGTGGAACCAACGAAAATGAATCCGGCGGTCTACGTAAGGAAGAATCAACACCGGTCTTTGATGTTTGTAGTGAAATGAAACTTGCTCCGAGGAATTACATGTTACAAAGCAAATTAGTTCTTCTAATTGGCACCGCGGCCAAAGGCAGGAAATATAACCTTGTTTGCATTAACCCTTTCGTTGTTTTTTTTTATATGCATTCTGAAACTTCACCCTGGAAATTGAAAATTATAACCGTCTTTTGGGGGATTATTGTAACCGTTTAAGGAGGCCGGATTGCATACGGCTAGGCAGACTTGCGTCAGTTAGTTCTGTGAGCAATGTTGCCAACTCGTCCTGTATTAATGCGAGATCAGGGTTTTCTTGTGCTTTCAGCACACATTTTCTTAGCTAATTAACATTCCTCGTTCCTGGATACGAAGAAATGAAGATAGTCATCCGTATTTACAAAGCCAACATAGAAATAGCAACCGTGGGCGTATATATCTGCAGCGGCCTTTAGTAGTGCGCACTACATGCCTTCGTCTCGTCTCTAGTATCAAAATACGTAGTTTATCCCCAACATGCACAATCTTTCAGGGTATATATGAGTCACTACAACGCAAATGACTTTTGTTAATAAATTTTACTGTTTGACTCCCCGTTTCGACGCTACTAATCCTCTAAAAACTTCTGAGTCCTACCAGAAACGTCACACAGGACATGCTTGAGAAGGTTTGGCGAGGATTGAAGTACCGCATGAACGTCTGTATTTTATCACACATCGAATGCATTTAAGGTGTGTGTGTAATTGCAATTCCTCTTTGAAATGGTCGTACTAATATCATTATTTCTGTTCACTACTGGCGAAAATATGGCTTTAGAAAATCGACCAATAATTTTTGCGCAATGATGTGGATATTCGACGAATAATCTCAGTCTTATCTCGACATGTCTCAAAGGGTCCGATGTCATTGTCGTTTCGGTTATTGCAAGCTTGCCATGGTCTCGTCTCGACAAAGACATGGTTAATGTAAAGGAAGCATATAATATGGCTTCTGAACAAAAGTTCCTTTCTTAGGGAGATTTTTTGAGGATTTCACCAATCGAACACACGCTTCTTCGCTACGGTGTTAAACGTTGCCGCTGATTGGCTCGTTTCCAACTTTTTCGAATCAAAGCGACACAACAAGCTGTAAGTGTCGCCTTGGTCTGTTGTTCACCCATGCAAGGTGAATGTTTTGCTTTAGACTGAAGGGGCCTGTGTAATTATTCACTTCCACCTAACTGTAATTTTCCCGTGTCGCTTGTCGCCTGCCGCCTGTCGCTTTCAGTCTGAAAGCTCCCTCATATTTTAACTATATATAAAACTATAATAACACCTTATATGGTGTTATTTTGCCCCTGTTCGAAGCTGTCCAGCTCGTAATATAAGGTCCCACAACTTCAGCATGTAACAACCGCACTGAGCGGTATGGCTTTATCCAATGCACTGCATTCTCATTTGCAAAATTTCTCCACTGCCGCCATTACCACGACCAATAGGCTTTCTCTCAAGTCACGTGTATTTGTTGATATAAAACTTGGTTCTAACAGAGGATAGAGGATAGTTTTGAATGCCAAATCGGGCTCATCCTCAACATTCTCTGCCATTTTCCGTAAGCTTGTTTTTGAACCCCCCGCAACATGACATTCACCACGGACGTGACACACAGCGTCCCCCTTTCACGCCCCACTCCCCCTCCCCTTCCCCGGCCCCCGACCATCACCTTCTCGTTCCGCATTGATGACTTTTGGTCATTAACCGCCGGTCATTGTCGACCTTCTCGAACCATAACGGCGACCACGTTATCACCGAGCTGAACGAGCCGCGCACGACAATATTGAGATTGGGACACTACGGGGTGGTGTGTGTAGGGACGGAGGGGGGGGAGGCGTTACTTCTGCCCTGTCCGAGTTCACATGTCCGCGTGTTATGTACCGTTATAGTAAACAGGGAAATTTTGTGCGTACTGCAAGGGGAACACGAGAGTTATGTACCCTCCGGCGTGTTCGTTTCCATTTTTTTAGTGACTTCCTCATTTAACTACCCTACGGTCGCTGTCCTTTTTAAGTGGAGAACGTGTCCAGAAAAACGATTTATATGGCGCTTCTGTTTTGTTTCTTTTACTAAAAAATTAGATAAATAATCGTTAAAGTTAACTCGCTTTTTTCTTTTTCATTCAGCCAGTTCTCAAATTTTGTAAGAAGGGGGCGATATTACCCCATTTCTGGCCTGTGATTGTTTTCTGTTTTTTATACTAAAACTTTTTCTTTTTACAAGCTTATAATGAAAGATACGTTAGTAAAGATAATATATTTTGTACTTTTTACGTCACTTTTCTATCTACAGGTTAATCAAGCCGATGAGGATGATTTATGAATTGATAAGAAATGAAGAGACAAACACTAAGACGGTGGCCTTGTAACGCACTACGCTAACCACTCCTCTACCAAGAGTGGCTACATAACATATACTTTGAAGTCAGGGATCATAACGAATTACACATTGTGTATAACACATTCATTGAGTCATTGAATTGGTTTATTTTATTTCGCTTTTCTGCCACTCTTTGCCAATCGCGAAGATGCGGATGGGTGATGATTAGGGGGGATCGAAAAAAGCAAATTTTTTATGATGCTTTTGGGGTAGAGCGGAAAAGTTGCCTCTATACATAAGTAACTTCTGTTCAAAATTTCACCACTCTAGGATAATGTCTTCTGTTCTGGCAAGGGACGTGAAATTTCAAAAAATTAGTAAAATCGGCAATTTTTTTTTTATTTTTGAAATTTTTTTCAAATTTCACAGCACTTTGCGGTAGTGTGCAAAAGTTGCACCTATGTATGGTTAATTACAGTGCAAAATTTGGCGCCCCACGGACAATATGTTCTGTTCTGGCAAGGGGCCTGAAATTACCCAAAAATCGACAAATACACTGTTTTTTCATTATTTAACTAACATTTATTAAACATAAACCAGAATTGTCATACACTCGCATACCATTAGATATAAGAATTAAGAAATAAGTATTCAAAATTAAAAGTACGAAAATGTGTGTTTTGTAGGTAATAATAATGTAAAATATGTGTCTTTAGGTTTTGTACTGTCTCTTGCACCTAAATTCAGGCATGGCCTTTCTCGATTTCAGAGTGAGAGTTCGGACATTGACAATGATCATTTAACAGGTCTTTACTTCGATGGCCGACGTGACAAAACATTGTCAACAGAAAAGGAGGATGATAAATACTACCAAAGAACAATTGTAGAGGAACACTATTCCTTGGTGAAACAACCAGGATCTAGCTACGTTGGTCATGTTACACCAGCTTCAGGATCAAGTCTGGCCATTGCTGAAAGTATTTACGACTATATCACAGCAGAAGTGCCCGGAGGTTTAAACCATATTCTTGTTCTAGGGTGTGATGGAACGGTCGTAAATACTGGAGTTCACAATGGGGTACTGCGTCGTCTTGAACTGAAGATCGGGAGAGCTGTGCAATGGGCTGTTTGTCAACTACATTTCAACGAATTGCCTCTCCGCCACTTGTTCGAGTCCCTCGATGGTCCCACCTCCGGACCCAATTCCTACACTGGTTGCATTGGAAAATCTTTGAAGGCGTGTGAGCTGCTTCCAGTGGTAACATTTGAGCCAGTTAACTGCACCTTGCCATCAGCTGATATATCCACTTTGAGTAAGGACCAGAAGTATCTGAGGGATATTGCTCTCGCCGTTAGCTCAGGCATGTGTCCTCCAGGTCTTGCTAAGCGCGATCCAGGTCCCCTAAACATGTCCCGCTGGTTGACAACAGCCAACAGGATATTAAGACTGTATGTTTCCACCACGGAACCATCAGACAACTTACGTACCATAGTAAAGTTCGTTATCAGGGAGTATGTGCCATCTTGGTTCCGCATCAAAATCCATCATTCAATTAAGGATGGAGCTCGGCATCTTTACCATTTCATTCAGTCATCCAGATACTTGGGTCAAGTTAACCGCAACGTCATCGACCCAGTGATTTCTCGGAATGCTTACTTCGCATCTGCTCATTCTGCTCGCGATGCTGACTGATAAGAGAACACATATCAGAGCCCTTGGCATTCGAAGAGTCATAAAAGCACGAGAATCATGTGAGACGGTTGGACACGTTGGGATTAGAAAGTTCGATATTCCAAAAATAAACTTCGAAGCAAACGACTATATCGAACTAATTGACTGGTCGTCCAGCGAAGTAACTCCATCACCAATACTCGATGATGTGACTACAGAAGATTTGAAAAGTATGCTGAAAGAACCAATACCAATTGACTGGACTTTTACAAAGTTCCCATGCCACACACAAGCTGTGGAAAGAACAGTAAAATTGGTTACGGAGGCCTCAAAGAAAGTGTGTGGTCATAAAAAACGGGATGGATTTATTCGCTGCACTCTGAAATCGAGAAAGGCCATGCCTGAATTTAGGTGCAAGAGACAGTACAAAACCTAAAGACACATATTTTACATTATTATTACCTACAAAACACACATTTTCGTACTTTTAATTTTGAATACTTATTTCTTAATTCTTATATCTAATGGTATGCGAGTGTATGACAATTCTGGTTTATGTTTAATAAATGTTAGTTAAATAATGAAAAAACAGTGTATTTGTCGATTTTTGGGTAATTTCAGGCCCCTTGCCAGAACAGAACATATTGTCCGTGGGGCGCCAAATTTTGCACTGTAATTAACCATACATAGGTGCAACTTTTGCACACTACCGCAAAGTGCTGTGAAATTTGAAAAACATTTCAAAAATAAAAAAAAAATTGCCGATTTTACTAAATTTTTGAAATTTCACGTCCCTTGCCAGAACAGAAGACATTATTCTAGGGTGGTGAAATTTTGAACAGAAGTTACTTATGTATAGAGGCAACTTTTCCGCTCTACCGCAAAAGCATCATAAAAAATTTGCTTTTTTCGATACCCCCTAGTGATGATACGATGATAGGACACACAGAAATACCCATGCCTAGACCTGTATTCGAACCCGAGACCCCCGGCGTTGTGATACTCCGCCACGGAAGCCGGCTGTATGTAGCTATCATTGTGCTCATCATCATCATGGTTATACTAAGATTAATAACTGAATAATGAATATTATATGAGCCATTTCAGATGTAGCATCCCTATATCTTATCTTTATTGTTGAATTCGTTTTAATATTGCTGTTTTGGGTAATTTGCGATAACTTATTTAATGCATTATTTTAATAATTAACAAGATATTGTTTGTGTCTGTTTTGACACATACACACACACACACACACACACACACACACACACACACACGCACGCCTACAGACACTATTGATTTGAGGACCGCATTGAGTTGCCGATACCGAAAGTTTCGTGTTCGATTCACGACCTGGGCATGGGTGTTTCTTTGTGAGTGCCTCGTTATCGTTTCCATGTAGTCATCATTCATTATCATCGTCACGATTACCTAAATAGGCAGACAAACGACGCAAAGTAAGAAACATACTAATGCTTCTTGAAGATCCTGCTCGATAGTGTATCTAATAACAATGTTGCCTTGTTATGAGTTTCTGTTTCCATTCTAGGTACCGGCACATTTCTATGGTTCAAATAGCATTCGAAATTGTTGGTTCAGTCCGAGCGGTCCTGGCTGAGCATTAAGTGAACTTTAGAACATGTTTGCAAGCTTTTCCAGTATGTGGCCACTTATTTGTGGGGTGAGAGGGATTCTAGTAAGCGCATGTCCGAGATCTTGGCCACATACAAAGTTGGTCAGCTTACCTACTGCCGATACGTCACGTGGGACGGAAACCTTGAATAAACAGAATAGGGCTATTAGAACATTTGCATCATTCAATGGAGAGATGCTCCCTTGTAATTTCCATGGCTTAGACTTGAAATTTTGAGACTCAGGGAAGGAGAGGGACTTGCGGTTAACCTGCGTTTCGTGTGGTGCTGACACGCCAACCCCGGATCACGTGATCCTCTCCATTGCGCAACATTGGTCCCCATGGAGTCTGCGACCGAGCTCTATCTCAATGTCACGATATCGAGTCAATGCCAAAAAAGTTCACCTCATTCTGTAACTTCTCCGCTGCGCACTTCCATTATTCGTTTACACAGGATTATCAAATATTTGTTGTTTGTGAAGCATTAGGGCAGAGCTTTTTTACCTGCTAATGTAGTCCGTCTATTCTGTTTCCCGCCAAAACTTTATGCCACGTGGCGCCACGTGACTATAACGACCTATCAGTGTCAACCACCTGCTTCAAATGCGCTGTCTCATTGGTTCTTATGCTCCCGCGCTTTCCAGTGGATCGAAGAAGAAATAATTAGACCCAACAGGCTACAGTAATTCATATTTACGTGGCAGGAGTTAAATTATGACGTTCCTCTCGCAGAATACATTACCTAGACTTTCAGAAGCCTGAAAAATATAGGAGAAAACACACAGGATGCCCTTGACGGGCGTTAAAAGATATTAAAAACACACTGACACCTATATCTGTCCATCGCATCGGGTAATTCAAACCAGATTTGTTGTGGCAGCATCGATGATTGAAGAGCCCTCATATACGATATGGTACTAAATATACTTCTCTGACTCCATTTGATTCATAATTTTAATTGGAAGTAACAGTTTCGAAAAAATATTTATTTTTTTAATTATGGCATTTTAACCGGTTCCATCGAGTTCTCGAAAATGTAGGAAACGGCATCTTCTATGTGTATGATGATGTTAAAAAATATAAAATGTATTTCTAAAATTTTTGAAAAAAATTGATATTTTTTAAACCCAACCACAAATGCAGTACCAACGTCACATTTCTCTGTCGCACTGCACGCGGGGTATAAAGAGAGAGAGAGAGAGAGAGAGAGAGAGAGTTAGAGCGAGAATCACAGCAAAAAGAGAGAAGGAAGGAGATATAGAAACAAAGAAAAACGGAATAGAGGAAGGAATTGAGAGAGAAAAGAAAGAATTACACACAGACGGGATTGAGAGAGAAAGAGAGGGGGGACAAAAATAAGAAATTGAGAAGAAGAAGAGTTTGAATTGTATGTCCACATTATGCACAGAAAGGCTAATAGGTACTGGACATACGGTTTAAAGTGGGATCCGAACTACTATGTACCTCCACTGGGTATCGAACCCGGGATCCCTTGATTCAAGGCGACAACGTTACCACTACGCAATCGAGGTGGTCTTAAGAGAAGAAGAATTACTTCTCTAGGAACTCCACTGGAGAAGAATTTATGAACAATTTATGGGAGTAAAGTGGCAAATAAACACAACACGAAGTGATAAATGTCAAAGTACACTGCACTACGGCCGGTTTTGCCTTCAATCCGGAAGAAATCATTCACTGCGCATGAGCAACAAACAATCCAAGTCAACACGATGCGCAGTATACAAAAAAGGGACAGGATAATAATAATAATAATAATAATTCCTTTATGTAGCGGGAGAGGTTCAGCCGTAGGCTGCTCTACCATCTAATCCAAGTGACAAGAGACAAGCGCCGGGTGACATGTCACTCCCACTCCTGGCAGGCAACATATTGCGTGATATATCGTTGTGGATCTCTCTTAGTGAAGTCAATAGTGTTTCAAGGAAAATATCTTAAGGTAGGTCAATAAAGACTGATGTAATCACTAACATGTAAAAAGCTATAAAGTTATTTATTACGGTCATTTTGCAGAGAGGACGTGTCAAACGTCCCAGGGTTCATACTTGTTAATAATTATATTTTCCTCTCAAAATTATGATTTAATAGTACCAATTTGATGAGTTATAAGAAATTAACGATAGAACATTAGAGAGCGTTGAAACGAAGTAATTAAACCAAATCGACACATTGCAACATACCGTTCACAATCTTGGACATTTTTGTGGATGTGATCATCACCACTCTCCGGCCCTATTTCAACCATAACCAGACGCCTTATCCATTGTATAGAACTTCTGAATTGGTATTTTTTTCATGCCTGACATGTATTTCTCTGCGAATTCATTGTAGTCAATAATAACCACCCTGTGATGAACACGACAGATTAAAAACATTTTTTTTTTTGCCAACTTTGTTTTGTTTCCGCTCGCCCCATATCTAACCGCCAGGGATCGTCTTTTGATATATTTGCATAAACGGATGGGACAAAAAAAAAAAAAACTCTGTGCTTCTTTATGTAAATGCAAAATATGACGTCGTGCGCTCCGCGGATTTTTGTTCACGGTAATCACATCCTGTCTGTCACCACCACCAGCAGATAAGGCTTAGTCGGGGATGACAGATGGTTGGGCGCTGTTGCCAAACTTACGACGTGCGCGATGGCTACATGATAAATGGTTGTGATCTCGAACCGAGAAAAACTTCACAGAATGCAGGTTTTGTCGTTGTTGTTTTTTATATAAGTTTGACGTTTGTTTCTGTCGAGTTTCATCTTTCACCTGAAGCGTCGAAACATGTTTGTGTACGTTTTTCGTATGTCCGGGGTTCGATTCCCGTGAGATTGTAAAATAATGGACTTGCTTTATTGAGCGGGAGTGTCGAAATATCGGCATCATAATGCATTGCATTGTTGTTCAGCAGGTACTTGAATGGTCCAGCTTCCATGGTGCACAAGAAAATCAGAGGCCCTAAGTTGGGATTCTGGATTAAGCATCGGGGCTTCATTTTGTCTATGAACCATTTCCTAACTTCACAGTTCATCCTCATTGTCGACGTTGACACAAGAGGTAGAAAATATGACGTAATACACATAATTATAAATACTGACATGTTCCGTCTTCTCACGGTGTGCTTCGAAGTCAAAGGTCCCTGGTTCGAATCCCGACCTGGGCGTGGGTATTCTTTGTGAGTGTCCCATCATCGATTTCATTATATTTTTATCACTTATCCTCGACATTAGGCAAAAATGGCAGAAAAGCGAAATAAAACAAACCAAATCAACACCATCTTTTGTGTTCAAAATTGAATATGTGTGCGGCGTGTGTATGTATGTATGTATGTATATATGTATATGTGTATGTATGTGTGTGTGTGTATATATATATATATGTATATATATATTTATATATATTCACGCGTAACAAGATTTCTTACGAGGGAGGTGGGATAGAACTTAGGGATGTAGCAGTAAAACGATGTTGAACTGGGTGTTACAAGTTGTGGATAGCCCTCCTTGACTCGGCGTAAAACACATTCACCTAATTTGACAGCGATCCCTCTTGTGTCTCGGACTCTGGTGACGACCCCGGCACCAGCGAGACAGTTACCATCCCTACGGGAACTCTTGTTCAATATATACATTTTGTGTTTCATGCAACAGCGATAAGCCTTTACTTCGTGTGGAGGATAACAGGTTTTCTTAATAACACTCTTCATGGCCACATTCAAGCCATCGATGAACGGCATTTAATGCTGTATGTATGCAACCACGCATCACAGGTTTACGTGATATGATCCATATTTTTGTGTGACGTCATCAGTAGAAAATGTGTCACTAATATATTTATTTTGTGAAAGAAAGCGTAACCTCCTTGTTATTCTACGTAATATTGCGCCTTATTAGTAATGTATATCTTTTGTTTAATGTTTATTGTATTTTATGCTACATTATGGGTAATTTAATGTATCGTCATGTTTGCGAGAGTTCACTATACTAATTTGTATTTCTAAACATGTATAGATGTCAGTTTTGTTGTAGTATCCTTTTGTAAATAGTGAGTGATTCATCTGTACTTTAATCTGTGTTCTCAAAAATAGTATAAAAGCGAGGATATCGCGTAAGAATCATCACACTTTCGCCACGGATCGTCGAAGCTTTTTAACTTAAAAAGAACTCCTCGGTGTTGTGCATACATCCTGGTATGGTAGTTCGGGGCGCAAGCTAGGCCTATGTGAACATAGGTACGCCGATAGCCATGCATTGATGATATGCACAATACTGCAACCATTCTACGTTAAATAATAAAGCTAGCCTAAAGATTAATTTGGAAATAAAAGGCTAAAGAGCAAATATTGGCTCAGTTATCATTGCATATCTCTTGGTGTGGTAGTTCGGGGCGCAAGCTAGGTCTATGCAATCATAGGCTTGCCGATAGCCACGCATTGAGTTTATGCGTTTTAGTTGAGTCAATTCATCGACAAAGCGAAATCCTCGCTTTCATCTCAAGTATATTTGCATTATAATTGCAATGAATAAAGAATAAAACCTTTCAGTTTATATATACTGCAATAATGTGATTTTATTTCTCTGTGCTGTGAATATTGTCTTTGCTTAACACTACCCCTGTACCTGAGAGGAGTCTGTGTACTTCACCGAGTCTCATCGTTCACCGCTGAGTATTATTAAGTTAATATTAATAGTAAAATAATACGACGCATCTAAATAATTGTGCTTAGAACGTGTCAAGTGGCAGCTCAACGTGTTGGCTCGATTTTGTAGTGTACAAGGGCAAGACAATTGTTTAAAGTTGAGATTAATTGTGCAAGAGCACTGAACTTTCATATTTATTGAAAAGCACAGAGTTATTTTGTTTCGATATGGACAAGAAGCATTTGCGTAGCGCAAATAAAAATCTCACTTCGAGTTCAGGACTTAATGTTCCCGATTGTTGTCGGGACATTGATAAAGATAAAACCACATTTGTGTGCAAGAAATGTACAAAGCTTCTACATTTTGAATGTTGTGGCCTAGATATTCGAACTGAAAGTTACGAGTCTACCGATTTGGTTTGTAAAGATTGTGAATTATTGTCTACGGATAGTTCATCTGATCCATTAAATATGTTCAAAGCATTAAAAGCAATGATTGAAGGAATTAGCAAACAACAAGTCAAAAGTATGGGAAAATTACAGGCTGATATTAGCAATGATATTAGTAAACAGTCTGAAACATTGCAGGCTGATATGAGTAAACAGTCTGAAGCACTGAAAGCTGATATCTGCAAACAGTCTGAAGCACTGAAAGCTGATATTAAACAGCAAGCTGATTCCATTACCAGCTTGAAAGCCGATATCTGCAAACAGTCTGAAACATTGCAGGCTGATATGTGTAAACAGTCTGAAGCACTGATGGCTGATATCTGTAGACAATCTGACATATTAAAGGAAGATATCCTCAGACAATGTGCGTTGCTAAAGGATGATATCGGTAAGCAGCACGATGAATCTATAAAAGTATTAAGAGCTGAAATAGGCGAGATGGCCTGTGAGATTCAACAACTGAAGTCTGAGAACGAGGAAACTAGGGCTCGATTCTATGAAGAAATCCGGCAGGCTAGAGAGATAGACTTTGATGACTTCCGGCGCAGCTTGGCAGCCGATGTAAATAAAGCCACGGAAAATGTTCGCACAGATGTGGAGGATATTAACTCGAGATTCACTGGAGAGTGCAATAGGATTATCGAAAGACAGCTGACAATAGAACAGATGTTGGCCGAGGCCGAGACTGACAAAATACAGTTCCGGGCTGAGGTCCAAGAAAATATTAGTCAGATTTCAGTAGTTGTGTCTCAAAGAAGCAAGGACGTTGAGGAAATAAAAACTCAAGTAGAACAACTTACGAATCAGTTAGAGACCATGCACGTTACCCGCCAAACGGAAACAGAAACTGGATCTCGAACAGCTGGTCATCCGTCTGCAGTTGCTGAGAGTGCAGCGTTGCCAACCATGAACATTGAACTAAATGAAGCGATGGACCGAGCCGGTGGAGAGAGAACTAGAGAAGACAAACAAGTCTGTCGCCCACGAGTTACTGCTGATTCAAGAGCTAATGAAGTGGCGTCTGCTGTTCCACCTACCTTTAGTCTTTCGGGCGATGACAGAAGTTACAGAGAGCGTGAATCTCGCAGGGCCCGGCACAGTCTTTATGAAGAAAGGACAAAGAGGAAACGTCTAGAAAGGAAGAAAGATCGCAGTTCCTCCTCTTCCAGCACCACCTCTGACTCTCAGTATGAAGCAAAAATCAGGAAGCAAACACGAAGGCATGGAAATTCAAGGAGCGGGCCAGATGAGTCGCCGCCAAGAACTCAGCGATCAGCAATGACTGGAACTCCAAGGATGGCAGACCTTAATTCCTTGTCGAAGTTCAAGGGAGACCTGGAAGCCCAGAATGCTGAGCAATACTTGAAAGAACTTAATATCAATTTTGATTTAATGCAGATTCCATACGAATACCGATTGGAAATTATTCCTCGGCTTTTCAAGGGCCAGGCTGAGCATTGGTTTCGAGCAAACCAGTTAGAGTTCAAGTCCTATTCTGATTTCTGCCGTCGTTTTCGCAAACAATATGCTTCAGAAGAGGCCAAAGAGAGGCAGCTGACAGCAGTGAGATCTCGCCGATACTTAAAGCAGTCCGGTATGAGCATGGAGGAATATGCCTGGTCTATTTACTCAGCCTACCGCAATCTGTCTGCCCATTACATAGAACCTGAGATTGTGAATTTAATCATCTCCCAGCTTCCATATAGAGTTCGCAGTCTGAGTCTAGCTAATTCTCCTCAAACTGTACGGCAGCTAGCCGACTTTCTGAAAAGGTTCGAGGTGCTTGAGGAACAGGACAGTTGGAAACCTGTGTGGAATAGGGAAGGTGCAGGCCAGGGAAATGCTCCCAGACAAAATAGAATTGGAAACCAACAACCCAGAGTCAGACAAGTTATGCAGAACCAGAGGAATGGATATTCCAATTACAACAGGCGGCGTAATCCTCCGAGAAGGGATGGCAGGAACAACTACGCACGTGGGCCGCGTCGTTCCAGATCTGATCCAGAAGATCATTCCCGTGACTCTTCACGTAACGCCTCTGAACCCAGTAACTTCAGAGCGACGGCGCCTCCGTTTGAACCTTCTGCTTCACGTTTGACGAACGAGCAACGTCAAAGCGTCGACATGACAAGAGACTTTTGTTGGGCACCATCGACTAGTGCTAATCCGAGTGGTATGCAGTCGGATTTAGCCAGTCGCCCAACGTGAATTCTTCGTTCCCGATCACAGTTGGGCTAAAATCTTGGACTTCTCTGGGAACAGATGACAGCGTTATAAATAGTGAAGACAATCATCTTTTTGTTGTGCTGACTCTCAATGAAGGAGAACAAAGTTTTGATAGAGCACTACAACAGGCAGTTAGAAAGGAAAATTTACCCAGGGCTCCATTAATTAAGGCAACTGTAACAGGCATCGAGTTTATTTGTGTTCTGGACACTGGCAGCGAATGTAATCTCATGAGCTACGCCATTTGGAAGAAGATTAAAGAGAAGCTGCCGTCATTGCAGTTACAAACATGTCCAGATGTTAGGCTGACTGATTTCACTGGGAGAAACAAAACTAGAGTTGTGGGATGTAGACAAGTATATCTGGAGATTGCTGGAAGAAATTTATTGGAGGACATGTTTGTCTTGAGAGATCTCGAAGCTGACTTTATTTTGGGCTACCCATTCCTCAGGAAATATGAAGCAGGAATTGACCTACAGCGCGAGAAGTTATCCCTCACCGTAGACGGAGTTCCGGTAGAGCAGGACCTCGTGAATAATGGATCTTCGAAAGGGACGTATGTAAGAAGTGTCCGTGGAGATTCCCATGTCGATCAGTGGACGGCTAGTCCTGACGACATTCTGCAGAAGGTCAATGCGAATGAGATTTTATGCGAATGGGGTAGAAGCCAATTGAAAGAAGTCTTATTGAAGCATAGAGATGTATTTTCCGAGAGACCAGGTACTATTAAAAACTTCCAGTGTGATATTGAACTCACCACCACAGAACCTTTGTACCGATCTCCATATCCCATACTAATAGCCTAAAGAAAGCTCCTGAAAGAAGAACGGAAAAAGTGGAAACAAAGAGATGTTACTGTGCCTTGATATTCATCTTGTGTGAGCCTCTTAATTGTTGGTAAGCCTGATGGTAACATACGCCTGCAGTCATGTGGTTAATTAATTATTCTATTTCTGAGACCACTGGATATTCGCCTGCTGAACTATTCTTCAACCATCCCATACCCAGAGAGATCCTAACTCATTTCAATTGGCCCGAACGGGAAGAAGCCCAACCGGATTGGAAGTCCAAATTATTCTTAGCCCAAGTCAGGGAGAAGAAGAAGCTGTCGAAGGATTTAAAACAGAAGGGAAACGCCAAGACAGTGACAGTTGGAGACTTCGTGATGGTTAAAAAACCATTCCTTAAGCTCCTCACTAGATAGGACCATTCAAAAGTTATTTATGTTGTGGATAGGACCTTATCTAGTGGACAAAGTGGAAAATAATGTTGTGACATTGCTAATTCCAAGGACTAAAGAATTATATGATAAGGTTAACTTGGATAACCTAAAACTGGTGCGTTTTTCGGAGGATAAAAAGAAAGAGTTTGTACTTTAAAACTAAGTTTCCTCCAGGTAGATAACTTCCTTCCTGAAACTTAGTTTTCGAAAGGAAGGGGCAGATGATATGATCCATATTTTTGTGTGACGTCATCAGTAGAAAATGTGTCACTAATGTATTTATTTTGTGAAAGAAAGCGTAACCTCCTTGTTATTCTACGTAATATTGCGCCTTATTAGTAATGTATATCTTTTGTTTAATGTTTATTGTATTTTATGCTACATTATGGGTAATTTAATGTATCGTCATGTTTGCGAGAGTTCACTATACTAATTTGTATTTCTAAACATGTATAGATGTCAGTTTTGTTGTAGTATCCTTTTGTAAATAGTGAGTGATTCATCTGTACTTTAATCTGTGTTCTCAAAAATAGTATAAAAGCGAGGATATCGCGTAAGAATCATCACACTTTCGCCACGGATCGTCGAAGCTTTTTAACTTAAAAAGAACTCCTCGGTGTTGTGCATACATCCTGGTATGGTAGTTCGGGGCGCAAGCTAGGCCTATGTGAACATAGGTACGCCGATAGCCATGCATTGATGATATGCACAATACTGCAACCATTCTACGTTAAATAATAAAGCTAGCCTAAAGATTAATTTGGAAATAAAAGGCTAAAGAGCAAATATTGGCTCAGTTATCATTGCATATCTCTTGGTGTGGTAGTTCGGGGCGCAAGCTAGGTCTATGCAATCATAGGCTTGCCGATAGCCACGCATTGAGTTTATGCGTTTTAGTTGAGTCAATTCATCGACAAAGCGAAATCCTCGCTTTCATCTCAAGTATATTTGCATTATAATTGCAATGAATAAAGAATAAAACCTTTCAGTTTATATATACTGCAATAATGTGATTTTATTTCTCTGTGCTGTGAATATTGTCTTTGCTTAACACTACCCCTGTACCTGAGAGGAGTCTGTGTACTTCACCGAGTCTCATCGTTCACCGCTGAGTATTATTAAGTTAATATTAATAGTAAAATAATACGACGCATCTAAATAATTGTGCTTAGAACGTGTCATACGGGTCCATCATATATTGAAAGACTTGAGTTAAGGTTACTACTAAGTATGAAGTACATTTATGAGGACTAGAATCTAAAATATGAGAGAATATAATATTGCTGCCGGGTAGGTTATACTCCATTTTTTTCGGAACTGTGTAGTCTTGTCCTCGTTGTAGGATTTCATATCATACTGGTTGAAGGACGTCGGTTTTTATGTTGTATTTGCCAGAGATGCATCGTGTGATGACTTGAAGATAACTCGTCTTCAAGGAAACTGGTATGAAAGCGAAAGCTTCCCCTACATTACGTCATGGTAGACAGGTTCTCCACTGTGGCCCGCCTGTGTGAGATACGTCGTAAAATCTTGGTACTCACAGAGGGCGTTGTCGCTGAAGCAGAACTCTCTCCCGGCCATCCATCGCGAGTTAAGTGTGCCATGTTACCATCCAGCGATGCGGCCGTGCTCTATTCTCTACACATATACAGGGTGTTTCACTCGGGGCTGAACCCTGTATTTCGTTCATATATCGGACAGGGAGGGGTTTCAAGAGTATAGAGACACTAAATGTTTTGTATTATTCATATGTAAGACCCAAAGTCGAATATGCATCTGTTATATGGAATACAGACACAGCAAAGTACAGTGAAATTGAAAGAGTCCAATCGAGATTTCTTAGATTTTTAAAATACAAATTTCAGAAAGTTTACCCCACATTTGAACACTACGAAAACCTAATATATGAATGTCGGTTTACAAAGCTGTGTCATAGAAGAAGGTTACATGAAATAGTATTCTTGTGGAAATTGTTAAATCACGAAATAGATGCTGAACATCTACTCTGCCAGATTAATTTTCGAATCCCGTCGTCGAAAACTAGACTAAAGAATGAAGTTTTTCTTATAAAGAAGGCTAGATCCGAAATTAAAAAGAAATCTCCATTGTGGAGAATGTGCACCAGTTACAATAACTTGCTAATCAAGAATAACACCATTGATATCTTTTCTATGAACCTAAGGGACTTCAGTAAAGCCACTATTAACACAATGGCTTAAGCTTAAACACATAAGTTCGTATTTAAATTGTGTGATAAAGAGTATATATATAAAATAAATATTTTTAATATATATTTATATATATATATATATATATATATATATATATAATTTCTATCTCTATATTACAGAAATATATGTAATTGTAATGATTATGTATCCTTCATATAGGCTCTGTAATTAGGTATGTCCTGTTGAGTTCAATAAATAAATAAATAGTTGGTGAGAACACCTAACGAATTCTTGTTGGAGAATCCAGAAGCAAATCCTTTATCGTGGATCGGATAACTAATTCTTATTGGAGTAACGGATAATGAATCATTTTTGGAGTAACGTGTAACGTTTCTTTGTTGAAAAATCGGCTAACGAATATTTGTTGGAATAACAGGTAACGAATCATTTCTCGAGAATCGAAGAACGAATTCTTGTTGGAGAATCGGGTAAGGAATTTTTTCCCCCTCAAGAATAGAGTAACGAATAATTTTCTGTAGACTCGATAACGAATCTTCTTCATCGAATCGGATATCAAATAATTGACTGCTTGAATTAGCTAATTTTACATCGCTTTTCTTAATCGTTTGGTTAATCGCGACGATAAACACTTTTTCTTCGAGAATCCTTACTTGAGAATTGTCTAACAAATCCTTTTTCAAGAATTAGGTAAATAATCCTTTTTTGGAGAACCTGAAAACGAATTAGGCCTACTTTTGGAGTATCAGGTACCGAGTTGGTTTTGCAGAATCCATAACAAATCTTTCCAGAGAATCTGATATGAAATACTTCTTGCCGAATCAGATAATAAATACTTCTTCAAGAATCGGACAAGGAATCCTTGTTGGAGAAATGGACAACAAACAGTGGCGGCGATTAGGAGGTGGCGAGGGAGGGCAATTGCCCCCTCACTTTTTGCCATTTTTGCTCCCGCGCTATGCTAAACCATATATACAAAGGGAAATATACTCTCTTTGCCCCCCCCCCCCGTTTTGGCACCTTGTCGACCCCTGCTTTTGGAACCAATTCGTCGCCACTGACAACAAATCATTTTTGGAGAATTTGATAACTAATCCTAGTTGGACAATGGGTAGTTGAGTAATCAGCGAAAGAACCAATCAGATAGAGCTTGGGTAACAATGAACTTAAGCTGATTGGCTATCGGACACAAGTGAGCAATCTTGCGTCAAGAAAGTTTCACGGGGAGAGAATACAGTCATGGACACTTCTGGGTTGTAGTAACTGAATTAAGTTATTACAACCCAGAAGTGTCCGTGACTGTACAAGTCATGCCTCACTGCTTTAAAAAATGTTAGTACCGACGTAGAAGGGGGCAGCATAATTTAGAACGCACCTAAATGCCATACAAAGATAGTTGAGGTAAGAGAGCGCAGGGGAAGGGGTACTGATCAACTAGAGAGTCGTTCGTTTCTCACACCCTTCTCACTGCTAGCTTCAGCTATGTAAGAAAACGCGACGACGAGGAAGAATCATAAGCTTCCAAATTGATGTCGGGTTAAAGCACATTGGTAAATTGATTTATTAACCATGATCAAAGGGCTGCACAACGGCCAGAATCGCTTACTAGGCCCGCCTGGTTGGTCGGGCGGGCGAGTAAAACTATATACCTGGGTTTTGACCCGTCAAGCATCGAAAGCCCACGGGTAACTGGAAGGCCTTGCAAAACGAAGCTCGCTTATCTTCAGCGAACGCTGATTCCGGTTTTGCACCGTCTCCAGATACATGAGTCACGCAGTCACCGTTGCCAACTTTTAGATTCTAAACTGTTCTAGGAGCACTTAAAATGTTCATCACTTTTATCAATTTGAAATTGCAGACATTTATTCCTTGCTAGAAAACATTTGTATCGCTCACACCCAGTGGCGGCGATTGGGTTCCAAAACTAGAGGGCCAAAGTGCAAATGTACGGGGGGGGGGGCAAGGATAATTAATTTCCCTTGGTACATGAGGTTAGCGTGGTGCAAAAGTAGCAAAAAGTGGGGAGGGGGGGCAACTGCACTCTCTCGGCCCCGCCCCTAATTGCTGCCACTGCTGACACCTGTACAGGAG
The DNA here is from genome assembly GCF_977018435.1 of Lepisma saccharinum. Classification (NCBI taxonomy): domain Eukaryota; kingdom Metazoa; phylum Arthropoda; class Insecta; order Zygentoma; family Lepismatidae; genus Lepisma; species Lepisma saccharinum. Next base: position 51,950,772 of record NC_139237.1, on the reverse strand, counting down.
TACGAACCAAGTTTCGCAAAAAGTGCCATCGTAAATACTTTGGAACTTTGTGTGACTGGTGGTTGTTCTACATTATACTTTTTTGGGGGTGCTCCCCTATGGCGCAGTGGTAGTGTCGTCGCCTTGTAATCAAAGGGTACCAGGTTCGATACCCGGTGGAAGCACATGATGGTTCAGATCGCACTTTAAACTATAGGTCCAGTCCCGATTAGCCTTATTGTGCATAAATTGACCAAATAAATGAATCAATCAATCAAACAGATTTTCTCTCTGGTGTAATTTTGCCAATTCAATATCCGAATTAGTTGCTCAAGATCCCCCCCCCCCTGAACACTAAGGCACGATGGTCCATAAAATGGAACATGAAATCAGAATTTGCATTATAAAAGGTTTTTGAATATTGTCATCTCTTTCAACAAATCGTCGTTCGCTAGTGTTGTTGCTAGTTATCTTGTTCTCAGACCGCATTGATAGTAATACGATACAAAATATAATTGTTAGCTTGTATTTTCACACGGGTGCAAATAACAGGCAATGCTATTTACACATTTCAACAAACAAACAACGTAAAAATGAAACCGACAGAAGATTTACGATTTCAAGACCAGAAAGGTGACATAAAATGAACAAGACACACAAACCTATTTCAAGACCATCGAAACAAATTTAGAAAATATGTGGTAGTTGGTTTGACATAATAATGACACTAATTTGAGAAGTTACAAAATCTTAGGTGCAGTGGCTTAGCAACATATCGCGAGGTCCTGGGCGAGATTTGAATGCAAGGCCCCATCGTTCTTTAAGTTTGAAATATCAATGTAAATCGATACACAGTCATCAAGGAAACGTCAGCAAATTATCATATTTATATAATAGCCTACAATAATAATTAATTTCTGACGAAAATTATATTTGATAGTACGCGACAGAGAAATTTACACTTGGCAGAGCTACAGTAACACGCTGCTGGAATTTTCATTAACAAAAGTAGTAGTAATAGTACGTTTTTTAAGATGTTCTTTAGGCAGTAAGATAACTGAAATATCCTTAAGTGTGCTAAACTTTTTTTAAAAAAATCAGAAATACAAAGTAAGAATCTTGAAATATAACCTATATATTATTTAATGAGTCGTTCTTTGTTTCCTCATTTCGAAGTTTGTAGGATGTAAATGTCACAAACCATGGCTTAAGTAGAAAATATGGAAGGACGCACATAAAATGTCAGTGCTTGATAGAGCGGGGGGAAGGGAGTGCGCTAAATCACAATCCTGTCTAGGGGCCCAATGTATCTACCTACAAGCTCTTCTACACAATCGGTGTCAACATCAGCAAATCTTAAAACGATAGTCATTTGCACAATAAATGTGAAATGTTTGGTGTAATCAACTGATACAGCTAATTTGACCTTTTTTTTAAATTAGCAATTTTGACTTTGTTGCACATAAATTGTACCAGTTAACTTTGAATTTTAGGACTTAGATGATAATAATAACTGTGAATCTCATTTTGTTGTTACGTCTTAATGTTCTTGTAATATTAAATATTTGACGCAGTGGCGTCCGCAAGAAATAAACTTGGGTCCCTCAAGTACAGTCAGCTTCTTCCAGGAAATTTACGTAATTACTTAGAATGGCTGGTTGTGGCTGCACTTACATTAATAACTATACAAATCGATGCTCTAACTCTGAATTTTCACATATTACAACATATCTTTCTTTGACATTTATGTATTCAAAAGAAGAAAATACAAATACTTACTTATCCCTTCCCCCAAACAGAAGGCGGTACAGGATACAGAGAACACTGGAAGTTAGTGTAGAGCTATCAAGGAGAAGAAACTTTCCTAAAGTACTTGATTTCAGATTTAAACACATTCCTGAAACATAGAACTTGATCAGGAAATTCGGAAGATAAATCATCTTCGTGCCCGTTACAGAGGGCAATAGCTGCGTCTGAAGTTGTAGGAACGAAGGAAGAACTGCTAATATTATCCATACCTTTCTTGAGTTTAAAATACCAGAAGCATTTAAATGCCCCATACTTTGCTCCGTGGCAGTTTGAGGTGCTTTATCATTAACATATTAAAATCGGGTAGGCTATGCAAGGTCACGACACAGAAGAAAAATGGATAAAATTGTCCAAGCAATTTTTGCGTTGATGTGAGAAATTAGAATTATTTTGACTTTTTCGGGACCCCTTAGGCTTAGAGCTCCCGCCCGCCTCTGATTTGACGTATTCATTCAAATTATAACGTTAAACTAGAATATAAAGCCAGTTAAAAATGTCTTAATTTTATTGCCCACAAAAATTAGCCTTTTCTATCTTTCTCACTTCCATTTATTACGTTTTTCGTATCAACCTCATAGGACGCGAGGCCCCTATATGCGCGAGGCCCAGGGTGGTCGCCCACTTCGCTCACCCCTTGCTACGCCAATGATTCTATAACCTCAAGGCACCTGCGCCTAGCAGAAATTCAAATATTTCCATGCGTAGTGAAATATAATTGCCGTTGGCAACACTGACAGTAGTGCTCGCCGTCTACCTGCAAGAACTACATCGAGTCTCACGGGTCTTCTTAAGACCCGGGTAATAGAAAAACCTGGCAGGCATCGAAGCCTGTGCAACACTGTGACGTGAAGCTCGCTTGCGCGATGTCGAACACCTGGGCTTGATGTGCGTGTTGCATATTATTGTAGGCGCGCCTCCTCGCAGACGGGTTTTCTCCGGGTCTTGTGCAGGCCTCTGACCATGATTCGAACCTAGGACCTTTGTCTTCTTAGCGCATTACCCTGACCACCAAGCCGCGGAAGCTACCCTATTAGCCACTGCAGCAGCCAATAGTGACTAATGATATATAAGTATAGTATGTAGTGACACGAGTTTCAAATAACATTAAGCCCTTGCAAGAGCAGGCCGTCATGTAATTTGACCCACGCTCGAGTTTTATCTTTTTCCCCTCCTAAAGTTAAGGCAGGACCTAAATTTCGTTCATTATTGAAACAAAGCCTCGGACTCAAAGGCTCCTCGTTGGGCAATGTTTTACTGCTCTCCCATAACCATGGAGAATGCAATCCCATGGGGCCATAACACACCCCCATACGCAGAACAATGCCCGGTGGTAGTTTAATAAACGGTCCGTCTTGCATGACAATAGCTGTAGTGAATCAACGGGGCTCTCGCCCCTCTTATATCGATCTCAACATATATTGTATTTGTCCTGGTACAACCATGTACAAAAACGTGGACATAGTGGCCTATGGATTTTCCCCCCTTGGCACGTAGTTTATAATAACAGGTTGTCCGGGCTGAGTCGTTTGTTACAGGGGCTTTCGGATATGTTTTAAGGAGGTTGGAAATACGAACCTTTCTCCTAAGAGCGAGTTTGCGTGTGCGGTGGGGTTGGCCAGAAAACCTCTTCTGAAATTAGAGCATGAGTTCAGAGACACCTGTATATATTTTACAGTTGTTTAGGTATGTTTTCGAATATGGTTCAATACAAACAAGAATTGGTGGAGACAAAAAATATACGAATCCAGCGTTATTCAGGTTAGGTTAAGTTCTTAGAGCGTACTAATTTGACGTGGAGGTTAGGTTCAGTTAGGTTTAGTGCTTACAACGTAATAATTTGACGTGGAGGTTGGTTTAGGTTGAGTTAGGTCCAGTGTTTATAGAGTACTAATTTGATGTGGAGGTTAGGTTTGTTTTAATGGTGAAAACAGATTCCACGCGGTTGTTAGTTTAGGTTCAGTTAGGTTCAGTGCTTATAGCGTACTAATATGACGTGTAGGTTAGGTTAGGGAAAACCTCATTGTCAAATACAGGAACGTTACCTGATTTTTCAACAAAAAAATTGTTACTCGATGCCGAATCCAAAATTCATTACCCGATTCTTCAACGATCAGATTCTGGAATAAAGTTTTATTTCTCAATTCTCCAACAAGAATTCGTTACTAGGTTCTCTATCAAGGAATTTTAACTCAATTCTCCAACAAAGATACGTTACAAGATTCTCCAACAAGGATCCACTACGTTGTTTTCCAACAAGGAATCGTTATTTGATTCCCTCCAAAAAATATACGTTATTCTAATCTCGGTTTGTGTATTTTTGCCCGATTTACAAATTCAGGATTTTTTTTATCAGAACCCAAAGATTCAGATCCGGTGTAGTATTCAAGATCTTCGTTAAAAGCTTTTTGTATTCCTGAAGATGGTTTATTCTTAATAATTTACAATTTACATAGATTCTCTCAAATTCCATAACATATTTAATTCAGATTCAATCTTGAAGTTAGAAAGAAACAGGTCTGCATTCATATCCCTCAAATGTGCCACTTAAATTGACTGAACATAAATCCTTGAGATTAATATCTGGATCAGGTTCACATATCCAATACATCAGCCCTAGGGGCTTGCTTTGAATCGTACATCGTTGCAACGTAACCTAACTCTCCATATCGCTGTAACCCACTGAGAAAAGGAGGCCACCAGGGAAGAGGTCTCTGCAGTCCTTGAGTCACAAGGGAGCAGTACAATCTCTTGGATATTCCATTACAGGAAATCAACAAAGTCAAGTACATCCACTCTCTTAAAAGAAAGATGAAGCTGTTAAGTAAATATGATTCCACCTTGACTCTAATTCAATATACATGGATGTATTAGTAATTGGTTTACAAGTTGTGTCAAGTTCAAGGTAATTCCCAAATACAGGGCGTCTCAAAAGTAATAGCGCAAACAGGCACAGGTGAAAGTACACGATAATAGAAGCAAAAAAAGTCTCAATAAACATGGGTCCGCAAACGAGCCGTTTTCGATATAATCGCGAATGTGTGTGTTTACAAGCCGCCACTGACTTCATTGTTTGTAAACGTCGTCCTAGTTGGTAAAATGCTAATAATACAGTAAGAACAGTCATTGGAGATCTCATTGCATGTACAATTCATTGTACTGATTGTATCCATCCTGTTTGATTACAACGCCACCTCTCGGAAATGTTCTGTTTTGTAAACAAAGAGCAAACCTCGGAACGCTCAAGGAGTAAACCACTCGGTGTTTACAAAATGCAATCAGTGACGGCTTCTAACCACACATTCGCATACATTATTAGCATTTTACCAACTAGGACGACGTTTACAAACAATGAAGTCAGTGGCAGCTTGTAACCACACATTCGCAATTATCTCAAAAACGGATCTTTTGGGGACCCATGTTTACCGAGACGTTTTTGCTTCTATTATCGTGTACTTTCACCTGTGTCAGTTTGCGCTATTACTTTTGAGACACCCTGTATATAACAAACACAATCAGGAAACCTGCAAAAGAAATTAGAGACCGACTAATAAGGTATGGTGACACAGTCGTATAACCACAGGTCTAAACTGAATGTCAGTGACAAAATTTCATAAAGCTGCTAATAATTTCGTAGAATGTCCACAATTAATTTAACTCAAGTTAAAAAATGATTGCCGTATTATTCTGCGTGTTGACGTGTTAGAATGTCCACATAACAATACTTACCCATACGACAGAATAACTCGAACGATTTTAATAAAATACAGATGTCGCTGACCAAAATTTATAAGGAATTACGTGTAAGTCCGAATATTTTTCAAATCAAAATTAACGTAAGGTTTAAACAAATTTTGAATGAACACGTTCCTCCGTATGGTAATATGATCGTATGTCTAAACGGCAAAGTATAACCATCCTAGCCTATTTTAACAAAACGTTCGAAGGGAAGCAAGGACTTTGAATCATCCCGTTTAGAAAGCTATTTTTTTTATTACTATGTTAAAACATTAGAGTCTTTCGATAAACTGCGGAGTGATTCAAATAATAACCTAGAAAAATTATGTGCATGTCGAGTAAAGATTAAATGCCTTTTGTGACAAATACATGATGCAAATCCCAAAAGAAACATACATTTATGCTGTACATAAACAAGTAGAGTACAAGGGCAAATAGACATCTAAGATTCAATATCAGACTTAATGCACACTTATGGTTGCTTTTCTTATCCTAGAATAATTACTATGCCTCTTGTAACGTTATTATTAAACTTTTCTCATACACATATACATATCTTCTTTTATTAGCGAAGGTTACAGGTTGGTAAATATCAATTCACAAGGCTCATACTTCACCGGGCTTGGCTCTTGTGGATGTACATATAATTACAATTAAGTTCTAACCCAAGAACATAATAATATGACTCATATATTTCAAGAATAATGAAAAATAATTTTGTTGAGATGTTGTTTTAAGTCCACTTTATGCACAGATAGGCTAATTGGGACTGGACCTACAGTTTTAAAGTGAGATCGGAAACACTACGCACCTCCATCTGATATCGAACCCGAGACCCCGTAATTACAAGGCGACGACGTTACCACTACGCCACCGGGAAGGCCATGAAAAAGATTTGGCTTTTACTGAATACGCTAAATTTCACATTATTGCAATAATAATTACAGGCACTACAGATGAGATAATAATTGCAAAATTGGATAGTAAATAGACAGATTATTGGTAACCTGGAAAATATAAATGTATTGTTAAAACACGATGTGTGTGTATGTGTGTGTGTTTTTTGAGTGCAACCTAAACTAACTTTCGATCGACATAGTTGTAGCCGCCGAGAAACGGACATGTACGAGACAAGAAAACACGAGAACTTGAAATTAAAATAGCAGTATCGATGACTAGAAACCACAAAGAATAGACGATGTGAGCCAATAGGAAAAAATGTCAACAACAATCTATTGAGAAAAGGACGATACCAGGGAAGAGATCCCTGCATTTGTTCAATCCCTTGGATATCCTATTACAAGAAATCCAGATAGTTATTGCCTTGTAATCAAGGGGTCCGTGGTTCAATACCCGGTGGAGGCACGTAGTGATTCGGATCCCACTTTAAACTGTAGGTCCAGTTCCAATTAGCCTTACTGTATGTGCATAATGTGGACATGAAACACCAACTCAATTAAAATAGAAATCAAGATAATATTGTATATCCCCTTTCGTAAAAGTCCTGTTCATTGCCAAACAATGAATCATTGAAATGTTTCGTAGGATCATATAACCGTTGTCGTAGTGGTTAATGTAAGTTGGTACAAAGTCGTTGATCCTGGTTCAATTCTCTCGTTCTGGCCTACATGATGGAAGGGTCAGTACATTGGTTCATGATGTCATGGTTCTTGCTTCGATGAGGTATGCTTTGATTTCACAATCTATTTCAGTAACTCATCATCCAATCAGAATCGCCGTGATAAACCTAGAGATGTGGAGAAGCGACTTAAAATAACCAATATGCAAAGCGTTTCTTGGACTATAACGTATTCTCTGCCAGTAGCAATAAAATATAGTCTTCTGCGTGTTAAAACGTCTATGAAACCAAACTGTATTGTGGTGGTGGGAGGAGAGATACAGCGAAATCCAAGCCTTTCGCAAATTGAAAGCGTTTGAAATAAATTTCATGGATTGCACTAAGGGTGTTTGGTTTCTCAATGTCCCTCTGCCCGTGGCTGAGAATTTGAAATGACCGTCAGCCTCTCTCCTGCCGGTGCTTTCGCCGTGCGACCATCATGAACGTCTTCTCCTCTTTACTTATTCATGGTAGAATTGCCTCCAGCCGACTGTCCTTCCCTGCCCCCTCTTGACATTGGGACCAGAATAAGTGCTACCTGGAATGAGATACGAGGAAGGCTGCCGTCTTGAGAGGTGTTCACGGTTGCGTACGGGATGGTAAAGTATTGAATCAGGTTTCGATAAACCCTCTCCTTACTTCCGTGAGGAATTTGTTTGTTTCAGTTGTTACTGATACTTTATTCCAGTTGTTCTTCGGATGTTGAGATAAGATTTCCTACCTCAAAATGTTTGCTCTGCTCATCAGAGTTCTTATATTTTATTGTTTATATACCAGGTGCAACAAGCCTAGAGCCAAAGTTCCTGGCTGCAAGCATGAAGTCAAAAGTAACTAAGAAGGCTGCAGTCCAAAGTTGCTTGCTGCAACAAGCATGAAACTAAAAGTTTCTGAGTGAAACAAGCATGAAGCTAAAAGTTGGTTTGTGCAACAAACATGAGGACAAAAAATATTTGGTGCAACAAGCATGAGGTCAAACATTGCTTGGAGCAACAAGCATATAGCATAGCCGAAAGTTGCTTGGTGCAAGGAGCCTACAGCTCACAGTTGCATGTTGTAACAAGCACGGAGGGAAAAATTTCTGAGTGAAACAAGCATGAAGCTAAAAGTTGCTTGGTGCAACAATTATGAAGCTAAGGGTTGCTTGGTGCAACAAAATGAGGACAATAATTATTTTGTGCAACAAGCATGAGGTCAAACATTGCTTGGTGCAACATGGATATTGCCGAAAGTTGCTTGGTGCAAGAAGCCTATAGCCCAAAGTTGCTTGGTGTAACAAGCACGAAGGCAAAGTTTGCTGAGTAACAACAAGCGTGAAGCCAAATCTTGCTGAGTGAAACAAGCATGAAGCCAAGAGTTGCTTGGTGCAATAACATGAAGCTAAAAGTTGTTTGATGCAAGAAACATGAGGACAAGTAATATTTGATGCAACAAGCATGAGTTCAAACATTGCTTGGTACAACAAACCTGAAGCTAAATGGTGCAACAAAATTAGGACAATAATTATTTGGTTAAAAAAGCATGAAGCCGAACGTTGCTTGGTGAAGGAAGCCTACAGCTCAAAGTTGCTTGGTATAACAAGCACGGAGGCAAAAATTGCTGAGTAACAACAAGCATGAAGCCAAAAGTTCCTGGTGCAAGATAGCAAGCAAAAGTTACTAAATGAAACAAACATGAAGCTAAAAGTTACTGTGTCCATCATGCTTGCAACCAAAAGTTGCTAAATGAAACAAACATGAAGCTAAAAGTTACTGTGGCCATCATGCTTGCAACCAAAAGTTGCTAAATGAAACAAGCATGAAGCTAAACCTTGCTGTGTCCAACAAGCATACATCCAAAAGTTGCTTGTTTCAATAAATATGCGAACGTTACAGGAGTGTTGCAATGCCCATTCCTTGTTTCCTGTTTTTTCAGTTTTTCATCTTCTTCAAACTTTTACCTGCTTCCTTCCTAGTACGTTCTCCCGGAAGTGCAAGGGTAATTTTATCCTTGAACATAAAAGCGTGCTTAACCTTTGCTGCGGCCGGGCTCCCATAAATAGAATAGATAGGTCTGTTTTTGTTGGTTCATTGCCTATTACGTCTTTGATAGGTCTTACACGTAGGCACGTCAGACTGTTGGCTTTAAAGAATCAGAGATACTCCTTAGCCGTTCTTTCCCTTGTAACTTCGGCCACAATCATAGTAGTTAGAAACACTGGATTCTCCAATTTGGTTAACCCTAGAGAAATAGATGTGGATCGCATTGAGTGATTGACTTACAATCTTGTCGTCGCAAGTTTCTGGTTCGACTACTGGTATTGGCGTACGTGTGTATTTCACCAGTTTCATATGCTCACAATGCGTCCTCAAAGAGACGGGAAAGGGTCATACTTATGTACAGGACTACAACTAAGTATACAGAAATATCACCATTAAAATGCAGAATGGATTGATTGAAAACAAGGTAACTTACATTGCAGCAAAAGTGAGACAATATGGTGGTAACTAACCTTTGAATGGTAAGAGGCAATTGCAAGCTGTAAAAAATTCTGTTTGCAGGCTGTTACCATGAACTGATGCAAAGGAAAATAGGACAATATCTATTTAAAGATGATGGATATTCATATTGAAAGCACAAGCCTCTCACCAAGTGGACTATAAACGAACGCAGGGCCGAAAACTTAACTTTAATTTTTGTTTAAAAATCCATTTAAATTACATTTAAAATTCCCAGTTCTCTCACCAGTATAAAAAAATATAACAGCTTCTGGTAAATTTGCTACGAAATCTTGCTAGAACGATCAAAATATGCTCAACTTATTGGTAAGGGCTATGAAGCAGCCATTCTGTCTTAAGACATTTCACGATTAAGCTCTTGTAATGATTTACTGACATCTCTGATGTCTATACTGCTCTTGTACTTGCCAACGCAGTAATTATTTTTATACACGTCAATATTTATTAAACCTAGTTTCAATACACGTTTTAGTTTCACGTAAATATTATAAAATTAAAAATATAAGAGATAATAGATTTTACAATACCTTACTCTCAGTAAATGCAAGAAAAGTCGCCGAAAAGTTAAAACCATGTTAATGTTCGGGAAAATCGAACAAGCTTTATCAAGGTATGGCTTGTTGTCGACTGTTAATATTACCAGTGTGTTGAAGGCAAAGAAATAAACACAGGTAAGCAAGAGGACGCGCCCCAAATAATATTATAATCACGCCACTGAAGCATAGCCTCTATGGTTCAGATTCCATGTTTATAAAGCCCGTGACTCACCCAAGTCATCAATAAAACACGGGGACCCCCTTTGAGCCGGCGACGTTCCGAGAAACAGAGGAAAGGTCTGAGTAGCGCACCTAGGAATTACGTACTTTAAGGAAGCCTGGGAGGAGGGGGGTTAGTAAATTAATGATCCATTGGAGTTCTCTGCCTGCGGTTCCTCAAAGCTATGCATTTCAGGTACCCCCTCCCTCCCTGAGACCCCCTTTATCTATGTCAGCCCCCTTCCTTAGCAGTTTCTATCGATTATCCAGGTTGAGGTCTTCTCTTTGCTGGTTCAATGCTTTCAAGTTAAAGCACATGTGGATTTCTACCAATTACGTTTCGTACATCATCATAGCGATGTGGGGAAATGCATGCTATCTTCTAAGTTAGTGCTTGTCGGTCATTATTAGAGATCTACTATCTGGAATGTTACCTGTGAGAGACTGAACCTTACATAGCACCCCATGCAAAGTTATCTTCGAGTTACGCTGTAGCTTTCGATAGTTACCTGCGAGCGATGTACCCTTTGGAAAGTTACCAATAAGCGATACACGCCTTGGAACGTTACCCACGATCGATGTATCCCTTGGAATAATACCTGCGGGTAATGTATCCTACTTGTGAACCATGCAAACCTTGGAATTACCTGCGAATAATGTACATTTCTGCCGATAGATACCTGCCACCGATTTACCTTTCACAAATGATCTATCATTAGAAAGTTACCTCCGAGTACTGTAACTCTCTCTCTCTCCATTTGCCTTTCCATCCTATCTATTCCTCTATTCTCGCTTCTTAATTTCGTCTTCCTTTCTCTCATTTTACAGCTTCTTTTATATCTTTTTCTCTCAGTTTATCTTATGAATACAGGGTGTTGCAATGAAAAGGTAACTGAAAGTATAAAAAAAACACCATATGCATTCAGCTTTTTGTGCAACACCCTGTTCAAACACGTCAGTGGACCCTCTTACAGACCCAGCTTTTAGATATCCCCATCTTGGAAACGTTTCTCTGGGTGCCCGTGGACATATTGGCTCAGAATGTGGAACAACACTGCATTGTTTGCCCTTGAATGTTCACAATATCAGTGGAAATAATTAATGAAATATTTCCCAACATTCGTGCACGAAGTTCAAAGCAGCAGAGCCCATGTGCTCCAACGGTAAACACGGACAGACTTTAGTACAAAACTTCAACGCTGGATGGCGTGGTAAAGGGACAAAGTACCCCTAAATGTGCAGTGCCTTACGTGGTTTATCGTCAGAGCTTTTCTTCTAATTTTCTCCTTATTTGCACGGGTGATATTCGCTCCGTGGGAAGGCCTCAGATAACTGTCATTGCCGGGTGTGAAACGGCGGACGCGGCGACGTGTAAAAATGCAGTTACGCAAGCATCGCGTCGAACATAAAACATGTTTGTTTACACGCGGTAATTACACTTTCTCCTCGGCCTTGAATTAGCGCCTGCTCACTTCCCGCTCACCCTAATGGCGCGTACGCTGATGAACTAAGGCGACGCGCACTCTGAGGCGAAGAAAAATGGCCGCGGGAACCGCTACGAAAATTACGCTTGCATAAAATTGGATGCATTCACTTAATTTGTGCCCCGGGTGAAGTTGGGGAGCTGCGTTACGGAATAATTTGCGTCATTTTGACGTCCTCCGATAGCTTCTGCCCGCTCCTGACTTTGTATTTCCAAGGTTCCTCTGCCCACTTGGTTGAAATACTTATCATTTGCTCCATCAGGCAAAATTATCATGCAAGAGAAGACAAGGTTCTCTAAGATCAGCTAAGAAACCAAGCTTCTGTGTTCTGTATAGTTCCGATATGTACCTGGTTACCCTTTGGTTCAGTTTCTCATTTTGCCTGTTTTCTGTCGAGTGAAATACTGATTGCTTAATGAAGTTATGATGCATATTCCTTTTCCGTTGCGGAATATACTACTTTGTTCGTGAAGATCGATCCACGCCAGTTTCCAGTTGATGGAATTGCTTCTTTACTTAATACAGCTCTGATCTTCACCAGTTTCCTGCTGATAAATGAAGTTCTGATCGACACCAATTTTCTACTGAAGGAATTAATATCTTCTTTGCTTAATACAGTTCTGATCGACACCAATTCCCTGTTGTAGGAATTGCTTCTTTACTTAATGCAGTTCTGATCCACACCAGTTTACTGCTGATGTAATTCCTTCTTTGATAAATGAAGTTCTGATCGACACCAATTTCCTGCTGAAGGAATTAATATCTTCTTTGCTTAATACAGTTCTGATCGACACCAATTCCCTGTTGTAGGAATTGCTTCTTTACTTAATGCAGTTCTGATCCACGCCAGTTTAGTGCTGATGTAATTCCTTCTTTGATAAATGAAGTTCTGATCGACACCAATTTCCTGCTGAAGGAATTAATATCTTCTTTGCTTAATACAGTTCTGATCGACACCAATTCCCTGTTGTAGGAATTGCTTCTTTACTTAATGCAGTTCTGATTCACGCCAGTTTAGTGCTGATGTAATTCCTTCTTTGATAAATGAAGTTCTGATCGACACCAATTTCCTGCTGAAGGAATTATTATCTTATTTGCTTAATACAGTTCTGATCGACACCAATTCCCTGTTGTAGGAATTGCTTCTTTACTTAATGCAGTTCTGATCCACGCCAGTTTAGTGCTGATGTAATTCCTTCTTTGATAAAAAAAAAGTTCTGATCGACACCAATTTCCTGCTGAAGGAATTATTATCTTGTTTGCTTAATACAGTTCTGATCGACACCAATTCCCTGTTGTAGGAATTGCTTCTTTACTTAATGCAGTTCTGATCCACGCCAGTTTACTGCTGATGTAATTCCTTCTTTGATAAATGAAGTTCTGATCGACACCAATTTCCTGCTGAAGGAATTAATATCTTCTTTGCTTAATACAATTCTGATCGACACCAATTTCCTGCTGAAGGAATTAATATCTTCTTTGCTTAACACAGTTCTGATCGACACCAATTCCCTGTTGTAGGAATTGCTTCTTTACTTAATGCAGTTCTGATCTACCAGTTTTCAGCTGATGGAATTGCTTCTTTGCTTGATACAGCTCTGATCTTCAACATTTTCCTGCTGATGTAATTTCTTCTTTGATTAATGAAGTTCTCATCGACACCAGTTTCCTGCTGAAGAAATTATTTACATGCTTGATAAAGTTCTGGTTTGCACCGCATACCTTATTGACAGAAATATTACTTTACTTGAATAAAGTTCTGCTTCACAACATGTTTCTACTGATGGAAATATTTCTTCATATAATGTGAAAGGTTTGCGTAAAACCTTTTATCAACGTGTATAATCATAGACATCGCGAGTATCCCGTTCATATCAATCATAAACAGTTTAGATTTTAATTCAGTTCCCGTGCTGACCAAACACGTTGAGTGGTTCACCTAACAAATAAAAGTTTGGGCATATGTGTGAGTGTTTCTAACTTCATATTTCCATCACCATCGTTCCGATTGGTCTAAACAGACAGAAATGAGGAGTAAAGTAAGAAAAGTACTAAAGACTAGAAAAGAGTATTTATATAAGAAATATGGTTCTACTTAAACCTCACATACTATAGATGGATATTAAACCTGCGTGCACCAACAGCTAGGTGCGTGAACCAAATTTAAGGGAGGACCACCTGCTTTGCGATGCCGTTTGATTAATGATTCATAAAGGGTTGAGTGCAATTAAATGACAGGGAATGCGTGAGGGTACATCCCGTACAAATAACATTAAAGGTTAGCAACAAAGAGAGAGAGATGGGGGGGGGGGAAGGAGTGCACTAGCGTAACTAACGGAGCGATGACACTATCATTTCCGCCGAATGGGGTCTCTTGGTTATTATTTAATGAGGATTAGACTTGACCAACGATAATCTAATTAAACGCCCGGGAATAATCTAAATATAGATTGTCGCTTCGGCAAACATTTTTTCCCGGTTTTATCCCTTTTTCAGTTAACCGTTGTTTTCATTGGTGCATGATCCTTTAATTTCAAACGTTTCTACCTTTTGTGAGTGCTCCTCTACTGTCATCCATCTTGCGCTAATTATATACTAACTAGTTAATGCGAAATTGACATATCCTTTGGTCTAATGTAGCTTTCAATGGATTTAGAATAGAAGTTGATATGTCGTAGCGGTGCCCTGGGAGAAAATCGTAAAATTTTGAACCTCATGCAAGAATATTAGAGCCTGTTTATTATGAGGGTAGACTCGGGTCTTGCTCAGAAAGCATGGGAACTCACAGAAAGTCAGTCGATTAATTGATTTAATTGTTTTAAGTCCACTTTATGCACAGAAAGGCTAAACGTGACTGGAAATGTAGTTTAAAGTTGGATCCGAACCACTATGTGCCTCCACAGGGTATAGATTGCGGGACCTCTTGATTACAAGGTGTCGGCGTTAGCACTACACTATCGGTAAGCGGAAATAGGGTATAGGTACTGAAATGCAGAACATGTAATGTTATATTTGGTAAGATTTATGTAAGTATAATGAAAGATTTTACCTGTATCAACACATCATCTTAATCTACACTTGTATGTATCAACACAATAATCGATAGTGTACACGCAACATTTGAACAAAACTATACTGCAGGAACTGAAAATACGAGTTGCCAGGGCCCTGTTGTCATGTTGGGCTGACGATCTTTGTTTCAAATTACAATATTTTATACTTCTGTTATTTTTTAATACTTTATATTCATACTTTATATAGAACTTATTTTACAATTTTCTTTAAATTCTGCAGAATTCGTAACCTTTCTTTTTCAACTCATAAAGTTTATTTTTTCCTGTATATCAAGCGTTTTTGGCAGATAGATATTTTCCACGACCTTAAAAACCAATGCCAGAACTACGCACTACTTCCTTATCACACTCATCTAATTCGGTTACGTTCTTCTCTCTTTGTAGTGTTTTCGTGGTGTATGAAAGTTGACTTCATTTCCTCCATTATCTACGTCCCTATTAATGCTTCGAACAGACGTTCTGCCCCCACCACATTCGTCTCAAGTCAACTTTTGAACTTGTTTGAAATTATTGCAATTTCTGGATTATCAGCTATCGTTTGGAAAAGCTGTACACATGCTTTGAGTTGGAGGCGTGGACAAGTCAATTGTGCACTTTCATCTATTTTTCATTTATCCTTATCGTCTCAATGCTCCTAATAGGTATAGAAAATCGACCTGAATAGCCAAGACACAAAACAAACATACCATATTTACGCGTGTATTGGCTGTATTATTTTAAATTTGGGGAGGAAAATGAAGTGCGGCTTTCATTCCAAATAACTAAAAATCGTACTTATTTTTATAACAATTTGTTATTAACTAACTCTACATACCTTGTAAAATCTACCGTTTAAACAGTGTGTTAATTACTAAGAACCACTTGCTGTTCATCACTTGCCAGAACCCATTGATGTCCGTCACCGACAAGGTGATGTACTATAAAGCGCCTTCTACAACCACTATTTTCCCTAATTTCACCATCAAGGGTCTTCATTCTGTCTGCTATCTTGCAGCTCTCAAACTGTATCATTTCCACAGACAACGAAAATCCGTGTTTCACATAATATTACCATGTTTCTAACTACTACTTTCTAAATGAGGTGCGGCTTATACATGTGCAAACGCGATAAGTTTTTCTTGTATGTTGAGACAAACCGGTTGACGACGCGACACGATCAGCTCCCATCAGGCATAGTCGCTGAATAGTGAAAGTGGGGATTATTATAACGTTACAAATCTCTCCCCAACATCAGGTCTGAAGTCCCTAAGTTTCATGTAGGGACAATAATACTGCAGTAACTGCATAATGGCATCATTGTTTCTCTTCGGCTCCACGGTCCGGAATAACAGAAACACCATAACCGTCCTTTATGCACTTCAATTCACGTGCGAGCATTTACAAAAGGCATCCCTCACGATCTGGTAATGAGGTTGTTACCTTGTTGTTACAGGCCCTACGTTATCCCCAGAGGACAACGGGGCAGATATTTCTGCGTCCAGCTCAGTCAACAGCCCCAGGTGATGTTGCGAGTGTGTGGGTACACAAAACTAGACAAAGACGGATGTTGTGTTCGTTTATGTTGCTTGTGTGTGTGCTCTGGATTCATTCGTCATTATCATTCATTCATTATCTTGCATCGCGGACCGCGAAATGCTAAAAGATCTAATCTAACATTCTAGTCTTGCTGAAGAATGTTTCTATGTACTTAGGTGCGTTTCCTATCAGTTTATGTGTGCTTGAAGATCAATCATGCTGGCAGTGACTCACATCTTCTGGGCAGTGTAAAAACTTAAACTCTTTTGCTAGAGGGGGAGGGGCTTATTGTTACATTGAGGTGTTAAATGCATGTAGTTACAAGGAAATCGAATATTATTTTGAGAGGATATAAACATTATTATTATTAACATTGACTGGAGTTATTTACTGAATAGAATATTTAAGAGTTAAAATTGGACAAACTACCTTTGAGAAAGCAAAACTTACTTGTGAAGTCCCACAAGGATTTCCTCTTGGACCAATATTTTTTGCAATTTTCATTAATTATATCATGTATAGTTAGATATACAGGGTTACTCCAGAAGAAAGAGCAGATTTCAAATGTTTATTTCTCATGAACTATCAAAGATAGAAACACGTGTCAAACATCAATGGATAGAGGAAGGTTTAAAGTTTTATTGTTGAAAGTTTTAATGCATGCACTCAACATGAACACCATGTGTTTTCCGACAAACATCAAAACGGTACTTCCATTTCTTGCCTGTGGCGTCGCCATTTTACCTGTAAAGAAACAAACTTTGAACCTTCCTCTATCCATTGATGTATGACAGGTGTTTTTATCTTTTATAGTTCGCGAGAAATAAACATTTGAAATCTGCTCTTTCTTTTTGAATATATATTGATTTAACTTGCCCTAAACATTTTTAGGGAAATAAAAAGTGGTTCAGATGTTTGAAAGTTTCAAAACGATCTAAAAGCTAAAAGTTGCTAAGTTTTAATTTTTTTAATTGGACTTATGTTAATGTTTCTTAAAATATTGTTGGAAATATTTTGATCGAAAGCTGGGTATGTTACGTCAGTTTTGCAACAGTAGGTGTGTTGTCAGCGACTGAACACCTGAATGGACTCTCACAGAAAAGTGAGAATTTATGAAGGGACACTAATTCGAACCCAGGACCGCAGGCACAACCGTAACTACGGAGCGGTAGAGAGGATGGTTGACCCGAATAATAAAGCAAAAAGTGCCCAGTTGAATTAATAGTATTGTAACTTTGTTTGAGTTGTTGTTTTAAGTTCACTTTATGCACAGTAAGGCTAATCGGGACTGGGCCTACAGTTTAAAGTGGAATCCGAACCACTATGTGCCTCCACCGGGCATCGAACCCGGGATCCCTTTAATACAAGGCGACGACGCTACCACTGCGCCATCGGGAAGGCCTATTGTAACTTTGTAAATAGTTTAAAATTATCTGAAAATACAACAATTTCTGTAAGAGTTACACCAAAATTATTCTTATTCCTACCGTTTGTTCGCGATAAGATAGCAAGTGATGATCAAAATTATGTATGCCGGCCACCGTGGCTGAGTGGTTAGCGCATCGCGCTACGAAGCCAGGTTTCCAGGGTTCGAATCCGGGCCTGGGCATGGATGTTTTTGAGTGTCCATTCATACATTTCATCGTATCATCACCATCTTCGGAAATTAGCCAAAAGGGCACAAAAAGCGAAGTAAAATAAAGCAAATGAATCAATCAAAATTATGTGGAGGGGCGCTTTGAAAATTGGAAAGGGTATCTGGACATTCGTGTTTGGCATTTTGATGAAATGATGAACAAGGTACATTATACAGCTGAAGTAAGAGACACAAAAATATTCCAAGTATTGATTAATGTTTGTTATAAAATAATACTACGTCATGCTGTTCTATTGTATTTAAATAAAATGTAGACATTTTCATGCATTAGAAATGCTATAATTTGAACAATTTTGCATGTGCATTGTAATGCTAAATGCATATTTCAAAACCTTTTGTCGATGGATAATTTTTTCTTGCTCAGTGTCATTACGATGAAATGAAAGGCTGTGCACACGTACCGTCTGTCGTAAATTTAACTTTACCACACAAGAAACGTACGTATGACTAGAGACCGGATTTTAAAGGGAAGAATTTTACTCTAAAAAGGACAAAAAGAAAGAGAAATTATTGCCAAAATAAGGAAATGAAAAAGGACAATAGTCCATTTTTCCATACAAACTCTACTTATGACGCAACCATAAAATATAATTATCAACACTTATAGAAACAAGGAATTAATGTTTTAACTAAAACCCTTACTCTGAACTTCCAGAGCGAAATATTCCAAGTTCTAAAAAGCACGTAAAATATTTAGGATTCCTTGAAAGGGGCACTGAAATCTTTTATTTCTAGCAATTATATCTATCTCCTCCTTACCTTCCCTGAAAAAAAGAAAATTGAGCGAGGATATCTCTGTAAAAAGCACGTAGGAGATTTCTCCCTGCGCCTCTTTTTTAATTGCGTTGGACTTTAAATTGGAATTCTGCCTGGGGATTCCCCTGAGGATCATCTGAGGACTTCAAAGACTCCTCCCCTTCCCCCTGCCTTTCTTAATAGCGCAGTATCCATGCATTAGGAGACAGTCCGCAGGTGAAAACGAGGGTCGATTATGCCTCGCCGTTCTCTCGCTAGGTGGAGTAACCCACCTCTCCTTCTGAAACCTAATAAATGATTGGTTTATATGCTGGTTCCCCCTGGGTTCTGATACCAATATCTATAATTTTATAGTGCAGCACCCCTTAGGATCATGGCGAACATTACAGGAAAGTTCTCCATGAATATGGATCGGTTCTCTTGCTCATCGTAAGGTTTCCTGGCTGCGAATGGCGAAAAAGGTTTCTTCAGGTTACTATCCAGGTGAATCCTGGATACAACACTATCTATATCTAACGTCACTCTCGCCTTAAGATACTTCAAAGTAAGCTTCGAATGAATTAGTGCGTCTTGCATCCTTGGAGTATCCGAAGTTTTTAAAACCAAGTTCAAGCCGGCTACCGTGGCGGAGTGGTTAGAACATCGCGCTGCGACGCCAGGGGTCCCGGGTTCGAATCCTGGCTTGGGATGTCTATTCATCAATTTCATCATATCATCACTCATCCCCATCTTCGCAAATTAGCCAAAAGTGGAACAAGAAGCGAAGTAAAATAAAGCAAATCACATCAAAAAACCAAGTTCAAGCCTACATTTAATTTCTGTAATACCGAGAGGTATTAGTTCCAGCAATCCTCAATCAAACACTTCAAAGAAAAGATTATATCATATTTACTGAAAAACAACGATTATGTTACTCCTCATATGGATAAACCCCAAAAATATCCATACATCCGCCTGACATCCCGAATAATGCGTATTGTGTACACATTTCTTTACTTCTGTTTAGATACAATTTTGACTTATGTATATGTGTGTGAGTGTGTGCTTCAATTTTTTTTCATGTATTTCATTTATTCTAATCCATTATGTTTAATGCTTTTCACATGTAATCCTACTTTGTGATACCTTGTCCTGAGTTAGGTGAACCTTAGGCTGAACCTCGCTCAGTATTCTATTCTTAAGAGAATTCAAGGTAAGTTGTGGAAATACTCTTCATTCACACAAAACTATGACTTTCAAAACGCTATAGATACACCCGGATATCAATTCATATGACCTTGAAGCATTGGTTACAGGGGTGGCGATTGAGTTCCAAAACTGGGACAGTTTACTTTCGCTTGGTAGATAAGGTTTAGCATAGTGCGGGCGTAATGTGGCAAAAAGTGGGGGTCAAGCGCCCCCCCCCCTTAATCACCGTCACTGAGTGCTAATAAAGTCAAACGGAGTAAGGTATCTTCACACAAAGCATAACTAGATATAATATTACAACCTAGCGTGTATTAAATAATTCTTTTTTAAAATCAGGGCATGCATTTTTTATACAGAACTTTAGTAAATACAATTGTCTAAAATGGGAAATTTCAATCCAAATATTTCAAAACTAAAAATTATGTAGAAAATAAACTGAGAAAACGATATAACGCAGTATTTATTGCTTATCGGAATAGTGATAACTAGAGCCTAGAAGTTCAGGCATTTATTTTCGTTAAAATAGGCAGGCAAAAAATGCATTTATAATGTGGAAAATAGGCACTAAAAATTAAAAAAGGCAAAATAAACCAAAAAAAGGCACATTTGGAAGTCGCTTACTTTTATCTATAATTTCTGGCAAAATGTTAAAATCTACATTGGGAAGAGCATTTCAATTTTCACCAAATTCACGCACGTAACCATGCAACTTACCACTTAATGGCACACTAAATTTCGGCATAATGACAACTACACGATCCTTTCCCTCCAAAGTGCAGAACTAAACTAAAGATAGAGAACTTGATTTTGGAATCCATGCAAAGGCTCTTGGACATTAGTGCTGTTTCTTGTAAATAACGTCCTGACACGGACGCTGGACGTGATGACGTAATTGTGCAGATGTTCTGCAACAGGTTTTTCAGCAGTCAATCATGCACAAGGAAATGTTAACCGAAAGGCAATATCCTAACTCAGCATGAAATACTTTTTCCTCACACTTTTCTCCTTCAGCAATGTTGAAACATGCGTGAGTTCAATATTACTTAAATAAGGCGAAAATTATTCACATAATAAACGGAAGAAAAATAAATGCAACGTTTCTCTGGAAAAAAAATTAAAAAATGATCCAATTTCATTGAAAAAGGCAAAAAAGGCATTATAATTAAAAATAGGCAGTGGGGTCCCAAATAGGCAAAATAGGCAAAATGAAAAGGCTTCTAAAACATTCGAAACAACATAAAAAACGTATATCCGGAAAAATGTTATCAATATATGCAGTAGATAAAAAGAGGCATTTTGCCAAACTTCCGGGCTCTAGTAATAACAATAGATCTGTATCGGCATGCAATGTTGGACATTGGTGCCATGATGTCAAGGGATTTCCAACTTTCTTCTTTTTGTAATAGTGAAGATCTAACCAGGGACGAACGTAGGCCTAAGGTTTTTACTACAAATGTGGTGCTATATGAAACTACTCCACTAGTTGTGGGGGGGGGGGGTAGATTTGCGGTAAAACCACGTAACGTAGTGTTAGAATGGAATAGATTAAGTAAAGGCATTTCTTTCCCTATAAAGTTTTAAAGTGGCGTATCAAATGAAGAGCCATTTGTGTCGAAAATATTAGCCAGTTCGAAGGCACAGTTTCGGTATGCATGTGTTATGTTATGTTATAATATCGACAACATTTTCAACAATATGACGTCTGCAGTTGAAGCTCACATGATGCCAGTTGTTGCCTCTCACTAGCAGACCAAAACTGGCTGACTTAGATGGTCTAGTCGTCTTGAGATCTATATTTTGGATAAATAGATATCGTCTTTGTTAAATGTAAATGTGTTAAATGTGTGATGACTTTACAAGGCGATAAAGTGATTGCAAGAAAATTAATCTTTATCAATTAATAATGCTGCAGCGTTTGTGGAGCAGCGGAATAATAGTTCACAATAACTCTGGAAATGAGTGCATAATTTCCATTAATACACATTTTAATGCTATTTGATTACATTCCAGTACGAGTGTTCAGTTTGGGGAAGAATTATGTTCCATTTGTTACATATTTCCCACGGGGTCTCAAGTGACGTCATTTCGTCCTGCACAATGGCGCTTTCACGTGACTCACTCGCATACCAACCCAGCACCTACAAGCATCCTTAATAGAATAATAACAATAATAAACAATTGGTACTCTCAATGTTAGCTTAGCTGAGCATGAAGAGAAGTTAACGCAACCTCTGACAAATTTGTGGCCAAGTTAATTAGCAATTATTGAAGTAACTAATATATACTGTATTAGTATTAATACAAATAATATTCACAACATAATGAAAATCACCATGTAGTCATTATTGTTCTGGAAGTAGGATGCGTGTTACCATGTTGACTACTATTTAGTATGTTTATTCATGCTTCTCTTGCATGCTGCCTGTGTTTAAAGAATAGAATTGTAATAATATTCTATTCTATTATAATAGAATTGTACTGACGCTGGTGTGTTAGCGTTTGGTTTTAATTCTTGAACCTCTCATGCGTAAAACAAATGAACATTAGTGTTAGTCAATTTGACTCACAATATCCCTGTTTGAGAACCACTAGAATATTTAAGAGACAAGTTAAAAGGATAAAATAAACTATTCTTTAGCAGGGAAATTATAGACTCTTCAGTCTGACCAAATGGGCATGTCGGTGTTTGAAACATACTTGTTACTCCTTCAAATTAGTAACTACAACTCAGTTACTTCTTGATTAACTGGAACTAAATTAAAATGAATACTTTTACAGTTTAATTCCTTTACCATGCCACAATGGGATACAGGGGAATTTTGTATTATCTTGAACTTAGTATTCACCAAACATTTAGGCAAGTTGAAGATTTTTAAATTTGTGATAGAATGTAATATCTTTATCGCCATTGAATGTGCCCCAAATCTATTTATTTTAAAACATATAGAGCATAACGGTATATATTTTCCAACAATGATTCCGGGCATGTCACTGCTTCTTATTTCAATATAATTTACAATATTATAGTTTGCTACTTTATTACTCAAGTCAATACTTTGAACTTTATTACATCTTTATTTTATATTGTACGTAATTTGACTCAAATTAACATTAATTTGATCGTCATCGGCTCGCTTGTAGTCTGTGCATATAACATGATTTTTTTACTTATCAAGTATTTTTTTGTTGATTTTTATTATTTAGTGTCTTTTTCTGCCCCCTTTGGCTAATCGCGACGATGAGAATCAATGATATGATGGAATTAATGAAGGGAGACACCCATGCTCAGGCCGGAATTATTTATATTCTAATAAACGTTCATGCGAGAATTAATATTATGTTTCTGGAAGAAATCTTATAATTGGTAGCCAAAACGAACAAAAATAAATAAATATAAACTTCCTACATAAGACACAATATATGCAAGCGTGCTGTGTTAACTACTTCGCCACCTAATTAGGCTCTAGTTACTTTTTAAAGCAACTTTAACTCATTTACTTTTTAAATGTAACTTTCCAACCATTTGGCGCATCTATTAAAACCGATTCGTTTCACTCTGTGTTATAAAAGAGTCTCTTTCGCCATAACAACATGCTTTGGGCAGTTGAAGATCGGATTCCGCACTGTCCACGGGACTGGTTGCTGGGCGCAGGAAAAGGATTTATTAGTCGGGTCACTTATTAAAACGCCAGAGGCTTATGAATAGGTGGCGTGTAGATCTGCGGGGACAAGGAATAAATCACGTCTTCCCCTCTCCCCCTCCTTATCTCTCGCAATGTCATTCTTCCCCCCTTAGTCCAGCGCAGTGCAATGTTTCTAACCAACGGAGTGGGCCATCTTAATCCTTCTGCTAGTCTTTCATCGGTCTAGGATAGATGAGCGTGTGGTGATAGTTTTGCAAAATCATTTTTCAAAAGGTTGTAACTAATTTATTGGAAATATTGCACTTACCGTATTTTTTTAAAAAATAACTTCTTTAAAGTTAATCTTTTTTCTAACTGAGTCATACTTATTCGAACCTGGGACAATTGCGGTCAATTGCCTGTTTAAAAGTAGCAGGACGGGTAATTGCGACCTGATCGACGGACCTTGGGTGTATACAAACTGAACACCTCGTTCCTACTCTATTCACGAAGCATTGCATTCATCACTCCACCTCCAAGAACGAATATAACTGCCTCTCTAGGCCTTTAGGCACTGAGGGGGAAGCTGATGGGGGTAGAGCCCCTCCCTAAATTTTGAGAATTCAAAATGTTCAAATTAAAATCACTGAAGAACTCGATAGAAACTATAGGTTTTAATGCATCTCTCCTTAAAATGTCTCCCGATTATCATTTTTCCCTTCTAGTACAATTTTAATAGATTAAAATGCTCAAAATATACTAAATATTATGTTATGTACACACCCCGCCCAGAACGAAGCTATATACTCTCCACCTTTACATTTCCAGCCCCCTCACAAAAAAATCCTGTGTTCGCCAGTGTGTATAGGTATAAACATTTTACGCGAAAAATTATCTTGGTTACGTACAACTTCAAATATATTTTATAATGAATAATACTCTCTCCGCTCGAAAATATTCTATAGAAACATGTTATTTATAGTGTTTATAATTTATAGTATACTAGCTGATTGCCCGGCGTTGCCAGGGTATTAATTTATCCCAATCTTTTATTAGACAGGAAAATAATGAATTCTAACTATAGTGTAAAATTAACTTGGAGTTGAATGTTGAGTGTCACTATTCATCACCCCGAGAACTATGGATTCCACACTAACATCGGTCGTTTTCGATTATTTTTACGTCCCCCCCCCCTTCGCACCCTTACCCCTAAGGGTACCAGGGGTGTCTTACCCCCACAGTATTTTTCGCCATATTGTAAGTGATGAATACGGGACCGAACGTACCACCGACAAAACGTACCAGCGACAAAACATATCTACCACCTGACCGGCTACCTGCGAAAGGTTTTCTAATGAGTCTAAAAATATTTGCGATGCGACAAAACGTACAAATTGATGGTTTTGCTGATTTCCATCACACTTTATCCACGCTTTGGACTGGCAAAATTACTATATAATGCATACGTATATAGCTATTTTGGCGTGTTTAAAATCAGCTGTGTTTAAGCTGTCGTCCAATTTTTTCTTTTGTTTTATCTTTTCGTCTTTTTTTCGATTTTCGTTTTAGTTATGTCAGTTCTAACCTAGCCTAGCCTAACCTAACCTAGTCTAGCCTAGCCTAGCATAGCCTAGTCTAGCCTAACCTTACCTAGCCTACCTTTGTCGTGTAGGTTGCCTAGAGTATCTTTCTAAATCTTGGTAATTGGCGTGTCTTCCTCTCGAACCCTTTTCTTTGCATACGCTTCTTGACATCTAACTGAGCATCATTCGGGACTCCACAAAAGTGATCACTCGACGGGCCACTAACCACTTTATTTTCCTTGAAGTGGTACGTCTTGTCGCGGAGTAAATATCTTGAAGGTAGGTGTTTATCTGAGTGGTACGTTCTGTCGGGACACCGTAAGGGATATGTGTTGAAATTGCTCGAGGATAGCACTATAGCACTTTCTGTGTAGGCAACCAACTTCGCCGTGCTGTGTTGCAGGAAGCATAACTTGCAGGATATGACACGAAAATGTCACGCAACAGAATGCTATTTCATGTCCCCTTCCCACCCCCATCCCTAGGGGTGCCGGGGGGTGTCTTACACATACAGTATTTCTTTCGAGATTGCAAGTGATACGTGTACCAAGTTTGGTTGAAATCACCCCAGGCGTTCGAGAGTTATGCCGGAACAAACACACATCCATTTTTATATATATAGACGATATACGTATATGCTACATATTTCAAAATAAGGCACCTTCATCTGAAACAAGATTTAAAGAAAACATACCAGGATCTAGCTGTCAACTGTTACACCTTGGACTTTCTACTTAAATTTGACTCGGTCAATGGTTCTTAAGTTTGATTGATTGATTTGGTTTATTTTACTCCGCATTTCTGTCAATTTTGGCTAATCGTGAAATTGAGTATGATGAAATTCATTAATGGACACATACGAGGAACACCCATGATCAGGCCTAGAATCGAACACGTAATCCCTGACGTCGTAGCCCGATGTGCTAACCATTCTGTCCCGGAGGTCGGTGACGGTTCTTGAGCTTCTGCTGGAACAACGCTGCTGGTAACGACTAGATCCTCCTCCATATTCAGATAAGTAAATACTATGTTTAGACAACCCAAAGCATACTGTGAGCAGTCATGTCAACATGGTAAGATGTCCCTGTTAATATTTCACATGCTACCATAGAACAACACGCAATCGTTGCGCATGCGCAATGATCCTGCGGGTTGAACTCTATAGCACATTTTAGAAAGGATGGGGTAATAATAATAGGTATACATACAATTACTACACCTAATTGCAAATTATTTGTATTGTACCTTCGACAGAAATTTACTGAAATATGATTTTCTTCCATCGTTGCACCAATTCGAAAAATATACAAATGTGCTGAATCCTACTTTTCAGATAAAATCATTTAAATATTTAAAATTCTGAAAGAGAAAGGTTTTTACATTTGGATAAATGTTGTCGTCGGCAATATATGTACAGTCACGGACATTTCTGCGTTGTAACAATTTCATTGACTCCCTGTGGGGTCATTACAACCCAGACGTGTTCGTAAATATACCGACCTATACTCATAAAAGAGAGCACAGCAATTTATCAACAATAAGTTGTCAAAATCTTCACTAGGTGGAAAAAGTAAAGATTTGCACATTCGTGGTTTTGGGATTGCATAATAATGCATAATTAATACTTGATAGTTGTACGTATTTAAGCTATTTGATTAATCACATATATGTGATATGGTAATATTACTAGAAACTATAGCTATCCTTTTATATTCATATATTGAAAAGTTGGTCAAGATTTTGCTGTGTGTATGGAATTCAATTGTACGCAGAATTCGTTTTAAATATAGAATTTTTGTACATACAATTATTGTAGTGAGCGTACATTGCGTTTTCCTACACTGAAATGTTGAAGAAAGGCTCTATTATATAAAATTCAAATTATTGTCTTGTATAAACCATCTATAAGTGTGTAGTAAAATTTTAAGAGTATGTCGAAAACCAGTTTTCTCGCTTGCAATGGTCGTGCGTTTTACCAATCCTAGAAGAAAAAGGGGAAGATAAATTTGATGGCTCCGAAAGAGAACCGAAAATTTCTGGCTGCTTAGGGAGCAGAGGAAGTTTAGTGCAACGGGAAGATATACACATATACGAGCATCGAGAGAGTAGAGGCCAGACCCCGTTACAAGCTAAGAGAGATATATGTTCGCATTCTGGGAGAGGTAAGGATGAGGAATGCCTCATAAAGTATAGGTCGTGCCTCAATGATTTGTGAACTTCTTTTGCTCTCTTTCTGCCCACCCTTGCGAGTCCCTTTCCTTTAATAGAATAGGAAGAAATTGGCCTAGGCTCTACGTCTAGAAAGTCATGGGTTTGTATGTCAAAGATATCGACAGCGAGTTTCTATTTTTGTTGGAAATAAGTTGTAATCAATGGCGCCGAGCTTCACATAGTTTCACCCAAAAGGTAACTTCATTTTCTACATGGTACATTCCTGTAACTGCAATGTTACAGGCCAACGAGGCTTTGGCGCCTGGACTGACAGCAAGTATAATCCTGTGTGGAGCTTGTGTTGCGTAGTCCACACATGTTTGTGATTCTATGTTCTCATTATCTTATCACTAGGGCTAGAATTTTGATGACCTTAAAATTGCCAAAAAATGACCTTTAAAAAATGCATTTATGACCTAATAAATGCAAGAAAATGTCCTATAAACTTAGAAAATGACCTAAAAATTCTGAAGGATTTGTGAAACAAATTTATGAACTACCAATAGAAATTCATATTACAAATCAACGTTACAGTATCTATCATATGCTCATTGCGTATGGCAGTACAAGTAAGAAAGTTCACTTTTTGTCATCTTTTACACTTTAAGTACTGAGTTGCAGTTCACAACGAAAATCATATGCAAATTTTCAAAAGTGAATGATTGTTGGACAAGAGAGCCTTCTACATGGAAAAATTTATCTCGACTTCCACCGACACAAGATGAGCGTACTTGAAATGAACAATATCACTTGCTGTTAAGTCACTTTCAATTCCATGGAGTGCAAATTGCTTCCCTGACAAAATGTCCGATACAGAGCACAAAAGTTTGTACTCCTTGTTATTTTTAACAATAATCCGTCTGGCGACAATGTATTTACTTATAGAGGGGGAAATCACATTGTTTGAGCTGAATTGTTACCCAACAGCTTGTATCAACAATACTGCACAGAATTTCTTTGTTTCTTCCAACACAGTCGTTCAGAACTGCGCTGAAGGCAATGAGACAAGAGCCGGGAACTTCTCTGCTTCAAAGTGTTACATTTGCATGTAAAATGTCCCTTCTTTCAACAAAATTTAGAAAATGCATAATATGACTTTTAAAAGCCCGAAAAATGACAAACGGTTTAAAAAGTTTAAAAAATGACCTTTACTCCAAATAGGGTCAAAAAATGCAAAAAAAATACCCTAACAAAGGCATCCCAATTTATTCACTTACGTGTAAAACACGTTCCTATCTACTTATGCAATGTTTCTGCCTTACCAAAAATATGCATTTGCAACAAAATCGTAGCTCAACTTAGCTATCACCATCCAACCTCACCTTCGCAGAAAAGCGAAGTAAAATAAATCAATCGATAAAGTTTAGGGGAGAAAATTTTTCAGTCAGGCAGAGAAAGAGAGAGAGAGGGGGGGGGAATGGTCAAAGTTATTTAGAGTGATTTGGTTTATTTTACTTCGCTTTTCTGCCACTTTTGGCTAATATAAGTGATGATATGATGAAATTGATGAAGGGACACTCACAAAGAATACATATGCTCAGGCCCTGGATTCGAACCCGAGCGCTGTGCTAACCACTCCGCCTTGTAGGTTGGCAAGAATTTGATTAGAGTAGGTGTGTGTGTGTCTGTGTGTCATATTAGATCATTTCAACTATACCTATTTCCAAACCCGTTATAAGCTTTCCAGCAAAATAACTAACAACTTGTTGATAATATCTTCACATATTCTTTACGCCTCCCCGATGTCGAAGTGGTAAAGTTGTTTCCTTGTAATAAAGGGGCCACGGGTTCGATATCCGGTAGAGGCACACGGTGGTTCGGATCGGAATTTAAAATGTAGGTCCAGTGCCGATTCGCCTATCTGCGAAAAGCTGACTTAAATAATAAACGCAAACATATTTTTTACATTTCCGCACACGTTCACTTGTCTGGGTGTAATTGTAACACTCCCAATATTTGTACACGGAGTTTTTGAAGATGTGAGTTTCTTTCTGTTTCGTTAACGGATTTTGAAGATGTGAGTTTCTTTCTGTTTCGTTAACGGATTTTGAAGGTGTGAGTTTCTTTCTGTTTCGTTAACGGATTTTGAAGATGTGAGTTTCTTTCTGTTTCGTTAATGGATTTTGAAGATGTGAGTTTCTTTCTGTTTCGTTAATGGATTTTGAGGATGTGAGTTTCTTTCTGTTTCGTTAACGGATTTTGAGGATGTGAGTTTCTTTCTGTTTCGTTAATGGATTTTGAGGATGTGAGTTTCTTTCTGTTTCGTTAACGGATTGGGGTTCGTTATACTAGATCTGTCCGTACAGGGAATGATTGGAAGGAATAACATTTTAAAACTGATGCTAAGTAATTATGACGAGTCATGAATATAGCGAATGCCAAAATTACGGTTGAGTTAATTTCCATAAACTCTTTCACAGCAAGCATTAATATTTCAAGCGATTATATTCCGAACCAGCACTTGTTTACGTAGCACTCGTCATGTTTCTTAGGAGAGCCTTGGGTCCCGGAGCAAAATAAGCCGTGACACACATTAATGGATTCAGTTATGGAGACACTGGCCCTCGCTCCGTTCTCTGAATATCTTATTCAGCAGGGTCTGAATCGGAACGTTTGATCGATCTATTTGGAGCGCAAGATCAACCCCTGTGACGTGCCTGCCTAGCGGAAAGCCTGGCCTTTGTTAATTGCGAGCTCGAGACTCAATATTTAACAGAACTTACGCGAAGTTGGGCACAGCAAAGTCCATTTGCAAGTCTCTCTGAATGCAGCCGCGGAGATGAAAAACCGGTTCTCAGAGCCTAAGAACTCTGAAAAGCGTAGGACATGGGTGGAAAACGCCAGAAAAGAGGAAGGGGGAAAACGGGGAATTACTTATACACTTTGGTAAACTTTGTTTCCACTCCATTTGCAATTCAATTTGAAAGTCAATTTTTCTTTCGTCTGCTCTTTCATTTAAACCCGTTCTTCTTTTGTATAGACCTTGATGAAAGGGGAATAAGCTAAATATAAAAGAGAAGCAGTAGCTTTAAAATAATTTCGGCGTTTTCTTCTGCTCCTCATATGCTGAACGGAATAACCTATTTATGTTTCTCTTGAAGTTAGGAATTATATTCTTTAAAATCAATTTTAATTCAAATGTAGTGGTCTGATTCTTTTATCTGTAAGTAACAACACAAACTTATATCTTTCGAACTTTTCATTAGATCTTTTGAAGAAATCAGTTTCCATTTACTATAATAGAAATCTATTTTTTTTTAATGATGACATACTCAGCAAGTACATTGATATGTGATATATTTGTCGAACATTTCTGGACCTCTTTAGTGCACATATTCCACAAACATCCCCACCCCCATACACAAAAATGGATTTTTCTCCTTGCATGCAAGATTGTAGAGACCTTTACTGTCTTGCACTTGTACATTCACGGACACTTATGGGTTGTAATAACCCAATTTACATTCAATGGAATCGTTACAAACCAGAAGTGTTCGTGACTGTACTCACAAGTGAGCGTTTGCAACTTAACTAAAAATGAAGTTTCCAAGCTTTAAAATTACAAGTTACGAATTTTGAAATGGCATTTTCCTTGGAAGGTGTTACTTCGATTGACTTTCATTTTGATTTGCTGAAACTAATTCTCTATCCTCCTCTAAACTATTGAACTTCCTGTTGATATTAACAACATACACAGATTGCTTACTATACACTCACCGGCATTAAAAATGGGACACCTAGATCTTGAAATACTTGCTTCCCTGCAGGCGTTATGTGGGTTGCCTAACAACTTGTGCCACTGCCGTATGGTTAAGCAACACACTTTGTGACATGCAGGGAAGCGATCATTTCAGGTTCTAAGTGTCCCATCTTTATTGCCGGTGACTATACGTAGTAGTTCCTTAACAATCCTGTACGTAATAAAAACTTAATAATCTATAAGTTTTAATAGCTAAATAGTTGTTCAAAATAACACGTTCCCTGAATAATTCTAAAAACATTGTGTTTACGTTGCTTTTGTGACACTTTTGACCAATCGTGAAGAAAAATGCGTTCTACACAAATGTGTAATTATGTTATACGCTACGTCTTCCTCCAATAATTGCCTCACCGATGTAATTAAGGGTTCTGTTATCCCAGCCCCGTTTCGAAAACTTGCTAAATCTCCGCTTTCGATATCATGTCTGTCAAAGTACTCATCAGGTAGATATAAAGCACTCAGGCTCTGGAGGTCATATGTAGACCTCGGTTTTTAGATTCTAAAAAGTGTGCTTTTTAGTTCCTAAAATAGGCTCTAAAATCGTAAAATAGGTTGTAAAAACCCTAAAATAGGTCCTAAAAACCCGAAAATATGTCCTAAAAATATTACGTTACGCTCGAAAAATCCTGAAGTAGGTTAAAAAAAACTTAAAATAGTTCTCAAAATTCCTTAAAAATACTGATAGGTATAGTCACCGTCAATGAAAATGGGACACTTATATCCTGCACAAATCTTGCATAACGTTATGTGTGTTGCCTTACCCTACGGCGATGGCAGAACTTACCATTGGAAATTTTCTATTAAAATCCACTCTTCTCCGTATAGTTAGTCAAGAATCTCTTTTCATGTTATCCACAGTCAAACTCTGCAATTTTGTCTGTGAGGATAGTCTTATATGCTGAAAACTATGATTCAACAAAAACATAGTCAGTGGTGCAAACTTCAATGCTGAAATGTTAGTTTGCAAGGCTTGAATGCCACAAAGCACCGAAGTGGCGCGAAAGTGAGCAAGACCACACAGTTCAGAAGTTTGCACTTCGGACTGTACAGGTAACAGTGGCACCAGACGTTTTGCTTTGTTTAGAGCTTTGGAAAATCACCATGGATTTGGAGGAAGGGAAATCGACAGAGAGTACGTTTCAAACACGTTCGTCATTGAATTTCTTCGTGACTAAACAAAGGAAGTTCCTCTGTGTGTCATAAAAATCCTGTAAACCCTTTTAAAATATATAAAAAACTCAAAAAGGCTTGATTTAGGCGCATGAACCTAAAATAGGTTATAACAAGCAAAATAGGTTTCTTTACGCACTATAAAACTTCATCAGTTGTTGAGTTTTCTAACGAAACGCTGACATAACTTATTATTTCTTACATACCTGCAAAGGAAACAATAGGTTAAAAACTTTAAATCCGAGGTCTAGTCATAGGGTCGGCCCCAACCTATTTTTCACTTTAGTTTCATAATGTCGCCCCACATAACGACATAGAAAGGTCTATTGGGGCTTTAACACAGTTTCTACCGCAACAGTCTCTCCTCTCGTGCAGGGCAGCGACCCAGACGACATCTGGCGCTGGCCCCCTGGAGCCAACAATGAAAACAAACAGAGCGCCATGCTCGCCTAACATTCAGGTTCCTAAAACAACAAACAGGAGCTGACGTTGGCGTCCACTGACCGCAGGACTGCATTGGATAATCTCTCATCTTCTTTTCCCTCGCGTCTCCGACGGTTTATTTTGAGTGTACACATTCCATCGGTGGCGCTAAACTCAGATTTCTCATAAACATGCGCTCCGGACTCGCACTGTGGAGAAGTGCAGTGCGATTTTTGTGAGTCTTTCACTCGCATCTTTAAATATCATACCGTATTTCACCGCATATTTGTCACAGATGTTTTTTTTTTTTTTTGCAAGAATGTAGGCTGCGACCAATATGTGAACCTTTGTTTTTTTATTGTGCAGGTTCTACCGGTACTTAAAAATCATTTATCGAGATTTATGCGTAAACCCTTGTTCGGAACTCAGATTCCACCATGTAGTTTCCAACTCAAAAATAGAAAATAGCCTAAAATGTCAAATTGATACACTGATTGGTATTGCTTGTTCATTAGCTTCATATTTCAGCGAAACATCCTAGTATTCCCCTTCATCCTAGTCTGCTTACAGTTTGATATTTTCCAATGATAACTCTGACGTCAGTATTTAAAATTTCCATATATTTATCTACAGTCTTTTGTTTCCTTTACGTTTCTCTGCTCAAAATGTATATATAAAGTTATAAATCGTAATGTTACAGTATCAATAATGTGATCATAATTAGTTATACATCATATTAATTCAATACAACGTTTTGCAAACATAACAAAACAGAAATTGATAACAACGCAAATATATGATCATGCATATTAAACACAAAATTAAACAATATATAATAAATTAAATACATGGACATCTTTGGGTCAGTCACAACTGTATATTTTTACTCAGGCTCGTAGGAATGGGTAGGCTAGAAGGCTGAAACCTAGACATTTGATGGTTATATATAAATGACACTTGACAGTCTGGTTTCATAATTGTTTTGTATATCTTACTTTGAATAATGTGTAATACCATATTGTTATTTTTTCAAGCAGAGTTGAGTAATTATAAATTACACATTTCTCTGCTGAGAGCGCACTGTGTTATGTATTGTAATTATTATTCTGAACTTTCTCCTTCTTTCACTTGTAAGCTTATATTCTGGGAACATACTGTATTTTCTCTTTCCAAAAGTAGTAGCAATAGTGTGTTTTTGAATGTGTTCTTCAGACACTACGACATGCCTGAAATATTGCTAAACATTTTTTTTAAAAATCAAAGTGTTACCAATTTTTTAATATAAGCTATATTATTTTTTAACGTGTTGTTCTTTGTTTCCTCATTTCAAAATTTGTATCACCACGGAATAAGAAGAAAATATGGAAATGATCCTGCTTGGTGGTGGGGGGGGGGCTTGAGGTGAGGCAAACCCCAACCTACCTAGGGAAACGGGGCTGTTTCCACTCTTGTAATAACCACACAGCAGAATCGAACGCAAATTTAATTAAATAATTTGCTGATGAGAATGAAACTTCTCATTGTGAAGTGTACAATGTAAACAAAGTATCCTATATATATATAAGTAAAGATCATCGACAAGCAACGTATATTTTGAATTTTTAACACTTCATTACTGGTAGAAACTCTATTCTGCAAAATGCCTCCCTAATCTTACTACAAGTACTTTTTTTTCATTGTTGCTTCCTTGCAACATTGTTATATTTCTTGTTTTGTTGCCTTGAGGTGTTTGTTCGCTCAAGTACGACATCTTTTAATCACCCCTGAAATTATTTTTTATAAAATGAAATAATGTTACGCAGATATTATCGTGCATGATACAGCAGATAGCAACAATGATTGGGGAACAAAATTCTGAAAAGAAGTATCATGTTATGTGATACCTCTAATACTAGAGGCAAGATTAATATTATTTTATGTCGGACAAGAGTAACAGTTAATGATGACTTGTTCGTTACAGTAGGTATTAACACAGCTGACACATACAAACGACAACTGAGATGATATTGTGACCACGAAATAGCAGGAACCATCAAATTATTTGAGAACCAAGAGTATATGCGTACTTACAGAATACTGCTACCTTGGTCAACTTTATTCTATTATACCATTATACTATTCTATGTCATGAGAGGTTACACACGAAAGGCGCCCGTAGGGAGGGACGAGGGGGCGCAAGTGACCCTCTGAGATTTCTAGAAAGACATAATGTAATTGTAATGGTGAAATTGTAGCGATATTTTACAAAAAAAATGTTTTTCTGACTTACTTAAGTTGCAGCAACAATTTATATTATTATTATTATTATTATTGTCGTAGGGTTACATTTAAAGTTTCAGTTTAATATCCAACTATAAAAAAACAGTTTTTTTGTCCTACGTGAATTAATATGTTAAGTATACAGTTATACAAATACGTATAGATATAAGGAAAATGAAAATTATAAATGTATGTAATTTAAAAAATATATACTCCCTCTGTTCCATAATTATATTCCGGTATGCCAAAATGGTAGTACAGGAATGACAGACGAAGAGGCAGATGGAAAGCACAATTTGTACTGATCCTTGAGTAGTAAACTTGTATGACTCATTCCCTTGTTTCATGTTCTTCTTCTGTATACACCAATGTCACAGTTTGAATATCGGGCAATTATTATGAGACAACAAACAAAGGTGTACCGGAAATAATTATGGGACAGAGGGAGTATGCAATAAGTAGTAGTCTACGAAGCCAGGGGTCCCGGGCTCGAATCTCGGACTGAGCATGGATGTTTGTGAGTGGCCATTCATCAATTTCATCATACCATCCATCACTCATCCCCATCTTCGCAAATTAGCCAAAAGTGGCACAAAAAGTGAAGCAAAATGAAGCAAATCAATCAATCAATCAATAAGTAGTAGTGGTAGTAGCAATAATAATAATAGCAGTAATTATAATAATAATAGAAGTTTCTATGACTCAGGCCTCCCCCTGAGAAAAATCCTGGGAGTGCCCTTGATTCACACACATATGCCTTTCCAGGATATGTACCAGAATCATCAATTTAAGAACACCCATATTTTAAAATGGAATTTCTATGGTAACACAGAATAGTGTTGTTCACAGTCTCCGTTCTTGCTCTGCGTGTTGGAACGAAGGTGTAATTATGGTAGCTTGAATTTGGCTCTAAAAATGTTCATTTTTATTATTGCGAGCAGATTCTAAACTTTTCAGTGCAGAGATACAAGAATAATTCGTTATATGTGAATTGTACTGCACTGCCTAATTTGATTATTAGGATCTAAGAGGGACAGAGAACAAATAACGTGTGAAGTTTTTAGCATTAACGTGTCCATTTAAATAACTAAAGTGAAAAATAAATAAATGAAGAGGAACGAAATTATTCATGGCTGCAGAGTAGATTGAAACAAATGTTGATGTAAACTATAACTTTTCCGTTATTTGAGAAGATTGTAGAACTCAGTTTTTTAAAAAGGTGTTTTGAAAACTAATAAATGATTTGTCTGATATATATTAAATACTGTGTGTTTCTGTTAATGCAAAAATTATGCAATTTTTTTTTGCCTAAACACAACATTTCTGTCGTTAATGTTATGGAAACTCTAAATTTGAATGCGATAATTTTTTTTTCTCATGAATCTTATTAGAAGCTATTTCCTACATATAGTGCCTATAAATCTGGCCTCTACTAATTATACACGTGTGTCCATTAGACATTCCCTGTGATAGGTGATTTAACGTTCTTGCCTTGTTATTATTGTTAATCAATATTTACCAGTAAGTAAGTTTGAAAACTTAATGTCGAGATACCTCCAAGTTTTCTAAAGAAGGCGTTGCCAAACTGCAAATACAACGAACGGGTGATTCCCTCCTTAATCCGTTGGGTTACCCCTCTTTTCTTGTCTTCCTCTTCCATTGCCCCATCACCCCCTCCACGACGACGCCAACACTAACGTACAGATACTTCTGCCTGCAAAGATTTCATTTGCACGTAAAGGAGACGGTTTCCATACGGTCCTGCAGTGCACTTTTGCGTCGTACGAAGTTTTTTTCTTTACCGGAAGAGGGCAAACACCATACCGCCCCTAAACTTTTTTCTTTACTTTCCTTAGACAAAGTTTCCTTCATTCGCTTTCTACCCCCCCTGCTTCTGGTTCCATTTTTAAAACCGCAACGCCTGTAGACTGCCGTCATGCAGATGAGATTGGTCCAGTTATGGCTGAACTTTCCCTCAGAGCTTGCGGCGCTGCTGTAAGGGGGGCGGGAGGGGGCTTTATACCGTTCTCCGGATCGAAATAAACAGGAAAGGAGGAAGAAAAAAGTTCATATGATTTCCCGGAGACAGATTCTGTTCGTCAACAGGCTGCTCCCGCCCGCCGAGAAAGCACTTTCTTTCGTAGGTACGACGTCCGAGACGGACTGAGAGTCATAGCGGCTTTATGAAACGTTTTTTTGCGACGCTCGTGAAATCTCGGATGGTTTTCTGTCAACTGCTGGAACATCCAAGTCCAAACGGGCCATCCATGATCTGGTCAGGGCATGTCTTCTGTTTTGCTCCATTTGCGAAACTCTCTGTACACTCGGTATCTCGTCCCGGCCCCAAATACCTAGTTTAAGCGTCACATACAGGGTGTTCAAAATTAAAGTTTCTCAATTCAGAGCCCTCTGGAGCCCTTTTGAAGCATCGGATTGCGGTGAAACTTGGTAGATAGGTTATGGAGACCATGGGGAAGCGAATGCTAACGGAAAAAAATAGTTCAAATTTTCACCACCAGGTGAATATGTAGCGCTGCGAATTCAAATTCCCCCTGCTCCGAGCCTTCTGAGTTCGTTCGAAGCAACGGATTGCAGTGAAACTTTGTAGAGAGGCTTTGGAGACAATAGGGAAGCGAATGCCAAAGATGGAATTAGTTCAAATTTTCAACACCAGGTGGTACTGTAATAACAACCAATAATTTGATGTTACAGCAGTGTCCTAACGCGCCCGGTGAACGTGGATGAAGCTTTGGAAGCGTAGGACAGCGCTATCAATGGTTCCACTTTCCCGGGATGTTTTTCACTGTACACCAGGTTTCACCGCCACGTTTCAAGGTGGTTGTAAACATGTGAACTATTTTTTTTTCGTCAGCGTTTGATAGCCTCTCAACCAAGTTTCATCGCAATCCGAAAGGGCTCCAAATTGGGAAACTGTAATTCTGGCCGCCCTGTACTCAGCACAAACTTTCACAGCATATACAGATCATTACCCGAAACGAAGTTTATGAGTAAAAGTTTTTTGCTTGATGCTTTCTTTAGACGCTGCAAACCCTACATTTTGTCTCGGGAATCTATAAACTAAGGCTGCGCATAACGGTAGAGAAGAGGAGAAAACACTGGAGCAAAGCAGTACGCGCTGCTACAAAGGGTTGGTAGCTGCAGCCGCGTTCCCCCCTCCATGCACTCATTTCCGATCTCACACGTTCATTGGTCGAGCCCTCTCGAATCCAACTTGCGCAGAGGACTAGCTTTCGTTCGCTTGCTTCTGCGAAAGAGACAATCCCGGGACGGAGTGTAGAAAAAATAAATTTTATCCCGAATGTATGCAACGCCGCTTTGTTGACTTCGTGGTCCTATTAACAAAATACTCCTACTTACGTATGAGAGTCTCTGAGAGTTTATGGAAATGCATTGTTTCAGAAGAGGCACTATTTATATACATGCCTATATATACATGACCACGTCTCTTTTCTTTATATATTTATTGTCTATCTGTTTTCTGAATTCTATATATACAGAATTGATGAGTATGTTTATTTCTTTTCAGGTAAGTGTATCCACATTTCTGTCCGATTCCAAAAGGTGTTCCGTAAGTTGAATTTCTCATTATTCATTTAGGACTTCAATACAACCAGTCTTGCTTTAGAAGTTATAATACTAGGTTTGCTGTTAAAATTTTTCAATGAAAAATGCAGGCTCGACCAGGACTCCAACCGGGGTATCTGGCATACCGTGCCATTGTTTACCACTGAGGTACCGAGCCGGCCTGGCCTCGCCTGATTTTTCACTGTCGCTGTTTTACCTGCGTGGAATCGTCTCTGCCAGCGCTATAGCAACGGGATCTTTGAAACACAGCAGACTTCGATGTTGCCTGGTTCCTCCCAGCGCATAGATGTTAATAATTGTAGATTAGGCACACACATTGCTACGTTTGCTGTGTTTGTGACGGTGTTTCTGCTTTTATTTAGTATATACAAGGGTTGGATAAAAAGTAATGGCAACACTGCTGTCCCGTGAAAGGGGTGAGTCACAGCGCCACAACCGTTTCGTGACTGATAAAGAAATGTCAGACGAGGAAGTATAGTGAGTGGGAGCGATTGTATGTTATTCAGTCAAAACCAGCAGTGCTCTGAAGCAGAGGACGAGAGTGCAAGCGCCCTAACAATATATTTAGGCAAGAAGAACAACGTCTCTCAGGCAGACGGTCAACGCAGCCTACTTCTGCACCTTCTTGCAACACCACCTTCGTCTCGCATTAAGAAGGAAGCGACGGCACGGTGTCCCATCATCCTGCTTGACAATGCAAGGTGTCACACTGCGAACAATGTGACGGCGCTCCTGCATAACTGGTAGTGGGAGGTACTGGAACATCCTCCGTATTCACCGGTATGAGACCGTGTGATTACGACCTTTTTGCCAAAATGAAAGAACCACTGAGCGGGAAGCACTACGTCACGCGCGAAGCCATCATACGTGCTATAGGGCGGTCACTGCGGGACATCGACAGAGATGGACGCGCTGACGGTGTACGACGCCTTCCATACGTGTGGCAGAAGGTCGTAGAGATGGGGGGCGATTACATTGAAGGAATGTAACACGTGCTCCTCTGCCAATACAGTCAAGTACCAATTATACCAGTGTTGCCATTACTTTTTATCCAACCCTTGTATATAATTGAACCTTTGCTCACTTAGCGGCGAACAACGAGACGTACATACACGGCCTACGATAAGACTGCCTCAGACGTAGGGAAAGCTATAGAACAATACCATAGGTTTCTACACCCCAGTCACAGTATCTATCCTTAGAAATAAACTCTGGCACCACTAATATTAATTTGGGATTCGCTGTTAACAGTATCCTGCGTA
Source organism: Lepisma saccharinum (assembly GCF_977018435.1). NCBI lineage: Eukaryota > Metazoa > Arthropoda > Insecta > Zygentoma > Lepismatidae > Lepisma > Lepisma saccharinum. Next base: position 51,910,810 of record NC_139237.1, on the reverse strand, counting down.
TTTAGAAATGCACATACAAACCCTTTGCCAAGAACCAGGTTTAGAGTCTGATGCATTTTTGCATATCATTTGTAAAGATAACCCCAAAGTGCTTCATTAGATTCAAGTGAGTATTTCTTTCTATGTCTATCTGTACTTTAATGCATTATTGATAAGCTTTTTGATGCACCTTCTTACACATTTCTCGACGATGGACTTAAATATATGGTCTGACTTACAGACTTTATGCATTTTTTTTTATTCAACTGTGTGTGCTTACACACTCAAATGTTAGTCTACCCTACATCCAAATTATGTCAGTATTCTATATTCTCATATTGACATAGTTATAATTTTTGTTTGTTAATAGCCCCATTTTTCTGTTCTTCTAATTCTTGATACATTTCTAATACTCTTCCTGTGGTATTGTTATAATGGCTATATCAATAAACACATAACTGGTTTATTTTATTAATTTTTTTAATAGAATAATACAAGGTGTCCGCAAATTCCATTATGTACGTTCGTGGTAGTTGCTGTATAATATACTGTAAATATACCAAAGTCTTATTGACATTGCCGTTGTTTTTGGTGCCACCTGGCGTAGCAGGCTGTGTTTTGTATGAAAAAGTGTTTCTCCCAAGAGAGTTCGTCGCTTCGTTCATCGAAAAAAACGCAGCGACGTTTCTTGATGTTAGAGAAGATATTTCTAGTGCCATTGTCAGGGTTTTACCATACAAAGTCCGGAAATGTAGCGTATCAGACTTTGTTTCGATGACCCAAACGACGAACTGTTCTTTCTCTTGCAGGAAAGAAAACTTTTTCATACAAAACACAGCCTTCTACGTCACTGTGGCACCCTAAACAGCGGGAATGTCAAGAAAACTTTGATATATTTACAGTATATTATACAGCAAATACAATGAACGTACATAATATAGGGTGTTCGAAATTAATGTGCAAATTTATAAAGAGAATTTGTGGACACCCTGTATTTAATAATACAAGTCAGAAAGAACTATAAAGAGGTTAAATTTTCGAAAAAATATTTGCTGAATCAGAAAACAGATCCAGAGGCACCTTATTAAGGATGAGGATGAATTGAACACAATAATCTTACTTTCGAAAACCTGACACTGCAGAGAATTTCGCTAGCCACTGCACCACACAGTGCGATGCGGCATTGGAAGCAGCCTGACAAAGCCTTCGATTCCTTCAGCATATTGTAAGAGTGTTCTGCATCAGAAATTTATGGATCCTTAAAACCACGTTTATTGCTGAGCGAACATTCGAATTTGCATGATTGTGGATAAAAACCGTTTCTTTTACCTTCCAACGGAGAGAATATCTGCTAGATATTCATGTCGCCACTTTTTTATTTCGCTCTCACGTTTTATTATCGTACTCCAAGATCAGTGACCGTACCTCGTGCATGTATCTGTGTGGTCGTGTGCCACAACTCACGCACAAATCATATCGTTTAATTGAAACCTCTCTGCGGCGAACGTAATCAATCAGTTATTCACCTACGTCAGGCGTTTACGTCGGAAAGTTGCTCGCGATTGTATCATTCAGTTTTTTTCCCTCCTGCCACTACCGGGGAAATGGATGGGCGATTCAATTGCAATTCCTGTATGCGAGGATTTCATCGATTTAGTGTTCATTATCGGAGACCATCTTGTCCGCACCCTGTCATTATTTCCGGTTCAAAACTTTTTCGCGAAGAAGAAAAAAAACACATCCGTGTTGCAGAAACTCAAACACTTGACAGATGATCTTGTTCATTAGAAAAGGCATGAATGTTTCTATCAGGCTGTGATAACGAAACGTAATTTCTATATTGATGTCCTGCAAGATGTAGCTAACAGGTTGAGAACAAGGACCGCTGAAGTATCAGCCAATCTTATCACAAAACATTCTGGGATATAAACTCATGAATTATCTGAGTTTATTAGTATTTTTGTCAGCATTATTATAAATTTTTTTTATAAACTTAGTCTCCCCTAAGGCGTAGTGGTGATATTGCTGCAATCTAAAGGAGGTGATCCCGGTTCGAATCCCGATGGAGGTAGTTAGGATTTCGCTTCAAACTGTAGGTCCACTCCCCATTGGTCGATACGGATCTTCCGATGGTGTAGTGGTAACGTGGTTGGCTTGTAAGCAAGGGGTCCCAGGTTCAGTACCTGGTGGAGGCACAGAGTGATTCCAATCGCACTATAAACTGCAGTCCAGTCCCGATTAGTCTATCTGTGCATGAAGTGAAATTGAAACAAAATCAAAACCCCATTTGATTGATGTAAACATGTAGATTGAAAGAGAAATAGTCACTATTTTACACACATACACAGACACACACGCATTGACACAAAACATAATAATTACACTATTATCTTCAATGTCCATCGGTGGCCTGCGAATCGATTCATTGAATACAAAAGTATTTCTAATTTTTCTATCCAGAAAAGCCAAATTGAAAGCATAGAGAATTCTAACAAGACCTGCTGTTACATGTATACCGGAATAATGGAGAATGACAGCAGATGAGGAGAATGCATTACGTTTTTTTAGAGTAAAATGTTATAGAAAGATCTCTGAAAGAGATAAATATATGGTGATGACAAAATAACGAAGATAACAGAAAATAGAGGTTACAGTAAGATCTGTGAAAGCGTTTACCGTGGTTGAGAAATATGTGACTGAAGAAAAATATAGAAGAAAGTGAGAATACAAGGAAAAGATTAATGTTAGATTTGGAAGAGAACTTGAGCACGGTGACCATAGGAAGATTGTGGGAGAAGATTGTAACAGAGAGAGAGAGAGAGAGAGAGAGAGAGAGAGAGAGAGAGAGAGAGAGAGAGACAGACAGAGAGAGACAGAGAGAGTGAAACCAACCCAAGGCTGTAGTGCCACGAAGAAGCATTTAGTTTTCTCAGCTAAAATGTAACAAGATTTAGAAATTAAAGCTATTCAGGGCAGTAAGTAACGGAATGCTTTAAAGTAAAGGCATATATGTTGTCAGAAATTTATTACGATCAAAATTCTTACACCATAAACAACTTGTCTATATATTGTAGAGGTACTTATACCTTAACACAAGGTTTTGCTCAATAAAACAACGTTGCAAAGAATGAGGAAGATTTATCTGACGAGGGACCACAAGAGCTTGCTTCCAAGTGTGGCAAATACCCTGACAATGGTTTATGGTAAATGGAGTTTAGAGAAAGCATATGACGATGGTACATTACGTTCAAGCCCCGTCTAGTTCGCGACACTCTGCGACTCGCTCCGCAGCGCGTCTAGTTGATTCCAATGTGCAAAACTGACTAGTCTACTTGACTATTTGGTGTCTAGTAGCACTTAGTGTCTGCACCGTTCCGGACCGGTGTAGTGTTTGGTCACGTGGTGCGTGGTAACTAATCAAACGAACGTTTAAAGCAGCAGGAATACATTAAGTGTCAAAACGAGCAACAAACCAGACCAATGTCTATTAGACACAGAATACAGAATACTTTGTGGCCAGTAGTAGGAAGCGAATGACCACGTGGATGCATAAATTTAATCGCTGCATCTGCTACTATCACGTGGACTTCTAAACCAATCCTATAAACAAGTTCGAGTCGTACACACATGCTACATAATTGTGGTGTCTATGTAAATATTCAGATCATAATAAATTTCTGACAAACAAAATATAGAGTCACTTGGGGGAATACGCCCAACTTTTTTTTGGCGGTTTATAGCTTCGCTAAATGAAGGAGTGTCGCAATGAAAAGGATGCTACATCTTTTGTTATTGTTACCTATACGTTTTATTGCTGTAAATCTTATAGCAAAAGAGCCATATAAAAATAAACAGATGAACGTCAATTTGAGCAAATCACCCCGTGTTCATGGTAAAATGCCCACCCATTAGGGGTAAAATGTCCAATACAAGAAACAATTGTTGTAATACTTGACATGACATATTTAAAGGAAAATAATACACAACATTAACTGGAAGATTATTAACGTTTGTTTCGTAAACAGAACATCATTTGTTCAGACAAGCATAGCGTTTCTAACAGCATTTATTTTGAATTTACCATAGCCTCTTTTATTGTTTACATTTGTGAGAAATTGCATTGCACTTTGGACACACGGACGTGAATTTGATACATATGTCATGCATCCACATACTATAACGATTACACTGGATGCAGTCACATTGTGCTCCTTTCTTGTCATAATAATGCCCATGGACATATTGTACTTAATTTCTGTGGGCATATCTCTCCACAGCTACAAGCAGATATAATTGAATCACTGGGTTGGCAACTCTGAGCATCATGCGGCAGTTTTACTCTGCTGATATGTTTCCCTGACTCTTGATCTTTACACCAAATATAATTTAGTTTCTTTCTCTCTTGGGATATTTTTGCTCTCTGTTAATACAACAACGTCCATAAAATTGTATTCTTACCACATGAAATTAACCCTGGATGGTTTCAGATTCTTCTCACAAGCTCCAAACCTGCTGCCTCGTCTCACCACGAAGGGCGCTTTCAAACAGAGTCGCAGAGTTGCCATAATATTAACGTTGCGCGAGATACGAGGGGGTGGGCATTTAACCCCGATGGGCATATTCCCCTGAGTGACACTATGACTATCAATTATAGAGGCCATTAAGAGAAATGCAATTTGAATAGGACAATATGTTCGAAAGACCGGAAGTACTTTCCGCGTAGTTTATATATAGACGCAAGACAGATATTGAAGCAAGATAAGAATATTTGGAGCTGATAAACCCATTAGCTTCCTAAACCCGTGCGTATCTATTACCTAAAGTTCGTTCTAAGTTTGACACTTGCAAATATAAAAGGACTTCAGTGATTCCATTGCTGAACAACCCAGTTCTCATCTGTTATACGAGTATTTCATTGGTTTTGTATCACCCTTGCAATCTACCAACCTCGTGTGCGGGAATGGAACGTTAAAGATAGAAAGTGTTCGCTTTAATAGAGATTAGGCAGCGGTGCTATATTAAGACGTTTTGGTCATGCAATATTTCCAGGGAATATTTAGAACTTTGAAATGAATAGGTCGCCGGGAAATGATGTCTATTTTCAACTATCTCTATAATGGATTTATTGAGACATTGAATTCTAAATTTTACCTTTATGTATACATACAATATAATGGTACATTCGACAGTAGGCAGCATAGGATATACCTAAGGAGCAGAATTCTTCAAAGCTACACAATCGCAAATAAATATAAACGGATACAAAGAGAAGAGGGTCTGTGTGTGTGATTGGAAGAGGGGAGAACGAAGAAAAATATATATAAGCTACGTAGATACATAGGTGGACAAAGGTAGGGAAAGAGATAGTAGAGAAAACATCAAGAATGGAGGATACAAGCACGAATAAACAGATTCTAAGATTAAAGAAGGAACATGAAAAGCTACAAAGAGGAAGACAAAGACATGAAACAAAAACAAACGCAAAAGAGACCGGATGACTAAGTATTCTTCCTGTTTCCAGGAAGAGATTCATATCGCTTCTTAGTGTGTACTATAATTATTATTAATGTATTTTAATGCTGGGAAATCCACAGATAAGTATGTACGAGTTGTTGTGTCCGTCTTCATTATTGCTTAATTGATTTGGTTTCTTTTCTGCCACTTTTCGTTAATTTCGGCGATGAGGATGAGTGATGATATGATGAAGAGACACTCACAAATGCCAATGCGAAGACCGGGATTCAAACCCAGAACACCTAGCTTCGTAGCGTGATCTTCTAACAACTCTGCCACGGAGACCGGCCGTTTTCATTCTTATCCTCGGTATTACCAATAGCTAGAAATACGGTAAAGTTGCAATCAATATTTATTCACTCGCGATAAGCTGATCAAAACATGAATTTGTCAGTTTAAACATAGACTACTTATCGAATTTATTTTCTTAACTTATTTATTTATGTAAAACCCATGTATCGCTAATATGTTGAACCTAACGCTCAGTAGAGGTATCTAAAGTTTGTGATGATGATGTCATGCATTGACTTTTGTTCACGTTTATGCTCGGATAGGCTTATCGGGGAAAGATATATGGTTTAAAGTGGGATATGAACTACTGTGAAATGTGTGTGTACCGAGTATCGAACCCGGGATACCTTGATGTCAAGGCAACAGCCCCTGCAGTTGTTTGTGTTATTTTCATTTCAATATTATCATTTCAATGTTGAGAAATGCCAGGAGGAAATATAGGTATATCTCTCGTCCTCTTGGTCTTGAAACTATGCCACCTTCAATTCGGATTCGTCCGCGATCAAGAAATCAAACCACGTCCGCCAATGAAACGTATGAATCTATCTTTACGTCAAAAGAGAACGTGTTAATATGATAATGACTCACACGTATCTGAACCAACGGGATGAATAACCTCTCCCCCCCAAAAAAGAGCAGGTGTTACACCTCGAAATCTCATACAAGGGAAGGCAACATCTTTGCATGTATCACCGCGGGAAGATTCAAGGGTGTGGAGCTCTGTTTCGTGCAGAGTAGAATTCGTGATGCACGAGGAGCAGGCGATATTTTCTTTTCTTGGCCTTTCATAGAAATGCGAGCAGGATGCTCGTGTGATTTTCCGCGTGGTTACGCACAATTTCCTATCGAACACGTTGATCGTTGATTTCTTCGACCAGGTCCTCGCTGATATATCTGGAAATTAATGAGAGTAAGTGTCTAGAAGTTACTTAACCTCAGAACCTAGCAACTGCTGTTCTAAAGTTCGTAATCGATAGAGAGAATTGAACTGTATGAATCGATTAATTTTGGGCACTAAACAGCAAAGCTTAAAGAAAGTACCTTGTTACAATTAGTATTACCTTGCAAATTGTCCCTCACTATGCTCGTGCACTTTATTTGACCCAATAAGAGCTTCAAGAATTAAAACGAAACTCAAAACAAGCTCTTGACGACTCCGGCACCAGTATACATAAAAAATCCATCGCTTAAAAACACGTAGGATGTAAGAGAAAAATTAATGAAAATAGTCATTGACAATTTGCACGGCAATACTCATGGATCCCACTGTACACCCGTCATGTCCTTCCATAAACGATAAATGCAGAATTCAGTGGTCTTATAGATCGACTACATTGTTCAATGCAACATTTCCTGAACTGCCTGTCTGGTTATGACAGGGTCAGATTGACATGTCGATAGCGAATTTCAACTACTTTAACATTTAGCTACTATGTTTAAATAAACTTGAACTAGTAACTTGATATCGTATCTATTCTCTCGATTGGCCTGTCCATTGGTTTGTTATCGAACAATCGAACTTAATCGATATTTATCGATTAGTCGAAAACTATTATAGGTACATGATACACTTTATTGGAGTGATAGTTCTATCCAGTACTAGCTTACTGCTTTATAAATAACTACCTGTTTGCCGGGTATTTATGTATCCCAATGTTATACGATATTAGACAGGAAAATAATGAATTCTAACTATAGTGTAAAAATGAAAGTAATTTTACTTCATCCTGAATGTCACCAATTAGCTTAGCGACTCCGAAAACTATGGACTCAACACTAATGTAGGTCATTTTTCACCCCTCTCACCCCCATGCCGATAGGTGATGAACTTGGAGTTGAACGGCATGGGGAGTGTCACTATTCATCTTAGCAACCCCGAAAACTATGGATTCCACACTAATATCAGTCGTTTTCGCAACACAAACTCGTATCAGCCTGAATGTTAGGCAACCCGAGAAACACCATCGTTGTGCGGGATGCATAGAGTCACGGCTGATTTTTGTGCGGAATTTAATATCGGTCGTTTTTGATTATCTTTACATGTCACCCTCTTCCCACCCCTAGGTGTGCCAGGGGTGTCTTACCCCCACAGTATTTCTTTCCAGATTGCAAGTGATACGTGTACCAAGTTTGGTTGAAATTGCTCCAGTACATCCATTTTTTTATATATATAGATAGATGGACCAGTATATTCGTCTGTCTGTTGGAGCAAAACAATCGAAACTGAAAAATCGATATTTCTTGAACCTTCAATAATAGTATTTCTGATTCAACATAAAATACATAAACGTAGATTTGCCGGGCATATTTTACTAAGGTTTTCTGTCACTTTTTTCTTATCTCGATGATGAGGATGAGTGATGACAAGATCAAATTGATGAAGAGACACTTACAAACAACACTCATGCAAAGGCAAGGATTCGATCCAAGGATTTAGGCGATACAGATATGTATTTTATAGACATATCAAATCGCAACTTCATTCTGTAAGATATTCTCTATCGGGCTCTTAGTTCTTTTCGTATAAACAATAGTACAGGGTGTCCCGTACATATGATCCCCATAAGAGTTTTCAACAGGATGGCGCCTCTCCTCATTACGTGCTTACGGTACGACATTTCGATAACACACAATTTCCCGCATATTGGACTGTACGCTGAGGCTGAATAAAGTAGTCTCCAATGAACCCAGATCTCACTCCGCTGCTCAATTTGGTTGTGTGGGTGGGTCGTTGGTAAACAAGGTTAAAAAAAATCATAGCATTCTCCTTCTTAAAGAACGCACTATGTAGGCGTGTCAGAAAATTTCTGCCACTGTTGTCAATAAAGTGTTGAAGGAGGATTTCTTTAACTGAACACCTTGAAGAAACACTTTAACTCTACGTGTTTTTCTCCTATGGGCTCAGACTTACGGGACTCCTTGTAGAATCATAGGATATGTCTTCATAAGTCACAAAGTAGAACAGCTACATATGCGAAAATTTCGTGGATTAAATTAAGTACTGAGTTCCTGTGTGACGCACATTTTAATATATCGGTGGATTCTATCGGTGTCTGTCGACGTATACTTCTATTACATTATATTTACACAGTGCTATTTCACCGCGAAATAGCAGACAAAGAGAAGTGTTCAGATTCGACTCTATATATCAGTTGAAACTATCATGAATCAATCATCTGTCCATAATAATTTAGTTTCAAGATATTCAGAAGTGTAAGTTCATTCTACTATACGTTACGAAACTGCGAAGGGCTCCATTATGAAATTATATCTCGAACTAAGATTTTTCCTGTCACGTGAGATACGAATCAAGCCAATTTTGGTCAAGCATTCTTGGTTTGTTTTTTACGCGTGACGCGGATCGCATGTCGCGATAAATTCAGTAAGGCCGTGAGGTGTCGCTACGGGGGAAAATATGAAAAACGTTGATCTATATTTTTACATTTTTAACGCTTGTTTATTATTTTCTAGCAAATTAGAGACAATGTTTTTCTGATGAGCGTACGTTAGGACTAGTTTCTCTTGTAAAACATGTTGAATCCCTAACGGATTTCCAATGCACTCTCTCAAATGTACTTTTTGGACCAGACTGAATATAAGTCACAGCGTGGCACATCACTGCAAAATCTAACATAGTCCACAAAAGGGGGAGAACCCGCTGAAAGAGCCCGCATACATTCAGGGGTATGAATTTGAATCCTGGTGCCTATAAATACAAACCGGACGTCAGATTTCTCCGAATTTTGGTTCCCCAGTTTTCTTGTGCTCAATTTATTTAAATATTAGTTACAATATAATCCAATAATACAACGTAATGCAATAATACAATGCAATACAATAATGTAATGTAATACAATAATATACCGTAATATGAAACATAATGTAATCTGTATAGTATGAGATTAAAATTGCATAATTACGAACATGAGATCAAAATTTAGTCGTTCGGCATGTTCTGATATCCAGAACAAACCTTTATTGAAATTGCGAAGTTAAATTGGTTACTATTTCATATTATTATATATTTTATAACGTGGGTGTTTCGCTTATTAGTATTTGTTAGTATATCCATAGGCTGCAGGTTCTTCAAAACAGGGCTGCCAGAATCACCAGTGGGTATATTTCTTATTCTTGATAATTGTGATAAATGATAAATCCATGTCTTACCCAGGAGTCGAACTTAGGACCTTTGGCTCTAGCGAGAAACGCTACCGCTTCGTCAGGGAATTTGACGGATAAGGTATAAGAAAATATGAACGCTATGAAGTAATGTCCCTTAGCATGTAACGTAAAATTGGAATTGCCCCTTGTCTAGTGCTTTAAACTATACTTATGCTAACACCCCGTTTGTTTTCTAAAGCTGTATGTCATCCCAATGTAGAGTTCAAGCAAATATGGCTCCCTCTCCTCAAACATTACAAACAGTTGCATAAATGGAGCAAAAGGTAATACAGAACTCTGCGAGGCGCCGTGAAGTAGTTGGTTAGAGCAACGGATTTGTAATAAAATCACACGTCTGCCGTAAGTTCGATTCCCACCACCGGCAAAATAAATTTCTTCACCTGAAGTCTAGAGAAGAGGTTTTCTCTCGAAACTAGTGTTAGCATAAGTAAATTTAAGGTACTATACAGTGAATAATCTTCAATTAACATTGGATGCTAATGTTGAACCATTGTCACTAACATTCAAATAATTATTTACTACATAATCTCCGCCAAGAGTTTTTCGATAACTTCAACACATAAAACAAGCAGATCTGGGACCCATCCAACTTGTCATTAATATATACAGCCACGGACAATTCTGGCTTGTAACAATTCTATGAACTTTTAATTGAATCGTTATAACCCAGACGTGACCGTGACTGTACCGTGAGGGTTAAAGCAGTTCGAGCATGATGCTGATCACACCACTTCGGTCGATATCAAAGATGTGTGGACGATTGTCTCCACCATTGCAAGTGGCCACGCACAGTGGGTACCTTTACATTTCTGTTAATAGTACAGGATGAAGCAAAAGTCACGTTACACAGGAAACATAAACATGATGGCTACAGTTACAGTACATGTTCAATATGTGCACCATCTGCTGGAATGCATGCTTCACGCGTCACCACAAGCACAAACCTTTGGATTTTAAGTCTGGCTCCCGTGGTGGCCAGTAAGGTGACTTTTGCCTCACCCTGTATTACTTTGATCCTCGTTAGCATTCACTCAGATATTTCTCATCAGTAAGGCGACATCAAGGAAATAATGTTAACTTTAACAGGATATGCATGCTGGGTTCTTTAATGAAATTATAATCCTTGTTTTTTCTTGGCTATGAAAACTGAAAATAAAAAATGTAATGCTAGTTTCAGTTCTATCCAGAATGTCAGAAGCATTATTTCTAGCCAGGAACGGAGGAAATGTTACCCAGGTAAGGAATCTTTTGGATTTTTTCTGGAGGTGTAAGGGGGGAAGCCTGCAGCAGAAGTTGGGCGGGGCGGGGGAGGGGGTTGTATTTTGGCAAGGACTCAACTAAGGGAGGCGTGAGGGAAGGTAGAGAGCTGGGTAGTGGCCAAGGCTGGTCAGCACGGCAGAAAACTTGGTATGTATGCAGAGAGGTGGAAAAGATAAAAAGAAGATCTCTCCCCTCCCTTTCCCTTCAACCACCGCCAGTGTATGGCAAGGAATAATCTTGAATTTAAGGAAAAATCCTCGTAAAGTAGTTTGATTTGGAGGTATGCTTTGCCAGGACAAGATTATTTTCACCCCAGAAAATTCCTGCGTTACGAGTTCCCCTGTTTTGCTAGATTTGTTAATGAGATGCTGCAGGTTGGAATTTCTTGGAGAACGGGGCATTGTCGTCCGATGTGGCACCACTTAATTCAAGGTCGGGTTCTCGAAGCGAAGGTAAAATGTTGTCATTGTACGCCGAATTACTTTGAAAGACAATGGTTGCATAACCGAAAACATATCTGAGGTACTTAATTGGAAAAGTACCTTAATTATAGTTACGTCTTCATAAAGTTATCCAGTTATAGTAAGTCAATCTTAAGTAACATTTATAATTGCTTTATCGTAAAAGTTGACTCAATTGGAGTTTCTTAATCAAAAAGTAACTCATTTACAGTTACTTCGTTGAGAAATTCACTCAAGAAGTTACTTATACGAAATTAAAGTTACGTGTTCTTAATCGAGAAAGGAACTGAAATTACAGTTTAAAGTAACTCATTAATAGTTAATTAACGGAGTAACGAAATTAACTAAATTTATTAATTGCACAAGTAATTCAGTTACAGCTACTTTATCGAAATAATTATGTCAACGAAGTTACTTAAACGTAAAATGAATTCCGTGTAACAGAACGAGAAATGAACTCCGCTTAGCTGAACGAGAAATGAACTCCGTTTAGCTGAACGAGAATGAATTCCGCTTAGATGAATGAGAAATGAACTCCGTTTAGCTGAACGAGAAATGAACTCCGTTTAGCTGAACGAGAAATGAACTCCGCTTAGCTGAACGAAACATGAATTTCTTTACATTTGTGTGCATAATTAATTCAGCTATAATTACTTAATCAAAAAGTGTATTCAGTTACAGCTTCTCCGTCAAACTTTAAACTTCCCTACAATTATTTAATATAGATCTAACTCATGTACAGTTGGTTTATGTACTTATTTAATTTTACGACGCTCCCCTGTCCTGTCTTTGTCAGCTAATCGTAACGATGGGGAGGTATGGTGAATACTGAATAGATACAATTACAGAAAGACATTTAGAGAGAAACATCTATGCTTAGGCAGGAACGCGAGCCGATCATTACACTTAATCGCGAAAGTTATTCAATTAATGGAATAAGTAACTCATTTAGAGTTAGCTGGCCTCCGTGGCGTAGTGGTTAGCACATCGTGCTACGACACCAGGTGTCCCGGGTTCGAATTCCGGCCTGGGCATGGGTGTTTGTGAGTGTCCATTCATCAATTCCATCATCTAACCACTCATTCTCATCTTCGCGATTAGCCAAAAGTGGCACAAGAACGAAGTGAAATAAACTAAATCAATCAATGAATCAATCATTTAGATTTAAAATGATCACGAGGTTAAGTAAAAGATTTTGAAGAAAGAAAGGAAGAAGTTAAAAACAGCCATGTTTCAAATATTTGGTACACGCAGCTCTCGATTCCCTTTCAACTTTGCTGTGTATACACTGTCATTCTTCAGGATATATATATATATATATATATATATCCTGAACGAATTGAAATTCATTCTGAGAAAAGGTTCCTGGACCGAATTGAAATGCTTTAAATATGAAAAGGTTGCCTGGAACTCATTTATGTTTGCTGATTTTCTCTCTCAGTCCGGGATTGAAATTATTTACAATTCCTTGACCAGGATTGACCGATCAAAAGTTGCCTTCCAAAAATGTCCGCGAGTACGTTTTACATTGGAATGTCACACTGCGTTTGTAGAATACGTAGCACAGGGAATAATTCAAAGCGCTGTTGTTCTCTCATGAGCCAGGATCAAAAACTCCCTTGTCGAACAGTTACTGTACATAACGCAATGGACTATATTAGTGTGGCGTCACATTGAGTTCAAACAAACCCGTCACGTGTTGCTCCGGCATCCGATCCAGGAACCGCAGCCAATAGGAGCCGTCGATGAGGTAACGTGACTGCAGCGCTTGCGTTTCGCCCATTTCTACCGTTAAGCACGGCCTTAGATTCTCCAGTTAGTCTTGGATTAGTCTTTCATGCTCACAAGTTGATAATTGTTTATCGTCAAGTCAGTACTCGATCCAAGTTGCGTATTCTTTCATTTCAATACGGAACTTGGACCCTATTTAAACTGATTCGCAAAAAAGATTCCTGGACCGAATTTAAATTGGTTCGGAAAGAAGGTTCCGGACCGTATTTAAATTGATCGGGAAAAAAGGTTCCTGGACAAAATTGAAATACCTTACAGATAAAAGGTTCTTTACGATCCAGAACCCATTTACGCTTCATGATTTTCTCTCCTGGACCAGAATTGAATTTATTTAAAATTCCTCGACCTTTAACAATCCTGGTAAAAAGTCATAGTGTGGGGCCAAAAGTGGCAAAAAGTTAAGCACATGTTCCCCCGAATCGCCGCCACTGGTTAAAACCAAAATAAATAAGTATGCCGTCACATTTTCTACAAGTCAAATTTGTAGCAAGGAATGCAGAAGGTGTTATTTTGAAGCCTAGGCCAAGTTGGACTAAATAATTTAAAGTTAAGAATTTATGCTATGAAATTATCAAGACTGCAATGATATTTACATAAATTTATCGATTTTCTGATGCAAGCGTTCACCTCCGCCAAACTTCTAGAAATACCTTGGTAGGTTTACCTCCTTAATTGCATAATGCCTGGAATTATAGAGACGTGTTTAAGTATGATGAATGCCCAATATCGCATACGAGATCCTCAACCCCTTTGGGAATGCTACCCTGATACATGCCGCATGGTAAATCCACGTCTTAGCTAACGTGCTGTGCATTGCGGAAATATCTACTGGAGAATTTCTCCAGAGATATCGCATCAAGATATTCCAGATCCGATAGGTTTAAAAGATTATTAGATGCTTTCTGCATTAATGGCGGAGGAAGATGCGTTACGTTCCTAAAAGAAAATGTTTGGCCTATCGTATCCAAGTGATTTTGTTGCTGGAATTTCTAAATCAAATTCTCCCCTCGTAAACCTCCATTTCACCTTTCTTTTCTCTGCTCTCAAAATTCGTGGAATTCGGAAAGGAAAAATATTTAGCTTAGTTTCCTCTTTAGTCTTTTCAGCGTATCAAACAAGTCAAGGAAAAGTCAAGAAATCAACAGGCAGGTCAAGATAAAGTCAAGAAATTATGCTTTTGGTCAATAATTTTTTCTACTTTTTACAGTATAGTGTTATATACCTGTACAGGGATTTGATAAAATTGAATATTTAGAAATCTAAAATTATATTGAGTTGTGGTTTAGATTTGTTCATTTTGTTTCTTAAGAATTGCATTCTTGTGCTTGAAGCTTTGTAAAAGTATTAAGGTAATGTGGCCATTCCCAATTCAGTCTGAAGCGTCCTTTTGTACATGCAATTATAATTAAAGCAAGTCTAAATCTCTAGTTAAATAAATGTTAAAAAAAGGAAGTCAAGAAGAAGTCATGAAAAAGTCCAAAGGTTTGGATTTGGTAGACACCCTGTTTAAGCACGGATACTAATATGAATTAGATTTACCCTTTAAAAGGTCATAATCAAGGATTGTTTTATTATTAGGTGCAAGTCCTAGTTCGTATTGGGTCGGCCCAGTTGGTATGGCGCCTGCCAATCATGTTTAATTCCAGGGATGGGTGATTATAGTTGGGAATATTTTCCAGCAACGTCTTTGCATGTAGCGGCTAGAGTAACCCTCGGTGTTGTACTCATCACGTCGCCTCCGCGAGATTGTGAATGTGTGGGGCCTCACCCCCCTCCCCCATCCCTATTCGCCTTCATGGAATGTTGTGGTGTGTAGGAGCTCTTTTACTTGTTTGCTTAGTTCGCAATACGAGGGACACGAGGATAAAGGGAGAGATAGATACATGGAGTGAGTGATTAAGTGAACAATATAAAACAGAGAGAGACGATTAAAGAAGAGCGACAGATGCACACGCATACAGAGAACAGGTGAACCAGTGATACATGCATGGATTGTACCGAGACCAAGTTGGTCTTTAAAAGTCTAGACGAGTTGGAGATCTGATGAGATTGAGGAACGAAATGTGCCTCGATCAAGTCAAGACGAGACGGAGACTTAGTTAGAATATAAGTTTTGCTATTTAAAAACCGAAGTTACGCTACTATTCGACTGATTGTCTATAGATAAGACATATATTTTTTATATAGTAAATGCAAAGTGGTAACCTTTAACCTGTGCTACGTGGTTACATACATTTACGAAAGTCCGTTTTTCATGGGTTCTTAGGATCGAAACTAAGCATCAATTAGAGAAATATTATCCAGAAATGTCGTGATGCAGTGTGTATTTTGCTTACACTGTGTATTTCGAGGCAGAGACGAAATCGACAAGAAGATAAACTTGAGCATAAGCAAATTGACACATTTTAAAAAGTAAAACAATAGAAAAAACAATTAATGACAATGGAGATAGGATCAGAAAAGGAAAGGAAATGTGTTTCTGGCTAGAATATTTTTTTTATTGCATTTGTTTTGCATGAAATGTTTTGTGCATTATGTGTCTTCCTTTAGGGATTCATTAACGAAGTACATAAGGAAGGATCTAGTTTCCCACTTCATACCACTTTATCAGAGAATATATACTTCATAGCACTGAAAATTGAAACGTTACTATATACTTTGGCATCATCGAACAAAAAAGGTGTGGCTCTTGATCGACTGTATCCCCTTTA
The DNA here is from genome assembly GCF_977018435.1 of Lepisma saccharinum. NCBI lineage: Eukaryota > Metazoa > Arthropoda > Insecta > Zygentoma > Lepismatidae > Lepisma > Lepisma saccharinum. The sequence goes on along the minus strand of NC_139237.1, from coordinate 51,894,621 downwards.
GAATTGTATGGAATTGTTATTTCATTGACAGAGTTTGGTTTCAGGACACAGAATCGATAAATACCTAAGCTAGATATTTGATCTCAAAATACTTCCTGCGTAAGTATAAAATAAAGTATCTACGAGTACCTTCACTGGGTGTTTTATTCGTAGGCACACTGAAATAGGGTAAGAGCACGTGAAAATGATAACATCATCAAACGTAACACTCGCATCCTAACAAAAACGCCGAAAATTGCTATCAGCGTTAACACTCCTAACCTAACAGCATATGAAGTGGTAGGAAAGGTCTCGTGTGGAATTGTTTTGGCTTGTCGTGTCGGGTGCTATATTTATTTACGTGAAGCCTTCAAGCTGCTTGAGGCTAAGATAACAGAGGTACCATAACACACCTCCGCGAGCTAAAATCAAAGAAAGCGTTCACAAATAACATAATCTTTATAAACGAAGCAAAAATTTTCAGTTTCTAGCTTGGGTACAGAGGATCAAGGGTAACAAAAAGGTTTCCTTCAAGAGCTTCATACCAGGAACAGAAAATGTTTTCAATGGAAGAACCAATGAGATTACACCTTAGAAACAAACGGGTGACGATAAGTGTGGGAGAAGACACATGAAGGGACACACACGGATTATAAACAGAAGAGGCTTTCTGCAAGGAGAAAAGGCATTGGGCAGATTGAAGGCAAGGAAAAGAGAATTATATTTCTTCCCATATGATTTCGGTTTCTAGTATACCTATACTGTACAGCATAGTTAAATGTATTTCAAATCATTCACATATATAGACTAATGTGCGCTGGCTCCAAAAGGTTATTTGGTACTGAATACTAATATGTTTCAACCATTATTTTGCTCATAAGATACGACGCTTTATTATCTCACAGCTGTTACGTAGCTGAGAAAATCAATTTAATACCGAATGGGGAAAAATAACATTCTCTGGAATTACACCATAAAAACCACACAAGACGTAGGTTTTGATTGGGTAAGCATTTCTTCAGACCTCAATATTGATTCTGGGCTGTCACTGAAGATTTCTTTGCAACTGCGACAGATGTTTTGGAGAAAACCAGAAGTTTTGCGAAGTTCCAGCATCCCACTCATACTGAACAATTTCTACAGAAAGCATCTAGTTTTTAAATCCATGGTAAAAATACTATTTTCACTGTGCAAAAATAATATCTATCATCTAACATTAAATTAATAACTAGAATATGTCTATATCACAACACAAAGCATTGACTGATGTATTTACATGAAAATATTGAGCTCAATCCTAAAGAAAAAATTACAAATATATTTTTTTCTGAAAACGTTACATTCCACTTTTAAGAAGAAACTGAAAGAAATGTATCCGTATACCAGAAGCTACCAGTGCCACAAAGACAAAATTTAATACTAATAATAAATAATATCTAAATACAACATAACGAATTCCATAGGGAATTAAAAACACAATCCATCTAAAGTTATCCATCGATTTTTTGGAAACCAGCAGATACGAATACCTATTTTTTTTACTGGATGCAAATGCAAATTTAAGTTATCGACAATTATTTAGATTGGGCCGAACCATCCGCGAATGGCAGGAAAATAATCGGAAGTCATTTAATGTTGAAATATATTGGAAATTATTCCTAGGCTACATTCGACTGCTCAATGAAGAGAAAAAAATGGTGAAAGAGAAATAAGAGGACGAGACACAAAGCAAGGAAAATAGATAGTTACAGAAAGAGATGGAGAGGAAAAGGAAAGATAAGGAGGCGAAGAAAGAGAGAACGATGGAAAGAGAGGATGAAGATAAAAATAGAGGAAGACAAAACGAGATATACAGAATAAGAAAGAGAGCGAGAGAAACGGAGATGGCGAGAAGGAAATAAAGATGGAAGCTACGAAGAGAGAAGGAAAGTGGAGGAATGAAAAAGGGAGAACGATACATGAGGAGACAAGTGAAGAGAGAAAGATGGAGAGAAAGAAGGAGGTAAGATAAATTACAGAAGGAAGAGGCAAACAGAAAGAAGAGAGGGAGAGAGAAATAAAGAATAAGAACAGAGCAACGAAAAAAGAGATGGAGAAATATAGGAAGAATTAAATATAGAGATTGGGAGATGAAATAAGAGATTGAAGGAAGATGAACTTTACAAGAAAGAGAAAACAAAGGAAGGTAGAGACCATGTTGACCAAATCCGTTAACACCTGATTATATATCTTTCAGCCTTGGGAACACCAGTGTTACAAATATCTACAAGCTTCCCTTGCTCCGGAAGAGGCTGACAGCAATGCCACCACAACACTTTCGATAGAAATACACGCAACAAGAAATGCATCCCCGCAACTGAAATTTATTCTTCAATTTTTTTCGTAACCCATTATCCGGAGCTCGTTCCAGACGCGATGCACACATGTTGAAGTATCATTTCAAACACATCGAGCTCCCCCCCCCCCCATCGTGTCTCTTTCCGGGGGAATTCTTCAACGATCCATTTCTTGAAACGATTGAGGGGGAGGGGGTATGGGTGGGCACGGGGAGTAGGAAGTGGAACGTAATAGTGCTATAATGAGCAGCGTCGTATCTTCTTGTGTTTGACCCTTTATGCGGTGCATTATGCATGCAAAGTGCTCTGGCCTGTGGTCTTCTGGTATCCTCTTCGGCCGGGCCTCGTCTGCTTCTTGAAAGTTAGCCAAGTCTGAGAGATAAAGAGAAACGGAGGGGAGAAGACAGGAAAGGGAAAAAAAGGGCGGAGAAAAATAAAAGCAGAAGACACACAGACCCGTAGTGAGAAACGCATAAAGAAAAATGACGAGGCGATAAGGTGAAGAGTGGTTTCATTCTGGTAAAGACTGGAAAAAATAAATACGAATAGGAATTGGAGAGGACGCGCCGAGGAGAACATCGCTGCCAACACTGATTTTCATATTTAGATAGTTATGTTCTCAGATGTGACTCTCCCTTATCGCCACTATAAACTCAGCTCTTATAACTGAACATAAAAAAAGGCTGAATTCATTATATGAATGGTATTAGATTATCGCTGCATGAACTTTCAAGATAAGGAAAAAGTAGTCCTACCAGTATTCATGCGCCAGTACAAGTGTTAAAGGGGAAAATGCAACATTTCTATTGAGCGTGTTCCTAATCTGTAAAATACACTATTTAATTTTTGATGCTGAAGCGCTCACTTCCAACATACTCGCCTGATCTGTCAGTGACGTATGCACTGGCCGACTCACTGCCCGGTGAAAAGTGAATGTATTTATCCGCGCGCAGATTCCTGACTGCAGTGATGGTACAAGGAACCATTAATAGATGGCGCGTGATTGTGTTAGTGCATCAAACGGCTGAGTTTGTTGCAGAGACTAACCAACATGTACAAAGTTCTATTCATTTTTACAAGTTTGAGATTGTTTTCACAAGAAAGTGCCAAAACGTGTCTCAAACGTGAGAAGAACAGACAGCATGTTTGCATACCTATAGCCTCTCGCGGTTAACTAGGAGAACTTAGTCTTGATCAGTGTACTCTGTAGCCTTTGTGGTTTATGGTTTAACAGTATAGTTATTGCGGAAGCTAATAGCTGTTTACTCCCAGTGAACAAGAAAAACTAGAAATAAATTATCCTTTTGCCCAAATATATGTTCCTCTGCCTCCGCACTATTTTTTCTGACGCATTCACTGCTTATCAAACACGTTGACATCACTTCAATTACATCTTGAGGTCACTGTACTTTCAAGACGTGGTGAAATCTCAACGATATATTTCCGCACCACATTTTTACAAAGACATACGGGGTAAGTCTATAACTTCGTAACAGACTAATACTGGCTAATAGATTGTTGACGTCAATTTACCTAAAGGCATGGGGCGAGTCGAAAGGTCGTATTTTGAATGTGGTGGCGTACTGGAGAGGGTACTTTGAAAATTTCAAATGCTACAGATGGTCGAGTAACCCTTACTTTGTAGGAAATACTTCGTACTCAAATGGTGGCTGAAAACTGATTTCGTTACGGATGTGACGTCACAAGTGATACAAATGCGCCATGGTCCACTGAAAATTTTCATCTGTTGACACACTCTTTCAAAACATAACAAGCGTAGTCATGATAGAAGCAAAAGGAAAATGTTTTAGATGTGATATAGATAGCTTATTAACAGTGTAAAAGTTACATTACATCTTTCTTGACAGATGTGGAACTTCCAAATACTTTACAGCCATCCACTGTTTCACAACAGCAAGTCTGTGCCACCACTATTTCTTTACGTGTATATAGGTGCAAAATCATTCTTGACCGTCCAGTAACATATCAATAAGCACCTCCGTATGGACAGACTAGTAATTAGAAATTACAACAGACAGTAGCTATACACCTCCAAAGTTAGTCTTTCGATCATTCATAGCTTCTTATTGTTGAGAGCATTCAAATTTTTCAGCTGGTAAGAGAAAGCTGCCTTTTCCCTGTACGCTAGTAGCAGCGCGCTGTTGATTTCTTTCTTGCACCCTCAACCGGCAATTCATCACAACAATAATTGAAACGTAACGTAGGGTCCATCACCAACCTTCTTGAAGCCAGCGAAAGACATGCAGACAGATTTACAAGGCGACTAATTGCCTCTGGTAGGAAACGCCTTTTGGATGTCTCCTCCGCAGCCCGTTTGAAGGAGAGAGCATTAGAACCTTGAAAATCGTTACACCTTCCCCCTAGCGGTTCTGGCACCTTCAACTGTCTGGATCTACACCTCCCCTTACCCGCGCGCAGCGTCGGACACTAATTTGATGCGCTCTGTTAAGTGGGAGCCAAGCCAGGAAAACCGTCGTGTTCCACTCCTAAGATTCCGCTGTACTCTCTGCAATGCCTCCTGAGACGCTGCAACCGGCATTACTTATTCGTCATGCGTGACGGGTTATTGCAGGATAAAGGGGAGCCTCGCTTTAGGGAAAAGAAACCGCTGTCGTCACGAGCAGATGAGTGGGGTTTCGTTTGATGTACAAATTCCGGGCGAATTTTCAAGGAATGTGTGTGAAAAAAGATTGGCTTTCGTGCTTCCAAGAGCAAGATAAGGAGACGCTTAAAGTATGAAAGGCTTCATGTAATAGTAATGCCTAATGTATAATTGTGTGATTATCGTAATGGAGGAAAAGGCTTTGTGCCGTCCATCTAGAATCGATTTTAGAGCAATTTTTATAGTAGCATAGGTGTGATCTGTGAAGGATTTGCCGGGGCCACACACAAAAGATTACCAAAGAAATAGTTAAAATATTTGTCTGCTTCGTTCATCCCCCATCTAAGACAATTGAACTCGATAGGCGTACAGAGAATTTTTATTTCGCTAGAACTAATCTCAGACTGGTTGGTAACGTTTTTCATGCACAAAGGAATGTTCTCCCTTCCTACACATACGTGTGCTCAAAACCCCAGTCTTAAAAAATTCTGCTTTAGAATCGTGAGAAGGTTGTGTGAAAAATTGTAAAACCTTGATTTGAAAATTTGTATTTGCATTTCTCCTATTTTACCTTCCTTTACTGCAATTTTGACTGATCGCGACAACGAGGATGAATTATGAGTTAGGTAAATATAAAAGAAAACAAAAGAGTAGCCATGTTCACGTCGCAACTCGAATCCGGAGTTTACAGACACAACACGTTTCATCATTCTCTGCCACCGAGGTGTGTCTGCAGGACTAATAGAAAGTGGAGGAGAAAACTACCTATTAGGCTATGGGAACAAGCAGCAATGGTTAGTAAATAATGATTTTTCAGAGCATTGCATCGGTTGAAACCTAATTTTAATCCAAATAAGTACCGGGTGATCCGTTTGAGATGTCAGAAAAGTAAACCCTTATATACAAGAGGTTAATATATTTATCTGTGAGCAGTTTGTTGTAATACAAACACAAAGAATGTAAGTTTCGAGTGATTGGAGGTTTACTGACTTCAGCTGCGTGGGTGCAATAGCATGCATGGAATACTCGAAAATTCCGCATACCACACGACATACTGTGTGCGCTGTTGTGACGTGACCACCACCTTTGTTACCATGCACATTAGCGCCGCCATGTGGCTGAAGTCTGTAAACCTCCGCTCATTCGAAACTTACATCCTATCTGCTTATAATACCTAGGTACAACAAGCTGCTCGGAGATTCGTACATTAACCTCTTGTATATAACTGTTTACTTTTCTGTCATCTCAAACGAATCACCCGGTATATTTCATCTTGAAGATTCCATGCCTCAAGTTTTCTGTATTGGTTTATGCATTTGGAGCAGACTGTAGCCTCCTCATCTGCCAGAATTCCATTACAACATAACTCCTTTACAATACCGACAAGTTATACCAGCGTGTATAGAAAATCAACGGAAATAAATAGCCTTTGTTAGTAATGTTTCTCGCATTGATGTCTCGTTTCTGGCCCACCATACAGGGTGGCCACAAAGTGTACCCCTGGTTTCTCGTCGGAAAGTATGTTTAATTGTTGTTGATTTGCAATCGTTCGACCATGATGAAACACATGAAACTTGACTTAAATTGCAAACCGTATCGTCCTTGTCACGTTAATGAACACTCTGATGGTGATAGGACGTGACGCCGGAATATCTCCGCAAAACATCTGCCAGGACATGGCAGCAGAATTCAGCTGTGTAGAGTCTACCTCTGTTACCTTGCAATCAATTCCTGGTGCAACTGCATTGGGTAGCAGTTGTGTTGCCAGAAATGTTTTCATAAGGTGGGCCCAAGGGTGGATAAAATATATTTAGGTGGGCTCTGGTTGGGTGATCATGACCAGAGCCAACTCTAGGAACTTTTCAAGGAGGATGGAACCTTGTGCTACACTGAAGCATTCTTCTTTATGGCTTAAATTCATACATATAATGCAATTATTACAAATACTTTTTATGCAATTTTTATTAGTGTTCAAAATTCGGCATACAAATTTCCTGTATTTTGTAAAAAAAAATATTATAAAAATATCGGTTAAAAAAGCTTTTCTATGCTTTTACAAGCCAAATTAAGCTTGTAAACGTAATAATGGAAAAATTTATATTCAATTGATAACACTGCAAATATGATTTAATTTATAAAAAAAACTAATTTAGTCACAGTTACGCGAATACTAAAATTGATTCTAGAATGACCATTTTGATCAAATTTATTCAATACTTTTTTCCTATTTTTGTAGCTTTACTCTTTGTTTTAAAAGTATAATTTGATCATTTTGGCCCACGTAATCATTTTTCGCACATTAATGAAAGGAAACCAACCTAATGGAGAATCTAGAAACGTTCTTTACTTCACAAAGATCTTTGTAAAGATATCAGTTGCACAAAAGATATTCTAGGTTAGCTCCTGTCAGACGGAGCAAATTGAAACAATCAGACGGAGAAATAATCGAAGATAGAAAAATAAGGACAAGAAAGATTGAAGGCAGGAAACAAAAGAAAGAAGAGAGAGGAAGCAGAGAGACAAAGAAGGAAAGAACAGAACTTCAAAAAGTAGAAAGAGGTGCTAGAAAAAAAAATACAAATTGGAAAGAGAGCTTAAGCGCGCTAAGTGGTCGACTTACAACCGCACCTCGTAAGTTTCCTGCCTGAATGTTTATTTGCGATCCATTTCATATGATCACCACTGATATTCATTTCTTTATTTATGTTATATCGGCTTGGTATACATGGCGAAGTTAAGGCTTTAATTAATGTATTTTCTTCCACTTATCCTTTTACTTACATCTCTTTACAAATGCAGTATAAAGAAAGAAAGAATTAAGAAAATAATAGAACAAAAAATATACCGTTTATGGACACATGCTCACCCTTTCACACACATAAACAAGAAATTCAGTACCATTTATACAGGGTGGGCCAAAAGTCACGAAGGGGTTACAACTGTGAATAACTTTTTTATTGATCATTAGTTTCCAATGAGATTTCACAGACTTGAAGACCAAGGATGGGAGATTGTTTACACTTATGTGTAGAATATAATCTCAGGTAGATGTCCGCCATTATGGGCCTCCCAAATACGGGCCCTGTGTAGCACATGATGCATGACAGGGGGCAACACTTCGGGTCCGAGTGCCCGTATTTCTGCACGAATGTTGCCCTTGAGCTGTTGTAATGTTTGTGGTTTGTTCACATACACATTGTCCTTCAGAAAGCCCCAAGGAAAATAATCAAACGGAGTGAGGTCAGGTGATCTGGAGGGCCAGTTGATGTCAGTGTTTCTCGTGATGATGCGATGGCCGAAAATGGTCCTCAGAAGCCCAATTGAGGCACGTGCCGTGTGTGCTGTGGCCCCATCTTGTTGAAACCACGTCTACTGCAGGACGCACAATAGTGTCAATCATGTTTCGATATCGATCACCATTCACCGTTACTGCATTGGCTTCATCATCTTCAAAGAAGTGAAGTGTAAACAAGGTCCCATCCTTGGTCTTCAAGTCTGTGAAATCTCATTGGAAACTAATTATCAATTAAAAAGTTATTGACAGTTATAACCCTTTCGTGACTTTTGGCCAACCCTGTATTACACACACACACACACACACACACACACACACACACACACACACACACACACACACACACACACACACACATTCTCGTTCTTACACAAACGCACGTACAAAAACATAACGTTACGCTTAAAATAGTCCAAAACAGTCTAAATTAGTCATAATTCACCTGAAATCGATGTTTTCCTATGCCTTACTTTCTTTTGTTATCCGCTGCACCTGTTACATAGTTTGGGAACTCAAATTTTTAATTTTCATTATTTAATAGTTGTAATCTTCATCGTCGCGATTAGCCGAAAAGTGGCAGAAAAGCGAAGCAAAATATGAAAGATACCAAAATACAAGATTGAGAAAGAGAGAGGTTACATAGGGAGAGTGGAGACGCGCAGATAGAATAAAAGATGTGTTACCTCATGCATTGTCTTAGTACAGCGACATAGATTGGTGGGGAGAGAAGAAGATGCCGACATCTGGCTTGGGCAGAGTATGAGTGAGAGAGCGAGCCTTTGTGTGTGTGTGTGTGTGTAAGCATACATCGGAAACGAAATTACAAAGTTCCACAAAGGAATTTCAGAGTCGATGTTCACCCTCGGCATTGATTCCTTTGCCGAGGAGGCCGTATAGCATAATTGTATTGTTCTTCCGAGAAAGAGAGAGAGAGAGAGAGTTGGGCATCCATCGTGTTCCCTCTCGCAACGAGGATCAGAGGCGAAAATTGGCAACGGAGGAAGTGTGTGCCCGCGAGATGCGGCCCAAAAGTTTTAATTAAACTTTCTCTGCGGGGCCTCGGTGGCTGCGAATCTCTTCTCCATCGTGAGAGTCCGCCCGAAATTACGGATGAGCTCTTCGTACACCTGCAACAGCGCCACCTTCCCACCGTTGCACCTGGAAGCCGAGAAAACAGAAAATCCCTCCTTTCCAAATTTATCGCTCCTTGCGGGTAGCTTGTAGGCTCGCCCCCATGTTCTATTTTCCGCCCCGTATTAAAATCTAAAGAAATTTATGTATTGCTTACCCCGGCTGTTCCTTGTGCTATGGTTTCCGGATTTACGAGTTATGCGTTCTTGTTTCTTTTCCTTGGTGTCGGTTTCTTCTTGTAACGTTTATTGTATTTGTCCTGAGTCCTTGGCGAATGTTCTGACCACTTCTGGGTATTTCACCCTTAAACGCCTTCTTTGATGTGCACAGTAATAAAAATGGGACACCTACTGTCTGGATGTCTTAGGTGAGACCATGGACGGAAGTGCGCATGCGTCAACTGGATGTGTTCATTGGCAAAATAGGGGTGACGTCACTCTGGTTAGGAAGCGGGATCCGTGAAAATGGTCTGCTGTGGAAACAACAATGAAGTTTCAAACGTAGTAACATCGCAGCCAAAATACGTAGAGATGTTTACGAATTATGTAAGGATACAGAATGAAAAAGATAACCATCCATATACTAAGGTAGGTGTGCGCAATTTCGCCACGTTAAGCTTTGAACGACCGTTACAAATTCCTGATAAGTATGATGATAACGTCTGTACTGGAAATTGATAGTATATATGTTACGGTATGTGTGGAAAAAAAATCACGTTCATGCGCTATTAATCAGGTACTTCAAAAGACAAAAGAAAAAAACCTTGCAACTGGCGAAATTGCATACACCCTGTACACAATTTTGCCACCCACTGTAAACAGAGGGGACAGGACAAACCGCGCTACAAAACAAACATATTTTCACCCCATGAATATAATGAAAAAAGTATAGATAGTAATGACATACATAATATACAGGGTGGGCCAAAAGTCCCTTACCACCCCTTGTAAAAATCGTTTTAGTGGAAATTGATGAATAACAACCATGTGTGACCACATTAGGCCTAGGGGGAAGTCATAAGGGGGGGTGCCCTTGACGGCGGCCATCTTGAAAGCCGCCATCTTGGATACAAGTCCAGTTTTGTAAATAGGAAGGTAGGCATGCAATACATGGCGAAATTGCAAGCACTTCCAATGACTACACAAATGGGGTGAAAATATGACTCTCAATGTATACGACACAACACTACACATATCATTGTAGGCAGAAAGCGTTCGTCTTCACAATGCAATACTTGCTACATAGCTTCGAACCCTCCTTCCTGGACAAAAGGACCGCACTTTGTTGCTCTCGATCTTATAACAACGCTACGTCTCGCACACACAATGGCTGCCTGTCTTTTCCGTCTAGCTCCTCCCCATCAAAATGAGACAAAACACGATCAGCGTGCGCTACCTACCTATACACTAGCACCATCTGCCGACTTAGGCCGACGTGTTGGGAAATACAGGTATCTGGCAGAATTGAAAACATGGCGAAATTGCGCACACCCACCTTATATAAGAAAATAGAATATATCAGGAAAGTATTCTTTACGTCACATAAGTAGATAAACTTGTTTGTAAACCAGTAATTTTATTTTGGATCATTCAATTAAATTGATCTACTTAGTAAATCTTATAATTAGCACAAATGTACACAGCAGTAATTAGGATAGTATTCACTAATAATAGTATTATTATACATAGTATTATAAATATAATAAAGGAAATATAGTAACTGAATGGTTTGTGGCATTGTGTATTATATCGAGGGCGTCTTGTAGAATGTGCAACAGGGACCAAAACGTCACAGTTTTCTTTGTTCCACTTCGAAACGGTTTGTTGCGAATTGTAAGAGACATCACAAACACACAGCAAACGGTAATAAACACAACAAGCGAACCAATACAAGCAAAATGCCACAGGGTGGTGTGGTGAGTGTTGTACCTGCTTCCCCTCTCGCGTTTGGAATCGTACATTCCAGCTACTTTCGTTTCCCTTGGCCGGACTGTATATTCCTACAAGACGTCATGTGTGTTACCTAACTTCACGACGATGTGTGGATTTCGCTAGCAAACTTTCAATGGTAGCTTTTACCACCGCCGTACAGTTATACAACACACATGACGTCTTGCAGGGAAGTGAGTGTTTCAGATTCTAATTGTACCATTTATATTGCCGGCGACTGTGTACGAGGATTCAAAGTGGCGCAACTTTAAACAGAGAGAGGACAGGGAGAAAACAAAGAGGTAAAGAAATGGCAGAGAAAGATACAACGATAGGAAACGTTGTGCCAAAAATAGGGATGAGTGATGATTTGCGAATCCAAAATTGTTCAAATTTTCTTCGCTTCTCCCTAATAGGAATAGAGACGTGCAAGAGTAGAGGGGAGAGGGATGGACAGACAAGGGACAGGGGGAAAGACAAGTCGAGGAAAAGTGTTAGTCACTGAAGGAAGGAGGGATAGAACAATAGATAGAGAGAGCTACAGGAAGAAATAAATGAGAAGTGAGAAAGGAGACAGAGAAAGAATGAAGGAAGGAGATAAAAAAATGTGTTCTATATAATATTGGGAGAAGTGAAAGAATTATTAAGGGGAAAATTTTCGTGATGTTGTTTCTAATAATAATCTAATTTATTATAATCCATCTTATGCAATAAATTATACCTCCCTTTTAATTTTAAATTAGTTTTATTATGGCCTAAATCTCCTTAATTAAATATTAATTTTTGATTAATATATGATGAGCTTTCTGTATCGGTTATTTTACGTCTTTTTGATTAATCAGGGCAATGATGATGAACAATAAAATGAAGAAAATTAATGTTAAGACAAACACATTGATACGTCCATGTTAACCTTAACCAGGTTTCGAACCTGCGACTGGGAGGCAGATGACCTAATTCAAATTTCGTGAAATTTCATATTTTTGTTCTTCTAATTACTCGAAGTCAATATCGCTCATACTGACTCCTCAGGAAATAGAACTGAAAACTGTATTTTCTCTGCGTGGAAGGCAGTATAAGTAGACCAATTGGAGACCGACACTGAAATAAATCTGCTCTGGTGATAGGTACAGTTTCTTGGGCTTCACCTTCTTCCTCGAAAAAAGCATGTTGTAGCAATCTTTTGGTTGTGACTACCTGTCGCCAGGGTCTTGCATGTCCTTTGCCCTTACCAACCCTTCGTGACTGTGGTTAAGGGTTTCTATGCGCTGATTTATGAAAAGAGAAAAGTCTTCAAGGAAGATTCCCGAATTAATCGAATAAATGCCCTTTGTGCTTTTGTGCCAATACACAAGGTACTCATGCCTGACTTTCGCCAGAAGAACTGACGCTTTTTTTTTCTTCCTTTTTTTTCTTCTGAGACCGTATTCATTGTAGTAAACATATCGAGTATTTGTAATGCTGAAGTGTAGATGTCTCCTACTTACCACATTTATACTAATTTTCACTACATAATAATACACAATATACATAAGTTAAGCCAAGGCAGAAAATAATACAAATTGAAATAAGTAAACAATCAGATGGACACACTAATTTACACAAAACGAATATACCTAGGTACGTACAATTAACACCAGATAAAATTCTATAGAAAATTATAAATTAAAATTACACAAATATAATATAAGTAAAACATAAATTATTCGTGCAAAAACTAAACTACTTCTATGCGTGAACTATTTTGAGTACGAATGACATTATGGCTCTTTATGTACTTTGAGACTTATATGGAGCTCTTAAGTGACGAGGGAATGATGGGCTTAGGATCTATGTGGCAGCATTGCAATTCCGCCTCATTCTTGTGTCCGTCAATATGCAACGCTGCATGCTGAACATTGTGTAGCGGATGACCAGATTCTTGGCCTTCGCTTCATTTATGACACCAGAGCATTTATGGACAGACACCTCATTTCGTTTAACCTTTTCATATTACTTTAATCTTCCCAGAAGATTTGCTTGTGGAGGCAACAGGGATGGCCTAGTTAATGTCAGATGTACTCTTCTTCACTACTCACGGCTGCTACTCGTATGGTATAATATTTATTATATACGCTATACAATACTTGTGTCAAAATTAACTTGTATATCAAGCACCTCAAACTCAAGACACGAAGGAGATGTTAAAACTTGTACTGAAACAAGGATCATTCTTTATTTAGCACAAGTGTCGTTTGCTACCAGAGTCCGGATTCTTGCTTATTTTGTTACTGTGGACAGTTTCCCGAACATTTCGACGAGAAACATTCTTCATGAGGAAATTTATATAAATAAATAAATTTTCTTAATTAAGCGAGCGAGGTTCATCCAAGGGCTGCTCTGGCACCTAACCCTTGTCAATATGATAATATATATATAAGATAAGATAAGATAAACTGCGTATGGAGCAGTAAGCTAAATGTAAAATAATACACATATACAAGAAAAAGAAAACAAATACACAGAAATTAGTTACATACAAAAAGGTGTAACTACAAATACAAAAAACAATAGTAATAAAAATACAATAATACAATTCCATATAGTGAGTGACTTGCTACCTTCAGTATGTGCCCTGACTCTGCCATTGGCCCATTAACAGCAGATCTCTCACTCTACCTTTGAAGTTTAATGGGTTGTTTACTCTAGAGATATTTGCAGGCAATGCATTCCATGCTTTGGGAACCAATAAGTAGAAAGATGATATAGGCCGTGGTAGAGTGATGGTAAAAAAAAAAAAAAAGGTAAAGTGTTCCCCTGTGCTTAGCACCACGCCATGAAAGCGTATAGGGGGTGTGGGGGTAACGCCCCGCACTTTCTTGATCCGGTCGTGAGTGGGGGTGATGTGATCAGCATCACGCCCCTGACCACCTTTACCCCCCAGGGTTTCCCCCAGGTACCCATGTTATTCGACGCTGGGTAGGCGCCGGGGCCGCTTCCACCGTTAGAAAAGTTCCCGGCTTACGGGTAACATACTGATGGACTTCCCTAAGGGAATGCATTTTCTCGAACATTTACTGCGATGAAACAGACATAGTGCAACTTCCTTCTGTTTGCCATCATAAGAACCTGATTATTATTTTAAAATGGAAGAATATGATCAGACCTTTTTGCTTGAAAAATGTATCTGAAGCACGCATTTGGCACCATTTGTAATTTTTTTACTGGGCTTTTGCGAGAGTTGAGGGCCGTAAACATTGTCACAATAGTCGAACAATAGGTACATTAATGCTTGGATGAGTCTTAGCTTACATTCCGTAGGGAAACAATTCAGATTCCCGAGTGTTCCATAAGCTTTCCTACATTGCGTCTTTACATGTTCTGTCCAATCAAAAATTTCGTCAATAATCAGACCAAAATTTTTAGAAGTGTTATTCCTGACAATGGACAAATTGTTTACATTGTTTGGTTGGTTGAATTGTTGTTTTAAATCCATGTTATGCACAGATATGCTTATCGAAACTGGACCTTCAGTTTAAACTGTGCTTCACCAGGTATCGAATTTGGGAGGTCAGAGCTTGTTGATGATGACGTCACCATCAAAGTGGCGAGATCATGAAAATGCTGAATCCTATGTGACTTCATGGCGTGGTGCAATGAGCCTGGAAACTTGACCTTGCTTCACGTATATTACGCCTGACCGCCACGCGAGGGACCCGAATGAAATGTGAAGTTTTCCAACAGAGGCACGGTGAAAGGGCAATCGCCTTAGCACACAATAAAAGTAACCTCGATTGTTATAAATTTGACTTCTTCCCCAATTGACTCCCCTTGACTGGCCAACCTGACACATAACACGAAATAATTGGAATACGAATTCTCGTAGCAACAGCACGCGAAGAAACCACTCGCAACTTTCCAGTTTAATTCTTATGTCAGGTTCCGAATCAATATTAAAACTTCATGCTTCCAAGACTCTGCGGAGCTTGATTTTTAGTCCTTAAACTGCCACTGGCTTTACAACTTGTTAACAGTCTCCTCTGACGTTCATGATATCTGTAATTTTAATCCCTCTAATAGTCAGCGAGCCTAGACTGCAACTAGTGGAGAACAATGGGACAAGACGTGCGCTGTAACATTCTGAGCATGCGCCGTAGGTCGAAAAGAATCGAGTGGGAGGAGCTTGCTGTGCTACGTCAGACAGTAGACTCGCACTGAATTTCCACGTAAGATGTTCCATTAGATTGTTCTTCACGCACTGTCTACACGTAATTTACACGTGGTTTACATTATCTTGCACAGTAAGTAAGGTAGATGATATACACTACAGATAAGTAAACAATGTTGAATGATATTTTGCAAGACAAGTGGAATTTTGAACAATGTACTCTTAAACTGAAAGACATAACACAGGCTTGTATGTTTCAGGGGTTTCAGAAGTAAGGTGGTTTTTCAGTATATCCATGGTGCTCAACACGAAAATAACACCCGTTTTATTCCTTCACCAATAGTTCTTGCTCTACAGCTACCACATCATTAATATGTAGTACATATAACCTTAGTTTGTCTTGTCTGTAATGCATTGTGTTTTGTGAACTTTACGTTTGATACAGTTCCGTGTTTTGTTGTTGCAAGTATGTAGGTGTAGCAAAAATGATTTCCTATGTCAGGAATTTCAGAAGCAGGGGTGATATCATTGGCAGTGACCTATCGAATGATTCCAGAATCTCTGCAAGAAATATCACGCAGCATCCTATGTCAACGTGACAGAAGGTATATTGGCAAGCACAGATATAAGAAAGTTAATCAAGGATGAACATTTTTAGCCTACAATGACACATGTTGAAAAGGAGGCATGAGCGAGTTTCGTGGATGTAGTGAAAAATTTTCTAAAAAGCAACATCATTCCGAAAATAGGAAAATTGTTGTTACAATGATGACAAACTTCCAAAATTGGGATGCAACATGAGTTTCAAGTTACATATATTCTGCTGCATTCCCATTAAGGCAATTTTCCGGTGAATGTTGGATGTCAAGTGAGTAGCACGGTGAAAGATTTCACCAGGCATGTTACAAGGCAACTGTTGGTCTATTAAGATAGTAAAGAGGAGAGATTTATAAACGAAGATCAACCATACGATCTTTCAAAAACAATAGGGCTACTTGCTGAAGTATAGCTACTGCTGACTTACAATATGCCTGACAAGTGAACTGCTATATTATCCCATCTTATGGAGGCACATAGTTGCTCGCATCCAAATTTAATCTGTAGGTCCAGCCACGATTAGCCTGCCTGTGAATAAAGTGGACTTAAAACACAAACTCAATCACTCACTTTATGAAATCGTATTAACATAATGTCATGTGTAATATGGTGTTGTATAGTTTGTAATACTGTCAGTAACATGACGTCGTTATTTGTAATGTGGTGTCTATCTGCTTTCAATGATCGATCCTTTTGGATGTTATTTGCTGTAAGAGAACAAAACATATTTTCGAAGCAACTCTCCAACATCTTCAATCGTATGCTTGTCTGTGAAAGAAATTTTCACTCCAACTGAAAACTTGTGAAAAAGTTATTATGTGAACACTTCCTATTATGAGAGAGAGAGCAGGTATAGTAATGACGATGATGATGACTATGGCGATTGTTATGGCACGTCCTGAGATTCTGTCGATGTAACTGCAGTGTTTGTTACCTATGCGTTGCGTTTGTTGCTGTTTTAGAGTAGATAAAAGTTATTTAGCAGCATTGACAGTAACCTTATACTCAATTTCAAGATTATGATGATGATTGTGTAGAAACCTCACGTGATGGAGAGGAATGGATGCCATTTTCGAACTCAGCGTGGTCGAATTAGTAAATACCACCTATAATTTTCCAAACCCCAGACGTAATATTTAAATTTTGCAGGCCTGTGTAATTTATCTTGCCAAGCTACAAGGAAACCTTTATAAAATTTTATGTTGTAATGAGAGAAGATGTCATCGATGTGTACCTTCGGCACCTGATATAATTATCTTTAATTATTATTTCCAGTATTGTTACAATTAAGATTAATTATAAACGTGTCATAATATACCTGCTAGGTATAATTATGTACTGCATGATATGTATGGCGTCTTGACTGACACATAGGAGATCTGGGTTCGGTTTCTAGGATGGGTTATCTCATTTGGGAATTTCTCCTATAATATTCATGCATAAGCTCATCATATTTATTTATTTATTTGTCCCTAACAGATCATACATAGCTCCAATTACAAGAGACTTATACCAATTCAATTATTACATTATTTTATGTATAAAAATAAGAGAAAAAAGCAGAAAGAAAAGAGAGAAAAGGAGATAATACAATATAGAAAAATACAAGATTTACAAGATTTAAAATACTGATGGTGAACACTGAGCATTAGTTATATAGAATAACTATAAGTGATAAATTCATAAGATATCGAAACACATGAAGATAACATAAAAATACTCCTTGCATATATTCATTCGTACACATTGCTATATTAATATACATACATAAAGGTACACATATAGATACATACATAAATTCACAAATATAGGTTACCATATCCCATTACAATATATAAAAATCAGTCGTAATAATTTAATTTCTATAGTGATGAATTTCTTTTGATTTTCACTACAGTAAAATTGAAGCAAAATTTCATAAACATTTACATAATCATTTACTTTGTTCCCTAAATATCCTTATATGTCCTTTCAAGAAGTCTCAAAAATTCCTTCCATAGGCTCGATGGAAGAGATCGAGAGTATGTGTACCCTGCCTCGTACCCTTATGTTACGGTGGAACACTCAGAGGTAAGTTAAAATGGAAAACTACACCTCGTGCTTTAGTTATGGGCAATTTTGTTCTGAAGGAAGTTGTTAAATATATACGTTGTTGATGTACACTCACCGGCAATAAAAAAGGGACACCCTAAATACTGAAACACTCTCTTCCCTGCAAGAATGTGATGTGTGTTGCCTAACCCTACGGCCATAAGTGGATTTTAATAGCGAAATTCTCAATGGCAACGTCTACCAACGCCGTATAGTTAGGCAATACACATACAGGGGCACTTAGCACACAGCACAACACAGAATGCTACAGAGGATTATACTGGCTGTACATCCAGACGCCAGAGCCTCGTTGTCCAGCTGAAATGCAGTGTTGTGTCGGGGTGTATTACGTTGAAGTGAGATTGACATTTGGGTGTCACTCCTTAGACCCTCCTATTAAGATAATATATATAACATGAAAAAGTGGCTCAGTCGGTAACGCGTCTGACTACCATGCTCAAGGTCCCGGGTTCGATCCCCGGCCGGTTCAAATCCGGGAACTTTTCTAACGGTGGAAGCGGCCCCGGCGCCTACCCAGCGTCGAATAACATGGGTACCTGGGGGAAACCCTGGGGGGTAAAGGCGGTCAGGGGCGTGATGCTGATCACATCACCCCCACTCACGACCGGATCAAGAAAGTGTGGGGCGTTACCCCCACACACCCTATACGCCTTCATGGCGTGGTGCTATGCACAGGGGAACACTTTACTTTACTTTTTTTATAACATGAAAATGAAAACTTAATATATTTTAATATTACTTTTGAAATGTACTGAAAGGTAACAGTAAGTACAAAAGAATTGTTCTTTGTAACTGTACTTCTTACTGTATATTATATACGTATATATACATGGGCTTCCTAGGTGGAGGCACATAGTTGTATGGATCCATCTTTATACTCTAGGTCCAGTCCCGATTAAACTTACTGTGCATAAAGAGAACCTATGTATATACGTATATCTGTGTGTGTGTGGTCTAATTGTTACTTTCGACCTCCAAATGTGTAAATTGGCCTAATAATGAAATATTAGACGTATACCTGTTGAATTCAATAAAGAAATAGTTTGATAGAAAATGTAAGGAGAGATCCCCCCCCCCCCATTGGAACTATGCACGTCTTAAGTTCTCTCAGCTTGGCGATCTACGTGCTTCAGACACTAGAATAAGCGTCATGCTCAATTTCCATGCAGGGAAGAAATACAGCCGGTCTCAACTCGTATCCTGTTTCGATACTCTGAACCCATTTGTAACCGTCTCGGGGGCATTACGCTAGACCATATGGCC
The DNA here is from genome assembly GCF_977018435.1 of Lepisma saccharinum. NCBI lineage: Eukaryota > Metazoa > Arthropoda > Insecta > Zygentoma > Lepismatidae > Lepisma > Lepisma saccharinum. The sequence continues at coordinate 51,875,210 of NC_139237.1, read as the reverse complement.
GTAAAGCTTGTTAATTAATGCCGCTACATATTAGAGGCTCTCTCCTGGAGGGAGTATTGAGGCACAGCCTCCCGATCTCTGAGGACTTGGGGTACTAGAGTATGCCTCGTTGCAAGGATTCCTGTACCATGATAAATCTTCCAGGGGTTTTAGATTTTGAAGGGCAAGGTCTGGAAGTTCGTTAAACTTCGCCCATGTTCGGGGGAACTCGGCGAGCGGCAGACTTTCCTGCCCTTGCCATGCCAGGAATAGGGAAAATCAATACAAACGATATGAGACGGCTGTGCATGCTGGCAGGCTTCGGGCAGTCCTGCGTCCGCGTTCCCCTCGTTCGAAACGTGGTTTTGGCAGAAGGAACGGAACGGGGCCCTAGTTTAGAGAACACGTTTGTTCGTATCCTCCCCACCTTGCGCTCGAAAAAACAGAGCGCCCACTCGTGGAAATATTGCACACCTTCGAGTTAGGTTTTCGCCCACGTTTCAAACATGTCTAAAGCGCGAGAAGGTTAACCGTTTCCGCTTCCCGCGAAAACCTCAATCCGGTAACAGCGGATGTGCCAATCAGCTAGCGTCTTGGCAAACGCGCGATTGAAGCTGATTGGTAACTCGAGTCACGTGCTCGATACTACGTCATAGGTTTGCGCGGGAAAGGAATGTCTCGCATACAATATCATAATATTTTTAACCACAAGAAGAAAACCCTGATAAATGGTTAGATATGATCAGTGGCGTGTCCAAGGGAGTTTGTTAGGTGTCATAACCATCTTTTTAGCCCAGTATTCTTGAAGAAAACAACGTGAAAGGCAGGAATAGATGGCAAAATGAGGACTGACTATTAAGAAAAGTGTACTGAGTTCTCCTTTAGACAATCCTGAGCATATCGCTGGATATAAGTATTTATACATTATGTAGAAGCAATCTCAGGAGTAATTGTTTTCGCTAAATTGATATACTGCATAAATGGCAAGCAGTGATGTGCCGTAGACTATAAGTTTACGTCTACATGCGTTGTCTACACGTAATCTACGCGTAGATTACATTGGGTTGTAGTTTACATAGACTACGTAGACAATCTAAAGTGCATTAAAATTAATTTTCAAGGGTTCCATGAAAGGAAAGTGACATTTTCAACTGTATTGGTTCCTAACGAAATGAAAAGAATCCTATTTACAACAAAATTTCTCTTCTCTTCTATTATCAACTATGAAGGAAGATAAATAGTATGCAAAAAAACAACAACAGATGGCAGTCGTGAGGCAAGAGTGGTCTTTTTCCCATAAAACACTAGAATATTTCCTATATTAGGTCTCTTCCTAGGTGAGAAATTGTTCGAATTTGGAAGAAAGAGTATGAAAAGTTCTCCTCACACATCAACAACTGATACGCAGTATAATTTTATTTTAATTCCATGGCACCCATTGCTAAGTTATCACCTCTCGCCATGTTGTTTACATAGATTACGTAATCTACGTGTATAAAATAGTCTACGTGTAGAATGTAGACTATCGTTGTTTACGCGTAGATGCACATCACTGATGGCAAGCTAAATACACTCAACTCTAGATCTAGGGAACTCGGTTGTAATGAACATTCGGGCTCAATGAATATAAGTCGCATTATAATTTTCGTTGATAGTGGACCCTCAACTTCGGTTTTAGTCACCCTAAAACTAAAATACTAATGAAAAATTATTCATTTTTAGCATTGTAGGCACAGTACTGCACTTCAATATTTTTTTTTTTTTAATATTAACCTGAGAATTGAAAAATGGATTTCCTTCCTAGAAGAAATGTTTATACCTGAAGCAGACACAGAGATGTCCAGTGAATTAAGAGTGTGCTAAAACACTGATTTTCTGTTTGATAGTGTACTGCACTTGATATTTTGTTTCACTAATAGCTTCTGTCTCAAACATATTACTTCTGCATTAGGTTTTTTATGTCCTATGTCTCTGCTATCCTCAATTCATGTTAAGGGAAAACAATTTTTTTTAGCGAACTTCGGATATAGTGAACCAATTATCTGAATCTGTAGGAGTCTAATATTAGCGGAGTTGATTGTATAATTAAATAATTACGAATGATGTTCCTAAATATTGTGTCGATAGAAACATAATGGATATTATTTTTAAAATATTGGATTTTGAACCCCGCCTTTCCTCCAATCCCCGCAGTATATCGCCTCAATCCCCTGGCCAAAACGGTCGAAACTGTCCGTGTAACTTTCATTTTATATTGATTTGGTCGCAGTTGTCCCAATATTAGATGCTTGATAGTGAAACACAACAATCGATTAGAAGTGACTTCTCGATATCTCTAAAATCAATAAACTCGCTAAAATATGAATAAGAACTCGTCATTGTATGCATTAATATTGTTTGAAGAAATTCCTATATGGATTAATTGTTACACTAATAAAATATTAAATAATAATAATATGCAAATAAAAACTTGCTGTCAATGTCATTACTGTTTAAATGTACTGAAAATTAAGTGTTACTTTCGTTACTCATTATTTGTAAGTAACAAGAGCTGCAGTTGTACATTTCAAAAGGCTTTCTCGAAGTGTAGTGGTAACGTCATCGGCTTCTAATTGAAGTGGTTCCGGGTTCGATACCAAATGAAGGCGCATATTTTTTTTGGAAACAGTAGGTCCAGTCCCGATTAGCCTATCTGTGCATGAAGTGGAGTTAAAACAAAAACTTAAACTTAAAAAGTAACTAGCTACTGGTTACCCGAACAAGTAAATGTTTCTGCTTCCCAGACGGCGTGGGTGTAACGTCGCCGCCTAGTAATCAAGGGGCCCCGGGTTCGATACAAGGTGGAGGGACATAGAGGTTCGGAACCAACTTGAAACTGTAGGTCCAGTCCCGATTCTGTGCATAAAGTGGACTTGAAAATCAAAATCAATTCAAAGTAAGTGTTTCTCGTAACTGTGTTACAAGTAGTTTGCTACTTTCACACTGGATCCGTATCACTGAACACTGTGATCCCAAACGAGAATCGAACCCAGGAGGAGCGTCAAAACTTGAAAAAAATTCTTATTAATGATTGCTGCTTAATTTGACGTCAACTGGCAACACTTCTTCCGTGCACGTGTTCACCGGGAACCGGAAATCTAGAAAATTCCGTTACCATCTGGAAACCCTGGTTCTCTCACGATGCTCCCCCGCAGCCTAAGACTTCCACTGCACTCCGCGAGGCGCAGCATCAGTTTCACCCCCACCCCCTTCCCCCCCACACACACCAGGTGGCCCCGCTGTAATTAAACTCGGCCCATCAACGTTGCTCAGAGCACTACCTCAGGGCTGCAAGTTTTCGCTACTCGACTGTGTAGTCCGCGCCCGCCGCCTGAATTCGGCCATCAACTTCTAAAGTGCTAGTAAATTGTTCGTAAAAATAATGAAACACCGTACACATCTTACTCCCGCCCGCATTTCCACGGGAAATAAAATATACTTCTCCTGCTTTTAAGTATTTTTTCTTCTGCGGGTATTTTCTTGGATAATTTCCAGAAGTTCTTTCCCTTTGGTCCACACAAGCATACATGAATATATAAAAGATACGCAGACACAAGCACACATCCGACCATAGGAGTCATATTCGCAATTAATTCCTTCTAACGTGGGGTTCATTTTATTTCGACTAGTAAAACTATTTTTACCGCCTTGCAAGAAAATGAAACTTAAAAATGTCTTCACTACCACGAAACTTGAAAGTTCAGGGTCGATTCCCGTGGCGGAGTGGACCATATACTCTATTGAAGGGTCTTGACGTTCAGATTCCGAATCTGCAATCGCCTTCACTCAAGCTCAATTAGGGGCAGAGCGTCCTTTTGAAATTTTTTTGGGCTTTATGATTTTTTTTATTTTTTATTTTTTGGCGGAAATTTAAAATCGCCACATCTCTGTTCCTAATTGAGCTCGTTGGACTCTGAATGAAGTCCTCTTTCCGATTCTACAATACAAAATGGAGGTTTCCATTTAAAACTTCACAGTTGCCCCCCGCCCCACCCCTAGGGGGCGGGGGTGGGGAATCAAGTGTGATAGCATTGAATAGCTTTCCTTCACTTATTAAACACGTATTTTTCCGCTTTCCGATTCGATGTGTATTTCTCACGAAATGTGACCTTTCCGGGACTTTTGGACCACCCGGTATATTGGGCGATCAAACTAGTCAATAAACAGCTGATATTCCATGGAGATCGATAAATGCAGGAAAAATGATGGAAATATTTTTTAAAAAAATCCTGCAAGCACTAGGAACCTTGAATAAGCTACACGAAAACTATTTCTCAAATATTTCGATGACTGTCACACAAATGTGGATTTGAAATGAACCCTCAATTAAGAAGAATAAAAACAATAGCTTCCGAAAACATCACAGACGATTATCGTTTTGGTGTGATTTCGGTTCACGGTACTTTGATTACCTGAGGACATCACGGTTACTGTACAGTGGGATGCATAAGTAATACCAAAGCAAACTGTGCATCACTATGTTCCTATACTTGATTTTGGCCAATGAGAGCTTCAATAATTGAAACAAAACACAAAAATCTGCTGATAGCCTCTTCACCAGAATAGGTAAAAATCTTTTCCTTGAAAACACGTAAGATGTGGGGGGAAAAGTATTGAAAATAGCAATACCGAGCAATACTTGTGCATGCAACTGTACATGAAGTACTAGGTTTGATACTCAGTAGTTGTACCCTGTGTTGGTTCGGATACTCCTCTAAATTATGGCTTCAGTCTTGATTAGAAGGACATATATTGACTTAAAACGTAATTTGTCCCGTTAGCTTGCAAGCCTTGGCACGGTTGCGGAAATCCCTAAACCCGCATGTGTAAATCGCATTGTTGTCGATTTTCGTCGATTGAATATTTTACTCGCAATATTCCATTCCGCAATACCAAGACAAGGGGCCGGGGTCACATTTTAAGAACCCCAAAGACTTCGTAGCAGGCAAATCTTCCCCTCTCGACAAAGGGGAACGATTTATTCCATTTTTTTCCTTTTCGTGTCTGTCCTCAGTTACGCATTTCCTTGCCGTCTTCGTCCCATGAGAATATGTTAATGGGACATCTGTGACAGCATCAGCATACACTGCCATGCAGCGCCCCCTGAATAATATGCACGCAAGAGTCCTCTTCCCCTGGACCAAAAATCTCAATATTGGGGACGGGCCGGAACGGGGGGAAGTAGAAATGCCCGAATGGCAGAAGGAAGAAAGGAGTGGGGTGTGAGAATACATTATTCATCCCAACACTGGTTAACTGCAACAGTGAACGTCGAAGCGCCAAAAGAGACAGTTGGGAAAGGGGTCCCCCGTCTCTTTTCGGAAACTCGAAAATGAGTCCCCCGTATGTTCTTTTTCACATTCTTCTTCAAGTGTGAGGCGAATAGCAATGTGGACGATTCAGACGATGTTGTGCGAATTGCTGAGTGTTTCTGTGGAGGCTACGAACACTCAGCACCCTTCTGGTATATCTAGCTAAGTCACTAATTTATCACCACATGGGCTACTTTCAACTTTCAGTAGATACTGGGATCATTGTTGTATATTTGTTAGTAGCGTATTGTTAAAAATATTTCGGTGTCAAAACGACAATTTTTACTACGAGTGTCTACCAGTTTTGGCTCATAGAAGGGATGAGGAAAGAGTGATGATTAATTGTCCAGTTGATTGATGAATTCAGGCAAATGCGTCTCGTACACATGCGGTGCATGCTGCGCATGCGTCAATTGTGGGAAAAAGACAGCTTGCTCTGCGACGACATTCATGAGCATTTCTACATTCTAATTTCTTCATATAGGAGAAGTATTTATTTTACACGAGAGCGCTGAACTAAGCTTATATTACATTTCTTGGATCTGAAGTGACGCATGCATCAATTGTGGGAAAAGAATTATTACTTTCTTTCACTTCAGATCCAAGAATTGTAATATAAGCTTAGTTCAGTGCTCTCGTGTAAAATAAATACTTCTCCTATATGAAGAATATAGAATGTAGAAACGTTCATGAATGTCGTCGCAGAGCAAACTGTCCTTTTCCCCACAATTGACGCATGCGCAGCGTTCACGAGACGCCTCTGAATTCAGGGAGGGGGGCGGCATCGAAGGGGCATACGTCCCCTTTCCCCGCGGAAATAGAAATGTCTCTCCGAAAATTTCCATAACCTGACAGAGCATTCGGAAAATGGCTAAAAAATTTGACGTCCATATTTTCCATATCCATAATTCGTTTTAATTCAATGTACTTTTCTGGTCTTTACATAATAACAAGCATTGTTTAATTCCTCTTTATAAATAAAAGTCAAAATAATGAAAGAATTAAAATTTTCGTCCGTTCTGATAACTGATGACTAGTAAGGAATAATAAAACTCCATTTCGTTGAAACTCAACAATAGACACGTGTAGAGCATCAGGGCTGGTGTAATGTAAGTTTCTATTGTTATAACTTCTTGCAGCTATATTATCGATTAGTCAGTCAACAGTTTTTTGTTAGTTACGTGCTTGTGGAATCTTATCGAGATTTATACTTAATTACATATCAGAGGTAATGGACAATATTAGTAAAGTTTTTTTTCTGTTTTTAATTTGATGCCTATGAAATTCCCGCCATGAATTTTTATATCCTTCCCCTACACCCTGGAGGAAAGTGGCTGTGTTTAATATTGGCCCTACTCCGAAGGAACAACTATGCCCAAACCGAGAGTCGAACCAGGGACCTTTGGTAGCGAGATCGAAAGACTGGAAGATAGTAGATCTACGAAACGAATATGATTTAAAAATTGTTACTAATTAAAGTGGAATAAATTAGAATGTAGAGGTGCAAATCCGAAAAAAAGGAAGGATTTGAGGGTGACGGAGGATTAAAACTTAGAGATACATAGATATTTTACTCTTAAACTAAACGATAGTTCCCTTATATTCTATTCTATTCTTCCATATATGTAAAAATAGATGTATGTGTGTATGTATGTGTTTGTTCCGGCATAACTCTCGAACGCCTGGAGCGATTTTAACCAAACTTGGTACACGTATCACTTGCAATCTCGAAAGAAATACTCTGTGGGTAAGACACCCCTTGGCACCCCTAGGGGTTGGGGGTGGGAAGGGGGTGACGTAAAAATTATCGAAAACTACAGATATTAGTGTGGAATCCATAGTTTTCGGGGTCGCTAAGATGAAAAGTGACACTTCCAATGTCGTTCAACTCCAAGTTCATCACCTATCGGGATGGAGTGACAGGGGGTGAAAAATAAAATTTCAAAAATGACCTAGATTAGTGTCGAATCCATAGTTTTCAGAGTCTCTAAGCTAATTGGTGACATTCACGATGACCAAACTTGGTACACATATGACTTACAATCTGGAAAGAAATACTGTGGGGGTAAGACACCCCTGGTACACCTAGGGGTGGGGTGGGAAGGGGATGACATGTAAAAATAATCGAAAACGACCGATACTAGTGTGGAATCCATAGTTTTCGGGGCCGCTGAGATGAATAGTGACACTCGCAATCCCGTTCAACTCCAAGTTCATTTTACACTATAGTTAGAATTCATTATATTACTGTCTAATAGAAGATTTGGATAAATAAATACCCGGGCAACGTCGGGCAATCAGCTAGTATAATATAAACGTGAACATTGTCTTAGTAGAAAAATAATTATATTAAAAATTATAAATATGTAGAAAGTGAACCATGACATGAAGAGTTAACAGAGTAAATGGCTAAATTCTCTCGAGATGTTGACGGCAGTTCCACAGAGCTTTCTAGTGCTAACCTCATTCAAATATTTAGAAATAGAAATACAGTAGGCTGGATATTTGGACTCTAGGTGGCAGGTCAGTCGCGTGTAGCGTCTTCTTTGCAGTCCGTGCTCTCAGTTACTCTTTAACCCTCGACGAGAAGAGCAACACTAGCTCTCGAAAACTTCATGCCTCTTCAGAATTTACCTGTTGGATATCCCTGGGTAATCTATTCATTATTTGCCGCAAGAAAAGTTTCAATATATATTTTAGAGGAAACACAGTTATGACGTTATACAATAAGAAACATTAGGTATTACAGGTTAATGCATGTTGTATCTACCAATGTCAATTAGCAGGCATCAATCTCTCAGTTGCAAAGTTCACAATTAGTCTCCCGTGGAACGTTTGCAGGTCCAATGTAGGCGTTCATCCGAACAGGTTACAATCAGGAGATGCTGTAGGCACTGCGACGGTCTACTGAAGATCTCTATCAACCCACGACAGATCGGCACAGAATAATAATGTTGATCAGATAATGGAGAGTCAATGTTAATGTGCACAACCAAAAGTCACTTTGTCGGGGAAGCGCATTCTCTAGCTGCTTCTCCTGAATGGGAGAACGTGCTATAACCCACTGATTGCGAACGAAGAAGGTATATGGAAGGAAAATAAATAAGTGAATTCTAATTAATTTTTTGATAAACCCTCGTATATATTAGTCAAATATATTATTTTAATGCAAGAGGCCGTCGGTGGAGGCACATAAAGGTTCGGATCTTACTTTAAACTATAGCTCCACTCTCGATTAACCTTTGTGTGCGTATAGTGGACTTATGAAGCAAAGTCAAATGCAAGAAACTGATATCTATAAGCAATTATCTTTTTAAAAAATGACGCCTTATTCGCTCCAATGCGACTAGTGGTCCAAGAGAGGTCTGATTTCAAATGCAGATCTGACTCTGCCATACGGCTCAGTCCCTTTTTTCTTTCTCTCTCTCTCTCTCTCGTTTATTTCCAGTCAGAGGACGTGATCGGTATTCCGTAGCAGTTTGATGAGGAAAGTCTGGATGTGTCAAGTTGTCAGTGGCAGAAACCGGCAATTGATTGGATTCCATTACGGATTTAGAAGAGTTGGTGGAAAGCATTAAGAAATTCCGAGACACCTCGCTGGACCCATACGGAAAATTAAATACAACAGATGCATTCAAAGTTATGAAATACCTTTAAAAATTCACCAAATGCACACAATACCTATAAATGCACAGCGCATCCTTCTATGTGTGCAACTTATTTAAAAAAACACAATATTAAATATATATGAATCCATACAACATTTAAATAGACTGAATATTTTAATCCTTCATTGGTTGTGGCAAGTCTTTTCGACCGGGTTCGTTTTTCTTTCTTTGTATCTCCTGAACATAAAAACCGAATTCTCCCTCCTCCGCAGTACCTTTCTGTGGACTCCTCCACTGCCTGACCAGGCCCTGTCTGGGCTCTCACCCCCCTTCTCAGTTGGTGATCAGTAGGGCTCGGATGTTGAGGAAAAATCCTTTTTTTTTCCTAGTGTCCGTAGACGAGGCCCAACATAATATATGTTCATTTTGGGTCATTGTAGGCCAGAAAAAGGTGGGTTTTATTTGTCCTTTTTTTGCCTTTTTCGGCGTCTTTTGGCTTATTGGTCCTTTTTTAGACTTTTTTTTAGGTCTTAACGGCTTTTTTTTGCAACTTCACCTTCTTTTGACTAGGTTTTTACTGCCCATTCTCAATTCGAATCATCATCAGTCCATCACCTCTTAAACATCCTTTCTGTAGTAAAGAAATAATAAAAACAGAAATAAATAAATATATTTGAACCATCCTTGAAACGAGAGAAAAACATTTTTGGACGACTGAAGCAGGTAAGGTACAAGGTCCTTTAACCGTAACTTGTCTGGAAGGTGTAAGTGGCAACTTTCTCTTGTTTTGAAGCTTTCAGCACTGTGTATACGACCAGACAGCACGCCCTTGCAAAGATCTTAAGTCAGATAAGGAAGTGCCGCGCATATTCATTAAATATGTAATTAAAACTGAAGTTATTAATTAATTTGGATCACATTTATACGTCCTTTTTCCGTTTTTATGTCCTTTTTTGATATTTTCAGGCCTTTTTATAGGTCGTTTTTTTGGCAATTTATAGGTCTTCAACTTTCGAGCCCTAGTGATCAGACATATTTTCGTTCAACCCGGTCTATTCCTCCGTCCGTGACTCCTCGCGTCCGTCATTTTGTCTTTCACGCTTTACCTTTCGCTGTTGTGTTTTTTTTACAGCTGGCATGACCTTACGTAGTAAATTGTGCTTGCTGTCTTGTTGGAAATGGATCGCAAAGGAGAAGAAAGACTTTTAAGACTGTTGCAAAGTGTTTAAAGATAGGGAAGTCGAGATGAAGTAAGGGACACCTGGTGCAATTAGCAGGCAACTATCTTATGACGAACCTACCTTTGGGCCAATTGGGTTCCGATGATGAGGTAGAAAATAGTATAGAAATACAGGAATTTCATATAGCATCGGACCAGTCTGGAGATGAAAAAGAGATAAATGATGTAGCAGGGTCTGAGTATACTGTCAATTATAAAGAAACTACATGGATCATTCACTGCCCATGAAAAACTTCAGAAAACTAAGGTTGTTTTGTTTCATGATAATTCATCGGGATGGGAAAACATATTATGTGATTTTATTCATTAGCAAGTAATATTATGTACTAAACTTGTGATTAAATTAAGTACTGATTAATAAAAACTTCATTTTATACTTCTTTTGTTATATTATTTTACACCCGGTCTAATTGACCGTGCGCGACCCCTCATGGGTTAAATGCATGAAACACATTTAAAGCATGCCGTGCATCAAACTACAGTTAATTTTAAGTGGACAAAATGCATCATACACTTTTAAAATAATTTAATTTAAACATATTTCTAATAGTTGAAGGAAGAAGTTTGAATTTCAGTTTTGTTTTGAATCCACTTTATGCATAAATAGGCTAATAAGGACTGGGTCTATAGTTTATAGTGAGATCCGGAGGAAAATTTAGGTCGTGTGTTTAACACAGCATTTTGTTTGAAAATTACATTTCCATGGACAACAAGAGTCTCAATAAATATCGCATATGTGGCAATGTTATTTTTGGGGCACCCTGCAGACAAAATGCGTGACGTGACACACGTTTTCTGACCTGATTTTTGGATTCAGTTCGTTGGAACACCCTTCAGCGTAACCTCTACAGAAAGAAAGTTAAAATGTGTTGGCTAGTGTAATTTATATATCTACTCTGCATTGCCTGTATGTTTTGTTGATTTTCTTTCCACTTTTCTCGTTCTTAATATCTCTTTCTTTGTTGATATTTATATTTACGCTCCTCGATTTCTTCTATTTTACATCCTGTTTTATGTGTAATTTTACTCTTTTTCCCTCTCTCATTCTTCTTCTCACTTTCTCCTTTCTACACTCTCTTCCTTTCCTCTACCTTCTCCCACAGTTTCTCATTCTTACTTGTTTATAGATTTTCTCTTATCTTCCTTCGTGTCTCTCTTTATAACTCGAATGTGTCTTACAAGCTGGCACACTTTCCAAATTAGACCCTCACGTTTTTTTTAAAAAAAATCTACAGCTCTCTCGTCAAAGGATCCTGCCTAATTCCACACCTTCGTCATTGTCCTTCTCCGTTAGATACTATAACCTCGCATTGTATGCAACAAGCAGTTCCTTTGTGCGTTTCCGGTTGCCTACCTTACAAGGGGCTAGGCAGTGAATAAAACTGATTCACTCGACCATCGTATGATAAAAGTGTTGCGTCGATGTCGGCGAATCAAAAACCTCGGTTAATATGTGTCTTGTGCGTCCCCAATTTGTCCGTTTCTAATTCGCCACCCCTGTCGTCGCGATCCTTCCATTTCAATTTCACCGAAACGAGGCGGGCTCATAAAAAAAGTACCGCATCACTAGCGTCGGCTATGTTAAAGCGGAGATGACATTACAGCGCGGGCCTGATTCTGCTATTGAAATTCCTTTGGCGTCGCCTGTCAACGGCCTCGCGTGGAATTCGCTTCTCGACATATCAGGCAGAAAATCCACGATTTGTGGTCACGCTCGCGAAATTGCACCCGATACAAAGTTTAATCTAACAAACTAATAAGAGAAATAGCAAATAATAATTTTATTTATAAATATTTATGCGAATATAGTATCGAAGACCATAATGGGAAATTGTAGAATCTATTTTACAAAGCTTATATATATATATATATATATATATATATGCTGTTGTATATTGTAATTTTATATTTTATTGCACTTTTATGGCGCTCTTGGTTATTCGCGGCGAAAATTAGGTATGATGAGGTGATTAGTTTAAACATCGCCCCCACAGACACCTTGACTTGTATCTGTGGACTTTGGCTACGATATATATATATATATATATATATATATATATATATATATATATATACACACACACACACACACACACACATACACACACACACACACACACACACACACATATATATATATATATACGAGTATATATACACATATATATAAATATATACACACACGCCGGGTGTGTGTGTGTTACGTAATTTACGCCTCTTTATGTTGATAACAGATGTTAATGTTAATGATTAATTAGTGAAAGAAATGAAGGCACAAATACAATTTAATGTCCAGGATTCGAACCCAGAGTCTCTTACTCCGTAAAGCGCTATTCAATTAACTCCACCACGGACACAGGTTGTGTCAACTTTTTACTAGAAAGTGAAACTGCGTGAACTAAGAATGAAAAAATACGTTTTCTAGAACTTATTTTTTTTCCGAAATACTCTTTTAAGGTATATTATGTACATTATAAGAAACCCAGAACAAGCAACTTGAGAACTTACGGTAATAACGAAGAGGAAAACAAAACTCTGGGAAGGGGTAAAATTATCGGCTATATTGTTCTGCTAGTCTACCATATAATATTTAGAATGGAAAGATCAGTAAGTCGGTTAAGTTTACGATATCTGATCAATCATTTATTTACAAAATGCATAAGTGAGTGGAACTTTCCACACCCATATGGCTTTGATGACAATAAACGTATGGTTCATATACCAGGATTTCTAATATGTATTTCTGATGTATGGCTGAATTTCTAAGACTAACACTTTTCACAGTCTTGCATTACGTAGGAGAGTGAAATCTTTAAAAGTTCATTTTCTCCTTGATATATTTCCAATAACGTGTATTAGTATACGGTGTGTGTGTGTGTGTGTGTGTGTGTGTGTGTCCCTCAAAGTGGTGTTAGTTTAATATGGGAATATTGAAAATTCACAAGTATTATAATTTATGTATATAGTATTTTTATTATCACGTTTGGTACAATTCTTGTATTCAAGCCGGTGATGTGAGAAAGGTAATGTCTTGTAAAACACACAGTGATTTGGACATTCAACAAAGAAACTGACCAACTGAGTGAGACAAGTCATTTTTCATCATAATTTTCTTGCTGTTTTTCAGGACAAGAAACACTTCGACTCTCTTAGTGCAAATCTAATTCATTACCTAATTTTTTTTTTTTAAACAAAAATCGTAATCATGTCGATCAGTCCAACTAGGTGTGTTTTGGAAGAGTTTGTGTCTTTAATGTTTGTGCCAAGAACCTCTCACACCTCCACTACAGCTCAGATGAATAATGTATAGAGCTGAACCTTCACACATCTTATAGGCTATGCTTTCATGATACAGTGCGACGCATATCTTTACTAACTTATCTACTTGCTTATATGAATTTTCCACTTGAAACGTAAAATATGTAGTTATTGACTCATGTGAAAATCATCTTTACATGTGACATGAATATTAATATTATAAATTATAAAACCGGATTATAAAAAAAATGAAGACGCTTTATACTGCATGCATATGTAAAAGTTTGTGTTTGTCTTCGTGGTGTTTGTATATTGATTGATTTTTCTTATCTTTTGTAGGTAAGTGAAGCCTTAAATGCGGGAGAATATAGACGTATGTTGGTGAGTTGAGAACCTATAATTTGCAAGTGATGTAATTTAGTATTTATGATCATGGTGTGTGAGAAGTGACCTTCGGTGTAATCACTCTCTTTTACCTAGTACATCCCTGAAAATAAATACTTGCAGGCGAACGATGTTATGGCGCCTGGAACCAAAACCACTGAATCCTCTGAGTGGTTGTCTTTTCTTGTACATTAGCCAATATCTGTGATTAACACGGCCACGCTATGACTCCCGGGTTCGGATCCCGGCCTTGTAATGGGTATTCTTTCTGAGAGTCCCTTGATTAGTTTCATAATATCATCACTCATCTTCATCTTCACGATTAGCGGGAAGTTGCAGAAATGCGAAGTAAAATAAACCAAATCAATTAATCCAAACCAGTAAGTTCAGCGAGAGGTTGAATGTCCACCTTTTACTAGTATGCTTTTTCAAAGGCATTTATGCTCCGATATTGAGAGGGGGTGCAAATATGCTCAGTTACAATGCATGCATTATAACTTTAATAAAGAACAAATAATTTCCTTCACATAATTCATATGATTATCTTTATTACCTGCTTTATAAATATTAACTCTGAATGGATCCAATTATGCTACTTTTATTTCGTGCAAGAAACATAACTTTCACTTTCCTATTATACTCCCAGTCCCACATCTAACTTAGGAGTCGCCTTGTAATGAAGGGGTTCCGGTTCGAACCCCTCTGCACAGTGGTTCGGATGTCACCTAAAACTGTAGGGCTAGTCCCGATTAGCCTATGTGTGCATAAAGTGTGCTTAAAACAACAATTCAAAACTGACTGAGGAGTCGTTACAAACAGCTATTTCGTGTGGTCGATCCATTTATGATTTGCGCACCAGAGAGATTTCTCCCCCTCTTAAAACTCTCAGAGATGGACAGCGCAGCATCCGTGCAGGGGCTAAGGACTCAATTTCAAACCAGAAGAGAACTACTTAAGAAGGAATCTTCCCGGAAAGGTCCCACAGGGTAGTTTTCAATCTTCGTGCCATTTTCGTTGTCACTCCAGTCACATAGCAGACATTCGCTGACTTATGCGCAGTCATTATGAAACTCGGCTCCAAGTGTGTTTTAGAGTAATTTGCAGCGAAGTAGGCAGGGGAAGTCCCTGTGTCTCAAACATGTCATCACTCTTCCATTTTCCCTGGAAGTTTCTTGAGGATGAAATTCAACAAGTTTGAGAGCCGTCGTTTTAAACCTCTTCTTGAAGGTACAGAGGGAATTTTCTCAAAGATAAAATGGTCTCTTCAGAGCCACTTGTGCTAAACAGCATCCCATCTGCTTTTGTTAGGTCACGCAACCTGTATTTGTAATATTCCTTCATAACCTTTTGAAACAACTACTTCTTTCCTTTGTACATGTAAGTTCTCAAATACGTACAAGGGAGTGGCTCATTAACACGGTGGAAACTACAAAATTTTATACGAAGTAAGTACCTCATCTGCATAAGAATAACGTTATCCCTTGATACTTCGCAAAAATTAGCAATCAGGCAATATCATGATGACTCTCTTTATCATCCCATAAACACTATGTTTGGCTAATATCATGTACAGTCATGGGTAAACGTGGGTTACGTATCACACTAAAACAGGTCTTTGGCTACATCCTTACATCTTGGCATCCTAAAACGTAGTGACATAGCAATATGCATAAAGGCCTAGGATATATGTTAATGGTAATGATATAACGATTAATTGATCTTCCATGCTTTATTTGTGCTGCTAATTGCCATGGACATGTGAAAGAGAGCATAATAGCATGTACTTGGGACTATTGACAAAGGAATTTCTTTAGAGACATTCGTCAATAACGTCCTAAAAACAGGTGATTTATTTTGAATAACTCTGTATTAAGACATTAATTTATTGATTTAGTGAATTACTAATGGAATTGCAAGGCATCTTATTCTTTTCATTAAAGTCATTATAATTGCTAGTGATGATGATCTGGCTCATATGGATGTTTGTAATCCTGTAGCTTCATGATTACGAACCATATGATATTTGGCGAGGAAGCATTCAATAATATATCGTAGGGCTTGAGCAATTCAGTTTGGCAGACAGTATTCCACCAGTAAATCTGTAAGCCACGGAAGAGTATATAAATTGGTGTTTCCTCGCTCTAGTTCAGCAACCACTAGTGATAGATGTTTGAAACTTGGAATGGAGAAGGGGGAAAGTCTGAAGGCATCGCTGCTCAAAATCCAAAATGTATTTACACCGTCTCAAAAAAATAGGATGTTACGTACCCAGTAGGACCAAATAATGTAAATAGTTTGCCAAAGAGGAATAGAGATGGCAGCACCTGGCGTGCAAGATTAAGAATTGGCATAATATATATGAATAACCTTATAAATAAGAACAAAGCAAACTGGAAAGATGTAAAACAATAGAATCTACTATAAGAAGATAAAGAATAAATATAAAAGAAATAAATCAATATATATATTCGATAAATGAAATCAGTGATCATACGTAAGTTAATATGAAAATTAAAGAAGTCAAAGCAGTGATACAATTTTTGCGCGTTTCAACCGTAGCTGTTAAATGGATTCGGATGTCAGTCGTTTGTACCAAGTATACACTCTGCTGTACCCAGTTACCCTGCGTTCCAATCGGAGCGGCAAGGGAGGATATTAGTATTATTCCAAAAGCTTAAAGGAAAGAGCTGGAAAAGTATAAAGGAATTCAATAAATCGTCAAAACATAAATAAATTGAAATCCAGAGGGTAGTTCACAAAGAAGACAAGAAGGAAATCCAGATCCAGAACGTCCATTAAAAAGGAAGTCCAGATAGAAGAATATTCAAATAGAGAAAAGAAACAATAAAAAGTATATTGAGATGAAAATTGACTGTAAACGAGAATTATAGAAGAAAGTAGTTTATCATGTAAATATTCTTACTCCATGTATCCTGTGTTTAAATAATATATTCGTTTAAACGTCTCCATTGGAAGGCATCCTGTGTGGCTTCGTTGTCTACAAAGAACCCAACCCTGTAGATAAGCTAGCTGAGGTTTATGATTAAGATTTATGCTCCTTACACCAAATGGAGGTAGCAAGGAGGCATTACTTTTCAGCACGCCCTCGTATAACCTTTGTTTTAAAAGTTGATGAGAAACAAAAATTATAAGCGGAGGTCATTTTAAGGGGAGTTTGCATTTCCCACTTTGGTTTCCCTCTAGTATTTTTGTTTTTTACTGCTTTCATTCGAAAATTTTGATTTTCTCAAAATTTCGGCTTGGACTGCAGCTCCACCAGCTCCCACGTTGCGTACGCCAGTACCTGGGTGGGAGGTCGACATTTGGCTAAGTCTCGAAAGGTTTGGTCTCGTTCTAGTCTCTATCTCGATTCGTAAACTCCATATCGACTATACACGTGTTGTAATGAGCTATTCTACAACTTTCCTGTTTACGTCACTATTTTATATCACGCACTGTAATGGGACGTGACAGTCATTTTCCCGCGAAAAGAAAAACTATAACCACCAGCCCGTCCTCCTTTTTACGAAATAGCTTCGGGAAATTTTCCTTTCAAGGCAGGGGTGAGAGATAAAAAAGTAAAAGAAAAAAGCGGAGAAAATCTCGTGGCAGACTTCGTTTCTAAACTTCTGGTAACGCTGATAACAACATGTCTTCTGCCATGAAAGGTAGAGGGCGATGAAGGATGAAGAAGAGGAAGAAAAAAAAGAGCAGCGGGATTAGTCGTTTTGGGGAGACGTCTGGTGACAGACCGCGAAAACACTCCTCGTATTGGCGGGAACACAGGGTTCGGCCTTCTGGAAGCTAGGAGTCACTGAAAAGATTGAAAAGTTTTGGCTCTCCTTCTACGGACGAGAAGGGGGTGGGGGGTAAACTTTACTTCTATTGCGAAGCACGATGTTTACTTTCACGAGATCGCTCTATTTTTAATTTATTTTTAGAAAAAAAAACCTTTCGAAATATTACACTTTCCCGCCAGAATACAACGGTAAAATTTCTTGTTAAGGCTTTTTTTCACAAAATAACGCAAGATATGTGCTATTTTTGCGAAAAAGACAAATTATATATGCCCGCTTCAGTGGCGGGGAGGTTAGTGCAAAGTGCTGCCATGCCTGAGGTCCCAGGTTCGAACCGTAGGACATAGATGTATCCCTGTGTTTGTACCATCTAACATTTCATTAGGAAACAAAATTGTTTCTTATTTACGAGGGAAATAGGGACTCCCCAATGGTGTTGTGGTAAAGTACTAGCAATGAAGGGGTTGTTGGTTCGATACCTGGTGGAGGCACATAGTAGTTCGGATCCCACTTTAAACTGTAGGTCCGGACCTAATACGCCTCTCTATTCATAAACTGGACTTGAAACAGAAATTCAAACATCATAAATAGTACTGAGAATGTATCACTCTCAGAATTAGTGTTAATATCGGTCAGTGTATCCAACTCTATGTAAAAGTTACTTGCAATAAGATGGATCGGTTTGATTTACTTCGCTTTTCTGCCACTTTCGGCTAATCGCGAAGATGGTGATGAATGATGATATGATGAAAGTGATGAAGGGATACTCACAAGGAACATACATGGCCAGGCGGGTTTTCGAACACGAGACCCCTTGTGTTGTAGCGAGAGGACGAAAATAGAATTGAAATAGAATATTTCATATACAAACGTACACGCAGTTATTTTTACAGTTATTGAAGAATCCAGGAATGTTAGTTGTAGTCGAAAAAAAATGTTCACAGATTGAACCTTTTGTTCTGGAGTGATATTGTTATTCATAACAAATTCCATGAGTCTTCAAATAAAGACAGCTTGCTGCCTGAGAAGGTTGAGTGATATACGTTCATTAACAAATCTCGTCATACTGATGCCGTGTTCGAATCTTGGCTTTTGCATGAATGTTACTTATGTTTGTGTCCAGTTACATCTCATTTACACATCTTTAATTTCTTCTTAAATTCTAATTTCACTTGCTAAATTGCTACTGGATATTGCTACACTTCCGAATGAGATATTGCCAGTAGTTAAATCTCATGCCAGCAATCAGAGTTGCCAACGTTTCTGTGCAAAAAAATCTTAGGTGAGTATAAATCATAAGTCGTTATGGAACAAAGGCCTCTTACAGTACTTGTAGAATTAGTGGTACTCTGTAAGAAAAGCCTATAGGTAGCTCCGGAGCTTTTGGAAATAGCTCTAGGTTTTATTGCGTTGTAAAACCTCTTCCAACTCCACAAGAAGCTATGATTCATCTTTACTGCACGACGAACTGGTTGAGTGAAGGAAACCTGAGAAATTAGCACGAATGAATGGAGGGGAAAGAAGAAGCAGGGAAATTAATCCTCCCTGTTCTGAATGCGATAATAAATCCACGAGATTTTTTTTTTTTTTTTTGTAGGATTGTTTGCCAATTTGATGGAGACCTGGATATCGAAAGTTCATCAGGGTTATTTAACTCAATCTTATTATATCAACGGTTCTAAAGTTAGTTCTCCAGCCGAGATGGGTAAATGCAGGTGAATCAACCCGAACTGTCAAGGAGGTTAAATACAGGTAAATCAATTAGGAGTCTTTGTGACGTAATGATTTAAGCATGTGTAAGGAACGAGCAGATACATGCGACTCGTTCCTCATCTTACGAGTAAGGTGTAATAAGCAGCGACGCAATGTAAACAGGCCGCTGAATCAGTCACACCATTTGCGTTGCGAGGAGGGGGCGAAACTCTCCGTCCCCCTTGAAATAGATATCCTTTCATTTCAAATTTTAGAATTATGCAAAAAAAAAATCTTGTTATTTTGATAGTCATCAGCAAATATAAAATTCAGTTAAGTAATTTCAGAGCAGAATTATGAAACTATTAAAAATAATAACTTTTGGTCAACAAATGCAGCGTAAAGTGAAAGAATGTCATACCTAGGTATTTTTTATGTTCGACCACTTTGACCATGACTCTTCAAAATTCCAAAAATGCGAATGTTTACACAGGAGATTACTTAAAAGATACTCTTAACCTTGAAACGATTTTCTTGAATGCAGTGTATGAAATTTGATAACAAAAATAGATTAACTATACATTTGAATATAACAGATGCCACATAAATAAAGATTGTGGTATATTACATCATCTGGGGTTCGAACGGAAGAATCTTCCCGATGATATAACAACAATAATAAATTTGTAATATCCTTTAGTGCTTTAGTTTATAATAATTACGTAATGGTTATTAATTTATTTTAATTATTATGTCTCATAAATATACAAGGTTGTTCCGTCGATATGGCGTCTGACTGGTACCCGGGTGCGATTCCCATGGTGGGTGGTTTCAGATGTGCTCTGAGCTTCACTCAGCCTCTAATGAATGAGTGCCTCGTGGTGGAGTAAAGGCTGCCGGAGCGTGGTGCTGATCACATCACCACGAAAAATGTCCGAGATCGTGAACGTGTTGACTCTTACTTCCTCATCGTCCTCTATACCTTCACTTTTAACATATTTATTTATCATTTCTACTATTCAGTGTATCAAGGATCTGACGAGCTCTTACACACATGGTTGGCGACACTCACGTGTGCGAGGTTGTAGGGACTTCCACCTCACCAGTGCAGCATTCACCCTCATTAATCCACGAGGGAGAAAAGCGCTGTAAAACAACCGAGAAAATCTTGACGTAGATATCTCAGAAAGCGTTTACATGTTCTCCACATGATACGAATCTTAATTTATGCTATCTTTACAATGGCTCTCTGCATCTTGGAAAGAAGATACATGATAGATAGGGGAATCTGCAAATTCGCGCGCTTGAATTTCCTGAAGAGTGAAATTGTG
Source organism: Lepisma saccharinum (assembly GCF_977018435.1). NCBI lineage: Eukaryota > Metazoa > Arthropoda > Insecta > Zygentoma > Lepismatidae > Lepisma > Lepisma saccharinum. The sequence goes on along the minus strand of NC_139237.1, from coordinate 51,854,570 downwards.
TTTATACATCGAAATCAATAATTCGAAACCAAATCGGGAAATTCAAGCCACGTTGTCAAGATAGAATGAATGATTAGCATGTATTTATGAAGCATGGTTTAGTACAATATCAGTGGGTATGAGAAATTAGCATTCATGAAAATATTTACGAAGCATTAGTTCAGTACAGTATCGGTTCAAATGAGAAATTAATATTAATAAGAATAATAGGTTTGTTCATTAGTCCGTTTATGTAAATCTCTGCAAAACAGAACCATATCAATATGTATAATACACACAGCGTGATCTGTTGAGGACTTTTGTTTATAATATAAGTATTTTCATGTTTGTAGCTTCAGGGATTTGGGCTGTCAACGTATCGAAATTTAAATTGTTGAACATCACAATTTAGCTTTTAGGGATTGAATTTCAGGAAATGTAATTTTATGTGTGCTTGCGTCATAGGAGAAAGACACCCCTGAACTTGCAGGCTTGTATGTGGAGGATTGATTGATTGATTGATTTAGTTTATTTTACTTCGCGTTTTGTGCCTCTTGGCTAATTTGCGAAGATGGGGATGAGTGATGAAATGATGAAATTGCTGAATGGACATTCACAAACAACCAAGCCCGACCGGGATTCGAACCCGGGACCCTTGGCGTCGCAGCGCGAAGTGCTAACCACTCGGCCACAGGGTCGGGGGTATGTGGAGGAGGTTCTTGGACTGTGTGTTAATGAATTATATATGGCTATATAGTAAATCCTCGTTAACACAAACTCGCTTAAGACGAACACTCGGTTAACATGAACAAAATGTTGGTCCCGACAGGGATGTATTATATCTTATAGAAAGTTTTATGGGTTAATGCGAATTTCGGTTACCACGAATAACGAACTGTTTTTTAGTCCGTTGCGTCATTAGATCTCATTTAACACGAACTTTCAAAGTTTTTCATATTTTTTTTTCTGTTGTTCCTTTTGTCGTTCCTCTGCTAGGTATGTAAGAAATCGCCCAACAATCAACTTATACAGTATTGTAACCAACAGATTCAGATCAACAATGTGTTCTAATGTGTGCTTTCTATTCTTTAAAACATAGCCGGTACGAGTAACATCAAGATTAAAACTTGGGTGCAATTGCTCGACAATCGCGATCATCGCGTCAACAATGAGCTTATTCGTATTTAACCAACAAATTTAGTTGTGTGTTCAAATGTGTTTTTCTATTCTTTAAAACGTAGCCAGTACGAGTTATTTGCGTTCCCGTCTGCGACAGCGCAATACACAAGAATTTTTTTAACCAGAAAATGATCTGTGAGTACTTTTTTAAAAGTTAATTACTGTAGTACTGTAGTAGCGTTTTCTATGATGACATACATAATACGTATTGTAAATGGTTAATGTGTAGAAGGAACTGTATAGCACGATTTTTAGGTCCCTTGGGATTCGTGTTAACGAGGGTTTACTGTATTTGGATATTACATGTCTAAATACACTTGCTACAGCCGACCTCCGTGGCTGAGTGGTTAGCACAGTACTCGAATCCTGGCCCGACTATGTGTGTTCTTTGTGAGTGTCGTTCATGAATTCGTAGTAGCCTTGTAATCAAGGGGTCCCGGGTTCGATACCCAGGTGGAGCAACATGCACAGTGGTTTGGATCCTACTGCAAACTGTAGGTCTCGTCCCGATTAGCCTTTCTGTGCATAAAGTGGACTTAAAACAAGAATCCAATTTAATTCGTTCATCAATCTCGTCAGATCATCATCACTCATCCTCATCTTCGTGATTAGCTAAAAGTGGCAGAAAAGCGAAATAAAAATGAACTAAATCAATCAATCAAACAATTTTTGTTTATATACTCATTTGTTTGCAATGCAATATAAATTTTCCTCAGTTACTATATTTTCCTTACGAAATCTGGTTGCCAATTTACTTGAAGTTTTTGACCGGGGGTAGTGCCAGCACAAACAATTAGTTGTGTCCATGTAGGTAGTTGCTAGCACAAGATCAGCTGATGACGTAGCAAGCTAGATCCTTGATGAGAATGTTCCAGTAAGGCGCACCTGCCGAAATACCAACATAACTTGAAGTTATGTTAATGCTAATGTCGTAGATGAAGTTGATCTATGCTTCTACATTGTTGCTGATTTGTCCTTTATGATACTGTCGTCATGGTTGTCATAACTGTCTCGAAAAAGATGTGCCTGCGTTTAACTCGATTCTATTCCTGTTTGAAGACATTGTTTGTGAACTGTTCCCCTGAGATTTTGAAGTGGGCCAGAAAGGTTCCCGCACACGAGTGCAACAGTGAAGGCTTGTATAGATCTGATAATCAAGTCCTTATGTGCAAGCACTGTAATTGTCGTGCAACAAAGTATCGTCGCTATTCTGTTGTCAAGTATATCAACATAGTTAAACACAAAGAACCACGAAACGCGAAACGAGAGTCCTTTGTATACACAGGATTCGGTTGCGCTTTGTTAACAAGCTGAAAATAATCGAAAGACCGATGGTGGTGCATTTTGCATTGAACACGACTGAAAACAAATGCACATCTGGCTTGAATATCCGAATCTAAACATATCGAAGCGTGGCTTCATTAAAAGTACGATACTTTAATTAAGACTTTGTCTATTTCAAAATCTATGTTATCAACCATGCATTTTATCATGGTCCTAGTGTGGCCACCCTGATAGATATTCAGCTCCTGAGTGAAAGATCATTTAACCTCACCTTAACGATAAGTAACTTGGCTTGTAATAATTACGTTCGAAGAGCAGAAAATCTTTAAATTTGTCATGCAGCGTAATCCTATGAAATATTTTTGAAGGCTTACTTCTTCACATTTGAGAAACCTCGGACGGAAACGAACACAGTTTCCGAACACTACCGAAGTAGCTTACTCACCCACCACTTACGTTTCAACCTTGATTTTACACGCCCGGCAGCTATATCTAAGCGAGAAAACAGCATTTAACCTCACGTTATTAACTTGTCTGACGTTTTTTACCTCCAACTTCCTTCCCGCATCCACAATCTCCTGTTCGTGAAAGTTTTACGCAAGTTTTCTTCCTCTCCAACCCCCACCCTGTTTTCGTAAAGGCTTTCGTTTAATTTATGCTCCTCCGCCGCCCCCTCCAATGTATTTCATTCATTATTTAATGCCCCCCTATTTATAGTGCCCACCACTTCCTCATCTCGGAAACTCTGCCTTATCTTCCAGCCTCCGTCGGAAGCGTTCACGTGATTTCCTTGGTGAGTGCGGGGGAAGGGTGGGATGGCGATTTCGGCCGGAATGTGTGAGTCAGGTGTAAGTTATAAACGCCCGCCGATACTAAATTCCTTTTCATGTTCGGCTAGCCAAGAGTCCCTTCGTCGTATTTTAAGTCCTTATTCTGGACGAGGGATATCTGTAAGCCAATTATAATTGGCTTACATATCGTATATGTAGAGGAAAGTCTTGTGTTTGTATCTTGCAGCTTTCTTTTTTTTCTTATTGTATCTTCTGCCTCCTGAGGCTATTCGCAACGGCGAGGATGAATAATGCACAACGGAATAATCAGGTCAAAAACAGAAATTTAACCTTGGGTAGCGACAAAGAGATCACTCGTTCGGCCACCGAGGTGGCTCAAATTGCAAGAAACAATAAGGAGCAGTCTTTGGAATTAACCGTTACTTTTACAAAATCAACTCTGTAACTATGTTCCCTAACTATTTATTTTGCACAAGAAACTAATAGAAAGACAGCTGTCAAGTTCGGCATTGCCGAATATCGTGTTCGCCATTACCCCTTATGAAAAATATAAAGACAAATTAAGTCGAAAATAGGAAATATAGGCCCCCTGTCATTAAGTACATTTTTACTGAAGTATATAATCACATTCAATTTCTGAGTCCTGAAAATAGTGAAGTATGCTCTTTGCAATATTCTTAGCAAAAGTCACGGATTTTTCTTTTCTTTTCCATGAACTACAGTCTTTATGTGTTCTGTTCTTACATTTTTTATTTGAGCATTTATACCACAATGCTTTATTTATATCTTCCAAATTCTCCACACACACAGCACACCTCTGCGGAAGGATTTGACTGTTCGTCATTACCCCTTTCTGCACCTTGTTGTTTTCATCATCACCACACGTGCTGTATTTAAAGTACGAACATTCCAGTGTGTTTGATAATCACCTAAATAAACGTACAATCTACAAGGGTAAACAACATTAAGGAATAACATTGTGCACTTATCTCGAAGCAAATACAGCACATAAATTACAATCAAAGTTGAAGAAAAGAATCCGCTGGGATCGATGTCTCACAGAACAATGACGCGTTAGGAACGTAACACATTGTCCGTGTCAGGCGCTAGGTGGCGACACCAATTGGATCAATCTTATCAAGGAAACAAAGGTGAAAAGTTGGTGTTCGCTATTACCTCTGCGTTCGGAATTACCCAGGTTTCCTGTAATAATTCTTTAATGTTCGTAGATACGCGCACACAAACAGACAGACAGACTTCATATTGCATCTTTGCCGTGTATGCATAAGAGGGACACGCATAGCAATGTGATTAACTATTTCCCCACTTTTTAACATCTGGTAGCAAATAAAATACATACGTATAATAGGCTGACTAAATACACACAAAGAATAGCTAACATTTCACACGTAAGAAAGTTGATGAAACAGTGTGTTTACATGTATCATTATGACTACCTCAAAAGTTCATAAGCAATTTCTTGGACAGTTCGTTGCTGCAAAAGGAAAACTGATTAGGGAAGATTATAGGCTTAATAACTTTTATAGTAAATTGTTTTCTTATTATTATTCAAAGGGTGGGGGATACTAATTTTGAAGTTTGAACTCATTGTTGCCAGTGATTTAACCAAGAGTATAACAACACAAAATTACACCCCCATTTTCCCCGCTGAACGATTTGTCTCTTGCTTTGGGCGTTCCCTGTGTTTAACGTATGAGAACTAAGTTGGTAGCACTGTCCTTTGTCCGTTGTATTTAGGTGGCAACTTTAGTTCAGATCTGCACACGCTGCTTGATAGAAATCGGCACAGCCTACGGACCAGAACAGTAACGTGAGCTCTTCTTTCAAATCATGTCACGTGGGCTATCGATTTGGCTCGAAACAGAGCCCTTTATGGTCGCCGCGACCTTGGTAGATATGGCAGGTTATTGACCCATATTGGCTTTTTTTTTTTTTTGTGGAGGGGGCGCTATTGAACGTTCAAATGAGGTTGATGTTTACCGAAGAATTAACGAACCACGGCTGAACGGCGAGTGGTAATCACGGTGCCACGCAGCTTGGATTGGACGCTTGGAAACAATGGGGGAAAGGTTCTACAGCCATATGAGCGGGGTGCATATTAACGACGTTACGGCCGTCGTAAAAAACCCTGACAGCAGGAAACTTCCAATTACAAACTGTATCTTTTGTAAGCTTCCATGGAACCTTCAAAATGACACAGTGGAAATGTCGTCGCTTCGTGATCAAGATGTCCCGTGTACAGACACATAGTGGTTCCGATCCCACTTCTAACTGTAGCTCCTGTACCGGTTAGCCTATCTGTGCATAAAGTGGACTTAAAACAGCAAATTGTAAACTTGTATGCTTCCATGGGATTTTATTTACATATTTATTTAAAATATCCTGCGAATAGTATGGATTCATATTACCCCGTTACGATAATTCCAATAACAGCTAGCGAATAGTAAAAACTCATTTGTAATTTCGTGTCACCGTTACGTTTTTAGCAATTACTGACAATATCCATAAACTTTACAGGGAACACCATTAGCTTCAATGAACACACTGAATTGAGTTTTACTGAGAACGTACCACTCGTGAGCTTTAGTAAAAACACACATGAATTTTAGGAACCCGGGTTGTGGAGGCACAACCGGTTTGGATCCCACTTTAAACTGTAGGTCCAGTCCCGATTAGCCTTCCTCTGCATAAAGTAGACTTAAAACCTAAAATCAGTGGCGGCAAATGTGTTCCAAAACGGGGAAATGGGCAAAGACAGTATATTCCCTTCGTAGATAAGATTTAGCACAGTGCGGGGACAAAAGTGGCGAAAAGGTGGGGCAACTGCCTCCCCTAATCGCCGTCAATGCCTAAAACTCAAACGAGTTTTACCGAGAACATTAATTAGCTTTACACAGAACATTCTGTTGTTTACTAAGGTAGGAAAACATTGACTTCACTGCGCACGCCTATGAACTTTAGTAATAATCTTCGTTCGTTTCACATGCATGAACTTTAGTGACAACACTCAATGAAGCCTTGAGCTTTACTGAGAACCCTTATAAGTTGAGTTGAGTTTTAAGTCTACTTTATGCACAGACAGGTTAATCGGACCAGACCTGCGGTTTAAAGTTGGATCACCTATGTGTTCTACCGGGACTGTTCCTTACAAGGCGACGAAAAGAGAAACCTTATGAATTTTAATGAAAATACAAAATTATCTTTACAAACACCACCCCACAAATGCCGGCAAATTTTACTGAAAACACCTACGAATATTACTGAAAATTCCCGTTAGCTTTACTGAGAACACCAACACCTATGAATTTCACTGAAATGTTTTACAGAGCCAGGTTTTTTTACATTTCTTCCACAAACCACTGCGTCACGGATGTCTACGCTTGATATTTCTTTGCGTTCGTTCTTTCATTTATTTTCAGCTCATCGTTGAACTAATCTTCCGTAACCGAAAATAACTTAAAAAAACACGTTGAACTAACATACTATGCAAACATACAAAACCATTTTGTTACATTAAGCATGTAATTTGTAAAATTAAGTTCTTAGTAATTGGTTTTTTCGGTGGATGTTGTTTTTCAATTTTGCAACTTGTAATTTTATTATCTTGTCTCTTGGCACACACAGGACATGTACTATGAAGAAAGAGGCTCGAACATGCATTATCGCTAAATGTTCACCATGTACTTTGTGTGTACTTACGTATTACATACTGGGATGATATCCTACTATAACACAACCGTTGTCAATATTTGTGATTTTTTGAAAGCTTGAAAACGACCCCATTTCTCATTCAAACTACTTCCGCAAACTATGAACACAACATTTTTACATTATCCGAATTCCAAACGTTGAATTTTTAAATGAAAATATTTACATTTCTAACAGACCGCACATACAAAAAAAGTGTTTTTTTTTTTAAACCTTATCATTAATGGACGGAAACTGTCTTATCTCCCTATACATATATTGGTATATATCTATAAACCCGTTATCAATATTTGCTGCGGAATATTCAACTGCGCAAATCAAGCCTCCCGTTCCGCGCTATAGTGTATGCGTATATATAATGTGACAGAAGTCATTCAAAAAAATGTGGTGTGTTATTTATCAATTTGCCCCAATGCGTAGTTTTCAACGGCAGAACCCACAAGCAAGGGCTTTTTAGTGACTCTTGTCACGCTTTGTATATTATTCATATTGGCGAATTAGAAAACCGTGTCCGATTCTTATCGTGACATGCTAATCTACTGACGCAGTCGCGATGAAAGACTTACGGTGCGGTGGGAGGAGGGGGGGGGGGTAAAGGGGTAGGCTTTCTATGAATAACGCAGTAATGATAGAACGATATGCAAATTAACCTTTGAGAAGTCTCAAATCGATTCAGGTTTAGAGATATGTTAGCGGGACTTCTGTTACATCCTGTGATTCTGCTTCCTGTTGCGTACTGTGTACTTGAATACTTGCGGGATCCTTGTTTGTGGCAATGAATTAATTGTTTCAAGTAAATGTGAAATTTTGTATGTAGGTCTCTGCATGTTCTCTCGAGTTGCAAGAGATTCCCGTTTCAGAAGACAACCTTACTTCATCGCAGAACTCCCTGAACTGCTTTGTTGCAGACTAACAAGGGTCTGGCGTCTGGATCCACTGCTAGGCATCTTACAATCGTCCATCCTCATAGTCGCGATTAGCCAAAGGTGGAAGAAAAGCGACGTAAAATAGCCAATTCAGTCAATGAAGCATTGTCTCCACATGGTTGCAGTGAAGGCGGTGTGCTCTGTATCATGCTGCGTCCACTTCACATCCCTGAAGGGTTCCGGTCGACCTCCGTGGTGTAGTGGTTAGCACAGCGTACTGCGATGCCAGGGGTAGCGGGTCCGAATCCCGGTGTCCATGCCAAAAGTCCTGGTGTTTTTGTTTTTTCTTTCAGTTCGCGGAACCTCGTGTAATTCCGGATGTCTTTGTGTAGTTCCGGCTTTCTTTGTGGAGGTAAATCAACAAATTCCCAAACAGCCTTTGGATCGCGGGGATCAAACAAAGGGGTATCGCTCATCCCCACTAAATGTAGCCCTTGATGATAGAGACGGCCTTAAAAAATTCCAGGAGTGAATACCTAGCTTAGCATTAATGTAAACTCATGTTTTGATTAAAACACTTCTGACTGAGCAAATAGAATGGCAGGTTAAGGAGAAGTAAACTTACCCTGCTCGGTAAACGAATAAATCTATATCTCCAGCTGTTGCTCCTTCACACGATTCCAACCAAAGACCCCATCCCTTAAATCGAACACGTGGCCGATTTTAGTGTTATTTATTATCATGCTTCGTTTATTGTCGTAAGATTCTCCTATTGAAATTCCAGACGAACCCGGTCACTTCAAGATGAAGGTGAGATGAAGAACAAGACGAGCCTCTGTAAGTTCGATATTTGGGTAACATATCTCGTAAACCTTCACCCGTGACAAGACGAAACTGTGACGCATCTCGTCTCAATATCAACGTTGCTCGTTGTAGTTATTAATCTAATTGGTCAGAGAGGGCGTTCTCGACTAGAGGCTCAAAATTATAAACAATATATACAGCGTGACACCGCACAAGCTTTCACAGAGTATAAGAATCAGTAAGGCAAACAACTTTTCTTAATAAAGTTTTTATTTGTTTGATACATCGTTTCGACGCATTAGTGGCTGCTATGATTCCAACCCTTTTTCGCTTTTTTTCCCCATTTTCATTCTTCCTCTGTTCACATTTATCTTTCCTTTTATTAATTTCTTCTTTTTTCATCCTCTGTTTCTCAGCATCTCTGTCATCTCTCTTTTCTCTATTTCTCAATCTGTGCGCTTCACTGTTCTTTACTTTCTTTGTCATCCTGTTTTCTGTTTCTCTATATGTTCCTTTGCTTCTATTCTTGTTACTATTTTTCTCTATCTGTATATTTATTTTTGCTATAATTGTTAATCTTTCATTCTTCCTCTGTGTCTCTTTTCCTTTTCTCTTTCTTCTTCCCTTCCTCTACATCTTTCATTCTTTCTCTGTTTTTCTTTCTTCCATCGTTTCTCGGTTTACTATATTTTCCTATTTCTTTTCTTCCCCCATTTCTATCTTACTTTGCATATTTCTTTCTATCTTTCATTTTTCCTCGTTTTCTCTTTTTCTGTCTTTTCCTCCTTCTTCCTTGTTTCCGTATATTTTCCTTTCTTTCCATCTTTAATTCTCCCTGTTTTGCTTCCACTTTGCTATTTTCTTCCTCTCTTTCTTTCCTCTTTTTGTTTTCCTTTGACATTTCTTCATGCATGTCTGCCTTATTCGTTCTTTCTTACTGCTGCCTCGTTTCGATGCTACGAGCCCTCCAAAACGAAATTTTATCCTGAATATATACAACCAGCAGTTCACAATTGGATTGACTCCGCAATTGCTACAAACGTACTAAATGTATAATGGAAGTAGAAACAACGTAATATTACTAAATCAGTTTATGGCCAATAGAAAAGATTCTATTAATCCCTGAAGATCCCATTAGCAGTCATCTCAAGTCATCTCATCATCTGCGGCCTGTCCGCATGTGTTTTCCCTCCCAGAACGTTCTCAGCTTGGAGCCTTGCCATTTGGTGAAGAAAAAGACGCTTTAATATTTATCGAAAGATCATTCTTTATAGTCGCTTTGGGTTGGTAATATGTGCAGCAAGAGGAAATAGCTAGAAGAAGAGAGAAGCGGGCTGGACCCAGGTGTTCCGTCCGGCCATCCAATTCTATTCAGCAGGTGATATTTGAGCTCTACGGGCCATTCATGGGGTCTTCAGGCCACTCGCATTCAATGCTTTGAATGGTCCAGCCGGCAACAGCCTCATACGATATTCACTTCAGTGTCGATCTGTGATGCTGAAGTTTCTTCCGCGTATTAACAAATATATGTTTCGACATGGACTAAAGGGGAGCTGTAGGAAGGAGTGGTTGGAACTGGTGCTTTGACTAACGTTACCTTCTTCGAATAAACCGCATTGGGAGCGCTGGCATAGTAACTTAGGCTGAATTGAAGCCTATATGAAAATTAAGATATCATGTTTTTGACATTTCTTAATGGAAAGAATTGTTGCTTCTTACTTGTCGGGGACGATATCGTATTAGGCATAATGGCGATGTCACGTGGACGTCATTGCCTAGAGTCCCTGGATGTGTGACAGTACAGTCATACATCCAGGGACTCTCTTATTACCGGCGCACTCACGCCATTTACTGTTGTGGCGGGAAGGTAATAGAGAGTGGGGTGTCTCACTTATCACACACCGTATTGAGCACCTTCGTCTATTTCTCTTTCCTTTTTTCTCATGATAGTTCTTTAGTGCAATGGTGGTTTTCAGAATAGTTTCTATGGATGCTTTTTCATGTTTAAATTCGTGTCTGCAATACAGATTTGCTGGTCTTTCGTCTATCTTCCATTCTTTCTCTGCCTCAGTACCCCCTTTACCTTCCTCCGTTTCTCCACACCTCTTTATCTTCCTTACTCTGCTTCTGTGTCTGCATATTTCATTGTAATTTATTCTTCCTCTGATTCTCTTTCTTTCCATTTCTTCCTCTGTTTCTCTCTATATAAATGTCTTTCTATCTTTCTCTCTTCTTCTCTTTATCTTTTTCCCACGGCTTCCTCTGCTTATATATATATATATATATATATATATATATATATATATATATATCTCTTCCTTTCCTTCTATCTTTTTAACTCTTTTTCTCATTCCTTTTTTTCCATTTCTTCCTCTGTTTCTCTATATCTTCCTGTTCTTCTATCTTTTTAACTCTTTTTCTCATTCCTTTTTTCCATTTCTTCGTCTGTTTCTCTATATCTTCCTTTTCTTCTATCTTTTTAACTATTTTTCTCATTCCTTTTTCCATTTCTTCGTCTGTTTCTCTATATCTTCCTTTTATTCTATCTTTTTAACTCTTTCTCTCATTCCTTTTTTCCATTTCTTCCTCTGTTTCTCTATATCTTCCTGTCCTTCTATCTTTTCGTGTTCCTCTATTCGCATATTTTTCTCGTTATTTTTCTTTCCATTTTTAATTCTTCCCCTGTATTTTTGTTCTTCTTTGGGTTAACAAAGAAGCCGGGGATATAAGAAAGTAAAGGAAACTTGCATTTCGTATCTACTTACAAGTTATACGTGTGCGTGTGTATCTAACTAGATATAGTGAATTAAATTCAAGTTTTAATTACTTTCGTAATATTAGTTCGAGCATGTTCGGAAAAATCGATAAAAATGAATGCACCTTCTCCGTATGTAGCAGTCTAAGAAAGTTGGCGCATGTAAGAACGTTATATCCCCACACTTGCGTTGGGAGAACTTCTACCCATAACTTGGCAAGATCTTTTAATCTGTGTAAAGGAGCGCTTGTACTTTTCACTGAAGTTGCGCGCAAGTGGCTTTGATAGGTTCCACGCGGGAGTCGAGTTTCAGCCGTGGATATTCCTAAGCCTGACTCCGCACCGCTGCTGCTCCCGGTTTAGCTTGCGTGTTCTCTGCTTGTAGTAATATTATTTTCATGAATCTTCTGTTCAGTACTGTAGTAGTAATGGCAGCACTATGTTCCTACGCGTCAGCAAAAATTTGATGCGCCTGGTGTTAGGTTACATCCGGTTGTAGCGGGCCACGAGTGATTTTATTGTTGAGTCAGCAGAACGTGTCTGATCACCTTGAAGACATCGGAAGCGGTGGGGGGAGGGGGGTCAATGGGTTTGTCACGTTGTTTCTTGATGTATGCTAAACTAACACGTGCGTATGTTTGTGTGTGTGTGTGGAGGAAATGCGCGCGCAACCATTGCGTATGATTCAAAGACATGAAGAAATGATTTAAAGATGGCGCCGAAGGTGTTGTACCCCGAAAGTTTAGCGGCTAAGGTTATTGCTCTGTAAAACAAGAGGCGTCGAGGGTTCGATTCCTGGTAGAGTCAATATTGATTGATTGATAGATTGAGTTAGTTTTTCTAAGTCCGTTTTATGCACGGCAAAACTAATCAGGATTGGAGCTACAGTTGAAAAGTGGTGATTCGGACCACTATGTGCCTCCACCGAGTATCGAACCTGGGACCCCCTTGATTACAAGGCGACGATGTCAATATTGAATGGTCTCGATTAGCCTGTGTGTAAATAAAGGCAACAAAATGGTTGAGTTCGAAAATCGAGTTGGCTTAGTGGTTAATGTTGTCACCTGGCAATGAAGAGGTCGCGGGTTCGATTCTCTAGGTAGTTAAATTAGGCCAATTGTTTAGTCCCGCCATTATAGGTCGCGATTAGTCCATCTGTGCATAAATAGTGTTTGAATAAAATCAATATGGCGGCTTTGGGGTAGTGGTTATTGTTGTCGCCTGGTAATGAAGAGGTCGCGGGTTGGATTTTCTAGGTAGTTAAATGAGGCCAATTGTTTTGTCCCGCCATTATAGGTCCCGATTAGTCCATCTGTGCATAAATAGTATTTGAATAAAATCAATATGGCGGCCGCGTTTTGTGTTTAGCGGCGGCGGCGGCGGCGACCGGAGCGCGGCGCGGCGCGGGGGGGGAGCGGCGCGGGGCGGCGCGGCGCGGGGCGGGGGGTGTTTTTTATTCCGCGAGATGTTTTAACCAAGTGGTTGAGGGTTCGATTCCCAATGTTGGTGAAAATTGTATATTCAATTGTATTTGTTTAAAAGTTCCGATTAGCTTTTTTGTGCACAAAGAGAAAATGAACTAATTGGAAATAGGATGTTTATGCTGTAATGAAAAGGTCCCCGGGTTCGATTCACAATGTCAAATTGGCTGATAATGATGTTGTTTTTAAAATAAAATAAAAAAGAAGTGTGTTGAGTCCCCATTAGTATTTATGCAGGAACAGATATTAAAAATCAAAACAAAATGGCTGTGACTGGTGTTTAGTATTCGAAAGGTTCCAGGTTCGAGTTCCTAGTTATAATTTTTTTTTAGTTTACAGAATTAGTCCCCATTTATTGCGTTTTGGCGAACACGTCCTCCCCCTTTGTGGCATTTGGACATGTTGGAGATATACATAGAAATTGTTGTCAAAGTGGCTAATAATGATTTTCTGTTTAAATAAAAAAGAAGTGTGTTATCAGTCCCGATTAGCACGAACAGATATTCAAAAAGCAAAACAAAATAGCTGATATTGTTGTTTAGTATTCAAAAGGTTTTGGGTTCCAATGCTGGCAAATTTGCAGAAAAACATTGATTTGTTTAAAAAGTGAGTTACTATTCCCGATTATTTTTTGATACACAAATAGAAAATGGGGTGATTTTGGAGTTTTGCAACCAAAAGGCTAATGTTGGCGTTTTTTAACGCAGTCCCGATTAACCGTAATGCATAAAGCTGTTTCAACGAATATCGAACCTGGAACCTTTTGATTACAATGCAAAGACTTTACCACTAATGTATGCTATGTTTTAAAACCAAAAATAAATAATAGTATCGAATTTTTTAAAAAAAATGCGTTACCAGTCTCGATTAGCCATTATGCACAAACAGATGTGTTTTGAAACCAAAGGGGGGTCGAGGGTTCGATTACAACTGGGGTATGTGTGTTGAGGAAACTAAAGGTCAACAGGCATGGAAAGTTTTTATTCGCCATCTCAAAATAAGTTTTTGGGCTTGGTACAGGTAGCTTTTTGTAGAAAGCCCCACAACGACATCAACGTGGCTACCATCTGTGGGGGCCTCTTTTTTTTTTAAGTTGGAGAGGGGCACAAAGCCGTTTGTACCATACAACGTTGCACCGAAGAACCAACTTGTCAACTAGTCACTCACTCCATCATTAAAGTGCACAACATAATATCAGATTTGCACTGATAATAAGCAAAAAATTATAGCGGCTGCATAATTATATTTCAATGACAGCAAATGGTTTCAAATGAATGGTTTTCATTTTTATTTTTTACTGAGTAACAGATTTGGTAATGAAAAGCTTTAACATTTGCATATAATATGAGATTTGTTTTGGTATCCAGTTTGTATGTTGACCAAATCACAGATATACTATTACTAAGGATAGCATTAACTTAATCTAATAAAAATATATTCCACTGCATTACAAAATTAACTCATTCTGTTTTCTGTTGTTTGAATCCATATGGTAAAGTCTCGAAACTTGATGCACATCTTTTTCTTTTGGTATATACCACCTGAAAAACCCTTATTTCCGGCTTACTAACAACGGAATGTGTTTTTGTGCGTACGATTTTGTTCGAGTTGAGTAAAGTTAAAGAGGAGGTGTTGTTGAGAATAGCATTGGTGAGTGATTCGAAATTGATTGTGCTGCTGTTTTTATGGTTTAGACATATGCCTTTCACCTTGCAAACAGTAGTAACATTAGTATTGTCTGGATTTACTACCTCAAATGCATAACTTTTCGGCCCACTGGATGAAAATGCTCTGATATAAGCATTTTTCCCATAGAGTTCTAGTTCATTTGTTAACTCCCCTAGGTAGTCTCCAACAGGCAGTTCAACATCACCTGGCCTTTGAATATAAATAACACTATCGGTATCATAGTACAATACATTTTCGCCTAATGTATCCAAATATTCATAAAGCTCTAATCGTGCATGTGTTGTAGTGTATGCTGCAATAACTACATTTACAGTCGATAATGGAAGTGCAGATTCTTCGAGATATTGCCAGTGAACAATCAACATATCTTCATTTATAGGTATAACTTGATGTACTTCAACATTGGGATTTTCTAGTTTATCGAAAAAATCCTTAGGATTGTTGATAATACTAACTTGACCAGGGTTTTCTCTCTGTCCAAATTTACCCCAAAATGAATTCAGCATAAGTTTTGCTAAGCTTCGTAATCCAGGATTAGCACATATTCTGTTTTCATCCAACAACACACCCTCCTTTTCAAAATAGTCAGCTATGTATTTTTTTTTGGATTCTTCATCAATACACCACAATGGCCAGCCGCTTGCTTCAACTTTTGCTTTGAGAAATGTATTGATGTACTCTGCAAAAACACCACCTGATTTTTTTGCAGGATCATATTGTTCAACATTATATTCCCATACCTCATGTAATTCTAAAATTTTGTATTTCTTTTGAACTGCCTTCTGAACTTCATCCACAACCCAGGTTCCAGTTATAGCTCTTTCCCTAGCAGTATGGTTACATTCCGCCTGGTTTATTTCATCGGCACAAGTTCTACATAGAGGGAAAGTTAATTTTGAATTGGTTCGATATGGTAACACAGGATGGTACAGATCTCTCGGTGGAAGTATTGTTGCTTTGACAAGTCCTTCAAAAGAATAAATATCGGGGCATTCTTCCCCCACATAAATTTTCACCGGATGGCCAACTGGAAACTTTTTAACTTTGCAACAATAAGGGTACAGGCTACATACATCCTTATATTGAATTGTTTCATTTTCTTTCACAGTGTAATGTAGTTTGGTAGCATTAGTTCTACCACCATAAAACGCCTCCCGGGGAATTATGGGGGCTTTAATTGATAACGGATGTTTTTCAACATAATGTTTCATGGTTTTGTTATTTCTCAACTGCTGGTGAAATTCGCACCCCCACATCTCATGGACAATGTAGTTAAGTGCTTTTAATCTGGTAATTTTATTTTCTGTTCTTTCATACCGAAAAGACAAAGTATCATATGGGTCATCATGAAGAGGTTCTGTACGTGAAGTGGGGAAACATTTGACACAACCATGTGTTCTGCATCCTTGATATTCAAATACATGCTCTTGCCCCTTTTGATCTTTAAAATATCCATCTACTTTCAAATTTCCTCCAACTTTTACTTCTGGTCCTCTGGCTGCATGTTGGATTTCGATTTTATGTTTTTTTTTCCTCCCATACCAACCATTGAATAGCCTCTATAGACTGAATATCACACCATCTGTATCCGTTTTTAGGAATAATTCCTATATGTTCTGCTTTCAAAAATCTTTTACGGAATACTTTATTACAAGCTGAAGCGATGGTGATGGCTTCCAATAATGGGTTCACTGTTGTTTCTTTTTCAAAAGTGGTCATGAATTTCAAACAGGCAGCACGTAGTACATTAACATCTTCTACACAGTATTTTCTCAACTCCTTCTGCATATCGAAAACTACCCCTGTTTTCTGTTGTTCACTATGCCATTCCAAAAAACTGGTTCTCTGATTCTCCATCATAGAATCAACAGCGTAAAATTCAGTACCAGGGATACATCCGACATATTCTTTATTTTTCAAAGTATTAAAAAAATGAGGAAAATACCCTTTGGACATTGGGAGATCAAATGCTTTCGGTAATTTGTTGAGCGCCATTGGAATAAAGTTGAGAGAATCTATGAAATGGATATTGTGCATCTTCAAAGATAATATTTTGGCTCCATTCATGATCACAGACGGTGTCCATTTCATTTTTTCGATCATAGTTTGTAGTACAAAGTGCGAATCATACCCTCTACTATTGTGTGCAATACATACAATATTGTTAATTTTGGTGCGGTGAGCTGAAACAAATTGCAGAAAATTGTAAACAGGTTCTGTACTATCAAAAATGTGCTGTCTTTTTCCGCATACACTGCACCATTGAGACATATCTTTGTTCTCAATGCAATTATAGCATACATTTTGGCACACCAAAAGATTTGGAATATGCAGAAATTTGTTTTCAGTGCCTTCTAGTTTTGTGTCCTGCCTCGATTCAATATCGTAGAAAACAAGCATTGCTTTTTTTGATATAAGAGAAGATATTTGTTTGCTATAAATTTTTTGGATGTGACATAGATGTTCAGATGGTACCATATTTTTACAGCTGACACAGAATTTCTCTCCACATATATGAGG
The DNA here is from genome assembly GCF_977018435.1 of Lepisma saccharinum. Taxonomy (NCBI): domain Eukaryota; kingdom Metazoa; phylum Arthropoda; class Insecta; order Zygentoma; family Lepismatidae; genus Lepisma; species Lepisma saccharinum. Next base: position 51,837,493 of record NC_139237.1, on the reverse strand, counting down.
ATTTCTGTTTGTACGGATAGCATACGCTTTCAGGCATTTTTCACAACATTTTACTGTCTGACAAAGAGAGTTGTTTCTATTGTAACATGTTTTATGATTATTGTAACATTTTTGACCATAGAAAAATCTGTTACAATCAGTGCACTTTATTTTGGTTTCTGAAACAGTACATTTGGGCTTTTCTTGGCATTGTGAACAAACAGCTGTACAGGATCCTAGATGTCTAGAAACATGATCATATTTTTTATGGCAAGTTTCACAATAGAAATTAGCGGAGAATGCAGCTGTAAGAGATGTTATAACATTAAAATGGTTGTTTATGTACACCAAATTTAAAGTTTCGCGCCTAGGTAATAAAGGACCTTCATATATCACATCACTCCCGGAAAATCCATTATATACGGTAATCTTGAAATCAGATAAATAGTCCTGAAATTTTTGAATTTCGGTAGTTCCTCCACCACCATTCAAATTTTCCCCAGCTTCTCTGCACAGTTTATCCACTTCTTCTTCCATAACACATTTATGTTGTCTAACATATTGATAACGTTTTTTAGGTTCATTTTTGTAAACATTAATACCTCTTGCCACAACCAACGCATAAGCCAAACACCTGCTATCGGAATTTTTAATAGTTATAATTCCTTTTTTTAGTTTACAGAATTCTTCCCCATTCATTGCATTTTGGCGAACACGTCCTCCCCCTCGTGGCATTTGGACATGATGGAGATATACATAGAAATTGTTGTCAGAAAGAAATGTTGTATTGCTCTGCAATACTTTTTCCAATGCTGCCCACAATATCTCCATATTTACCGCCTGTGCTTCCCGAAAAGATAACCAAAAAGGGCGATCAGGGTGATCTTCATTTCTGATAGTAATACCAACTTGGTCATGCTCGGCCACATCACGTAGAACATATTGGACCAGTTCTTGCAATCCCTCCTGAACCCATATCACCGGATTCTCATTGTGTGGTGCCCCCCGCAACCGAGCACGCACCATTCGTCCTTCCATATTGAATCTTTGGTAACGCCTTTTTGTCTCTTCTATAACTTCAACATGATGTAACACTGCATCATCGCCACCGCCTACCTGTTTGCACACTTCCGCTTCCTGAATACAATCCCGAAGAACCATTTGGTATAACGCTGGCGAAATATGATTTGTACATTGCTCCAATTCTCTAGTGTCTAAAACAGATTCTAAATGGAAAATATCTCCACATTTTTCATCGGTTGTTCCAATACACCCAAATATCCCTGTATCCTGGTTGTTATACTTGTTAGGAAACATTTCAACATGTTGGTTGGTCTCACTAGAAATAGAGACAGAGGGTCTGGATTGATTGCTGTTAATAGCAGTAGAGGTAGAGGGGGTAGAATGTTCTGCTGACTCAACATTAAAACTGCTACGACAGAATGTAACATAACACCAGTTGCATCGAATTTTTGCTGACGCGTAGGAATGGAATAAAATCTACTTCATTCCTACGCGTCAGCAAAAATTCGATGCAACTGGTGTTATGTTACATTCTGTCGTAGCAGTTTTAATGTTGAGTCAGCAGAACATTCTACCCCCTCTACCTCTACTGCTATTAACAGCAATCAATCCAGACCCTCTGTCTCTATTTCTAGTGAGACCAACCAACATGTTGAAATGTTTCCTAACAAGTATAACAACCAGGATACAGGGATATTTGGGTGTATTGGAACAACCGATGAAAAATGTGGAGATATTTTCCATTTAGAATCTGTTTTAGACACTAGAGAATTGGAGCAATGTACAAATCATATTTCGCCAGCGTTATACCAAATGGTTCTTCGGGATTGTATTCAGGAAGCGGAAGTGTGCAAACAGGTAGGCGGTGGCGATGATGCAGTGTTACATCATGTTGAAGTTATAGAAGAGACAAAAAGGCGTTACCAAAGATTCAATATGGAAGGACGAATGGTGCGTGCTCGGTTGCGGGGGGCACCACACAATGAGAATCCGGTGATATGGGTTCAGGAGGGATTGCAAGAACTGGTCCAATATGTTCTACGTGATGTGGCCGAGCATGACCAAGTTGGTATTACTATCAGAAATGAAGATCACCCTGATCGCCCTTTTTGGTTATCTTTTCGGGAAGCACAGGCGGTAAATATGGAGATATTGTGGGCAGCATTGGAAAAAGTATTGCAGAGCAATACAACATTTCTTTCTGACAACAATTTCTATGTATATCTCCATCATGTCCAAATGCCACGAGGGGGAGGACGTGTTCGCCAAAATGCAATGAATGGGGAAGAATTCTGTAAACTAAAAAAAGGAATTATAACTATTAAAAATTCCGATAGCAGGTGTTTGGCTTATGCGTTGGTTGTGGCAAGAGGTATTAATGTTTACAAAAATGAACCTAAAAAACGTTATCAATATGTTAGACAACATAAATGTGTTATGGAAGAAGAAGTGGATAAACTGTGCAGAGAAGCTGGGGAAAATTTGAATGGTGGTGGAGGAACTACCGAAATTCAAAAATTTCAGGACTATTTATCTGATTTCAAGATTACCGTATATAATGGATTTTCCGGGAGTGATGTGATATATGAAGGTCCTTTATTACCTAGGCGCGAAACTTTAAATTTGGTGTACATAAACAACCATTTTAATGTTATAACATCTCTTACAGCTGCATTCTCCGCTAATTTCTATTGTGAAACTTGCCATAAAAAATATGATCATGTTTCTAGACATCTAGGATCCTGTACAGCTGTTTGTTCACAATGCCAAGAAAAGCCCAAATGTACTGTTTCAGAAACCAAAATAAAGTGCACTGATTGTAACAGATTTTTCTATGGTCAAAAATGTTACAATAATCATAAAACATGTTACAATAGAAACAACTCTCTTTGTCAGACAGTAAAATGTTGTGAAAAATGCCTGAAAGCGTATGCTATCCGTACAAACAGAAATCCTCATATATGTGGAGAGAAATTCTGTGTCAGCTGTAAAAATATGGTACCATCTGAACATCTATGTCACATCCAAAAAATTTATAGCAAACAAATATCTTCTCTTATATCAAAAAAAGCAATGCTTGTTTTCTACGATATTGAATCGAGGCAGGACACAAAACTAGAAGGCACTGAAAACAAATTTCTGCATATTCCAAATCTTTTGGTGTGCCAAAATGTATGCTATAATTGCATTGAGAACAAAGATATGTCTCAATGGTGCAGTGTATGCGGAAAAAGACAGCACATTTTTGATAGTACAGAACCTGTTTACAATTTTCTGCAATTTGTTTCAGCTCACCGCACCAAAATTAACAATATTGTATGTATTGCACACAATAGTAGAGGGTATGATTCGCACTTTGTACTACAAACTATGATCGAAAAAATGAAATGGACACCGTCTGTGATCATGAATGGAGCCAAAATATTATCTTTGAAGAGATGCACAATATCCATTTCATAGATTCTCTCAACTTTATTCCAATGGCGCTCAACAAATTACCGAAAGCATTTGATCTCCCAATGTCCAAAGGGTATTTTCCTCATTTTTTTAATACTTTGAAAAATAAAGAATATGTCGGATGTATCCCTGGTACTGAATTTTACGCTGTTGATTCTATGATGGAGAATCAGAGAACCAGTTTTTTGGAATGGCATAGTGAACAACAGAAAACAGGGGTAGTTTTCGATATGCAGAAGGAGTTGAGAAAATACTGTGTAGAAGATGTTAATGTACTACGTGCTGCCTGTTTGAAATTCATGACCACTTTTGAAAAAGAAACAACAGTGAACCCATTATTGGAAGCCATCACCATCGCTTCAGCTTGTAATAAAGTATTCCGTAAAAGATTTTTGAAAGCAGAACATATAGGAATTATTCCTAAAAACGGATACAGATGGTGTGATATTCAGTCTATAGAGGCTATTCAATGGTTGGTATGGGAGGAAAAAAAAACATAAAATCGAAATCCAACATGCAGCCAGAGGACCAGAAGTAAAAGTTGGAGGAAATTTGAAAGTAGATGGATATTTTAAAGATCAAAAGGGGCAAGAGCATGTATTTGAATATCAAGGATGCAGAACACATGGTTGTGTCAAATGTTTCCCCACTTCACGTACAGAACCTCTTCATGATGACCCATATGATACTTTGTCTTTTCGGTATGAAAGAACAGAAAATAAAATTACCAGATTAAAAGCACTTAACTACATTGTCCATGAGATGTGGGGGTGCGAATTTCACCAGCAGTTGAGAAATAACAAAACCATGAAACATTATGTTGAAAAACATCCGTTATCAATTAAAGCCCCCATAATTCCCCGGGAGGCGTTTTATGGTGGTAGAACTAATGCTACCAAACTACATTACACTGTGAAAGAAAATGAAACAATTCAATATAAGGATGTATGTAGCCTGTACCCTTATTGTTGCAAAGTTAAAAAGTTTCCAGTTGGCCATCCGGTGAAAATTTATGTGGGGGAAGAATGCCCCGATATTTATTCTTTTGAAGGACTTGTCAAAGCAACAATACTTCCACCGAGAGATCTGTACCATCCTGTGTTACCATATCGAACCAATTCAAAATTAACTTTCCCTCTATGTAGAACTTGTGCCGATGAAATAAACCAGGCGGAATGTAACCATACTGCTAGGGAAAGAGCTATAACTGGAACCTGGGTTGTGGATGAAGTTCAGAAGGCAGTTCAAAAGAAATACAAAATTTTAGAATTACATGAGGTATGGGAATATAATGTTGAACAATATGATCCTGCAAAAAAATCAGGTGGTGTTTTTGCAGAGTACATCAATACATTTCTCAAAGCAAAAGTTGAAGCAAGCGGCTGGCCATTGTGGTGTATTGATGAAGAATCCAAAAAAAAATACATAGCTGACTATTTTGAAAAGGAGGGTGTGTTGTTGGATGAAAACAGAATATGTGCTAATCCTGGATTACGAAGCTTAGCAAAACTTATGCTGAATTCATTTTGGGGTAAATTTGGACAGAGAGAAAACCCTGGTCAAGTTAGTATTATCAACAATCCTAAGGATTTTTTCGATAAACTAGAAAATCCCAATGTTGAAGTACATCAAGTTATACCTATAAATGAAGATATGTTGATTGTTCACTGGCAATATCTCGAAGAATCTGCACTTCCATTATCGACTGTAAATGTAGTTATTGCAGCATACACTACAACACATGCACGATTAGAGCTTTATGAATATTTGGATACATTAGGCGAAAATGTATTGTACTATGATACCGATAGTGTTATTTATATTCAAAGGCCAGGTGATGTTGAACTGCCTGTTGGAGACTACCTAGGGGAGTTAACAAATGAACTAGAACTCTATGGGAAAAATGCTTATATCAGAGC